>NC_054537.1:23644451-24259451 GCF_017654505.1 Polyodon spathula | reverse complement strand
ACTTTTGACGCCCTACAAATCTAGTCACAGAAACAACTTTTCATAGCTCCACGGAGCAGGATAGAGATGCATCTTCATAATGGTGCTGTGCTGTTCTCCAGCTGTTTTGGTTGTAAAAGGAACAAAACCACAGTAGCCTGAAAAAGACATTTCACATGAAGTTCACATCTGCCGTCTTGTTAAAAAAAATAAAGGACTTGGAGAGAATGTTTAAGAAGAGGTTTTCATTCCAAGTTTTTGGCACAATGTGTAACTCCTTAGCAAGCACTGGTTTCCTGAAGAGGCAAGATTCTGGCATTTCTTTTAATCAAATTTAAAACAAGTGTATTGTCTTCAAAATAAACAAGGGAGTGTGTGCAAACTTTTACTGAGCTCTAGAAGGCTAACAAGCTGCTCTGAAGCAAGTAGATCAAAGGAGCTGGGCTGGGTAAAAAAAAATCTCAAAATGTGCATCTGTTCTCACTGAATAAACAGGAAAATGGGAAAACAGAATGCACATGTCAGAGGAGCTTTTGTAAACACTTTCCAGGCACAGTGCAGTTCTGCTACCACCTGTACTGAGCATATGACATGAAAAGATGTATAGAAGTGACAACTCCAAATCCAAATAAATGTTTTTTAAATAGTTTCCCATCAGTGTTTCCTAATGATAAGGTCTGGTCATTGTGCAAATTGGTCTCCATGATTCCGACCCCTACAATACATTCATTACTTTTCACTATGCACCTCTTTATGCAAAAAATAAGGTATATTCTTGTATTGTGTCCCCTAATTTCCTATAATTGTGCTCCCCTACATGACAAGGCCATCCTTAAAATGTTGGGTTGGTTGTTCGTTTTTCTGGCATGTACCAAAAACTGTATTGAGAGAAGCTGGCTGTACAATGTTTCTTTGATTAATAAAATATGAGAAAATAAATATGAATAAAATCCCCAATGGGTTGAAAACACATGCTGGGTTATTAAGGCATATATAATTGTAATAGGTTGGTGGAATTCAAATCTTGTCCACCTAAACAGCATGTTCAGCTTGTGTTTAATTAGCTCTCCCTCACCTTGCTCTGTGCCCTTGCTCACTTTCTCAAGCGTTGAGTTTTTCCGGTTGTCAAGCTGTACGCCGAAAGCACTTCCCAACGAGGTGGTGGTTTTGGGGTAGGACACCTCCATTACGTTGATGTGGTAATTAGTTGGGCAAAAGTCACTGCTGTGCAGCGGGGATACCTTAGTCTTGGCTTGCTTGAATGTTGGCCAGGCTCTGTTTTTCAGCACCCTGGAAAACTAATGACAGACAAGCACATTATTGCATGCAGTGCTCCAGATGAGATTTTGGGTCATGAAGTAATTTACCAATTTAGACACCTTGTGAGTAAAATGCAACCTTTTTAACTGTAATGTTACCTTGAACTACTGTACAAAAATATGGTCTTACAATTAAAAACAAAAACAACAATTACTCTTATGTGCTTTGACCACAAACAATATGGCTGTGAAGCAAATAAACACAGAAACAGAACATAGATTTTTTTTTTTTATAATTCCAACACTGCAGATGTAATATACTCAATAAAAGCCTTGCTGCATACTATAGATTCCCAGTGATTTAAACTAAAACAAAAAAATTAAAAAATGCACTCAGCGTGTAATTAGATAGAATTTCAATTAAATGTCTTTTTTTTAATTATACTGGTCTGTATTTCAATAATATGTTAATGTTGCCACTTTATCTCTGTCACTGAGTACAATAATACATGTTTAACCAAGAGGTAAAGATTTGAGTTATTGTAAGATACTACGCAAGTACAAAGAAATACTAAAACAGAGACATCTACTCATAAACCCCAATTTAAATTGCAGTGAAATGTACAGCTTTTTCAGAATCTTTTCCAATATGAAACTAACTCTCTGTTTTGCTTAAGTTCTATTTCTATATGGGTGCGGAGGCCATATATAGCCTTAGGTTCCATAGTGGGAAACACCTGTGACTGATTACGCAACAAGTGTACCATGCAGATCGCGGCCAATTATTTGTGGTTAAAGAGGTATTTAATTTCTAGAAAAACCTGTCAAAAGGTACTCCCTGGGAGAGTGACCCTTCTGTCATGCATACTTATTTCTATGACTAACTGGGTATTATTAATACCAATCAATATGTACAGTGATGCCCATAAATATGTTACGTTTAAATACTTAAGGACACAATAATAACTTTCATAATGAAGTTTGAATCTCCTCTAAAGTAAATGATGTCAACATTTCATTGAAGAGGATTTGGGTATGGTATCATGAAGTGATTCTCCCTGGATATAGGGTTGTTTGCGATTTATTAAATGCTCTGGACAACACAGTATAAGGATGCAGATACCGTAACGGCTTGGTTTTCTATTTTTAGCTACGTCAGATTTCAATAAGGGTCTGACAGTACAACATAGAATGTATCATTCATTATCTTCTACAAATAAAGCATTTTATAGCTTTATTTCTGCAAAGCTACACAGGGCCCACTCACATTTGTTTATGTTATTTTATTCAGCTACTTCAATGTTTATTTTTAATATTGAAAAAAATAAAACAAAAAACAAACAGCTTGTTTCTACTAAGGAAATTGTCTTATGGACAGGGCTGCTCTGGGGAAATGTATTTATAAACTTTACCCAAGGGTCATCACATCAGAATCCTGTTTCTAATTCTAATGGAATAAAGGTCACCCAGACTTAAACTTGAGGGTCCTGTGGAATGCTGGAATTCACAAAATCATACAGAGATTTGGATGTTCTTACTTCAGCTAGCTGCATGACCCCAAGTAATTTTCAATTCATTACATTTTTAGCCGAGTCGGCATTCTTCAACTGTCAACCAAAAATATATCCTTCTGTTTAATTTGGGAGAGTCCTTTATTTAAAGTCCCAGTCAACTGTGAGAGCTCAATGTCTATTAATGGTATTTACAAATTTAGACTAAAATGCACAGATTTCCTGTATGATTTGGTACACTATCTGATGTGTTGGCAACAATTATTTAACTGTATCATTCTCTCAAACAATATACTACAGCATAATTACATATTACCCAATACCCAGCTCAGGTCTAGTAAAAATTCTACAACTTTAATCACTCTTAATTCAAACTCACAATAGAAGACAAAATGTGACGAGCTACTGTGTTTGTACTTGTACCTGGAGTCAAAGCAGCCCCTTTGCATCAAGCAGTGATCTGCCTTACCTTCCTATAATTGGCAATTCTTTTGTTGACATGTTCGATCCTCTCACTACACATGGTGGCAAACTTAGGCCGAAGGTCAGCTGGGATCATGTCATGTATGAAGCTCAGTCTGTGGCAGTTTTGTACAAATTGTTCATCATTTTTTGCCAGTGCTTCAAGGACCTGTCAAGAGAAGACATGCTTATTTATGAGAGCTGTATATTCTACAGGGCAAACGTGCACTATTCTTTAATGAAAGGAAATTGCATCACTTTTACCAAAATGGTGCTAACTGGAGATGTACTGAGCTCCATTATAAAGTTTAAACAGCTCCCTTACCACCACCCCCAAAAAACAAACAAACAAATAAATAAATAAATAAATAATGACAAAACATATTTGTGAAAGTTCATCATTTACCTGTACATACAGGTAAATGATGAACTTTCACAAATATGATTAAAATCTGGTTTCTATGACTTACTGGGTATTATTAATACCAATCAATATGTACAGTGATGCCCATAAATATGTTATGTTTAAATACTTAAGGACACAACTGCAAAACTGTACGTACAGGTAAATGATGAACTTTCACAAATATGATTAAAATCTGGTTCTTAAAGTGGATAACAGATTTCACAGCAACAACAATTAAGTAAAAACTGCATAAAACAAGTTGCATGAACTTACAGAGCATCCTTGTTCCACTGCAAATGGAAAGTAATACTTGTGCAACATTATTGTTACTACTGTATTTGTTCAAATGAAATGTGCGGACATGAAATCAGAATGTTGCTTTTTAAATTAGGATACAGAATTACTGTTATAAAAATGCCCCACATTAAAATTATACTACAATGTGTAGTAAAGGACATTGCAAACATGGTAAAGCATAGGGAAGCATTATTAAACCCAGAGTGTTATGGTAAAGCATATAAAAAAAAACAAAAAAACATAGCAAACCAAGGCAAAAATACCACACTGGGTTAAATTGTAGCTTCCATGACAATTTCCAAGCTTCATTAAGAACAGATTTGGTCATTTGCTTGTGATACAAAATTCCTTTGTACCATACTTTTATGTTTTAAATTGGAAGCATGTTGAGAAAAAAAAAAAAAAACTATATCTAGTGGCATCCGACAAATTGATCCACATTGTAGTGTGTTCAACAGTATAAAACATTTGAAACCAACTTTCAAGGAAAGACAGAATGCGGAATCACCTACATCTTTGTTCATTACACCTTGAAAAAGTTTGTAAACCTTTTTTGGTTTCTTGTTATTTTTTCCCTCTGCACGGCAGGGGGAGGCATGTCCTTCAGCACAGCACTAATTAAAATCCTTCCCAGTAACCCACATTCATTCCTACAGTCCAAAGACTTTTCCATCACTCACTACTGTACCTTTGCAGTTAGGCTGAAGAATCCCTTAGGTTCAACCATCTTCTCTTGCACCTGGCATTTCATCCCAGCAGTGCTGTCGTATTCGTACACAACCCCATATTCCAGATGAACGTTATCGACCATCAGGCTCACATGATCCTTCTTTCCATCAATTATCGCGATGGTGTTGAATTTGTCAATCACCTCTGAAACATATGGAACAAAACAAAAATGTAAATCACACTAGGGCCAACCCTTATAGTTGTTGGACAGACTGGTAGTGTTTTTTTTGCTACACTTTTGTGTTTTTGTTTTGTTTTGTTTTGTTTTTTAAACGTCTACAAAAATATACACAAGCTTTCTGAATAATGTTTCTCTTCCAACTGACTGAATTTGTCAATCTCAGCATTCAATACTGCCACCAGCCTATAATAAACAAAACAGCATGCCAGCTACTGCTGGAGTTTACTGAATTAAAGATATACCATTTATTGACCCTATAGTGGAAAGTCCTTCCGCCTTGGTTTGAAAAAGTGACCTCAAAAGAGCATCCGTCTAATATACTGCTCTATGGTAGCCACTTTTTCAACCATTGGGGCAACAATTTTCCACAATAAACCTGAAATCCAGTCAATATTTGTATCCTATAGGAAACTGGTATTTTTGGATGGTACTATTTTTTTTATATGGAATGCAATGCCCGTTGCATCGGTTAGTCCTGTTACTTCACAAACATAACTTCTGGAACCACTAAAAGCTCCTACCTTCCACTTTACATTCTAACACATCACCACTGCCATCCTTGGGGAACTTCAGACTGGCTTTCTGAAGGTCTTCTTGAGCACTTTCAATATTGTTATAAACCCATTTTATAGAATCTTGCTGGAAAAAAAAAACAAAGTACTGTAATTATTTACTTTAATTTAGGTCTATTGTGACAAAAAGGCAGTTTCATCATATTTCCCTCTTTGCTTCATTTTCGTCCTTTAGTAATAGCAGGGGTATTGTTTCTTGTCCAAGGGACAAAATGCTAGAAAAATTGACTTGTTCTTCATCAAAATCTACTTGCCCCCTCCTGTCACACAAAACACACACAAAAAGACAATAACTTGTAGGATTTTGGTTTTATTTAACAGTGAACACAATCAATTAGTGATTAACAGGGGCCGATCTAGCCTTGTAACTTGCCTGGTTCACTAAATTCTTCAAATTCTTAATTCTTACACACTTTAAGGAAATGTTCATTTTGAGTGGAACATATTTGCTTGTAAATTTAAGTAACATACTAAGAGTACAACTATAATAAGCAATACTTGGAGTTATTCAAATATATATACTCTTCTTTTATAAGTTGAAATTTGTAACTGCTGAACCCCAGATTTTTACAGGACTTGTGTATAACCCGTCAAGTTTCTCTGCAGGTTTCGCACGCATAATGAAATTAATATATATATATATATATATATATATATATATATATATATATATATATATATATATATATATATATATATAAACAGTGTGCAACATTTTACAGCTATTAGTCCTCATCTAACATCTTGTCTCATGATGGCTAACTGGAACACTGCTGCAGCACTACACTCACTGAAAAATAAATACATAAATTAATAAATACATAAACACAATGCCATGAGATTTACAGTCTGTATTTTATTTTAAAATAATAATAAAGGGCTCCCGAGTGGTGCATCCAGCAAAGACGCCCCACACGGAGTGCAGGAGTCACCCTATAGCCTGGCGGTCACCAGTTCGAGTCCAGGCTATTCCTCTGCTGACCGTGGACGAGAGCTCCCAAGGGCCGGTGTACAATTGGCCGAGCATTGCCCGGGTGGGGAGAGCTTAGGTTGGCCAGGGTGTCCTCAGCTCACCACGGACCAGCGCCCCCTGTGAACTGGCCGGGCACCTGCGGGCTTGCCTGTAAGCTGCCTAGAGCTGCATTGTCCTCCAACACTGTAGCTCTGGAGGTGGCTGCATGGTGGGCCTTGCTTGAGGACAGCTTGAGTTTGTGTTTGCTGCTCCCGAGTCAGCACGCAGGTGGTAGAGGTGAGCGGAGCCTAAAAAATAATTGGCTATTTCAAATTGGGGAAAAACAGGATAAAAATAAATTGGCAACTACTAAATTTATTACAAATAAATAATACATTGTACAGATAATCTCATATTAAGCTACTAGATGTTTTATTTTACATTTATACTGAAATTTATTTATTTAATTTTATACTAAAATTACCTACTTTTAATTATCTAAGCGGTAGGGGTATTAACACTAGAATGACCAAGGCAGTCATTTTAACCGTTTTTGGAGTTTAAATTTAAATTGCTGTGCGTGTGTTTAAGATACGGAGCTGTGCTTTCCTAACTTTTCCTAAATATGTGTATTAATTACCCTGCCAAGAAAGAATCACGTAGCTCCAAAAATTAGGGAGATAAAATACTGTCATACCTATTTCAACCAGGAACGGTCAAATTGACTGATGCATATAAAACACATTATAGCAATTAAATGTTGCTGTACTATTTGTATTATCAGTCGGGACTTGCCATCATGTATTGCATTTTAATTATATCAGTCTGCATTCCTCAAGTGAGTGGTCTTCTCACATTTCTGTTGTTTTAATGAGCCTCCTGGTAGGCCATCAATCAGCCTTGACAGCTCAAGGCGCCCAGCTGTCTGCACTCTGGTTACTATACAAGTCACTCATTTTTCTAAGAAATTCATTGTTACCCTGTGGCCGGGTGTCTCACCCCTTTGTATATATTTGTTTGTTATTTGCATTATGATTTATGTATTGTATAGGACTGCGGAAAGCCGATATTTTGCAATGCATTACGTTTAGCAGGACGAGCAAGGTGCCGTCCACCATTACACGTTATTGTTTTGTATTTGTTTGTAAATACCTCATGAGAATGTGTGACTGTCAGCCACTGATTTATTTAACTAGCTGATAGTCGCGCAGGCTTAATAAACCTGTGCCAATGTGACTGAGGGATAATAAAATAATTGATAGCCAGTTTATCCCTCGGTCACAACTATAAAAGATCGGCAGTTTGGCTGCACCAAGAGAAGTGTGTTTGTGAGTAGAGAACGGGTGTAGAGAGGCGGCAATTCAGCAAGAGAAAGATAACAATTGTGTGGCTGCAAGGATGCAGGACAGCAAAACTACGATTTTGATGCAGCAGACAGATAATGATGAATCTGACTTTTAAGCAGACTGGTTTTGCAAAAATCAATCTCCCTGCAGCAGTGACAGTGAGGAGGATGCCAGCGAAATGCCAGGACCAAGTGCGCGACCCTGCAAGGATGCCAGCCACTTCACCTGCAATCAGCCCCTGCACCTGATGCAGCCGCTTCTCCAGCGGTAGCGCCAGCACCACCGTGCACTCGAGGCTGGTACTGATGGCACGGTTTGGAACACTAGAAATCCTGGTGTTGAAGCTGCAGGTAGAAGGGGTGAACAGAATATTTTCAGGGAAGTTCCCGGGCCCAAGGCATATGCAAAATGCAATGTTGATGAAAACGCATTGAGTGCTTTTCGCCTTTTAATTGACATGCATACACTTCACTACATACAACATTGCCCTTGGAGGAATTAGAAGCTTTCATTGCACTAGTATATGCCCATGGAGCACTTGGTGCCAGAAGCCTGGGTTACTGTTGATAGCTGTGCTAAATGCGCAGACAGTCTGCGGTAAGTGCACTGTATATTTTGAAAAGTGCAGGATCTGTGTGATTTGTGCCAGCACTTTGCAAATGATTGCAAATGAAGCCCATTCTGTTCAAATGTTTATTTATTCATGTAATTTTCAATTATAGTATGTCTGTGTATAAACACATAGCCTAGGTTGCATATATGTGCTTTGTCATATAGGCAATATAAACCCATTTATTGATAAATTATACTGATTTATATTGTTTCAGTAGTACAGTTTTGTATGTACATGATATACCTATAAATACAGAATTTTTTTTTCAAATATTTGTTTATTTCATTTTTTGAGGTTGCACTTTATGTAATATGTCTGTATATAAAACATATTTCTGTTCCAATGTCCATTTATTTACAATGTTTCGTTTGCGTAGATGCTCTATATTACGGGTTGTTAACCTCAGCGTAACCAGGGGCCACTTTAGCGGCCCACAAAATGGCTTGTGGGCCGCCACCGACAAAACTGAACAATTTTTAACTCAATTATCAGGTTGTAATACCTACACAATACCAACAAACCTACAGAAACACACTGGGTAAAGCATGGAGTACAACCATACTGTACTTATTGAAAAAAAATTGGAAATCTTGGAACAAAGACATTACCGCACAGAATTCACAATGTAAAACCACACAGAATTCAAACAGTGCTTAACATGAATCTAAGTAGCAGCAAAGATAAGTAACTATTTAAATGGTTTTCATTTACTAGCTGCCTATTACTTCTGTTTTTCTCAAAGAAAAAAAAAAAACTCCAACACAAAGCAAGTATGCAAACATTATTTTGAAGGTACATGGATTCCCACCAAAAACAGCCATAACACACAAATGCAGGTTTAATCTATTCGCATTTCACATTACATGTGGCTTCTAAATTGTACATTCTGCTACCAACAAATTAAAACAAAACAAACAAAGATTCCTGCATATACCTTCATAGAAAAACAGAACAAAATGTCACCATTTGAGCACCCTTGCTCTGCACGAGTGACAAAGTCAGGAGTAAGTGTATTACTCACGGCATTCACTGTGGAAAAAAGTGGCTTTGCACAAGTAGGTTGACCCAAACATTGGCAAAATCCTGGCACCAATCCTCAGCTTGAAGAATGCCACACCAGGTGCTCAGAATATCTAGATTTAGCAGCATCACCAGAGCTTTGCAGTGAAAGCAAGTCATTTTCATATTGCTGGCAATTCAATGGCATTAGCTCCTCTAACCTGCTTGTGTTTTTGACAGCAAAAGAGAAGGGATCTTTGAGGAGAGTGAATGGCAGATCCATTCTATCAAAATCCTGGAAACACTGTGAAAACTTAGTCTGAAGCTCTTTCAGCTATGCCACATGACACTCGTTGTCAGACTTGCCATCATCTGCTGGAAGTTGGTATATGTTGGTATATGACTCTGTCAGGTGATCAATGAACAAGTACAGTTTCAGGTGAAAGTGTCAGATGTTTGGCCAGATCAGAGATTGTTTTCTCCTTTCCTTGCAGTGACACATTCAGTTTGTTCAAGTGCTCTGTAATTTCTGTCAGAAAGTACAAATCCCTCAGCCAAGCATCATTTTCCAGGTCTAGAACCTGGCGAATTTCTGTTTCTCTTTCAAAAACTCTATGTGGCAACAGAGTTATAAATCTCCTCAGTACGTTCCACCGGCTGAGCCAACGCACCTTATGTGAAAAACGATTTCCTTGTACTGTGCATCAACCTTGTACAAAAATTCTCAAAACTGACAGCGTTTTAAAGCTGATGCACAAATGAGATTCACTACTTTGATCACCTTGTCCATGCAGTCTCGCATGGAGTCAGAACGCCCCACTTGAGCACACAAACTCTCCTGATGTATAATGCAATGAAAAGCAAGTAATTGGTGGTCCGAATGCAATTCCTCGGACAAGTGCTATTGCACCAGAGCCGAAAATCTGATTGTAGAGCCCATCATTGCTGCAGCACCATCTGTTGTGCAAGAGGCAAGTTTTTGCAAATCAATTGCGATTCAACTGTTTTCGCGCTGATAGGGATCTTTTATGTCATTTGATGGATTATGTCTTTTTCTTCAGTGTGGAGATTTTCTGAAATTACCTCCACACATGTAACTATGCAGTCTTTAACAATGTTTCCATCAGTGAAGGCTTTTTCACTGTTAGCTCAAGTTCTGACGTGAATTGTCTCAAGCCTGTTTTTTGTTTCTGGTGGCATTGTTTCAGTTGCTCGACTTCCACTTTGCGACTATCGTGGCCAATCAGAAATTTATTGGAAAAGTCACCATAAACATTTTCGAAATGTCTTTTCACATTATATGTCTTGAAAAATCAAACTTGTTACACGGTAAGCACATAGGTTTGTCATTGATTTCCACAAAACAAAAATCAATTTCCCAATTGGGTTGAAATGAGCAGTTTTCTCTGGAAATGTTTCTTACTAGCCTGGACTTTTTAGGTTGTGGCTCTTCCTTTGAAGCATCCTCGTCACTGTCACTAGTACTCACAGTGGCACTCAAACTGCTATTGCCACTTGTGTCAGTGTAGAAGTAGTTGATTTTTTTTAAAAGACAGAATTTGTCCATTTTATTTAATTTGGCCAACTTGTCGTTCCGCTGTCTCAGCACTTCGCATACAGTTACTGTATAAGCATTGGTTACATACTTCCATGTGACTTTGGCTGCGTGCCTTGGAAATGTTGCCTAGCAACCATTGACAGACTGTGTGTGGTGTGAGAAAATCACTCCAGCAACAATAACACAGAAGCTGGCTGTGCAAGTCCTGAGGTGGCGGATATAATGAATGTTATGTTTAAATGTAATACATTGATAAAGAAACTCAAAAGGGAAAGCGACCAAACCTCAAACCACTTGCCGACCCCTGCTTTATATGATGGTTCTGAATAAAACTATGACTTGTATTCAATTGTTTGTCCTTATAATATTTATGATGTTTTAATCATGCTGGTCAAATTGACCGAAAATGGTTGTTCTAGGTATCCCTATAAATGTGGTCGTTCTAAAGTTAAGATCTATTAGCTGTCGGACTACAACTTTTCTCCATAGGTTCCATTTCAAGCATCATAAAAAAAAAAAAAAACACATTAGAGCAGACATGTAAAATGTGTCTCTGGTACTTCATGTACAATATTCAACTCACAAAAAACAAGCTTGTCAGGTCCATAGATATAAATGGCATGTTCGAGCCCCAAGGGTGAAATTCTGCCGGTACACACCGGTACTCCGTACTGGGACTTATTTTGATGCCAGTACTGGGTACAGGGACTTGCTTAATCAGCTTTTCAACCAATGCGAATGCATTCCATCCACTCGCACTCGCAAGAATGTGTGAGCAGGGAGAAGACTTACAGCATAACGAATGTATACTCTGGTACTTTTTGTCATTTAGTCAGTGTTGTTTAACATGAAAAGTTTAAATATGGTGAGGCAATCTATATACAAAAATTCTGCACATTGTATGTATCATTATCAAAACCGTTTTTATTCAAGATGTTGAACAGAAGTCTATATATGAACATGCTGTTGTTCTTCCAGTTTATAGGGCCATATTTAATTGCTTCCTATTTTTTTAAGAGGTAAAACACATGTTCATTTTACAAAAATAGAACCAAACAACTATGTTATACATTTCAAGTTGTTTTGTTTTTCATTTTGTAACATTAACATGAATTGTTCTCCTTTAAAAAAAAAAAGTGTTAATTAAAGAAAGGAGGAAACATTTTGAAAATATGGCCCATAGTGTCATCATGAGAGATCATTGTTCGCAAGTAAATCAATGCTGATGTATTGAACCATATCGAGTTAAAGCTTGGGGTACTAAAATCTTGGTACCTGTGTGGTTTTGTACATTGTTGTGACAAAACTCTCTGATTGTCCAAGATGATAACGACAGGATTTTATCATTTTAGTCTGTCCAATTATTATTTTCCTCCCAATTTTCTCCCAATTTGGAATGTCCAATCGCTTTTCTCCTCACCACAGCAATTCTCCACATGGCTCAGGAGACCCTGACCTCCGATCACACAACCAAGCCAGCTTCCTTTTTCACCCAGGAACTCGAGAGCTGATGTCAGTGAGCTACCGACCCCCAGAGGACAAAGGCCAGCCCTGCAGGTTTCTGTCTTTGAACTCACAGGGTGCCTGGTCAGCAGGGTTTGCTGTAGCGCGATGAAAATAAACAATCCCTGCAATTTTGCCTGCCTAAACCACAGGAGCACCAGAACAAGTGCAACACTCCCTTCAGTCCCCAGTGAAGACTGGCCTACTTCTCACAACCAGGACGCGAACCCACGCTGTATGACTCACCCTGAGCACCATATGGCTGCGCTTCTACCAGGTGAGCCACACAGTGAGCCTGATTTATAATTCGAACCTGTTATTGAAAATACAGTAAATTGGAAATTAAAACATTATATTGACATATAGGCAGGATTATTAGACCATAAAATCCTGATTGAAGATCACAAGTTTCAAACGATGTTTGAGAATAGTATTAAGTACAATGTGACAAATGCAATTCTGACATCTGACCAAAACTTTAAAAACTTAAAATCATTCTTTCTCACTATATCTTGTGTAAAATCAGATAAATGTGCAAGTATCAAGGAAATGGACTGTTATCTAATTACTGAAGGTGCATTTCAGAGTTGCAAATTTTCAGGAAGATTTAGAATACCAACTTGTATCACATAAGGCTTGACTATTATATCCTGTATTGTTTGGTTTTGGTTCCCATCTAAAGAACCCATGTGCCAATTCAATTTGTGCTGGACAAGAGAAAAAGTGAACAAATGAAATTGGATTTCGCTATCCATAACTTTTAATCGCCACTTTATAACATAAAGCATCCCCAGGAGACATGGTTCTTCAGACCAAATAAAACACTGAGCCCATCTTCATGCGATTAATTAATTTGTTATTATTCCACAGAAGTACTGAGGCACTGTTGAGATCATTGCATGGCTTCAGCATGGCTAGTTTGAGCAGAAGCCCAATCTAGCAGACAGTGAGAAAGTAGCCCAGCCCTGAGCACCATTCAAGCAGGCAGAAAGTGAAGTCACTCCTCCATGTGCTTCCAACAGGCCAGGCTGTCAGGGATATTCTATAAATCAACAAACCAAGGAGAATTCTTCGAGGCCAGGGTGACATTATGTTTTTTCTCACTATAAAAAAAGAGGGACCATGCCAGCCTGCAACAGGGTGTGCCTTTAGCGAGTGAGCTGATCAAAACCAGAGCTCTGTCAGTGATCCATGGAGCAAATGACTAGTTTGGTACAGCAACTAGCCAGGACTGCGCAGCTATTTCCAAACAACCAGGAAGTTGTCTTGTGGCATACAAACCTGGACACATCAGTGGTTAGCAAAAACATTGTAGCTATATTGTATATTTTAGAAAGTATGTTAAGGGATGAGCTGATCCTGGATATTACCTTAAAAACTGCACAAAGAACTATACCAATACCCAGCAATTAAAACAACACACATACACTGTGTTTACTATACATACTACTGCCTACTATATGTTCCATAAATATTCTAGTGTAACAAAAAGATACAATGGTTTACCTGTGTTGGTCGCCTGTATTTGCGGCACGCTGTAACGTGTGCAATCACACTTGCATGGCTCTCCTTGCTGACATTAATTCCATTCACTTTGATAATACATTGGCCAGGATGCAGACCTGCTATAGCTGCCACAGTTCCTACAAAGAATGAATGAATTTAAATAAAATTGAATAGGACATATTTCAAACAGCATGTATACAATATATAGTTGTATATATAGTATATAGTTTCAGACATGTTGTTTATTAAAGTACACATGCATTTATTATAAAATATTTATTATTTGGGACCAAGTTTTTCCAAATGACTGTAAAACTCCTACTTTACCATCAGATCCAAAATCATATCAATTGTTTGTTTTTTTAAAGTTAGCCTTTTAAATCAGAAGTCTTGTAAATACTATAAACTTGAAATATACCTCCAAACTCGAGTTATTCAGGAAGGAAATGGAGACAAAGTTTGGAAACATAAATGATGTGGCTATGACAGTCAGCAAACTTCTTCCCAATTGAACTCTGATTGGATGTGCTGAATGAGATTGCAGGACCAGTCGTGGCAGTATAAGCAGGAATAATAGAACACTGTCCTTAAAGCCCTGCTTATCTGTCTTCCTCAGATATGTCAGGCAAGTGTCAATTAAATTGGGTTTAAACATGACATTTATTCAGGGACTGGTTAAAACATTCTTATGGGGGTTACACATTGTTGTTTTTTGTTATTGTACAAAAAATATTTAGTCTTATCTAATAATATGACATTCCAAATGTAGATCACAGATTAGCTTAGAGGCTGTGTGTGAAAATAAAATATTTGGGGTAAATAATTTAATTCCAATCTAATATATTTCAATTACCTGCAGACTTAGGAGACAAGATACCTAAATGCTGACACTTGATCTACATTGCAGTATGCATCATCAACAATCGTAGGACCTACTGTATTGACCCAACTTCCTACCCAGCCTTCAGTTACTGTCCGTTGTATCCCACAATACCTTGCAATCTGATCTTTCAATTTTGTTTACTGTCTCCCTCTGTTTCTCAGTATATCACTTGGTCAGAAACAGCTTCATTTTTAATTGAACCCCATATCCATTTACATATGCACAAGTATCTATCACTTCAGTATTAAGAGACATGTCAAAGTTGCATACTGGTTAAATGTCACATTGCTATAGCATTGTATATTGATGTAGACCATGAACACTAATTTCTGACCTGTTGTTGCAATAAAAGAGGGTTTGTGTTTTAGTTATCTAAACTGCAGCTGATCTAAAGCACCCCTAGTTTTATATTTGTATTGCAGCAATGTTAATAATGGGATATATAAATCTCCACTGAAAGAAAGGACATTTTTTAGATCCATGACTGTTTAAATCATTAAAATAGACCCCAAAGCCTTCAAAAAGACTTTAGCCAATCAGATTAAGTTTTGGGTCCATTCACAATTTCACATCTAACTTCCCATTTAATTAGGTTGAAAAACGCTCAACAAATAAACTCCACTTTGTGGCGCACAGCTATAGCCACAAGTTTTGCATTGCCTAGAATTTTAGGATTGAGCTATAACTTAAAAAAAAAAAAAAAACACTATTTGAACATAATTTATTTAACACAGTATTTCATATTAGATTTAGAAATGTCAGTATTGTCAAGTTTTTTGTTGAGTATATGGAAAACTACAATGTGGTATGTAATTCAACATGTTGACGTAACATTTAGCAGGTTTCACTCGACTCTATGAAGCAACATTTGTTAATTATACAGGGTGATGCAAAACACCCTTCAAAAGACAAATGTAAAGCCTATATTATTGTTGATATTGAATTGTCTTATTAAATCAAATGTACAAGTAGTTAGTTAAATCACCAAAGTACACTATCTTTCCCTATACATGTGTTTCTTGGAACGATCACCAAATAGCATTCCGTCTCACAGAGACTCAAATTGAGTTTCCCAACTCAAACTCCCAAACTGACAGATGCAGCTGCATCCACAGAGCCATGCTGTATGAAACAACATCATTGAATCATAGCCTTATGTGATGCTAAATTGTCAAACATGTTCTCTGTTAAAGATTCTTATTAGAAACACCTGCTCACTTGAATGAAGGGAAATACAATATGTGCTTTTATGGCCTGTGCATATGTCCTTTCCATAACAGTGTGTAAGTTTCATACGAGTATGAATAATGAACTGGGACACAGCCACCTGAGAACTCCTCCAATTTGCATTCTGAATTACATATATTACAGACATATACACATTTTGAAAGCAAGGCACTGAGCTTGCAGCAATTTAGAAACCAGGTGCTGGGTTCAGCGTGTCTAAAAGTTAGATTTCATAAATGCCACAGATAATGTGAAAGAGGTGCAGCAACAGCAGATGAAGGTGTTCTCAGGAGGATAGCATGAGATGAGGGAAGTAAAATGACTTTGAGAGTAATCTCTCAGTTGATTAATGAAACTCAAAATAATACTTTTTAAAGAGTTATGTTGTGATCTAAATATAAGTTTGAAATGTTGAGATTCTGAGATAATTTATCTTGTGATCTCGACAGGACACTTTTCTACTGTCCTTAATGAACCACTGTAAAATAAACTGTGATTGTAAAGCCAATTCAATTAACCTTTTTTGGGGGATTTTCTTTTTGTTATTTAGGTAACTAAAACATTCATGCAATAAACATTGTTACCGTAGAGCAATGTTTTGTTTTTTACTTGCTAACCAATGGCAGTATTGTATTTATCATCTCAGACCTACACATATCAAACTGTATTTTTCAATCTTTACAAAATATTTCAAGGCTGTTTCAATAGAAACTCATGCTCCCTAGTGTCACGCCATTGACAGTTTTTTCTGCAAACCTCTATGGCGTGGGCTGAAATTTCACTCCACAGCTCCCTATGAACTCTTGGACAATACATCCTGTTTACATAGGTTTACACAGCAGGAAAACAGGAAACAGAAGTCAGGGGACAATTAACACATTCAGCCTCAAAAGCCATAATGAATAAAACATGAAAATATCCCGACTGATTACATGCTGCTAAACCACTTCAGCACAACGGAGCACCACATGAATGAAATGCACATGTCCCATTCACTTATCAGTTGGATAGCATTAAGGAATGACTCATTTTTTTTATTATTCAAAGTGAACTTGTGGGACTTCATAAAGCATCTTTTTCTACAAAGAACATTTATTATACTAATATGAATAATTCCAATGTGGTTATTTTGTGTCCTATCTAATTCTTTGCAATCACATATACCATGCACATATGGTATAAGGAGGCAGTTGTCATTTTTTCATAAGCCCTTTGGGTGGGCAAGAAGTTGGCAAAGTATGAGCCAAAATATATCATGTGCCTGTCTCCAAATTAAATTGATTTTTTTTAGAAAATAAAAAAAATTAAAAAAATCAAAGAATTTTGCACTTTGCCTATTCTGTTTGTTCAGACCTGAAGGATGAAGTTAGTTTAATCCAAAGCCTGTTTTGTTTGGAAAAGTCTGTTAATACGAGTGCTACGCAAATCTCTTCTATTGTAAATGCTTTGCGATTAAAGGAAAACTTCTCCTTGGTCTCAGACTTCTGTATGGCCCTCTTGTCAACAGCACTGGATTCTTCTGGAGGCACATGTTTTGGTTGCCCTCACTGAGGAGGGGGTGCACTCTGCACAGTCGGGCAGGACGCATGCAGTTCACTTCAAAACAAAATATTCAATTTCAAACTACTGCCTTCAAATGTTTAACCTTCAGAAGGATTCTCAATTCAGACCAAATATAAACCGGTGTGAAAAAGAGAAGTGCAAGGTAATTTAAAAGGGGTGGCTAGTGTGTGAAAAAGTCATATACATGCTCTATGAAACCACTTGCTCTGTGTATTCAAGGCAACTTCTTTTCTGTCACAGCACTACTGAAATTCACATATGCTTGATTGAGTAAGGCTCCTTTAATGAAGAATAACTGGTAAGTCAGTGTGCCTGTAATCCCATAAAGACTGGCTTATGTTTACAATCCATCCACAGTACAAACCACTCATCCAACTACTTTTAACACAGTAGCCATGTCAGAGTGATTTACCTAGCAGCACAGCTGCATGACAGCTGTCCAAAACAAACGAAGGCCAAGACATGCTATTTGTTTTTTGCTTTCTTTTTAAGAACCCCTCTCTAGCGCCTTACCTCTGCCAACCGCATGCACAACGGAAGGGCCAAAGCCCCGAATCTGGAATCCAAGGCCATCCGCTGAGTCTGGGATCTTTACAGTTCTAGAGAAGACATAGACTGTGTTTTTGTTTAGCTGTAAAGTATAAGCTACCACTTAGCACTATGTGCCGATTCAGCATACCAACATATATAATCAATTAAATGCCATCAATAAATAAAACAAAAGTAAATGTATTAAGATTTTTAAACTACACTGCATCATTTTATGCTATATTAATGTAGTTAGTAATCATTCTATAAAAGGCCTTTTCTTAAACCATTTCTTAATTTAATTTGTAATCATACCACTTCCCACAATACCAAGCATGCTTCAAGAACAGTGAAATCTGGATACAGAAAAACGGGTCACCATTGATAAGCAATGGGATGAACGTAGCCTTTGGCAGTTTGGTTTTATGATAATGGTTCTGTATTCAGTCTCAGTTTCCATCTGGAGGCATTCCCCACACTTACTCTCTTGGCTTGGTGCTCACCAGCACCCGAAGAAGCCTCCCGCTATTGAAGCACTGCTTCAGGAAACACTCCACTTCCTGGAAAGGTCTTAAGAAAACCAGGTCTCCGTTAATAGCAAATATTTTCTTCCCCACCTCCAGACCAGCCATCTGTATGAGAATAATAATGACAAAAACACATAAAATTGTATTCATTAAATAAACAAGGCATTTCAGTAACACACATATCCCACCAAGGATATAAATAACATCAGGATGCCATGACTGACATCCACATCATGTAGAATGACGTAAGTGACAAATACCCACGCGAAATTTCATCATATTAGGGTGAGTCTTAAAAATAGCTCAATCAACCAAATGATGGTACTGTGACAATATAAATTAGGTCACTATGCAAACTGCCATTAGCTGTTCTAAAGATATAAGGTGCTATATCTTTATAGTTAACAAATCAGTGTAGAAGGCATGTAAAACCTGTCCACAAATGACAATTTAGAGACACTGCAATGCCTACACTAAACTTTCATTCCTATCAGAGCTGTTCCCAAGACACAGAGAACAGTTTAAGTGTGTACATTAACACAGGCACCACCATATCCCTGCCGTGGGAGATAGTCATCCTCGTGGGAGATAGCAAGTCTATACATGTGACAATCAATGAATAGAAAAGCAAAATGAATCCACTTCTGTTATTAATAACAGACTCCTTTACTCCTGCATAGATCTCAATCTAAATGGGATTCAGATGTTGGGACTCAAGTGTACGATATGCCGACATTCAGCCCTGACGATACAGACTTCCTGCCGGGGTCAGTGGGACAGGGGCAGTATTTGCAGTGGCAACCAAAGACCGCTATAAAAATGTACCTCAAGCCGCCATACTATTTCTTACAATAAGAAAGTATGGTCATCCTGCTGAGACAGGTTACATTGTTTACCATAGATGTCAATCTGAGAGGTCAAAAGGAGCCTTCTATGAATATCTGATAAACCAAACATTTTTATATTTGTATATGTTATCATATATAAGGTCAACCACAACACACCTGCACCAGTCTAAAAAGGAAAAAAAAAAACTTTTACAAAAGAAATGCTACCTGGGTAAATGTTTTGAGAATAAGGCCCTATATTAGTATACAGTACTATGGGTTCCTCAGAAGCCACTGGAAAAGTAATAAATAAACAAACAGAAAACATTGACTATATTAGTAACCTCTAAATACAACAGTTACTGAAGCAAGTGCAAATTTTATAAAGACATAAAACAAGTCCCATGCTATAAAACTGGCAAGAAAGCACTTAGTTGCGGAAAGGAGCCATTTACATCTGATTACATTTAAATATGCTAAAATGACCCATACCATTCGTAGGCACAGTAGTCTCACAGGGCTTTGCTAAATGGCCATGAAACTATTATTTTACGATTTTACTATTCTGAATAGTAATAGGATGTTTATTCATCTTCATGTACATGCAAAATGCTGCTCAGAAGATGCAATCTGGCAAAGATAAAAACAAGACTTCAAAAATAGGCATTATGCTATAGGCTTATGTAATGAAAATATATTTTTCACATTACCTCAGCATATGATCCCTTTTCCACAGACTTGACTATGGGCACCGTATTTCTATCTTCTAAAGAAAAACCATAACCTCCTTCGCTGTGTTTAATCTGTTGGGATGAAAGTATTATGTATTGTTGCAAATATCTGAAAACTCAACACCTGCCTGTTTTAATATTTTAACCCCAATTTGAGTTGATTTATAACCCAGAACATGTAAGTAAAAGTGTCAGAACAAACCCAATTGGCAAAAACAATACACTGTTATGGAAATGCCTTATTCTGTTTTTATACAAAATAATAAGAGGTTTACTGACAATCAAAAGACATTAACACACTCATAATATTGCATCTTAAAATAATTTTGACATGCATATTGTTAAAGTTCTGTATATAAACATAATTGTCGATGTTTTTGAATAGAATATCCTGTTGGATA
Source organism: Polyodon spathula (assembly GCF_017654505.1). Classification (NCBI taxonomy): domain Eukaryota; kingdom Metazoa; phylum Chordata; class Actinopteri; order Acipenseriformes; family Polyodontidae; genus Polyodon; species Polyodon spathula. The sequence goes on along the minus strand of NC_054537.1, from coordinate 24,238,891 downwards.
GAGCTGTATGCCCTTATAAAGATAACGTCAACAAGAATCATATGAGCTGAAAGCCTCGAGGGCTCTGTGTTTGAGCTTTGCTGGCTGTTTTTAATTAAACACATTTGTGTCACTTACCAGCAGGGACTTAGCTATGACATTTTCAACTATTTTTAAATCGTGCTTCATGGGTTTGTGCTTGGTGTTTGATCCTTCCATTTCTTCATCAGCAAAGAATCGGAACAACAATGGCTCATCCTTGAATTCACTCTTTTCCAGCACTGTATAAACATGGTTAAGACAATTGAACCTCCAGCCATCAATGAGATTACAGTTCATAAAATGTCTAGCTCAATGTAGCTTTTAAAATTAAAAACACACTTTTCACTTTACTCAATGGTTGTAACTAATTTGCTTGACATTTGTCCAGTTGTAAAAGGAATATGCTATTTTTCATGTAAAAATAGATCTGGTATTATACTAAGTTAAAGAAAGCTTTGTTTACAAGTCTTACTTTTAGGTAGTCTTGCACTTCCAGTGATTTAGCTTTTTCCTGTCATTACTCAGCCAGTCACATGCTTTGACCCCAGATACACTACTAAGGGTAATGACCCAGGTATAACAGAAACAGACTTCCTAAAGCAAGCAATCCAAGAACTTTCTTTAACCTAGTACAAACTTATAAATGACTTTTTTTTTTTTTTTTTTTTAATATCTGAATTGGGAAAAAAAACAGCGTTGATTAGGGGTGTTAACATTTAATAGTGATCTTGTCATCTTACCATTTAGTGCATCTATTTATATGTATATTCAAGTTCTCTCAGCTGGTGCCGGGTAGGGAGGGCATTATACATTTGTAACATGCTCATTCAAACAGTTAATAAATACTGTATAGAAGAAAGCCAGTAATCATTATTATTATTATAAATGCTGTTTAAATAACTAAAATAGAAGTATACAATATCTAGATATATTTAAAACACTGATGTCCAGATGACACCTAGGAAAAGCTTAACTTTGGACACCCATTGTGGACAGATGATTTACCAGTCAGATATTAAATTTGCCTTATGTACTCAGAGTACTTCTGGAGGTGCCACTGCCATAGATATTGCTGTCAACTAGCAATGGCTGTCAGGGAACCCTTAGAGATTTGATGAGGTCAGGAACGGAGAACTGTTTTTTTTTTTTTTTTTTTTTCTTTCAGTATTAAACAAAATCTGGTTTACTGGAACAATCAGCAGGTACTTTTTATATAGAGTCCTAATCGTTTTGTTGTTTTTTTTTTCACCACAAACACACACTGGACACTGGTAAGTGCAAAGGCAAAGGCTAATTTTAAAACTTACAAGAACAAACTGCAACTGCTCTATCCTGCAACACAGTCCACCGAGTGTATATACAATACTGTAACTGTAATCACGACTCTTCAGTTCTGTAATCGGATCATCCTCGCTTGTATTATGAATTGCAAACACTGTGTAAATCACACAGGAATGTCCTTGCTAAGTCATTCCTTTCATAGTGAAAATCTAGTCCCTTTTCTCTTACCATGGTGCATGAATCCATTGTCACAAAGTTCCACACCCAAGATAATGGCCTCCTCCCTTGTCCGGCAGTCTCCCTGGCAAAGCAAACGTGGACGCTAAAATCAAAACCTCTCACACCACATAATGTGTGAATGTCATACTGTTTTCCATGATGCGATTGTCTAACACTTTAAAATGTTTTTAATTAGTTTCTAAAATATTAATTGCATACAGATAATTGAATGGTAGAACTTTTTTATCGCAATTAAAAATAATTGTAGGATAATATTTTGATAATGATAATAATAAACTGTATTTATTAACATTGTAATAGTGTAGGATATCTTAATCCTCCGGCTGTTTTTTATTGCTCCAATCTGTTTCCTCTTATCATATTTTAAGATGTCATACCATTAGGAAAACTGGCACTTCCTGTTTCCTTTCTTACAAATGTTTCCATTTCCTTTGAGGAACACATTTTTAATATGATCACAAGCCAAATACAGTATATACATTTTTATTTTTATTTTTTTTTTTTTTTTTAAAGTCTTACCTGCGCAATAAGCCAGTCTATCAATTTATTTGCCATCACCACAGATTTGTATGTTCTCAGATGGTAATCTTTATCCCTTAAAGGCAGAGACATGATTTTGTAAGCTCTTTATTTATTCAACAAATATTTTAGTAACATGAATCCCCCGGCGTGCTCTAAATATAAAATGAAAGCTGCCATTACCATGATGAAGTTCAGCATGATTTCCATCCATTGTATGTGCATGTTGAAATGTAAGTGTTACATACGTACCAATGGACAGCTTGCTTCATATACCTGCAGTTTCTGATACACTCAATAATTTGTAACAGAAGTGCTGTAACCAGATTGTGTAAGCAGTGTTTAATCTGAACACAACACTCTCAGTAGGCAGCCCGTTAACACACTTAAGTTAAAAGAGGTGACAAGCAAACGCATTGTCCACCCATGATAAACTAATTTCTAATTTAAATTTCAAGCCCAATTATCAAATGGTTGTGTATATCCATTTTTTTCTTCACTTTCCACATTAACATCTTGTAACCTTTACTTGCCACAAGAGGATAAACGACTGCCAATAAAGAAACAATGAAGGAAAAAAAGAGCCTGAATATCACAAACTTAACAATTAATTTTAACCGAAAAGCCGTTATTGTTTGTACTAACATTACACTTGTATGAGTGTTTGCATTAAAACAGCTTTCAGGGTTTTACACAGCCAGTTCCAGAGCCCTGGAATTTAGTACGAAATGAAGTAGTCATTTCCAATAAACTCTGCATCTCCTGAGGGACATTCAGTAAGACTGTGAAATTTTTTGGAAGGTTAATCATGGAGTTTCCCTCCTTCAGCATTGTGGAATGACAGAGAGAAAAGCTTCTGGTTTCTGTTTTGTAAAACCAGTTCAAGGTCACAAGTTTTGCTGGCAAGGTTTATGGTTTAAAATACACATTTCTGTATTTTCTTTTATTGTAGCCTTCTTGAAATTTGTTTTGCTTGTAAATACTACCGTGATGCTACGACTTTGGAAACACTGTATTTAAATCGCTTCAGAAAAAAAAAAAAAAAAAAAACATTTAAAATAGCTAGGTTTAACAAATAACAAAATATCCCAAAGCCAGTTTATAGTTAAATAAGTTATTTCGCAGCACTTACGATCGTGACCACAGTGCAAAAATAGAGCTTTAAAAAGGCTGACTTTTATTTCTAAAATCAGAGAGAACTCAAGCTTAACCACAGAGGTTGTCAAATTGAAAAATGAAAGATAAAGAGAAACACACCAGGCACCATCTGCCCAGGATTTGTGCTGCGCAATATAAAATACAGGTGGTAAAATTACAGCATGGTTTCCAATTGCCTTTGGTCCCCTTAATATATATATATAGAATATATATATATATAATATATATATATAATATATGATATATATATATATATATATATTTTTTTATTTTTGTGAAAAGACTATTATTTTACGCAAAACCACAAGACCTAATTATTATTTACGCAAAACCACAAGACCTAATGCGTTTTTCTTATGGTGTTCCATTGCAAAAAACCGGAAGGAGAGTTTTCTTTTCCCATCATGTCTTTTGTTTAGTTCCAATAGTTATTAAATTACAGATTTTTTTTAAAAACCTGAACAAAGCATAGACCTTCAATGACTTCAAACACAGCCAGTGCAGTGCTGTGCTGTGCTGTGCTGTGCTGGAGTGTACTTCATTTATGTGGTGTGGGAAAAGAAAAGCTGCTTCCTCCCTTCTAAGCCCCAATCCCATACATTACAATAAGGAAATTCCACCCAGTTAAGCAGCAATTTCAATAGCCTGAGCTATCAATTATGAGTATTTAATTCTGCAGACATTTAAGCCAGGGATTCATTCATTTTCCCTCGACCCTTTAAAGGATTCGATATACATTTAGTTTTTAAAAGAAGACTACAACCTTTAGGTGAGTAGATAACCCATAAAAAATGGAAGGTTCAGCTCCCATGACGTGCCTAAAACATGTATTTTTTAAATCTGTATTTGGCATTAAAGCTGCTAATTCTCTTTACTTAAGCACAATGCTTTTTGATTGATTGGGTTCAGTGGTTCCTTTTGGATGATCACTTTTGTACAAGTACCTGTGTTACTTGTGTAGTTCTTGGATCCACGTGTGGTAGTGTAACCTGATTCATGCAATCAGTGTAAAGAGTGAATTAATACATTTGTCCAGGGATGCAGTGCATTACGGTTTAATAGTACATGGCTGGGCAGCTTCCAATACTATATTACCAGTGAACACAAACTCTCAATACTTTTCATAACGCTTTTTAAATATGACCACACATTTATTGCACTGTTGTGGATTTATTACTGCCTGCCTTAAGGTGACGAAACCATATAAAAATAGAATGGCCACACCTTTGCAGAACCTAGAAAAAATACTATACTGACAAAGACAATCCATCTTTCTCTGTCCTAACATGTGCTTTCTCAAATGACTGGTTCCCCAATATACAAAAAACATTCAGCCAAGACCAAGACACTATTGACCTCAGCATCATCACACATTTATTACTTTCAAACGATTATACAAAATACAAAAAAATAATAATAATTTCACAGTGGGTGGGGGTCCTCAGAAAGGAGGAGGTACACTGTATATTGCAATTTATTATGCAATACAACAGTTTCATCGCTAAAATGTTTAATTCTGAGTTGCTTGAAAACTTCTGCTATCTGAAAAGCACAAATATCACTGTAGTTAATCACATGTAAATTTTCTTCTCACCTGATCACTGCTGTAAATAGGCTATGAAGTCGGCAGTACAGCCTGACACCCTGGGGGAATTGGAAACAAATTTAACACAACATTATTATTATAGTAGGTATGGACAAAGATTAGATGGTTCTAAGAACAATAAATTATTATTTAAATATGCATCAATAATGTACATACGGTGTTATTCTATGGGCTTAGCCAATGCTTAGACAGTTAAAGGGTTGATCTGATCATAGGCAGAAAGCACTACAAGTAGATGGTCTGGTTACCTTGGAGATGACATCCTGCATGTCACTTCTCGGATGGTACGTCCCGTCATCATATCGGAATCTGTACAGCACTGGTTCAGATTTAAACTGGTGCTTATCTGTAACTGAATCAAGAGGGTATAGACTTAAATGTGCATAAAATAATGACATTAAAATTGAAATATAGATAAGAATCATCATTTTGCATGTGACCCACGTAACAGAACTACCCCATTTTTTGAATTCAGAGCAAATAAATAAACAACATTTTTCATGGAAAAAACCTGACGAGTTGCTGATTTGAGAATGCTGTAAGTAAGCAAATCCCTAATAAAGACAGCACTGTCACTGAATACATTGTTCACACTAAACATAATTTCCACATCACTTGCTCTACTGTTATATTGTATATGTGCTGACCTTACTTGAGTCAATATTTCTCCACTGAAGGGCATTTTGGCAGGTTAATACAGTAGGCGAGCACATACTGTATGATTGGTTTCTTCTGAATAAGCTTTTCTCACAAAAAAGTGATGCTGTGGAGGGAATCAGGTGACCATGGAGATCTTTGATGAAGGTCACATTAGACAAACCCCAGTATAATAAATATGTTTGCTGAAGAACTCAGGAGAAGTGTAATGCTTTTTTCTGCTTTCTTTTTTCTTTAAAATGCCTACCAAGTATTTTTAAACCAACTATATTTCTACATAACTTTATAAGCAATTTCATTGAAATCTTTATGTATACTAACACTTGCCACAACCTTTTAACAAGTAAATTTATCAAGAATATGTTTCAATTCAGTTGAAACTGGAATTTATTTAAAACTCGATATTAAATCCAGCTTCTTTCCAGCATATAGCAATAAAACTCCCTATTGATCATGCCTGATTAATCATATACCAGCAGTTATATAAAAGAAAAAAAAAACTAAATGTATTGATGGTGATCACTGAGATGATTTAAATGTATTCCACAGAAAGAGAGGCAGCTTTGTCAGGATATGGAGTTTGTATCAAAATAAACACAAACAGTGATGACTATGGGGTTCCATGTGCCATGTCTTTTTTCCCCCAGACTTAACTTAAATCTTGTGTTTTGCGGACCTGGAGTTTGTATGCAAATGAGCTTCACCTGCTTTGTGTTTTCATGCGATTTGATTGGCTCTTGTAATGCTGAAATTTGTATATTTTCCAATTAGTATTACAAGAGCCAATCAAATCATGTGAAAGCACAAAGTAGGCAGAGCTCTTTTGCATAGAAACTCCAGATTTAACTGGTCAGGTAAATATTTATCTAAATGTTAAATCTAGTTAAGAGTTAATTGGCACCCCATAGAAGACAGTGTGGCAAGCAAGAATTTACACCCCAGAGTACTTGTTACCCATCACTAAGGCCCTGTGTAAATCATGATTTCATGGGCTGTGTGGAAATCGTGAAATTAGCCCAATGCTGCAATTTGTACAATATTTCTTAAAAAATAAAAATAAATTTCAAAATTACTTGCATTTCATACAAAAAAAATATCACATTAATGAAACTGTACAGCTCTGCTGTGTGGCTACGTGTACTATTCACCAAGCACATACTGCTGTGCAGTGATTATGTCATGTGACTGCAATCTAGACGGGAAATTAAAATACTACACACTGCAAACAAGAAAATGGAGGTCTCTAAAAAGGCTGAAAATGTGCCTGCAGCAGATCACATAAAGCAGTATCTAGCAGGAGTTTTACACAGCAATGGAGGTAAGCTCTTCTGTATGTCCTGCAACGTTACTGTAGATCACTATTGAGAATCGGCTGTTGACAGGCATTTAGATTCAAGTATTCATGGAAAGAGAAAGGCAGAAATCCAGAGCAGTACTGGGACTGCTTGTAAAGAAACAAAAAGCGGTGACTTCCATGTTCCAAAAGTCCACTGAAAACCGTGAAGCACGAAACACAATAAATTTTGTCCTGACAGAGGTGTTTGTTTGCGCAAATATTCCTCTTGAAAAACAGGAAAATTAAAAGGTATGTAAATTCTTCAGACTGAGTATAGCAAATGGTGGAGTGATTCCTTCATCAGCCCAGCTGAGACATGAATACTTACCTAAAGTTGCCAAGTATCACAAGCAGATTATGGAATTGGTAAAACAGTCTGGTTGCTTGTCAGTGGTCACACCGACGAGTCGACTGATGCCCAAGATGTTAATTACAACACTGTTTCACCAGCTATTATAAAGTGCTTGAATAACTTTGACATTGATTTTGACAATGACAATAGTTCTGTGCAATTTCCGCAAAATATAACACCTTAACCATCACGAAGCACATACAGAAATCAAAATTATAAACAGAGATGGTGTCGTCTTTCCTGCCTTAAAAGTAAAATGGTTAGATAACTACTTAATAAGTTTAAAAAAGCAACAAGAGTCCATTCCTTTATTTTTAGTTTTATGGAAAAATGTACCAAACTACAGTACCTAACTTTTTAGCTTGGGGTCAACACTGAGGAAATTATACGCTTATTAAACTAATGGGAACATGCTCATTTACATTCAATTGACAAACCATCAATGATGTGTCATTACCGTATTTTATTTATGCATTTATTTATTTTTAGCTAAAACATTAATTGGACTGGTCCCTTAGTAGTAACAAATTCATTAATAGTTTTAGTGAATGTGGGTTTTCTTCCTCAGTGCAACCCCTCATTGCTTCCATTCCACTGGCCACTGTTTCTACTCACCATGGTGAATGATGCCATTTTCTAGCAGAGCCTGCCCAAGATGAACCCCTTCTTCTGGGTTATCAACCTCTCCTATCTCCATCAGCCACGACACAAACTCACTTGAGGAATGCAAATAACAAGAAAGGGGTTGTTTTCAATTTATTGGAGGATATTCTTCTTTAAGAAAACAGAATACTCTTACCATTAACAATAACCAACAACAAAATGCAAATGCCCATTACCACCATCACTGGAATGATTAAAGAACCATGATTGTCGGAGTTAAAATATACTACATACTAATATAAAAATATGCCTATGTAATTAGGGAAAATTATATCAAATGAGCTGCATCCACTATAAAAAAATAAGTTGTATATGAAGTGTACTATTATGTAAGTATTAGGACTTGTTGTTCTTAAAATAATCGCATTAAACAAAATTATTAGCCATTTGGCACTTCAGTTAGCTGTATATGTCTCAAATGTGCAGGTTTAAAAGAAACATGTTATAACACACATTTATTTTCATTTTAAAACATAATGGGCATTAAATAAATCATGTTAACGTGATTACCGAAATTATGTTAATATCTTAATGAGCAGTGCTTCTTGTGACGGGTTCAATAGACAGCAGCGCTTTACCGGGCAAATTCAAACTCTGGTGCTTTCAGTTTGGTTTACTGTTAAGGCTGCTGTGGCCACTGACTGTCTACAAGGTTTTCTTGACAACAGTTGAGAAGCTGGAAGCTTTAATCAGTTCAAACGTCAGGATATGGTTGGGAGTTCCATGTTGCCTCAGCAGAGTGGGATTTTATGGTAAAGGAATACTGCAGCTACCAGTCTCTACTCTAACCGAGGAGTTTAAGTGCACCAAGGTCAGACTGCAAATTACATTAGTAGATTCACGCGACAAATGCGTAAGGGAGGCAGCACCTGTTTTTGAAAATTGGAAGAAAGTGGACGGCAAAGAAAGCCATGGAAGATTAAGGCTGCCCTTCGAATCGGTGATATTATGGGGCAAGTTCGGCATGGAAGAGGGGTTCTTGGTCTCAGTTCAGCTCCTTCAGGATGCTGTGGATGAGGCGTATGAGAGTGAAGTGGCAATGGGACGAATCCATAGGTGAAAAGATAAGGCTTTCGCACTGATAAATAACTACTGTTTTGACTAGAACTTAAGGCGACGTGATCGTGAAAACCACATATGACTGGAGACATGCATGTGTTCTCTCTCTCTATTAAACACACACACACATACATACACACGGTATTCCATTTGCTTGTATATAATATCCCGTGTTGACATTTTTTGAAAACAAGACCTGAGAGCCCCACATTGTACTTTTAAACCATTGGACAAAATATTTACAGAATAGTTAAAAACTACTGCTATAAATCAGGATTCATTTATTATTAATAGCTTTATCATTAAATTATACCAAATCATGTTTTTTATTTACAATGAAGGTAACCTATACTGTGTCGTCCAAATGCTAAAGTTAGCAAAAACATGTAAATAAAACAATTATTTTGTATAGTTTAATTATAACGCTATTAATAATAAACAAATCACGCTGCATGGTTAGTCTACCTCATAAAAGGGTAAAAATAGAATTTCAAAGCATTTAGCATGGAAAATACAGCACAGTGAGTATTTGCACAGCTGGGGGGCTCAGGGGCATTGAAATCAAATACAGCCTACTTGAAACCCAGAGGATGCCATTGCACAACACACTCCAAGTATATTCTGTGAAAGCTTTTGATTCCTTGGGAATGGAGATACCTACTACTGAAATTAACCATCTGCAGCGGAGTCTTTCATTTTGTAACTGTTTAAAAAAACACATTTTTCCAGCAGTGTTCTCACAAGTAACAGCTGCATTTCTGCAGGAAGTGATGAGCACTAGACACCTATTTTAACAGAAATCCTTGATCCCGAGTTCAGATCCCAAGAGCCCCAAGCACAGTAGCCAAAAAGATGTATAATGAACAGAAAATAAAATGTCATGATGTTGATCCCATTATCAGAAAAAAACACGACATATGGAGTAAACAAACATATGGCATCATATGAAGTATTTAAAAGCAGGATAAAATGAAAATGAAGAAAACAGAAGTGCTTCAGGAATGGAATTGTTCCTCTCTCTCTTTCTATAGAGCCATAAAAAGTCCTTAAGGAACTTGTGTTTCCCTTTTAAAGGATAGCATGATTCTTAAAAAATCTTGTTGCCAAACCATACACTGCACAGTTATGCCCTAAGGTCATATACAAGTGGTGTGCTTCTGGAACAGGCCCTTATAACAGGCGCTCATATAACAACAACAATGTGGCAGCATTGTAAAATCAAATGTCTATGGAAACAAGAGACACACATTGGGAAGTCATCATGCAGGCACAAATACAGTCAAACTCCTTTTAATGCAAAACTAAAAGAGTTTAACATCACCAGACTTGTAACGAGAGGAAAAAGCTTGTAGGAGATGAAACTGAAAGTTATGAATAGTTACATTTTTAAACTGGTTTATTATTATTTATTTTTTTCAGAAATTAAAGTGAGTAACTGTCATAAAGAGAGCAAATATTAGGTTATACTGAAAACAGGAGGAAGGGTAGGAGCAAAATGGTCTAATGGTTATAAATGTGACGATACATGGGTATGTAAAATGTGTGGCAGGGAAATTGTTCATTTTTAAATGGACAAACCCATTATAGAACTTGACTGAGATAATTAAAGAATACAGCTGTGTACCAAAATGATGTGTTGTCTTTATCATGTACAGCAAAAGTGCGCAACCAAACCATACAGAAAACTAGTTAAACCTAATATTTATAGTGGGCTGCACATTAAAGAATAATCCAAACTTAACTCTCCGCTGCAATATACATAGGCATATATATATATATATATATATATATATATATATATATATATATATATATATATATATATATAGGCACTTTCCCTTAGAATTACTGTCAATTTTATTTGGAACATGTTATTTGGAAGATGTTCGAACAATTAATCCACTGTAAAGTTATTGCTATTTATTTAGCCAGATAGTAAAGGTAAATAAGTTATCAGCATAATTGAGATGCAACGTCCCATTATGACTGAATCGCAGCAATGATACAGCAAGTACACAGCAACACAATCAAACATCATCTTTCTTTTTTTTGTTAACAGGGAAAAAAACAATCTATTGAAAACTAAACTGCCAAACAAGCACATCTCTGTTGAAATGATTATAAAATAGGTCCATTTCGAATCTATAACATTACCAATATTGTACATTTCAAATAGATGTATTTCCCAGGGCAAATGTTCTGAACTACTTATTAACTAGAACATGACAAATGTTTTCCTGTGCCAGACACAAGTAATTTGTGACAGTGTTTTGGGACAGTTTGCACCTTTTACTCTTAACATACATATTAGTCAAATGCATAATCTTATTTTAAAATGTGAAAAGAAAGAGCAAGTGTCTTTACATTTTTCTTGATGATGCTGCAGACTAAGAGAGGCTAAATACCACTGTTTTATGGGATTTAGAAGTCTTTAGGAGAATATTTGCATGATTTATTGAGGTTTTGTTGCTCTAAAAGACTCAGCCAATAATACATTAAGCAAGACTTATGAAGAAACCCTTAAAGAATTTTTACGAGTAGGTGGTAAGGCCTGCATATTCAAGTTTCCTCCCCTGGGTAGAAATTTATTTTCTCCTATACTGCTGCAGTGAAATAAACAGGGATGGAGAAACTGCACAGGTCCAGTTTGAATGGGGTCACACACACATTAATCCCAAACAATCTTCCAATTTGAGAACCAACGATATTGGGCAACACAAACCACTAGCTAACCATAGGATAAAACTGAATCAGACCTAATGAAGGAAACATATATGCCAATAAACTTCAACCTCCCCCCCCCCCCCCCAAGGAAATAGATGGAAAACTAGCAACAGCCAACAATGTTATAACAAATCCTTTAAAATAGCATTAGCAGATATATCACTGCCCTCATCCATCCCCTCCTCTGTTGTGCAAAAGATCTCATGATTTTTTTTTGTATGCTTTTTCAGGACATTTCAAATACAGCGTAAAAGATTTCTGGCTCGTATTACGACTACAGTTAGACCTACAACACAAGAAGTTACTAGGTGCCAGAAAGCAACAGAAGCATTTCATTTATCATGGTGTATTGAAAAAGATCTGTATATTTTCAGTCAAATAAACAAGCAGTACCCGAGATATCTTCAGAACATATGGTAGAGAGGGTAGGACACAAGTAATAAAGCTTGAAGCATGTAGCACTTTTGAATGATTCAACGTTCTGCAAAGTGCTGCATGATTCTTTCCAAATGTTTTAGGAAACCTACCTTCCAAGAAAGCACTTAGGGAAAGTGGTGAGTTTTCGTTTCCTGTCTTTGATGAGGTTTCCTTGCTTGCACATCAGGCTGTAGAGCTTTTCTCCCTTCTCTGAAACCATCACCCAGGTATCTTGTTCCATACCCAGTCTGAGGCCTGTCGAACAACAGAAGTTAAAAAAAAAAAAATGAAATAAGCGCTAAACAAACTACTAAATTACTACACTTGGGATGTGTACATCGTGCAAGATGTACTGCGACAATATGGTCTCCAGCCCAGCTGGATTTGATAACCTAGTCCCAGAAGAGTCTTTGAAATATTGATTCTGCCAGGAGAGGAGGCTACATATAGTCTATGCTGTGCCTGTACAAATGTACAATACCATATATCAGATCCGGATAACAAACCGCTGAACAAAACATACTGATTTGTACAGCATTAACTACCCACATTTTCTCTTAAGACAACCTAACCTTTTGGAAACAAAGCTATTTGCGTGGTCACTGAAAAGGGGTCAACCATCTGCAAGGTTCAGAACCACACTCATCTCGCAGCGTGAAGTGTGCCAGTGTTTTTCTTTTCTAAAGGTTAATCTAAAGGTTGCCGACAGTCCTTATAAATTGTACTCATACCTTCCTGTTTGTAAGATAGGGAAATGACTCATTATTACCAGTGCTTTGTTGGATATCCTGCTAATATCTTCAAAACAAATATGCAGTGCTTGTAATAGAAGATCCAGTGGAGAAACTCAATAAAACTGGATGGAGAGATATTCTTCTGCATCTCCTGTCCACTCATTGTAACAATGTGGATTGAATACACTGTCTTGAGTGTATTGTTATAATTTTCCAGACTTGGATTACGACCCAACTGGGTCTAGTCTAGTCCAAATGGATATTTCGACAGCCGATGTGGATCACAGGAAATTAAGAAATGAATGACATGTTTTGTTTTGTTTTTTTCCCCCACAATACCCCTTCTGTATTCCAGATGAGGATATAGATTCAATGGAATGCAAGGAACCAACATGTTAGGGGGTTTTAAGCTTTGTATACCGGTTATTATTATTATATTATTATTATTATTATTATTATTATTATTATTATTATTATTATTATTATTATTAATATTTTACTGGGAGATAGGATAAGGTAAATGTGAATGGGTGTTAAAAGCATATTGTTTTATTCTATGTATACTCACTTTTTCTCCTTTCTCGTTCTTTCAGAAAAGCCTCCAGCCACTCCTGCTTCTCCTCTGGGCTCTTTGCAATGCACACAAACCATTTGTTTTTAGCCGTATTGTGCATCTTCCAGCCGTTGTACACTATGTTTCCACTGCTGTGGAAGTCAGCTTAAAAAAAAAAAAGAAAAAGAAATACTATATACACAAAAAACACACACACAACAAAAATAATAAAACTAGTAATAAAATATGAATTAGAAAAAACCTCTAAAACACATCTGCAGTATAATTGTTGTGTTTTTTAAATTTTTGTTGGACTATATTCATGCTTTATTCAGAACTAGAAAGTGAACAAAAATAATTATTTTTAGATCTGACTTTTTAATGTGGCATTCTCAACAAGGTTCTGGTTTTAAGTAATAATGTCAAACAATTATTGTGGTTGCACAGCAAATAGCTAAACTAAACAATGTGAAGAAACAACAGTACTGAGATTTGCCGTATGACAAAAGGAAAGGCATTATCACAATAAACAGAAACTTCAGTAACATTTTTAAAGAGGCCACATCAGAACAGAATCCCACAACAAAACACAATTCCAATAATTACAAAACAATAATTCATCAAGGATACAATGGGTATGCACCCACACTGTATGAAGGACCAAAACAGAAGTTCCACATTATACAACACAGTTAGGCTACACTGACTCAGAATTAAACCAATCCTATTGTGACGAGCCTCCACAACAAAATATGAGGGTTGCTGCTAGTTGGGCAAGAAAGTTGCCAAGTTAGTTGCTCCTTTAACATACCAAATAAGCTCTCAGGAGGTTTACCCCTACTAATTTAATGCATTTTATGAGAAACTTTCCAAGTGGTACCAGCAGTTGGACACATTTTTTTTAAAACTGGTATCACAGCCACATTAGATTAGAGGTCAATGTCTTGGTCTCAAACCCATTTATCATACAGCCTTTATATATCATGCAAATATAAAGTCACCATCCCCTAGGTCTCAGAGATCTTTTACACTGTGGCAGACAGAGCTCTGTAAAATTACTGCCACGAAAGGGTTCATTGTTCTTGTACAATAACTGCAATCAAAAGATGACCTAAAGAAGCACAGTTGTGTAACAGGTAAATAGCCAGTATCTCAATGCATCTGGTCTTTGTCATCTGGAAGCCAAAACGTCACATGCATAAAACAGAATCGCTCTGCTAAAAACAGCAGCTTTCATATGCACTGGATTATGGCTAGAAGGTTTTGTGTACCTTTACACAATTCAAAGGCAGTCTTTGTATTTTGATGTAAACAAGATACAGGGCATGCCGCACTACTACTGGAAAGTCTGCTTTGTTTATTATCTATAGAATAGAACACATCAATCTTAGATAAAAGTTAAATCCAGACCCCACAAATTGGGAGCAAATGAAGGTTTCTACATATACAACCAACCATCAAAGCATGTCTCCCATCCAAGATACACAAAACAGAAAGTTAGGAAAACAATGCTGCTTCTGTGCTCATTCATTTTCTTTAAATATTACATACTTTAATTGCACAATTTTGGAAACTGCAAAAATGGACTACACTCTAATAAACTGAGAAAGAGTGCTATAAATGAAAAGCCTTCCTCTGCCAATGTTCTTGTAAAAGCACGAACTAAGAGACACGTTATTTGCATGTGTGTACACAAACCCAACGTGTGTGCACACAGCAGGTCAGAACAGTGTCACACGTGCACTTCATACCTGTGGCAAATTAATTTTGTTGTGGAACATGAAATACAGTATCTTTCCCCTTTGCCTCTCCATAACAAGTGGCATACTGTATAAATAAAACATTATTCCAGTTACTAATTAAGAGTAAATGAGTAATTATATGCTTTAATCTACAAAACAACTCAAAATGTATCACTGTTAACAATGTTCTGTGGGTTAACTAATATACGTGGATCAAAAACTGAACTTTAATAAAGTTTTAAAAACAAAGTCATGCAGGACTAATGAATAGGAGGGAAAGGTCCAAAATTCTTGCAGAAAGAGAATGAGAAACTAGGTACTCATCTTTTCCTTCCTTTGACTTCTACATCTCTCACATTTCAGACTGTCTTTTAGCAATCTCATGTTGGACACATTCACATCACCTCAAACCTTCTAAATCTTTACTTTCCTTCTACTTCTCTCTCTCTCCCCTGACCTCTCTCTCGCTCCATCTCCCTTGATGCTATCAATCTGTCTCCTTCTGCAAGAAACCTAGGCTATTTTGGACAATTTCCTCTCCCATTCTCAACTTATCTCTTCACCAACACTTGTCATTTCTTTCTTAGCAACATCTATAGAATCCGCCCTTTTCTATCTCCTTATTCCACTCAACTCCTAGCCCAAGCTCTTGTTCTTTCTAGATTGGAATATTGTAAATTTCCACTTGCTGGTCTCCCTCCTTCAGCCATTCGTCCTCTTCAGCTTATTCAAAATTGTGACGCTCATCTGGCATTCTCCCAACTCCGCTACTCTCATGTTACCCCTCTGCCTCGCAATCTTCACTGGCTACCTATCTTTGCTCACAACCAATTTAAGACCCTTGCTCTTGCCTATCCATTCATCATACTGTCCCTTTCTATCTCCAATCCCTTGTGTCTCCTTATATACCCTCTCTGCTCATCCTCGACTTGTTGTGCCTTTTCTTCACTCTCCTTCCTCCTGTGTTCGCTCCTTCTCTTCCCTTGTCCCCCTGTGATGGAACCAGCTACCGGTAATCCTCAGGACTGTTCAGCCAATTATTTTATTTTCTCCCGATTTGGCATATCCAATTATTTTTAGGCTCAGCTCACCACTACCACCCCCACACTGACTCGGGAGCGGCGACGACAAATTCGTCCTCCGAAGTGTGTGCCATCAGCCGACCGCATTTTTTTAAAATTGCAGACTCTCCGAGCAGCCACCTCAGAGCTAGTGCCCGCAGGCACCCAGCCAGACCACAGGGGTCGCTGATGCGCGGTAAGCTGAGGACACTCTGGTCGACCTAGACCTCCTTCCCCCGGGTGGTGCTCGGCCAATTGTGCGCCGCCTCCTGGGAGCTCCCATCTACGGTCGGCTACAGAATAGCCTGGACTCGAACCTGTGACCTCCAGGCTATAGGGTGCATCCTGCACTTCACTCAGAATGCCTTTAGCAGATGTGCCACTCAGGAGTCAGGGCTGTTCAGTCTTTTACTGCTTTCAGCCATCTTCTCAAAACCCATTTATTCAACCTTTATTTGTAAATTTATATATTTTATTATTTTTTTTTATTTTCCTTTATCTTGTATAGATGTGTTTGTTTAGCTTTTTTTTGCCTGTAGCTTATATACATTTATATTTTGTTTAATTTATGTAAGTCACTTTGGATAAAGCATCTGCTAAATGACGGAGGAGGTGTGGCAGACTAGGGGGAGTATATAAGTTGTAGTCCAGACAGGAGCTGCAGGGGAGTCACCTGGCACCATTTTAATGAGAAGCACCTAAGGCTGATTATGCCCTGAATAAAGGCAGGGGTGGCCTTGCAGTCAAGGCTGACAGAGAAACAGCCATGTGCAGCCAGGCTGACAAAAGACAAGCCAGATGCACCAAAGGAGTACTATGTGAACCTTCTGTGTGTGTGTGTGTGTGTGTGTGTGTGTAAAAGTGTTTTTGTTGCTGATACATGGCTTAGCCACCCAGTTGTATTCAATACAAGAAGAAAGTTTAGTTTAGCACGCCAAAGTGGAGTTAGGTTTTTGTTTGTTTACTTTGGTTTTGTACATAATAAAAGTGTGCAACCGCATTAAAACTTACAGTTCTGTGTCGTTTATTTTTAAAGGGCGCAAACGAACATTGGCCGAAGGCAGTGTTACAGTGGATATTGAGTAAATTTACTCCCTGCGATCAATTTTCAAAAGCATAAAATCGTCTTTGGATTTCAACTTAAATTCAATGCTGTTTTTTTTCGATAAATTACATTGCAGAAGTAAGTACTCAACATATGTTAAAAAGGGAGATTTACTCAACGTACATTTGAAAAAAGGAACAAAATTTATATTTGGCTTGTTTACACCTACTTTGAAATATATACATATATTTGATTTACTATTATTGCTAGATATGTGTTTTTCTTAGGATCAGACTAAATGGGAAAACTTTTTTTTATGATGTCTATGATTAATTATCGATTAGGATTTCTGATGGTCCAGGAACACAGAGAAACATTGGCTTTTTTTGAGAGAGGCACTAATGCACACATGTAAGCACAATAAAATTGTATTTCCACAGATAATACAAAATGTAAGTTATACTGATGTAATCATAAGTGCAAAAGCAATACAGTCTCCTTGACTGCCTCTAAAACTGAAGCCTTTCCATTCAAGCTATCATTGTTGAGATGCACACCACTGACTGTTATTGCTTAACAAACAACCCATTCAATTAGTTTGGAAACACTGGTGCATCATTTTTTATATAATTTAGAGATTCTGAGTGAGGAAAGCTGATCTTGCCAAACCCACACATGAATCTTAATTTTTCTATTATATTGATCAATACAAAAACATTTACCTGTCCCATCATCCATGTTCTCCACTTCCATAACTTCTGTATTGATTCTTCCACGGAACAGATAGCGGGGGCCATCTGTAGCAGCTTTGCTGTTCTTTAAACGTCTGCAGTTTATAGGAATAAAGCACTTTACTTTCATGGCATTACTTTGCACTTAAGCTTCCTGCAGTCACAAACAAGCTTCATTGAAGGGGAAAATACATATATCCATGCACTACACCAGCAAAGCGTGCCTCAAGGCAGTGATGAAAGGAGCATCCATTCTCCTAGGAATGAAGGAGCAGTTCAGTCTCCATCTCCCATCAACCCTGAGCCTTTGCTTATTTTATATGCCAAACTGTGTAGTGGTTTTGTGATCAGAGTTCCATATCACAAGATGAGTAATTAATATAATAACATGATTTAGGTTGGTCCTAATCCCCAACCAATACTTCACCAAGAAAATCTCCCTTCTAAATAGGTCTAAAACTAGTGTTTGGGTTTGGTTGGGGGGTAATTGTGATACCACAGCATATTGCCAACCATATCAATGAACAGCATTGACTGGGTATTTGACAGACATGCTTAACCCTAAAACATTTTTTTTTTTTTTTTTTTAAATCTACCTGTGTTTCTTTTTGCAATAAACAAGCAGATTATCAAAAAGAAAGAAACTCCGCTCCTGAATGTTTCCAGCTGAAATTTTCATCAGGATCCCCTGCATCAGCATCTCAGTGCAGGTATCAGTAACGTTGGAGCCCTGAAAAACAAAAAAACATTTATTTTCAATTTTAATGCTGATTAAGAGTAGTTTAAATATTTGTAAATGAATAACATGGTATGAAACGATAAAGGAATGCGTATCTGTAATACGCCCAACCCTGCCCAGCGTAAGCAAGCAGCTTAATCACAACGCAAAAGAGCATCTGATCTCACTGACAGAGGTCTGTTACACATAGCTGGTGAGGAAGGCATGGCAGTCTATTCAGTTCTGAAAATGACAAACAGTTCAAAATATTACAGAGGGTCATCCCTGGTTTTCTCCCAACCGACACACCCGTGCCATTCCTAATAATCCAACCGACTGGCTTGGTGAGTGAAGAGAATATAGCTGCCTCTGAGGTTTCAACTGAATCTCACAGTCCCTGGCAAAGTATATGAGCCCTGCACACTGTTTTTGTTGAGAGTAGATACAGCCCTTATCAACGATTTACATTAACATTCAACACATTTATATCAATTAAATTCTAGCTAAGAGTATGGTGAAGACACACGAGGGTCCCATTCTATCAATAACAAACATCAGCTTTTTTTTTTTTTAACCTAGTGGTTGTGGTTTTATGGTAGTTTGATACCCCTGTCAAGTCTAAAAATAAACTATTTTCACTTCAGGGCCAACAAATGTGCTAAACGTTTCCTTTTGGTAGGAAATGGGGAACCATGTCTCTCTCTCTTTAGAGGTTTTGCTCTAAACCAGATGTTTATTTAATTAAACCAGCCATGGCACTGCACAGGATTTATGCATCACCTTTCAAGTGCTGCTCTGACAACAGTACTGAAAAGGCCTGTTTATTCAGTCTTTGTTCAGATATAGTTGCCATTTCCTGTCTAGGGAAAATCCTCTAGCAGTAAACCTGGTAATGAATGGTCACCCCATTGAAAACTGCCAGTCCTTGTTCTGAGAAAATACTGTACTGTCATGCCCATTGCTATCTATACCAGTTCAGAGTATCTTCACCAAGTGCACAAAAACTAGCTACAGTAAGTGGGACACTGTTTCATCTGTTCAGTCAAGAGATGAAAATTGATTTATTTATTTTTGAAAATGAAAATTTACACTTAATTCAATATATATATATTTTTTTTTTTAAAAAAAAAGTGTGTCCATTCCCTTTTCAGAACAAGGTACATTTTCCTCACCAATTTGTGCTTGTGGAGACAAAAACAAATAAATAAATAACATCTGTGAATTATTACCTTTAAATTGCCAGTAATACAGACTTGTCAGCTACAACATATCTTCAAATATAAAAATTATTATTATCATCATCATTACATGTTGTATAGTTAGCACTAGCTTTTATGTTTCATTCAGACATGTTGTAGCGGTACATGCTCCTCCTGTTAACATCCTAAACCACTCCTTTCCTGTTATTTTCCAGCTACATCACAGTTTTGCATTCAATTGATCAAGTGACCCAAACATGACTCATACAACAAAACCATTTGCATGATAGCTTGCATTTGTATGTGGCAAGATGGCTCCTCTGACTTTCTTCAGAATAGTAAGTGAACCAGTGATGAAAACTAACAAGCACTTTTGAAAGTGGAAATGGTCTGGAGATTTCCTGGGCAAATTGATCAAATGCAAAGCAGCCGTGAGTAAACAGCCACAGACCTTAGGGACAATTCAGTTGCCACGTAGAGGCTGCTGTCGCTGCACTATGCATAATACCAATGACAACGCACCCTTTCCTTCACAACAATTGAACATTGAAAGCCTTCCTCTTTGTTCTGCAATGTACTGATCCCTCAGAGAGCAAATATAACATGATGTCAATTTCCAACTATAAAAAATCAATGAGGTCTCCACACCTCCAAAAGGGAGAGGCAATATATAAATTGAGTATGTTCTGCCAAAGCCACAGCCTTGGCTGCTGAGAGGAATGGCCATTGGCAGACACCAGACCCACAGCCGTCTGTAGTTCCTCACTCTAGGGGGTCTTCCTACAGTTATACAAGCATCACCCAGCTGGGGACTGCAGGTCTTTGAGAAAAATAACACGATGCACTAAATATTGGCACCAAGGACACAGGAATGTACTTTAAACCACGCTGGAAAAACTTTTTCACCAGTGCGGATGCAAGCAGGTCAAGGCCCTATGGTCTGGTCATTAACTGCCTCCTTAAACAAGTTTTCCTCTTAAAATCCAATAGTGTATTTATAAAACAAGAAAAGCTATAGTTATAGTAATAGTGTACTGTTTATGAAACATGCTGTGGATTTGGATTCAGTTAAAGGTTTGGGGTACAATTGAGTTTTGTGGTTTGGAAAAGGTCCTTACATGTAGATGCAATTACCTACAGAAGAAGCAACAATATGTATTTATGAACATAATATGTAACACACAACTTGGATAAAGTAGCCTAGGCCCTGTTGGAGTGAATCCTCCGTTCTTTCTGAAATGCAGCTCTTTTGGCAAGCCGGAAGGTCAGAAGATATTTAAAAACAGGCATAATGAACATGATCTTGTGCAAAATATTTATATTATTGTGACAAAGTGCCCGCCCCTGTGTGTATTTTCTGTTATATGTTGCGTGTTTTAATGTTGGTGTATAGTCATTGGTACACGGGATATAAACGGGTCTGTGTAACACAAGTGTTTAAAATGTACATTTGTATTTAGGCACGAGGATTGCACAGCACTTCATGTGCAAGTAAAATGTAATATGCGAGCACAGGGAACTGCACTTTATTAATTCACGTGCAGTTGTTCTGAGACTCCAACTGAATGATTGATTACCAATCGAGTCTCGGTACAGCTGCATAAAAGCAGCATGTTTTCACATACTCGGGGTTGTGTGTTCGGTGAGTGGAGAACGGGATTGGAGACGGAGGTAAAGAGAATAAAACTAATAAATAACATGAAGTAAAAGAAGCTCACTGTGTTTTGTTTGGTCCGTTTTGTTTGTCTGTTTATTTTGGCAAATGTGCCGTGTCCTGTTTTTGTATTGTTACAACCGTTTATTTTCTGTCTGTTTGTTTATTTATTAAATGCTGAGCAAGACCATTCGCTCAGCTCCACCAAACTCCACCTTTCTTGTTGTTTTATTTCCTGGCTCTGGTCTGATGCCATCCACTCCGGCCGTCTTTGTGAAATTATGTAAACATACTGACCACTGTCACTCCTTAAACGCTATCAAAATAGGTTACAATTTAGAACAGACTATATATCCGTAATGGTAATATTTAACAATTCAGTTCAGTCATACAAAAGTAGGCAATTTTTCTATACACCTTTTAAAACAGAATGAAATCACACCTGGCTCTAATGTAGTGAGCCGTCAGATTAGCGTCCGATTGTTAGCTAAAAATCTTGTAAAAGTGCTAGCAACTTTGTTTTTACATGTATAAATGTACAGGCATCACCCTGATAAACTCATCTATTGTTGTGAGAAGTGTTTCTTTTCCATTAGAAGACAGTGATAAAGGTCCTGAAAGTAGAAAACCCATCTCTCTCTCTCTCTTGTTCTATATAAAAATGTTTGAATCAACATTGTAAAATGCCATGTCTGGCTTGTTAATGGCATGCCAAAACATTTTCCCAATAAAAGTTTTACCAACTGCTTTTGATTTGCAGTAGTTTTTCATGGCTTTTGATGTGGAGTATGCCTTGGCATGAACTGTAGCATGCATACATTCTCACTAAAACAAAGCATTGTTTGTTTCCAATTACAGGTTTCTAAAGAAATACAGAAATATCCGAAATGTTTACAGGCTTCCTTCCTACAACAAAAAATACCCTTGCTCAATATCAAGATCTGCTTCTTAAACAAGGAGTAATCGATCCACAGCAATTAGCTTTGCAAGCTCTCACCAGATAACAAATGTCTGGGCCTGACCATTAGTTTTTTTTTTTTTTTTTTTTTAACTTTCCAATGAAAGTAAAATAATTGCGTGCCTATGGTTCACAGGGTGTTTGAATTAGGCTGTAAGGGATACATCTGTAAAACCTTATGAATATGCCATACTACAGGCAATCATTACTCAGATGTGTTCTATACTTACAGTTTGTTTTCCCTGTTTGATAAATCAACCAGTAGTATAAACCTAATCAATATTAATTTCAGTAGCAAAACATTAAATCGTATCACTACATTCGTCAGTTGGCAGGTTGCAAGTCAACACAGTCATGAGTTGTTTTCTTATAATATCATTTTAAAATGTAATGGGGATGCATATACAGTGTTTCACTTAAACAATATAAATCAGTATTTAACTCATTGCTAATATATCTAAAAATACCTATATTTACGGAACATAGTGTTACTATTAGTTAGTATTAAACAAATCAACAACAGAAATAGTACATCTTCAACGGCCAAATGCTAAAGTTTGGATTGTGTGTGCATATGTCTGTCTGTATCATTATAAACTGTTCTTGTCATTTATGCTATGTGTTGCTTTCTGAATGTATTTGTTTTGTGTAAATGTGCATCATAGCTGTTTTTAGGGCACTTACGGAAACGAGACACTCGTTAGTGTCAAAGATATTCTTTGTAAAGGTAAGACGTATACAGATGAAGGTGCTTGTCTGTGGGATTTCCTTAAAATTATAAAAGTATAAAGTAAAAAATAAAAAAATAAAAACAACCTGCTCAGCATCAAGAATCTGTTGAGTTTGCTAGGAAACAGGTAATAAGAAAGTGTGTGGATTTGATATAAAGAGAGCTCTGGGCTTGACATAACCCAAATGTAGTCACATCACATGCTGGTCACACTTTTCTTTTTGTCTAAGTTTGAACTGTAATATTAGTAATCTTTTGTTTATTAGTAATCTTTCACTTAACAGGACTTTGCGGCAGCCCGCTTACATAAGCACACTACTTGGCTTCCACATAGAAATATTGGTCCAATCTGTGAATCATCCTCATTTTGTGAAATGAAGGATCTCGCTTTCAACTTAAGAATTTCAACAGCTCCACATAGCCACGAACTGGGTTCTCTCAAATAGCCCCCTGTTTCACTATGATTTAAAACAAAATCAATTATAAAACACTATGCTACACAATGACCTTTTGTTATTTCATGTCATCATATTTTAGAATCATTTGTGTCAAATTACAGTAGAAAACAAAATTGTCATACAAATGTTATGTCACACATTTCCTTTCCATTCTCTGGAAAGCTATTAGAAGAAGAAAAAATCCTGCATTCTTTTTAAACATGCATTATGTTATAAACGTGCAACATTGTCCAGTGACAATTTGTATAAATCTACAGTATAAGTGGGGACTGGTGGCTAAAAAAATGGGGAAGCAGAAAAAAAAGATCTTATTGTATTCTGAGTGACGAGACGTTTCATATCTTCTTAACATTTTACTCCAATTCGAATGTTAAACACACATAAAAATGATTTGTATTCAATACTAACATAACATTTAGATTTCAAAACCACGTGTGTAGTGTGTGTGTGTATGGGGTAGGAAAGCCTGTAGTAAAAGATACATCACATTGATACACCACTAATATGCTAACATCCGCCACCATGCAAATGCTATCGTCATTTAAAATGCTTTATTATTATTATTTGTATTATCAATTAGATCAGAGAAGTGGACAATACAGTGGCAGAGTATTGATCCACAAAGACGACTGAAAAAGCTTCCCAGCAAGCTCCATCAATACGCCATGGCCTGCAGGGACCATTTCTCACAATGCATTTCCAATCTTCCAAACTTATTTCATAAGCCAGAGAACAAATAGTCCTGAAAAGCAAAAAAAAAAAAAAAATCTACACTTGAATGACTGCAGTCAATATGGGAGACACCGAGGCAGATGTACTGAATCATTGACCTTCAAATAAAAGCCTTCTTCCCCAGCTGTTCTCCAAACAAATTGCTCACTGACAGTTATCCTTTTTCTATTTGATTGTGCTGCTCTTTAAAAATAATAGAGACATTATTTCATGCAACAAGAAAAGAAAAGCAAGGCATTTTGCTAACTTGCCTCCCATCCTTCGATGTGGAACTGCCATTCCTCCAGGACCTCTAACTTTTCCATCTGCCTCTTTGCTTCATTGATGTTGGAACAAACAGCTTTCATGACTTGGAGAGCCTCCTGCACCAGGGAGTAGTCACTGTGCTTCTTTGGGGTCCTCTTTAACAACTCCTGGTCACATAAACAGTTGCAGGACTTGGTAAGGGAATCTTGAGGAAATGTACTCAAGCTGATGTATAAATCTCTTTCAAATTTCAACTTAAATTGCTTTGCTCAGTTAAATTATATTGATTTAGTGCAGCTTTATTCAATAGGTTATCAAACTTTGAAAATCTATCTGAATGTGAGTTGGCAATTAAAGCATACAGGATACTGTATTTGTCAAATTAAACCTTGTAGTCTGTATATGTATATATATATAACTCAATATGGTCAGTCAGTGTTATTAGTGAAAAGTATTTATTTTTGGTTTATTTTGTTTACACGGACCACCTAGCAATATAAGTTTCCCGAGCACTACATTTATCACTGGAATACAGAACTTGTTTCTAGAATAATGACTTTCAGTTTTAAAAATAAAAAATTTAAACACGTGACAAGTCAATACATATCCCACTGATCCCAATAACCAGCTACGCAGATCAGAAGAGAACCACAATAACAGAAGAGAAAGGTTTTACGTGTATTTATTTAAAGAGGGGAAGTAATTTATATATGACCAAAGTAAAAGCTAGAAAGAAAGTAGTATCTAACTGAATGATCTACAGACCCACATGATTGAATGATAGCTGTGAGAACCCAACCCAACTGACAAAACCTTCAGACAGCGCATAGTAACACAATTCAAAGATGGTGTATTCACTTGGCTACAAAACACCACAGCAAACAGTTGGTTTTAGATTTAAAAAAAAAAAACTAAAATCTTAAAAAAATAGGCAGGGACCAATACATAATACATAGCCTTGATGTGTCGTGGAATACAGAAGGCACTGATTGGCTGAAAGATCCAGAGCAGTATAATAAATCAATACATAAATAAATATACAAAACACAAACAAAGGTTGATACAATAATATCAGGGACATGAGAGGTATAACCCACACACATACCCTCAGAAGAAGAGGATATTTGCAGATCCTTTGTATTGGAGCTACCAGATAGCCTTCAAGTGGAACATCAGTGTTCTTCCGCCCTCCTAGCAGCATGCAGTTCTGAAGATAACAAAAGAAACAGTCATGTCTAACCAAGTGAGATGTGAGACACAAAACCATTGCCTCGTATACTGCTTTTTGTGTTCAAAGGATTGTTTTTTTTACCCTAAGCACAGTTCAGGCAGTGAACACAAGTTCTACAAGTTCAAAGCTCTCCTAAACCCACAGAGCAGCACTCTGTGGTCCTTCTTGTAAACCAAAGTTAGGACATGTATGTATTCACAAGACATAGCTGATCATTATGGGGAAAAAAGGCTTGCTACTTTGATACTGTAGGGGTGTTCCTGTTTTGTTTAGTGTTTTTTTTGTTTGTTTTCACGTGCTGTTCTAACTGGCGTGACATTCTTTTACACAGCAGGCATTTAGAAACTCCACAATCTATTGTTTGTGTGTTGTTTAAAATGAGATATTGCAAAACAGCGATGAAGGAAAAGTCTGTAAACGTAATTTATATTAGCATGGATGGTCATACAATGGAAATGAATTTTGCACTTACATTAGTAATCGTCCCTTAAGGAACACCAAAGGCTATGGATTCTATAATGATGCGTATGTTTTTGTGCGAGTAAGGTCCTAGTGTGGAACAATCACACATTTGTCTTCATTTTAATTGTAAAGTAGACACCCAATAAGGGTAGAAGATACTATTGTGACTACTCTGGTTGAAACACTCCCCAGCTAAAATGCTGGTCACTTAAATGTGCATAAAAGTTTACCTTCTTTCTACACTCAATGAGACAATTTTCCACTGAATGGCAATCAAGCAACAGTATACTACAAAGAAATTGAAAATACAGTAAAGTTCATTAAATGCTCTATAATAAATAATGTAATATGGCTGCAACAGGGCGAGCAGCCCTGTTCATTTATTTTTAGAACGGGGTCTCCCCCTCCGCCCCTGTGCAGTTGATTTTGTGCTTGTATTTATTTGTGTTTATTGTTTGTTTATTTATGACGGCGAAGCACCACGTTGTTTTGTTGTTTTTGTTTGAGTGTGTTCTGGCAGAGGCAAGGTTGCAGCTTGTCCTCTGCCAGGAATAATTATAAAAAAAACTTTGTGCAGAAGGTGGCCATCTCCCGAGTTAATTAAGTGATTTAATTTGTTGCTAATCGGGAGACGGTCACTTGTATAAAAACCTGCAGCTCTCTGCACTCCGGGTGGGTGTTCAGAAGTAGAGGACAGGAGAGCGAGAGAACGAGCAAGAGGAGAGATTAAATTTAAAAGAAACATCTAGGAACAGTGAAGGCGATTTGCCCAGCCTGACCTGGATCGGATTTGTATTTTGTGTTTGTGTTAAACCTTTTTATTTTGCTCTGTCAGCAGTGTCTTTTGGTTTGTTTAGACATTTTATTTATTTTTGTATTTAATAAACCGCCTGTGCTGCGCTTTTGAACTACAGTTACCTACCTGTCTGTTGTTGTTCCTCATTCTGGCCTGACGTCACCGCTCAGCTATAGACTGTCACAGGCATTATGGCAAAAACTGGGTCTTAGTGTTTTAAAACTTTTACAGCTACAAGCAAATGTCCTATAAACTGTGATTCAAATACATTGTGTTTCCTACCAGTAAACATGTCCGTACAGTCCTTATTTTGTTCATTTCCAGGAGTAGCCTCTGTGCTTTTTCATGATTACTGCAATACTCATCATAAATCTGAAATCTGTTTCTCTGTGTTAAGAAAGCAGAAAAAAAAAAAAAAGATTTAAAATGTCAAAATTTGTAAATGTCACATTGTTGTCACAACCCAATTTGGCATTTTAAAGTCCTTTTTTTCAGGCATACTGTATGTTGCATTTTACAGCTATGGAAAAGTCTAGTCTTTAAATGTCAAATTGGCTGAACATACAGTACTGTACAATAGAGATCACTTGATAGTTCTATGATAATGTATTGTATAAAGAGGAAATTAGAATGGTGACTAACTCGTGTCATGTTTTCCCCCAGATATACTTAGTTTCTTTAAATACTAAAGCTGCACCTGAGAGAGATAAATTAGTTTGTGGTAATCAACTGAAAGCTAAGTTATGCAGTTACAATTTGTGGCTCACTATTGCCTATCGTCACCACGGCAGTCAGTTGCTTGAACAACTATAACCTCCTCTGTCTTTCTGTTTTATAAAAAAAAAAAAAAGTGCCAATACCAAAATAAACTTATAACATTCTATGAGAAATGTTTGGACTAGACTTGAAAACATTCGTCATAGAATTTAATAGGTTTCTTTTATATTTATAAATCATACAAAGTAATATTTTTAGGGCTATGACCTAGAATGTGTGATGCCTCCAAACCACACTAAGTGTGTGACTGATAATGAAAGACTCAAAATTCACTTAAATGGATTCAAGTTTTATAAGTTTACATATTTCTCTTTCCCCAACTCCCCACGCCA
Source organism: Polyodon spathula (assembly GCF_017654505.1). Lineage (NCBI taxonomy): Eukaryota > Metazoa > Chordata > Actinopteri > Acipenseriformes > Polyodontidae > Polyodon > Polyodon spathula. The sequence goes on along the minus strand of NC_054537.1, from coordinate 24,210,699 downwards.
CCCCCTACAACATCAGATATGCAAAATTACCTGATAACAGATAAAGACATACAATCAAAGTTAGAGGACTCTGAAGAACAGTGGTTTATCACTAGACATTCATGCTTTTTCAGCTGGAGGCCAGTGTTCTAATTTGGTGCAGGTCACAAGTGAAATTCATATTGTGATCTCAAATTACAGTAGAGTAGACAGTTATCAAAAAAAAAGACAAATTTAAATAGAAAACCTACAAACTGCAGGAAGCAGAGCCCCATTTCATGATGTGCGCTGGTTTCAGGCTGCAGTAGCTCCTCGATCATGGACAGGAACTCTTTGTGCACTGAGAGAATTTCCTCAATGTTAGAAAACAACATCTGAAAAACAATGAGATGGGCAATAGCATGAAAAGTGTGGCTAATGGGATATTTTTTTAATTGGGCAATAATATAAAATTACTTACTTTTTTTTTTTTTTTTTTTTTTTTTTTTTTTTAAGAAAGATCAATTCTGTTTAGCATTCTGTACATAGCTAAGGGTACCCCAGCTGTGCTGTTTACAATTCATAAAGGAACTTGCTGAGGTTAAATCACACTGCTAATTGAAATTCCTTACTGACACTGGTCTAGCTAACAGATATATAATGTCAGATGTTAGTTTTGCTTCATCTGCTAAAAAAAAAAAAAACAGATACAGGAAAGCACAAAGCCTGTCATGCATACTATTCAGTGAACCCAGTGCAATGTTTCCAATTTCATATAAGGGAATTGTGTTCCCATCAATGGTGTAGTTCTAAATCTTAAAAAACAGATTTTTCAAAAACAAATTATACCAATTCACGTTTTTTAGGTACACTGAATTTGAGGTAACATTTAATAGGTAATGCCTGCTTCTCTCATGCGACTTTCATATTCTACACCCCCCACCCCCATCTGTGCTGCCAGATTGGTGTTTTTGCAGCCAAATTCGGCTTGTTTCGAAAGCATCTAGTGGGTAAATGTGTCTTTGGTGGTTTGGATATTTTTTGGCTTTTGTTTCGATTGAGGTCATCTCCAGCGCAGAACTTCAATCACCACGATGCCCTGTATAGTATATCACGTCCTCCCCCCGACTTTTTTCTGGAGCTCTGCATCCAATAAAATCACAAATTCCACAAACGTTTAGTTATTTTTTATTCGTCACCAATTTAGAACTGTATCAGTACAATTAGAAGTGTTTTAAAATGTATTTTTAAACACTCTCTGCCAACAGTTCTGGACAGTTACATTTTACACTAAATTTCAGATTTTTAACAAAGCCGATACTGTTCATAACATTACTTACCAGTGTTTTATTTCTTTTTTTTTATTTTACATAAATATGTAGGACTTATTTATGCATTTGAATATATATTAAATCAAATTTAAGGCTTAAACCCATGTTCATGGCCATGGTCGTGGGATGCCCTTTTGCAGTTTTCTTCGTCAGCATTTTTACAAAAGCAAATTGTTAGCCTTCTTAAATTAGTACTGTAGTTTGTAATAGAAGTCCCTAATGTTCTCTTCATAGCATCACAAGAATGACTGACTGAAACCAGACAATTGTGAGGGAGATGTGTGCGATTTGACTTTGATTTGCAAACATTACACACGCCAGTTGTCAGAGACTCCAATTCTGAGTGTACCATCAAAACCATTGGGCAATGAAAATAGACCAGTCAGGCACCACATAAAAATGTTCATAACAAATCGTTAAAGATTCTTAAGTTGACTCCAAGTCAAGATTTTGCCGAAAGAGAGTGTTCCGGCTGTTCCAGCTCAACTACACCAGTGATTCCCATGATTCCCCAGGACAAGGAAGAAAATAAGAACAGATGCAACAGTTAAAGACAACACCAAACATTCACATTTATCCGGAGCAGCTGCTGCAGGAAGAGAAGAAAAATGAGACATTAAGCACCTGGATAATAGGAAAAATTATGAATAACCCCTAAAAATAAGGTTGCATTGATAGGAGCTTTCACAAATGATGCAAATTGTTAGTATAACTTGTCTTGTGAGCATGGTTTCGTCATTGCCAAATGTCTACAGGGTCTCAAAAGAAACTAACATCAAAAAAGGAATGCTTCAGAAAGAAGCAAGAAAAACAGAATAAAACCTTTACTAACTGCATTTAGGATTCACAAGAAGTAAATTCACAGTAACAAGTGCAAGAGCACCCCCAACCAAAGTGCAATTGCATGACACCAATGGGAATATTGCAAGAAGAAAGTACAGTGAATGAGTAGCTTTCTAAACCTACAGGTCACAAAGTCAAAGGCAAGGATGCTAAAATCCAGTGGCTTTCCAAAGAAACAGGACTCCAGTGAGCAGTTAATTATTGTAATATGTGCTATTTTCTAAACACAAGATATATTTAGATTATTCTATAGAAATATATATACCGTAGATGCTGGTTATTAGTCACCCTGATAAAGACAACTTTCGGTTATTAACAACATTTTCCCAGTAAACAATCCTGTCCCATAGACTTTAATGGGAATGGAATTCTGAAATTAGAAACTGCACGCTGCTTATTGACAACTTAATTACTAGTTGCCAGTGTTACTGCGCTCACTCGCGTGACTTATGCACATACTTCATGCAGCTTTTATAACACACTGACTTCGCAACTGCATATTTCTGAGGCAGCTTTGAAACTGGCTATGAAGCTACAGCAAAATTGAGATGGATTTACAGAGGGAGGTGGTACATTGTAAAAAGCAGACCGCGTTGGACAATTTCTCATTTTAAAATTGTGTTCTTTAGAATTAATTAGTACAACACATATTCTTTGTTTGCTTTGCTCATTGTAAGTACAATTAAGCCTTCCCCTCTGTAACACTTAAAACACATGTATTTCAGTGCCATATTTGTACAACTACAGTATATACCGTTCCACAGAAACTGTTGAAAACAGGGGCTTTGAGTTTAATGGCAACTTTTGGTTAATGACAACTTTGCCATATGGGTAATGGCAAAGGTTTGGCCAGCCCTGCACTGAGCCAATTCCAAGAATACGTATGTAAATCAAATCCTGAATCAATTACTTACCTCAACATATCAACATAAAACAATATAAAAAGCTTACAGACCTTTCATTGTTTTTTTTTTTTTTTACAATTGTAACATGTACTCCTGTTGGATTTACTTATAAACAGTTGTTCTGCACAGCTGCTTCCTGTATTTGAAAGTTCTTAAATAAGAAGTCAGCTTTCCAGACAAAAAACATTCATAAGGTTGTAAGCAAGCTTAACCTTGTTGGTTCATTTCCTTTTCTCATTAGACTTGCTGACTGAAAAGTGCTTCAAGTTTATAGGTCTTGATGCTTTTTAAATAGATCTTTTTCATGCCAGTAAAGCAAGCAAATTTTGACCATAGAAATATAAGTCAATTATTACTATGTGAACCAGTTGACAATATGATAAAACTGCAGTAAAAAATACTGACCTTAACTGTTTCTTCAGTCACATTCTTATCCATTTTCGAAGCGGCATACTGGTTTAGCCGATGAAGAAATGCCTGTTTGGGGGAGAAAAAAAAAATCAAAAGAATCAAAGACCACATATCTGAACTGCATGCAAAAGCTTTTCTAACATGTTTTTCAGATAACAAAGTAATTCCATAAATCTTGTCATAAATATCCATTCAGTATATACTCAAATGTGGGTGCAGTTTTGAATGAAACACATGCTACAGAAACATGTATACAATAAATAAATACATACATAACTTTACTGTGGTATATCAGTTGACTGCAACAAAGACAAATATGTTAGTGTTTTTCAGTTTGGCAGCACTGTTTTAAAGTTTTACAGGCCAAAAAGTCGGGCACCTGTGCTTTCCAGATACAATGTACCTACATTGTTTAGTGTACACATAGGGTGGTGGCTCAGTTTCTCCAAGTAACTACATTATTCCCTCCCCTTTTTTATTAAGATTGCAGGGAAAACTGTTTTCTACTGTTTTAAATTGACCCTAAAGTATCTTTGGTTTCCTTAAAGATGGTTGAGATAATACAGCTTAATGTATTTGCAATGGCAGCGAGCAAAAGACTGACCAAGAAACCCTTTTGTCCACATATTTCCAGAAATCTTTGTGTATATCATAGCTGACTTGAGAAAGCTGGACAAAAGCCAAGCTTTGTGTACCATAGACAGATGTCTTCTGCCAGCATGGAAATGCAGTGATGATCGAGTCCTACGTGGTAAAGCGGTGCTGCAGTCAGTAAAGTAATTTTGTCAGGAAAGCTTGTCGCTATGGCTAAAAATTTCTCTTCACCCTATAGAATTAACAAACTTTGCATCATAAAGTCCAATGAAACCTGTTGAATAATGTTAAACATATTGAATTACATGAAATACTGTACTATTATTATGGCTTCCCCCTTGAGCAGAAATGACTTCAACTAAGTGTTTCCTGTAACTGTTGGTCAGTCTCTTACATCAGTTTTGAAGAATTCTGGCCCATTCTTCCTTACAGAACTGCTTCAACTCTGTGACATTTGAGGGCTTCCTTGCATGGACAGCTCGTTTCAGGTCCTGCCACAACATTTCGATGGGGTTTAGGTCTGGACTTTGACTAGGCCATTCTAAAATGCAGAATTTCTTCTTCTGTAGCCATTCTTTTGTAAATCTGCGTGTATGTTTAGGATCATTGTCTTGCTGCATGGCTCATGGATGGACATGGAATTGGTTAATATAAACCCTATTGGATATTTAAGAAAATATCATGGTAAAACTTTGGAATTTCCCATAATTATCATTGGTGTTCACAAACGTTCTTGGTACTGTAGCTTTTTAAAAAAAAAATTATTAATGTCTCAAGCCCAAAACTTTTTTACTACGGCTGTAAACAATATCCTTCTAGTCTCTGTTGTGAGGCTTTAATATTCCAGAAGATGACCCTGAGTTACATCCCAAGTAAGGTTGTTATCCAGGTTATATTTCAGATTGTGATATACTGTAGGTAGCTGTTGTACAAATTACAATTTAGTGACTTTTCTATAAAACAAATTAAATCTAAATGCATATATAGAGTTTCATGCCTCCTAGAAAAAAGTATATTGTAATACAACTTGTACATTTTAAATATTTTAATTAAAACACAGGATTGTTTCTATTTTTGTAATTGCTCTGTGTTACGATTAAAAAGGGAAGTCACACTCAATTAAAAAGGCAAGAGTCGGGGCTCCCGAGTGGTGCATCCAGTAAAGGCGCTCCACGCGGATGTGCCCTATAGTCTGGGGATCGTAGGTTCGAGTCCAGGCTATGTCACAGCCAACCGTGACCGGGAGTTCCTAGGGAGTGGCGCACAATTGGCCAAGCGCTGCCCGGGTAGGGAGGGCTTAGGTCGGCAGGGGAATCCATGGCTCACTGCGCATCAGCGACCCCTGTAGCCGATAGAGCATCTGTGGCTCTGCAGTGGAGCCTCCAGATCTGTGTTGTCTTCCGGCACTATAGGTCTGGTGGCCTCGCTGTGGATCCACAGCGCAAAAAAATGATGGACTGGCAGGAACACGTTCTTCTTCGGAGGACACATGCTCCAGCCTCTGTTCCCCAAGTCAGCAGGGGGGTTGCTAGTGGTGAGCCGAGGATACAGATAACAATTGGGCACACTAAACTGGGGAGAAAACCGGGGTAAAAAATAATTGGAGAAGACTAAATTTAAAAAAAAAAAAAAAAAGAGTCACATATAGCACTTTTTCATGGAAATATTTCAAACATCCTTATTTACCAACATGTTCTCAAGTTACAAAACAGGAACAAAAGGCGTATAAAAGCTAGACTACAGGTACGATATACAGTACGCATCACGTTTTGAAATGTGCAGGAGATTTATCTCCCTGTTAAGTAAAACTATAAAACAAAGTGGTTGTTTATTAGAATGTTGATTATGTAACAAAGGCGGCTACAGGGCATGTTAATCCCAGCAGAGAACACACAAGCAAGTCATCCAGATAATTCACTCAGTCATTCATTTGCAAGTACTCCTTACATCATGGGTAGCAAGACCATTGTTACAATGACTGTATGCCCAATGGAACTGAGCTTCCATGATTCAAAACTGCGGTACGATATCACAAACAAAAAAAGGATGCAATTTACTCAGGGTAGTTTACAGCAAATGGGGAAGATGTGGCGTTATCAGCTATATCAGAAATTCTGGAAAACAAAACGAACACCACTTACCCTCTATGAAAAATATTTGGGTAAATTCTTAGTGCTTTTGTCGATTCTTAATATGACTGGCCCAATTTAAAAATATCCACGACCTGAGCGCAACTCTAGTCACGTTTCACAAAAGGTGGACTACTATACTTTATACCTCAAGCATGGGTATATTTGCCTGGTATAATGTTACATTAAGGTGCTTAACGGTGTTATGCCAAATAGTGTCGCCTGCACAATTGTGTAGATTGAAGATCAAGGCTAAAGTAACAATGTGCAACAGATTGTATAAAAATCATATTGATTTGATATTTTAATTTTGCATTCTTTGTTTTTGGAATCAATCAATCAATCAAATCTCTCTCTATATATAAAGAAGAAAAAGGTAATATAGGTACATAAAAATGGGAATAATTTATATAAAATCAATTACCAGAACGTTTCGGACTATGTCCGTCATTAGGCAGTTTCAATTTACTCAAAATGTAGGAAAAATCCTAAAAACAGCATTAAAACTCCTTCCAACGTTTGGTCGGAAGCTCCGATCATAGTCAAGGACTGCTATAAAACAAAGTTTAAACCAAACCGGCATGCTTCATATACAGTGACAACCCTTGCATTTAATTAATCTAATAACTTAATGTTCATGTTATTTAAATGATCTTAATAATATTGCACATTTGCAGAGCTGCATTCAATGGTTAGTGTGGACAGTACCTTCCCAGGTTTCCCAATCGACGATGTCTATTCAGTATCACTTCCAATCAAACATTGAGTTTTTTTAACATTGTTTTTTAGGATTTTTTTTTTTTTTTTTTGTACACTGGGGCCATTTTTAATAACTACTTTTAGTTTGTTTCTATTATAACTGAATTATGAACTTTGCTATTGTTACCTGCGACAACCGATAGCCCAGCAGACAGTGAAACACTCATTACTGTTACATGTACAGAATATGACTATTCTAAAAAGTATTACAAATTCTCTATTTACGAAACATAAGCATAACTTTTTATTAAGGTGTCAACTGTACAAAGGAAAATGGCTGAGTAATCTGGTGGATAAAGAAAAGCTGAAGACTGATCCAGTAGGTTCTTTGACAAAGTTTTCAATACAGTACTTTGCTGCCTTCCAAAGAGAACTTGTCAGCACATCTTCTTAAACTTCTTTGTTGATTTTTGCAACAATTATTAGGGTATTTACCCTCAGTAAAAAAAAAAGTAAATGCTTTTTAAAATCAGTTCTTCCATTTTCATGTACCGATTCAAAATGAAAGGCGACAGTTTTTGGCAAAGACGGATGAAAAAATATTCTAGGCGTGCGCAGATGAATTTGCACGACTGAGCATGTGTTCTGACTACAAATGACTCTTCTTCCACACTACTTGTCACAACACCAGGACTAGTCTTTGTTTACATTCCAGTACAGTAGTGCACTGCTGTAATTCAGGACACAGCTGTGCTTAGTTAGTTCAAAAAGACATAGCAACTTGAAAATGTCTGAAATCATTTCAAATTTCTGTTGTTGTTTTGCACTCCCGTTTCCTTGAGAACGAGTTTCATCTTCACCTGCAAATCCAATCTTTTCTTCCAGGCACTTCCCTGGCTCTCAGCATAAAAACAAATTTCTATTCTCACACTTGTCAAAATCATCCAATTCAACTGTCCCTGTTTTCCACGGTCTCATTTTACCCAGATTAGTAAACGGAGACCCAGTCTCCAGTCTTTTTTGCATTTTCCTTCAGCTCCAATTCATCTCACAAGTTCTCATGAACACCTGCCATGGCACTCACTCTTTTAATAACATTTCCAGTCACTATTGCCATTCTTTTTCACGATTCATCCTCATAATACTTAACCCTGCTGGATACAGTTCCTCTTGCCTGACTTTTAGGTATTTTACCTGATAAAACTATTTGATGAGAAGCAATTTTCTTTTGTATTTAAATAACACTACTAACTATTGATCTGTGTGGGTGTATCTTTACCTCAAACCACCATGGGAGGGAATAAACTTGCCTCCGCCACTTTTTTTGAACATATGAACTTGTCTGTGCGCGACTGTCTGCCTTAAGATGATTCTAAGCTACTGCTCAACAGACAGTTTAAGTTGGTACACACATTTACCTAGTTTTGCCATTTTAAGCAAATACACATATTGCTGTTTATTTTTAATAGGAGAAACTTCTCACTGGTGTAATGCTGTCACAGTCAGTAAACATATAAGGTTGTACAGAATAATCTGTTTTGTTGTGAAATAAGCCATCTGCTTATCATATCACTGAAGCAAAACAGAAAAAGCAATTATTTAAAAAAAAAAAAAAAAATTAACCTCACTTGTCCACACAATAAATGTAAAGTGTACATAAAATAATTGCAGTCATACTGCAGTCCGTCATTGTCTTTCACATGCTATTAAAATGTAAAATGTGCATGAGGAAGGACTGCCCTAAAATGATATCTGACATCTCTCTGTGAAAGAAATCCAAAATAACTTATTGTGAAAGTTACAGTGATGTGTAACAGTAACATCTGTTATAGTAAGTGGTACATAAAGTGTACTGTTGTTATTTTATTGACATTTAAAAAACAAAAAATCTTAGTTTTTAGGGGTTTTTTTTTATAACGATTTGTCAGAAAAGTATACATCTAGGCAAATTAATGCATACAGATTACATCTCACATGGCCCAGACTGTAGACAACAGATGGCAGATATTCCAGTAATACCGAACAATGATAAGTATATCTCTTTCTTTGAGAGACTGGAACAGGAAGGCATCCCGGTTCCTAATTGCATTTATTGATATCAAGAAACAAAATCAGACAGCCCAGTCATTAACTTCTACAAATAACTCAACCCCAAGTGGTTCCAGTCTCTCATTATCAGTCCATCTCTTGGATCTTGGCCTCCCTTTCCCTCCTCAACATTAACACCTTCGCTCTTGTTTTAGTGAAGTTTGCACAAACATCTTCGGCGTTCCCAAAACTTATTACGAACAGTTGGTGTTCTTTGTGTCAGTTGTTATTTTCTCTGCTTTTACATGGATTGCTGGAATGGATTGTAACACAAAAACAGCACAACAAATGCTTCTCCCCTGAATCTGTATTTAGGAGACTGACCGTTCCCAGACTGGTGGCGACTGTACAGCACTTACACCGTACAGGGTTACTTCAGGCAGTTTATATCAGACAGTTAGCGTTTGCCATTCCCATTGATTCAAATAACAAAGGCATCGTTTATGCCATGTTAAGCACACCGTATATTTCTGGCAAACTCAGCTGTTTGGATCTCATCATGTACCATTCACATAGACTGAAATAATAAACACACTGCTTGTACTGTAGTAATCGCTTTTACTGATCCACCAAACAGCTGTTCACCTCGTTACCTTGCCATTTCCATAGATTTAAAAAAGGCAGCAAATGTACTGTAATAAAAGCTTAATAGATCGATCAATCAGCTGTTTGCATACATGCCAACAGTCCCTACATGGTCGCAACAGTCCCGATTTCCTAGCAAGTCCTGATATTTACCCATAGCAAAAAAAAAATCAATAAGTAAATTATTCTGCACAGTAAAGCTAGTAAAAACCACACTCTGTGCTATTCGTGCGGCTGACACATCTGCTGATCACTAACTTATACAAAGGTAAGCACGCTTCATTATGTCTATTTTTACTGTCATGATGGTTGTGTTGGATTGGGGGGGGATATGTCTATTATATGATAATGAGTGTTTTTTGTGTATGACCCCTCCCATGTCTACGAAGTGCAAGATCCCCACCCCCGAGGCGAGCGTCCCGCTGAAGTTTCCAAATGTTGGCAAGTATGTGTTTGCACCTCGTTACTGAGCAATTACCCCTGTACTGTCCCTTTGCTATTTAATCAATTCAGTGTGTAAATAAAATGTCTCTGTTAGATGCTGTGCGCTTGCTAAAGCATGCTTGGGACTCTGTCAGTCAGCAAACAATGCAACATTGCTTAAAAAAAAACTAGGTTTTCTGTAGTTAAGGAGAGTGCTGATGAAAATTCAACTCAAAATTTGCCACCAAAGGGGATGTCAGAAGAAAAAGGACAACCAGCACGCTCTGCCTGAAACAGACACCAATGAAGCAAGCATGCGTGCTGAGCTTTTAACACTGATTTTGTAGTAGAAGTTTGCAGAAACAGACCATCTAGATGCATATATCAGAGTTCTTCGCTGGAAACAATTTGCAGTAATGTAGCCTACCTGTACCGTACATTTCTGCACTTGCATTACTTTTATGCAGTTTTTATTACATTGTGGTGGGGTGCCCCACCCCTGTGCGTTTTTTTGTGTTTTATGTTGTATGTGGTGTGTTATTGTTGGTGTGGATATAGTGGTGCATGGGGTATAAATTGGGCTATGTTGCACAAGTGTTGTTAAAATGTATATTTGTATTTAGGCACAGGGAATGCACAAACACTTCACGTGCAAATAAAATGTGTATTAGGATGTGGGCAAGGGTATTGCACAAATTAGTTCCCATGCTGGGATTCAAGGGAATGATTAATTAGTAATTGAATCCCAGCACAGCTGTATACGTAGATGCACGAGTCACTCACTCTGGGTTGGGTGTTCGGTGAGTGGAGAACGGGAGTAGAGAGAGGAGATCAAAACAACAATTGCTACTGGTGCTAAACCAAGTACTTGTTTGGATGAGTGTTCTGTTTGTCTATTTGTTTTGGCCACTGCGCCATTTTGTTTGTTCAGCGTTTGTTCCGTTTTGTTTAAACCTATTTTGTAATAAATCACGCAGCAGTGCCAGTCTTACCCCAGTGCTGTCTGAGTGTCTGTGTATATCACTGCACACTTCAGTATTAATTGACTTGTGAGAGCCTACTGGTGCTAAGTTATCCCTCCCCTTTGAAATCTCTTCCATGAGTTTTTAGTGATTTGTGTTACTGTAAATGTTTTAACAAAATGTACCCCATATTTGTAATCATGTTTACTTGCTTTTTATTTTTGTAAAAAGGAAATTCTGCCACCTCTCTTATCCATTGCAGCCTGTAATATGATTTTACTTTTTTCTTAGAAAAAAATATAATTTATAAAAAAACATGTTTTTAAAAAGCGGGTATTTCAGAAGTGGATAGATGTAGTTTAATTGTCATTATTATTATTATTATTATTATTATTATTATTATTATTATTATTATTTTAACAACATGTTGTACGCAATATATATATATATATATATAGAATTATATATTATATATAATATATATATATATATATATATATATATATATAATCGAACGTTCAACATAAATCTGTGATTATATGCATTTAACCAAAGCATGAGTATTTTTTAAATCGACAAAACATGTTTATAAAACTAGCTAAGCTTAACTTAAGCGGTAAAATGAAGAGGCTTGTGAACACGAAACATTCTTTTACAATATATTGTTAACTGTTAAGTCTACTAATGCCCTGTGACAGAAATATAATGAATCTTGGTTGTAAATCTCCCTCCTGACCTTTGAGGGCTCAAAGCAGTGAAAGTAGGGTCCTTTGGACAGGCTGGCCCAACAGTTTGTTTCCAGGGTCGGGAAGTCGGTCAGCCTGGAGGAAGGCGAGTCTCTGCTGCAAGAACGTACTGACCTGGAAGGGAAACAACTTAGCAGCTGCAGATTGTAGAGACAGCTGCACTCATTTACCAAGGGGTCATGCGTGATGGCATAAAAGGGGTCGGAGAATCGTAATCTACTCCTTCGTTTGGTTTGCACTTCAATTTGAAGGACCGTGAGAAACGCAGTAACCACTGTTAGAGATATTCGTGAGTGCTTTCTTTGTTTGTGCTTGTTAGTAATTGTCTTTGTTTGTGAATCATCAGACAAATTACATGTTTCTGGAGCTGTCGCTTGGGCCAGCACAAAGCCAGAACAGCACTTCACTACAGTCACTAATAAATTGTTATCAACCACCACAAGCACTGCTGCAGGCACCCAGACTGGTGCCCGTGTTCAGTATTATTGTGGGGTGGATAGCGTATATTTATTATTTGGGCTGCAATCCCTTGTTTTACCCTCCGTGCATTATACATTGGTGTGTACTGCCAGAGCTTTATTGTTTGGTCACCAGACTGGGAGTATAAATTAAAAAAAAAACCTTTTCCAAACGGATTACAGATTCCTGTCTGTGTTTGTTCTTGCACTGCATCACCTCTGCACCTATTAACAGATACATGGCAAATGACATTTAACAGAGAAAAGTGTAAGGTACTGCACACAGGCAATACAAATGTGCATTATAAATATCATATGGGAGATACTGAAATTGAAGAAGGAATCTGTGAAAAGGACCTAGGAGTTTATGTTAACTCAGAAATGTCTTCAGCTAGACAATGTGGGGAAGCTATTAAAAAAAAAGGCCAACAAGATGCTTGGATATATTGTGAAATGTGTTGAATTTAAATAAAGGGAAGTAACGTTAAAACTGTACAATGCATTGTAAGACCTCATCTTGAATATTGTGTTCAGTTCTGGTAACCTTGCTACAAAAATAAATATTATTGCTTATATTGCTGCTCTAGAAAGAGTGCAACGAAATGCAACCAGAATTATTCCAGGTTTAAAAGGCATGTCATATGCAGACAGGCTAAAATAATTGAATCTGTTCAGTCTTGAACAAAGAAGACTACGCGTCGACTTGATTCATGCATTCAAAATTCTAAAAGGTGCTGACAATGTCGACCAAAGGGACTTTTTCAACCCGATAAAAGAAACAAGCACCAGGGGTCACAAATGGAGATTAGATAAAGGGGCATTCAGAACAGAAAATAGGAGGCACTTTTTTACATAGAGAATTGTGAGGGTCTGGAATCAACTCCCCAGTAATGTTGTTGAAGCAGACACCCTGGGATCCTTCAAGAAGCTGCTTGATGAGATTCTGGGATCAATAAGCTACTAACAACCAAATGAGCAAGATGGGCCAAATGGCCTCCTCTCATTTTAAAACTGTCTTATGTTCTTATGGTTCCCATGTATTATCTGAAATGTAGATATGATTGCTAAGAACATTGCAGCAGATACAGCGACTGAGATGACACAGAAACGTAGGTCATTTAGATAAACATGACTGTCAAACAAAATGAATTTGGTTGCTTCTACAGTATAAAAGCTGAAACCTAACAAGACGATTCATTTGTTTTTTTGGAATAGAAATATTTGTCACACGTATAAAGCAGTGACAGATATTCTAGGATGAAACTAAAAGTTTGAAAATCTTAGTTATTATCCCACTTATACTCTCTTGTGCATACACATAAGAACATTCATGAAATCCGTAGTGAAAGATCCTTTCAATCCCAAGTACAGTAAAGTGTTGGAATCTAACTGTATGAACAATGGTCATCTATATGCCATAGTTCAGCATATTCTACATGATTTTATGATGCTGAACTACTGGACTGTGAAACGCAACACTGACCAAAAGCATGCATTAAAAATGTGAAGGGAAAGATTGATTCTTATATAGACAGATTCAATGCAAAATAAAACAGAATAAGCCACTTAAAGGTTATCTGGAAAACAAGAAAATAATAAAAATTCTTTATAACAAGTAGTCCTCCTTTTTATTTTACTACGCATTAGTACCGCTGAGAATAAAGCTTTTTAACCTGCTTAAATAAGGCTATATATTCGAAATGTGTACAGGACATATGGACTATAAATACTGCTAGGAATGTTAACATGCTGTCTTGGGACAAACAGAACTCCTCTGCAGATGGAGTGACTGGTTGTAAATTAGGATGCTTTATGTACTTTATTAATATCAGAAGGCTAGTTAGGTTTTTCTTTGGCTTTAAAAACCACGTCTCTGTCTTTGTGCACTTAAACTTTCATATTATATACAGTTTACACATTTCAAATTTGCAGGCAGACACCAGAAGCAATTTAAGCATCACATGGAGTTGAGTGTGTTTCGTGTAAGCAGTTTGCAGAGAAGCTGAGGAGAACACCCTTTTATTCAGTGGGTGGGGGAATTACAGTGGTTACGTTTTACTGCATCAAGATCCTTGCTTAGTTCAGCAGTTCCCCATGTATAACTGTTTTAACTAGAGTAAAGCCAGACAGTTTTGTGAATGGCCATGTTAATTAAAAATGCCCATGCCAGTAAAAATGCAAAGGTTATGCTTGGTTCATATAAGAACACCACAAGGAATCTGCATGATGCTTACACTGTATTTTGGTTAAGGATTTAGCAAGTTTTATGCAATCCATTTATTTCAAATATGCCTTCCCAAACTGTTGCAAACTAGGTCCCAGAAGAAATGTCAGATGTAAAGCTTTTTATACTGTGGGATTTACATTACTGTACTGAGGATAGGGCACCATCATTTTCCAGATGAAGATAAGAAAACTATTATGACCTACTTTGGTATAGCACTAAGATATTGCCATTTAGAAATGTTATTGGATCGATATATAATTATTATATCATTAAACACTTCTATCCCTACTTCTCAGGTGTTTGGGAAGAATATGGTGCTTTCTCACACATGAATGAAGGAAAACACTAAACTTTATTCTATGGAGTTTATTCATAATGAACCCACCTTGGCCTCAAAACTTTAATAATCTTTCGAAACAAGACCTAATTATATAAAGCAGTGCAAGTTTTATACAGTACCTCAGAATTTCTGATTGAGTGTTGAAGTTGTGGATGAAATGTAAAGATAAAAAAAACAAAAAAACAAAACAAACCCAGTGTGGGTGGTGGCATTATTCTCACTCCATACAGTGGTGGTATGGCACATTAAAACAACAGGTGTATTTAAACAGCCTTTAAAAGTGTAGCAAATACAATGCTGGAAGAAGTTGTAAAGTAAATAAAGTCAAGTACATTTATTTCAAATTCAACTATTTATTCAGAAATATTGCTCAAGAATATGTACTTACAAAATACATTTTGATCTTAATACTGTATGTGAATCTGTAATTCTTTTTTTTTTGTTTTTTTTTGTCTTGCAGCTTAAGTCCAGGGGGCTAATGTAACTCAGATAGGATTCAATTAGGTACATTTAGGTTGCTAACAAACACATTTTGCTTGGATACCACCTACTTGTGCATTGTGCTGTGTTTGTCCGACATTCTTTAGAGAAGCTGGCGACAACAAAAAAAAAAAAAGACTGTTTTTTTCTTTTTTTTTTCATCATCAGCATGAATCTTAATTAAAAGCTACTGTGAAAGGACCCATATAAGGAAACTGGGAGCAGTGCCATACTTGTTTCTGTGAATGAAAAGTGTAGTCCCGGCTCCCCAAGAACCCCTTGCTGCAGCCAGGCATTTGAACGGCTTCCTGCCTAGTTAATGACAGGAGGATTGAATGCTGGTTCGTGGGATGACCTGGCTCGGGCAGCTTGCCTAATCAACATGCTTCCTTGAAGGGGACTGTTGGCTGCAGCGCCTGTCTCTGTCCTGCCTCTCCTCACAGAGCTCTAATGACCGTTCTCTCTGGTGCTGTTTGAGCACAGAGCCGGAGCAAAAAACTATTTGTTTAATCAATCCTCATGGTCTATTACTGTGTAAGTTGGCATGATTTATTTGGCCGTTGACCCATGCAAAGATAACAATCTGTTATTTCAGGTAAACACACTGGTTTCAGTCCAATTATTAAGGGCCCTGATGCAGTTTGGATTTCAGTCATGAAATCTAGTATTAAATCTCTCCCCCTGTATTTGCAAAGATTTAAGCAAACCGCTTGGGGGGGGGGGGAAAAAAAAAAAAAAAAAAAAAAAACTGTATTCCCCTATATTCGTGTGTTTCACCTGGTTTTAATGATACAAAATGCTAGGACAAAATAAAAATAAAAACAAAAAACAAAAACACAACCATAAGAACCCTGGAGCCAGTTAAACTGGACTGGTTTCCATGTGAAGCATACCAGGGAGCATAGGCGAGGGTCTACATTCATTATCAAAATGAAAAGCCTGTCAGACGCTAAGAAACCATGGGCAGGATTTCATAAAAACAGAGTTATTTTATCGAACTATTAGTACAGAAACAAGAGCTTTAGTAGCAAGTGATTTTCAAACGAAATGTGTTAATTAAATCAATCTGTTAATGCTTTGAAATTGAGTCTATGAGGTCATTAATGAATGCATTTCTCGTAAAAAAGCTTAGTTGTCGCAGGTCACCTACATTACTTCCTGTCCCAACGACTAGATAAGGTGAACTTGTTAATCAAAATACATGTTGACAAGATCAAGAAAAATGAATGGAAGCAGAATTCACTGTTATGGAAACTACTGTGCATTTTGTCATGCAGAATGTACATTTATTGAGAACACTTCATACAATTTACAATTATCTTGTGTGTGGGAAAAAAAAAATGGACATCAAATAAAAAATAAAAAACTAATAAATACAAATTAAACCCCACTAGTCATTTACCCTTTTGGGGGGATATTTTGCCACAGCTTTTTATATTTTTAATGTGCTTTTTTTTTATTAAAAAGGAAGAAAAAAAAACACTATCTGTATATTGGTTGGAATATATTTTCTTATATTGACATCTACTTTTGTCTATTTTAGTAGGTACAACTGTAAGCTATAAGTTTGAAGGAAGTGCCATTTGTGTTTGTAGTTAGCTATATCACACATGAATACCATGTATGTATCACTTCATTATATATTTATTAAGCATTTAAAATTATGAAAGAACTACCTACCCAATACACAATTTGTTTAGAATTGTTCAGTGAATTCCTCTAATCATGCATTTTTTCTGCTACTTCATAACAAATAAACTCAACATGATTAGAAGTAGCCACCGAACACTTCCAGTATTATAAGAATATTTTCTATGCATACAGACATGTGAAGGTGAAAGTGTACATGAATTGTGGGGGAGTCTGACAACATTAGGTGCATTTAGACAAATTCCATGTCAGTGATCTCGATCACATTCCTAGTGCATCACTGTGGTGTCCTTGACACATGTCTTCATTCTTGTGCGGATAAGACACAGGAGTTAAAAGCCAAGAATGCATTGCAAATCAGCAATCACCCAAGGAAACTTTACTGTAATATCTAATATGCCATTTTCTATTCCAAGATTTCAGTTGTAAAATTCAAATAAAATCTACAGTAGAGGTCTGCTGTCATATAATGTACGTATGCAGAATTCAAATAGGCTACAGTTGCATTGATAATTTCTTGGTAATAACATAATATTTTGTACAAAATATTAGCAAAACAACAAATGTTTCGTAAGGTTACAAATGGTCAAAACAAGTGAAAAAGTACAGAAAAGTCTGAAATATTTTCATAAACTACAAATATTGAATTATTTAAGTTGTCTGTAAGAAATTAACTCTAGTCCTGTACACTCTCTCTCTGTATCGTCAGCCACGTTCTATTAAATTTCTGTTCCAAGGTGAGTTATATACTGTTTTGTTAATTAAAACTCTCCTTTTTCAAGTGCAAATTAACGCCTGACAAATGATTACAGTTAACATGGATTTGTCGTGAAAGGTGAAAGTAAAACTAAAAGAAGATAACAACTGCTACCTGTATACTTGTTTCATTTCATGTTTGTTTATTTTGGCCACTGTGCCGTTTTGGTTTGTTCAGTGTTTTCATTGTGTTCAGTCTTTTTATTTGTTTATGTACAATAAACTCACACAACAGTGCTTCAATACTCCCAGTCCTGTGTTTCCTTCCTGGTCTGACATCACCCACAAGCCATCATGCACACTATCTAAAAAATGTTAATTAAGGTTTTTGATACATAGTTTGTCTCTTTTAATATGCATTTTGTGTTACTGAAAGAACAGTAACAATATATTTCTACCATAACACAAACCTATTTATATACTTTCTCTCATTATAAAGTAACACAGAATAGCCTACAGTACATCAACATGATTACATGAAATTATCTACTACTTTAGATTTAATTATTAATCATCTACCTCAGCCAGTTTGCTTCAGCCATTTCAAAACTGTAACATATGCTGAAATGCAGCAAATCGAAACTCAGCTGTGCCATATCCTGCTTTATGTCAGAGTTCAATCTGAACTTCCTAGCTTTGTAAAATGCCCACACTCAGTGCTGCTACACAAATCAGCATCCACTGCACTGCTGTTGCCCAGTCTTGCGAGGTCCAGCTGAGTGCCATTCCTGTCTCATTGCCCTATTTGTTGTCATTTATTAAAATATATGAATAAGCCCACCAGGACAGGATTAGGACCTAGTTTTCACTGTAGTCCTGTTGACAGCAGTAAAATAGAATCTGAAACTGTAATAATACAAAATAATATTACAATAGTTGCTAGTCTCAGTTTTTTGGACACATCCAAGCGGGCAATGATTACAAGCGTCCCCGATTTCAACCCAGTAGTTTGTTGTCAGGCTGTTTTGTTTAGGCTGTTGATGTTCACTCTTCAAAACTGAGAAAACTGACTCTGTGTGTGTGCCAGAATACCTGGGGTGCTTACTGAGGTGCTAAAACTGAAACTGTGTTTGCCAGTTATAGTTCATTTCTCACAAAGCAATGTATTTAGGTGACTTCAGGTTAAGACTCTCAATTTTTGTTTCATTAAACCATTATATTTATTTTACTTACAGAATGCTTTAAAACCTATTGTCAGTCTCATAAAAACTTGGCTCAAGGTAACCAAGTGTGAGAAGGAACAGCATCAAACTGTGCACAGGAAACAGCAAGCACAATGTAAAGAAGGGTAGGTCCAGGAAGGAAGGAAATCTTTGCCACAATGTCATCTTCCAGCTATAAAAGATTTTATTTTCCAATATTTTTATAAAGTCGTATAACATACCCTGTATCGGGTTTTTTTTGTTTAAACAATTCCATGTGTATTCAAATATCTGTACGCACCTTGGGAAATTTTAGGTTTCAATTCCTTACTGTATATTAACAAGGGTCTCTAAAATGTCTACCCTTGATTTGTATGAGGATATTTTGTAAGATTCTGTGTTCTGTTACCTTTACTACTTGTATGCCTGTAGTAATCATTGTCAATAAAACTAAAAACATTTCCAGCCATGAATCACTTTTGTCTTTTTACTAAAGAGGAAGCAACATATTGTAGAATGTGGGCAAGGTAGAAGAAAAACAGCGGAACTGCTATTCTATTTATGCCGCAGGCAGGTTCAGAGTCCACAGCTCCGACAGCAACACAGATTCCAGGAACAAAGACCCAGACTGGCAGACACAGCTCCTTTTGATTCCCTCGGTCAGTTACATGCAATGAGGGTACAGAACCCCACACACATGCTATTGGCCCTCCCCTTGAACTTGACCCAATCAGACAAACTTTTTTTTTTCTTTTCTTTTTTTATAAATTTAGTAGCCAATTTTTTACCCCGGTTTTTCTCCCTAAGTTGGTATGCCCCATTTTTATTTGTATCCTTGGCTCACCACTCACAACCCCCCAGCCAACTCGGGGAATGGAGGCTGGAGCACACATCCTCCGAAACATGCTCCTGCCAATCTGTCATTTTACAAACTGCGGATCCACAGCGAGGCCGCCAGACCTATCGTGCCGGAGGACAACACAGATCTGGAAGCTCCACTGCAGAACCACAGACGTCCTATCGGCCACAAGGGTTGCTGCTGCGCGATGAGCCATGGATTCCCCTGCCGACCTAAGCCCTCCCTACCCGGGCAGCGCTCGGTCAATTATACACCACTTCAGCGTCAACTGAAAATAAAAGATTACTTACATGTAGCTGGTTTGGAAAACGAGATTCTCCAATACAAAAAATAAAGTTTGCCAAAAATAAACTATTTTGATCCCATAAATATTACAGCAATCAACTCGCAGTAATCAGAAATAATCCATTTTGAATATAAAATAGATCGTGAAATAACAACACACAGGAAGACTAAAAAAACAGGATTCATAGACTAAACTAGTGCAACTCTGCATGCACTTTGACCTCCTCTTGTCTTGCGCCTTTGCTCAAAGTAGATTCACATCTGGCTTCATCCTTCCTGTATCATAAGAGCACATCAATGAGAATGTTAGAACGCCTAGTATTCAGAATACCACTTGGTGATTGTAAACGGACGATTTAATGAGTATTCAGAACTGTGCAACGTGAAAACAAATTATGTTGGTTTCATGCGCTGAAAAAATAAAACCACCAACCGCATTACAGTACATTTATATAAATATAATATGTGAAACACAAAATCCAGTCATATAAATCATATAAACAAGTTTGCTGCTTGACAAATAAATAAATCATGAAGAAACTGTTTTCCA
The DNA here is from genome assembly GCF_017654505.1 of Polyodon spathula. NCBI lineage: Eukaryota > Metazoa > Chordata > Actinopteri > Acipenseriformes > Polyodontidae > Polyodon > Polyodon spathula. The sequence goes on along the minus strand of NC_054537.1, from coordinate 24,190,278 downwards.
CAATACGACACCTATAATTCAACAAAAGATAAAACAGCAAAGCTGCTCAAAATTACGCAACATTGAGAGAATGACACCATTTACAGCAGGACTGTCCGAATGAATTACGATTGCGAGAGTTCTAATATTTTTGGCATGAACTCTTCATTACCACATTTTAGTTCTCCTAGAGGTTTTATGCAGTTGTTCTTAGGTGTTCTGTGCAACTGTTAACATTGAGCTCCCTCTGAGGTTAATTATGAAACAATCAAAAGTAAAAAGTATAACTTTGCTCTTGACAGATGTACCTCTCAGAAGAAGCTCATAAAATTCAGAGTGCTAAACACGGAGAGAATAAAACTGCACAGTGATATGAAACCTGAGAGGAATAGCACTCTAGTTAATTTATAACAATACAACACAACAGTTAATCTCAAACATATTTAAGTAGCATATCTCAGAAATGTTTCAAGAATGAAAAACGAACAACTCAAGTAGCTGACCCAGAGGTTCTCACAAATGGAAATTGAAATGGGACCACTTCAACCTGTCGGTCTGTTAATGCTTTTATTAAGGCGCAGGTAGTACTACATTCAATAGAGAGACATGCTAGTGCACAGCTCTTTGAGTACAAAAGCACTAAATTTATATAAAAATCTCAACTTTGGATTTTAGTTCCAACTGATATTTACTGTAAATATCTTGACATAAAAAATACACAAAAACAATCTTGTATAGTATGTGCACCTCAACTGTCAAACCTGAGTCTTTCCCTTATAAAAGGGAAAGTTTGCAGTTTTCCCATGCTTTTTCCTTGTTTATACTATGCATTTACCACAGTTTAGGTGTTTTTTTTTGGTTTGTTTGTTTGTTTTTAACTTGCTTTACCATACCTCCAGATCTCTTTGGGTTTAACAATGCTCATCTATGCTTTATTTCCACTTTGCTATGCTTTTACTATGCTAACCTTTCATAAGGGCTACTTGACACCAAATTAAGCTTTGTTTCAGCACTGACAATATTTAATTACATCTGCATACACATAGGATTCAATTTTTAAAACACATACCTCCCCTGAATTTTATATGTATTCTACATATACTGTAGATGTCTGACTTCCATAAAACTAAGGGCTCTGTTTTAATTATCTGAACCGTGAATAGAATCCAGGAATGTCAGAGTGGCAGCCCCAAAAGTGTTCTGATTTAAAAAAAGGTTTAGTACAAAGAAAAAAAAAACAACTTAATTTTAAATGCACCAGATGTAAAGATTGTACTAAAATCTTAAATGTTATCCGTAATGATGTAAAAAAAAAACAATGCTTAGGAAGTTTAAATGCACATGCTTAGAAGAAAATAAACATGCTGAACCATATGCAGTGATAAGCACCCATTCTCCAACTCAAACTCTCTGCAAGTTATACCATGTCACATGCAAAGCCTTCGTTTCCCCCTAAACCCCCGTGTCATTGAGCGGCCTATTGTATGCTATTTTTCCCTACCCCTCAGGAATTCCTTAGTCAGGAAATAGTTTACATAAATAGGCGCCAAATAATCAGGAATCATCATTTTCCTCCCTCAATCGCTTCAATCACATCCCACAACACTCCCCTAGGAAGATGTCTTTCCCCTCCAAAGGCCCACAATGTCTTTTTCAGCAAAGACAACTTTTTTTTTTTTAGAAGTTATGCCGAGTTTCTACCTGCCACTTAGGTTGACTTGAAAGTGGTTTTGAAATCAGAATTGTTCATTTCCATCAGCAGCAGATCACAATCAAGCTGATTTCATTTGAGACTATGTTAGTCCCAGTTAGGACTGTGGGCCAGAAGAATTAGATCTCTCCAACTCACGATGATCATGAAAGTTACCATTAGCGTCCAAAGAGAATGACGCAAGAGGAAGGTTTTTAAAAAATACATAAGCTGAACAAAAAATAAATATATTATTGTCAGGGAAATGGCTAGTGTCACCACAGAAAACTATAATGTTCCAATCCAATCACCAGTGCAACATAAACTGTTTGATGACTATTTCTGGAGTTTTTACTTTTTCAGGTATTATGTACAGTCAGACAAAAGTATTGGCACCCTACATTTAGTATACTCAAAGTAACAGATTAAGGACAAACATTTAACCACTTTGTAATAAAACAAAGCAAAATACACAATTTCTAATAATTTAACAAATATTCTCTCTCAAAAAAAACTTTTCATTTCAAATATTCATCCTCGACAAGTTACTGTGTGGGTATCCGCTGAGATGAGAGCTACAGAAGGTTTGAAGTTGCAAACGCCACTCAGGTATCCAGGTTTTATTATTTACAAGGAGTTGCAGTGGTTGGTGGTCGCCACTAGGTACCGGCAACGGTATCCATAGTACGGAAGGACACACACAGGTGTACGTAATCCAAAATCTAAAACAAAAACAGCTAGAAAACAAAAGGTGCCAAAGCTCGGGCCGTGTGCTACTTCCGCTACACCGGGAGGTCCCGCACCAGGAACCTTCTTCCTAACATAAACTAAATAAACTTTGGTAGGATTAAAAATCCTCTCAAAGAATCTCTCCCTTAATGTTGCAGTTATCCCGGCTGGTTCAGCCAGTTTACTCTCCTTGGCTCTTCATGCAGGTACACGAGAACAGGAACAAACAAAGAAACTGGCTTTTTATCCTCTTTTTAAAGGCAGGTAGCCAGAGTTAATTGATCATCAATTATGCAACTGACACCTAGCCACCCGCTGCACATTGGATTCCAACAAAGCAGGCAGGGGGTTCTAACCTCCTAACCCTGTCATTCAACACATACTTTGCTTTTACAAAACTGAACATATTTTATTTACAATCAAAACAACCATAGTTTATTTAGAAACCCAAAACATACTATTTACAGGGGCAGGCCGCAGCCTGGCCACAGACGGCTTTCAGACGTTTATGATCTTGTTGGTGAAATCTGGATCCGTTCTATCTTGCATACGTTCTTCAGCTCAGACAGATTGGATACACAATGCTTGCCTACAGCTTTTCTTCAGATCGGGTATTGGCTTGAGATCTGGTGATTAGAAGGTCATTACAGAACGTATATCTTCATTTTCTTCAAGAATTCCAGAGTTGACTTAGTTGTATGCTTTGGGTCATTGTCCAGAACTGCTACAAACACCCACACATCATGATGAACCACCTCCATGTTTAACTGCAGACATAAGGGTTTCTTCACTGAAGGCTTTCCCTTTTTTTCTCCATACATATTGTGGTCCCTTCTTGGGGAAAATTGATATTTCAGACTCATTGGACCAGTCATTTTTGGAAGAAAGCTTCAGATTCCTGTTCATATTTCTTGGCAAATCTTTAGACAGTTTGTATTAAGAATTTTCTTAAAAAGTGGTTTGCAGCGAGGTCTACTTGAATACAACTCTTCTGTGTGCAGGGTCCCTTTGTACAGTACTTTTGTGCACTATTATGCCGAATGCTTCAAAATCTGGTTTTAAGTCTGACTGTAGACTTGTGTTATTGTACAAATTAATAAAAACCAATTACACCTGCACACATGTTCTTACAATTAACACTATACAAGATGTTCACCTCTACTAGGGACTCTGGCTACATAGCACTAAGCGCCTCTTTGGTCTGTCACTCCAGGATTTACAAAAAGTTTTTCACAGTGACTGCACATAATATACAGTAGTTGCCTAAAACCTGTCTGTATTGGAACCATCTGTTGCTGAGGTTTCTGGAAAAGGATTCTTAGTGTGGGAGGCACTATGTCTATCAGTAAGTGACCTGTACAGTAACAAAATCTATCTTTGGTTTTGGCTGAGATCCAGAGGATTTTGTTTTAACCTCAGTGTAGCAGGGAGAGATCTGTGCTGACTCTGCTGGCGTGTTCACGGGCTGCAGGAAGAGGGCGGCAGTCGCCCAACAACCGCCTGTGAGTCATAGCAGTGACACGGGGAGGTGGGAAAGTGGGTGTGTGGACTTCCCCCTCTCTGAATGGCTGAGAGGCGAGTCTTGGGTGATTGTTGGTCCTATAAAATAACGCTCGGCTGTTTCCTCAGGTCTGCCCTTATAGACTCGCTGACAGTGCAGAAACGCTGGTCGCGGACCGAGAACCAGCCGGGAGAGAAAAAGACACGGAAGTGTCACAGTGAGACAGTGAGAGCGGGGAACCCTTGGGCAGACCCCTTAAAAATATAACAGAGCGGGCTAGGTAGCCGGCAGCGTAGGACGGAGATCCAGGTCGCACGGGCAGCAGCAACCGGGATATTGCTGCAGAGTGCAGCACCTTTTATTTGTAGTTTTGTTATTGTGTTATTTTGTCCCTTGTTATTTTTGCCTTCTGTTTTCGTTGTTATTTCTTTGAGCACCTGCAAGGCGCCGGTATTGTGTACCATCGCTTGGTATGCCCATGGTTCTGTTTACCATCGTTGGTAAATCAGACCACGGACCCACAGCCATCTGCAGGATAAACTGAAAAACAGCACCATGAAAATAAAACTGGGCACCTGTGCGGTGTTGCCAAATCCACCTGTCTGTCTCCTGTGTCAGTGAATTACCCACCACCCTTCCACACGTGGTGTCAGCAGTGGGATTCATTGGCACTGCCCCAAGCAGTGCAGCTACAGAAGGAGCAGACTAGCGATGGATGCTACCCAGTTTGCCACAATGATGGACCTCCTGCGACAGACGCTCACCGCGGAAGTGCAGGGGGCGGCCAGAGCCACAGCTCCAGACCACTCCCTACAGAGACCCACCAAGATGACGGCCGAGGATCGACCTAACGCCTACTTGGAGGTGTTCGAGGCCATGGCGATCTCGGCCGGGTGGCCCCATGCCCAGTGGGCTAACTGTTTGTTACCCCAACTCACCGGGGAGGCTCAAGCAGCTGCGAGGACGCTGTCCCCGGAGCACATGTTGGATTACCCCCTGCTAAAGGCAGCCATCCTGAATCGTGTGGGGGCCACCCCGGAGGGCTACCGTAAGAGATTCCGGGAGGAGCCGTTTGCGGCGGGGGAGCACCCCCGAGCTATTGCCCACCGGCTAAAGGATTACGCCATGGGCTGGCTGAACCCGGACGCGGTCACCAAAGCTAGGTTGGTGGAACTGATCGTGGTGGAGCGGTTTCTGGAGTGTCTGGCCCCGGGACCTCGGCTATGGGTCCAGCGACAGGCACCAGATACTCTGGATCGGGCGGTCGAACTAGCCGAGCAGTACCAGGCAGCGGAGCCAACGCCTGTGAAACTGCCGGGGAGGAGTGCGGCTCCCGGATCGTCCCCTCAACCGGCCCCGGAGAGGGCGAAGGGACTGGGGGGAAGGGGTAGTCTAGGATTTGGTCGGGGGGTGTCGGTGGGAGCTCCCGGCCTGGGAACTGGGGCAGGGTGGGGATACCCACGGGCTGCTGCTGTGTCGGACCGGGGTCTCGCACGGATGCCTTATCGGCGAGCCCCTTTTATGGCTCCAGTGTTTCCCCCTCTCCCCGAAGTTTTGGAAAGAGAAACCAGCCCACCGAGGTGTTGGACGTGCAGGGAGGTGGGCCACCTCGCCCGGGACTGTCCCGTGGAGTGTGACCTCAGCCGACCAGGTAGGCAAGTTCAATTACCTCAGTCACTTCAGCACAAGGGTTTTGTTATTCCTGTGACAGTGGATGGTACAAAAACCCAGGCTCTCCTGGATTCAGGGTGTGGTCAGTCTCTAGTACAGGAGAGCCTAATCTCACCGGGGCATAAACGTATATTGGGATGGGTGCATATTAAATGTATTCATGAGGATGTCCTCTCCTATCCCAAGATCAATGTGTGTATGGCCAGTACTACTGGCCAGCAGGTGACGCAGGTGCAGGTAGGATTGTGTCCTCGATTGCCGGTACCAGTAGTTCTGGGACGGGACTGTGAGCAGTTTAAAGATTGGTTGGCTGCCCTGACAGCCCCATCCTCTTTATTGGCTAAGAAAGAGGAAGTAATTGGAGAGATTTTTCCCTTTCGCGATCCAGAATGGTTTTGCCATAAATTTAAACCCTGTAAAACTAAACGGGAGTGCCGGATCGCTAAGAATGAGGGCTGGCAATGGAGGGAGTCGGAGAAGTTTCAGGTGGGGGCGGTTGGTGAAGAGTCCGGGGGGGAGGTCGCGGAGCCAGCGCAGGGGTCTGGCTCGGCTGCCTCTGCTCGGGACCGACCTGACCCCGAGTTGGAAGCCATGGGAGCTGATTTCTTAGCTCGCTCCCGTGACTTCCGACTCGAGCAAGGGCGTGACGACGTGCTGGGCAGGCTCTTTGACCAAGCAGCGGTGGTTAATGGTCGGGTGGTTGAGCCCAGATGCACCGTCACGTACCCCCACTTTGAAATTGATCGAGACCTACTGTACCGTGTTGATAAATTACCCCAGACCGGTGAAGTGCGTCATCAGTTGCTCATTCCTCAGCCCTTTAAGTAGGATTTGTTGCAGCTGGCTCACGCTATTCCCCTGTCTGGTCATTTGGGAAGGGATAAAACTAAAGCAAGGCTTGTGTCACGGTTTTTCTGGCTAGGGCTGGATGGCGATGTCAAGCGGTTTTGTGAGCGTTGTGGGGAATGTCAAAAGGCCAGCCCTAGAGCCGTTCCACGAGCCCCACTGGTGCCTTTGCCCCTAGTGGAAGCTCCGTTTGAGCGTATTGGGATGGACATAGTTGGGCCATTAGAGAGGAGCGCGGCCGGATACACCCACCTACTTGTCATTCTGGATTACGCTACGCGTAAATCTAGTCTGTTGCCAACGAGCTTGTTAAGGTTTTCTCCCGGGTGGGGATTCCCAAGGAGATACTAACCGACCAAGGCACCAATTTTATGTCCCGGCTAATCCACGGAACATGTAAGCTTTTGGGAATTAGGACCATTAGGACCTCGGTGTTTCATCCTCAGACCGACGGTTTGGTGGAACGCTTTAATAAGACCCTTAAGAACATGTTGTGCAGATTTATTCGTAATGATGTGCGTTACTGGGACCTGCTGATTCCTCCCCTTCTCTTTGAGATCAGAGAGGTTCCCCAGGCTTCCACAGGGTTTTCACCATTCAAGCTGCTGTATGGGCGGAGACCCTGGGGCGTGCTCGACCCGGTCAGAGAGATGTGGGAGGAGCAGCAGGACAATTCGACCAATACCGTCCGGTATGTGTTGGACCTGCACAAACGTCTTGAGTCTGTGGGGAAATGTGCGCATGACAATTTGCAGCAGGCGCAGCACAGACAGGAGACACAATATAACCGAGGAGCCTGGTTGCGCACATTTCAGCCGGAGGATAAGGTATTTCTGTTATTACCCAGTTCTGAGTCGAAACTCTTGGCTAAGTGGCAAGGACCCTTTGAGGTTACACGCCAGGTTGGGAAGGTGGACTATGAGATCTGCCAGCCGGAGCGACGGACAGAGAAACACATTTACCATATCAATCTCTTAAAGCCTTGGTTGCAACCAGAGGCGTTGTTAGTGGTGCATGCAGATGACGTCACGGACCTGGGAACTGATCATTCTGTGTTGGCAAGAAAAGGATCGGTACAGATTGCTGAGAATCTGACACCAACGCAGAAATGTCAGGCTCGCGGTCTGGTGGCGGAGTTTCCTGACGTGTTCTCTTCAGTCCCGGGGCAGACTCGAGTAGCCCATCATCACATTGATATTGAGCCGGGGGCCCTAGTTCGCCAGAGGCCGTACCGTATATCTGTGCGTAAAAGACAGGTAATAAAAGCGGAAATTGACGAAATGCTGAGACTGGGGGTATTGAAGAGTCCCAAAGTGACTGGAACAGTCCAATGGTTTTAGTTGATAAGCCAGACGGGTCAACTCGATTTTGCATTGATTTCAGACGAATCAATGAGAAATCGAAATTTGACGCTTATCCGATGCCCCGGGTAGATGAGTTGCTGGAGCGTCTAGGCACAGCTCATTTTATGACGACACTGGATTTAACGAATGGGTACTGTCAGATACCCCTGACTCCGGAATCTAGAGAGAGGACGGCGTTTTCGACTCCCTTCGGGTTGTACCAGTTTAGGACCATGCCCTTTGGGTTGCATGGAGCACCCGCCACTTTCCAACGGATGATGGATCGCATCTTGCGGCCCCATCAGCAATACGCTGCTGCTTACATAGATGATGTGGTTATCCACAGTGAGGACTGGCCGAGTCATCTGTGTAAGTTAGCGGCGGTGCTGCAATCCTTGCGGGAGGCGGGGCTCACTGCTAACCCAAAGAAGTGTGCCATTGGGAAGAGTGAGTCAGGGTATTTGGGGTATCAAGTAGGGGGCAGCCAGATCAGACCGCTAGTTGCTAAGTTGAAAGCCTTGGCTGACTGGCCGGTTCCTACAACCAAAACCCAGGTGCACTCTTTCTTGGGACTAGCGGGCTATTATCGAAAGTTCATCCCGAGCTTCGCTACGCTCGCTGCTCCCTTGACAGACCTCACCCGGAAGGCTGCCCCAAATACGGTTCAGTGGACGGAGTCGTGCCAGAGGGCCTTTCTCGCCTTGAAGCGGAGTAGTAAGCCAGTGCTATGCAGCCCGGATTTTGGTAAGAGGTTCACCCTGCAGGTCTCGGGGCAGTGTTGTCGCAGGAGGTTCGGGAAAGCAAGCACCCAGTCCTGTATATCAGCAGGAAGCTCCTTCCCCGCGAGAAAAATTATAGCACAATCGAGAAGGAGTATCTCGCAGTAAAATGGGCAGTCGAGTCACTCCGGTACTACCTCCTGGGGCGACACTTCACCCTGGTTACAGATCATGCCCCCTTAGCATGGCTTCACCGGATGAAAGATAGCAACGCCAGAATCACACAGTGGTACTTGGCCTTGCAGCTCTATGCCTTCAGGGTAGTCCACCGAGCAGGAAAGCTGCATCAAAACGCAGACTTTTTCTCTCGGGAAGGCATGGGGGTGTAAGATTTTCGAATGAACCGGTGGTGTCATTCTGAGGGAAAGGATATGCAGCAGGGAGAGATCTGTGCTGACTCTGCTGGCGTGTTCACGGGCTGCAGGAAGAGGGCGGCAGTCGCCCAACAACCGCCTGCAAGTCATGGCAGTGACACGGGGAGGTGAGAAAGTGGGTGTGTGGACTTCCCCCTCTCTGAATGGCTGAGAGGCGAGTCTTGGGTGATTGTTGGTCCTATAAAATAACGCTCTGCTGTTTCCTCAGGTCTGCCCTTATAGACTCGCTGACAATGCGGAAACGCTGGTCGCGGACCGAGAACCAGCCGGGACAGTAAAAGACACGGAAGTGTCACAGTGAGACAGTGAGAGCGGGGAACCCTTGGGCAGACCCCTTAAAAATATAACAGAGCAAGCTAGGTAGCCGGCAGCGTAGGACGGAGATCCAGGTCACACAGGCAGAGGCGACCGGGATATTGCTGCAGAGTGCAGCACCTTTTATTTGTAGTTTTGTTATTGTGTTATTTTGTCCTTTGTTATTTTTGCCTTCTGTTTTCGTTGTTATTTCTTTGAGCACCTGCAAGGTGCCGGTATTGTGTACCATCGCTTGGTATGCCCGTGGTTCTGTTTACCATCGTTGGTAAATCAGACCACGGACCCACAGCGTCATCTGCGGGATAAACTGAAAAACAGCACCATGAAAATAAAACTGGGCACCTGTGCGGTGTTGCCAAATCCACCTGTCTGTCTCCTGTGTCAGTGAATTACCCACCACCCTTCCACACTCAATTTCCTAACTAGGGCTGTGTGTCCAGAAAAAGAAAAAAAACACATAATAGTTCTTGTTAAGGCTACATTTGCACCACCATCAATTTGTTTGTTAAATAAATGTAATGAGATACAGTGCAATCGCATTATTCAACATATACTTTATACTGTATGTAGAAAGGTGTTGGTACAGTAAATACAGATAGTACCCTTAAATAGCTAGTGGGGTTACGTGGGGGAAAAAAGCCAGTATATTGAGAATGATTAGAGTCACCCTACAACCATTTGCAAGCATTATGATAATTACACACAATGTCTTGGGTTGGGTAATAATATGATTTTTAGCCAAAGCAGTTTCAGTCCATTCAGTCTATACCCTGACAACTATTCGAGTTTTTTCTCAGCACCCTGCTTTCATTGTTTTAGACCCCATGATGACTTAAATGCTTGTAAAATTGGCGAAATGTAAATCTTGTTACAAAGCAGTCAAGTAATAAAAAGAGCGGAAGTATATATTGCCAGCCCAAGTGTTTTTAATTTTACCTCAACCTGCAAATTCTGTGGTGAAGGAAAATGTCCTGTGAATTTTTTTTTTGGCAGTAAAAGGTACTTCCAGAACTGAGTTTCCTTACTGCTTATGCTATGAAAAGAACTACTGAATAACCTTTCATATTATTTCTAGACCAAGGTAAAACTTGATCATGGCAAATTTCAGTGTAGTGATTTTTATCTACATTAAATATAACTTTTTGTGATACATATCTTTGGACTATGGGGAAGTAATATGGTATTTGAATACAGCTTGAATTTTTCAGTATACTTTTTTCTTTTTTTTTTTTCACACTCAAAATCCCATAATAAATCGCACAACCTTCAGAGGAACTTATCTATTTTGCGCCTCTACTTCTTCACTGAAAAATCATGAAAGCAGTTGTTTATGAGGCAACGCAACTCAGTTGTTATAACCTTTCAATTACTCTTTGTATCTGATCAGCTGCATTAAACTGCACCTGCCCAAGCTGGTGGATGCCGAGACCAGAGTAACCGGAGGTGAATAACATGTTCCACGGGTCCCCTGGTAAAAGCACAGCCACCTGGTGTGCAGGGTGATTCATACAGCACAGGTTCAGGTCCTCTGCATCACGCTACAGTGAACCCTGATGGCCAGGTGCCCAGTGAGCTCAAAAGCAGACACTTGTAGGGCTACCCTTTGTTCCTCCAAAGGTTGTGGTTTCCTGTAATCTGCTCAAGTTCCCGGGTGTAAAAGAAGATGCCCACTGGGCCACCGTTTGGGAACTGTGTGGGAAATTGCTGTGGTGAGGGGGAAAAAATCATTGGAAGAAAATCGGGGGTAAAATAATTGGGCACACTAAATTTAAAACACATATATGTTATGGCTTCAGTAAGGACATTGGGGGCTCATGTTTAATAATGTAAAAGAACAATTTACAGACTAGCCATAGATTACATTTTTATTTTGGCACCATTATACTTATTGTACAGCGGCACTAGCCACTAGCGGCACCATGATTAACATTATCCCAGGGTGGATCACTAGAGATCATTCTGGTTTACTATAATGAGGTCATGTCTAGCTTTCTTACTTAGGCCTGTATTAGAAAATCATGCAGATAAATTGTAACATACAGTATGATTCACATTTGACTTGCATGTACTTCTGTTCCACAAGTTGGCTCAAAATGATTTATTTTAGGATTTTGGGCACTAGCTACAACAAATGAAAGTCTAATGGTGCAGATAAGTTTATCTCAAAGTTCGTTTTGGTCATCTTCCGTTGGACTGTCACCAGCATGGAGCGGGTGAATTGTAAGGGTATACACTTACAAAAACATGTAACTTATACAACCCTTTAACATTAAAAACATAGTTTAAGCCCACTGAATAACATTAATGAGCTTTTACCGTCTGGTAACCATATAGAATACTGCTTGGAGGGTCACTGGAGTAATGTTCTGACCTTATGAAATGAGTTTGGGGGTCACAGGTAGGCAACAGTTCACATTATTTGACACATTTGGCACTTACTGCTTGAGAAAAATCCAGGAAATAATCAGCGTCTGTATTTTTCTTTAACTGTGCTTTAGACCACTACAAACTACCACTTCCTACTTTGCCAGAGGACACATATGATACCATAATCAACACATGTGATAAAGCATACACATTGTAATGCAATTGTCCAATATGCATTTGAAACCCTGCATGTCATCAAAAGATTTTTTTTTTTGTTTTGTTTTTTTGTTTTGTTTTTTTTGGGGGGGGGGTCCCATACCCCTGGGACCCTGGCAAGCACCCAGAAGGGCAAGCACCAAGAAGGCAGTAAGGGTCAAGTAAAGTAAAGGCAGTGAGGGTCAAGGTTGCCCTGACTGTTTCTACTAACTTGGCTTGTGTTTTTCAGGCACAATAAAAGCGGATCAAACTTTCATCAAACACACAAACCAAGTTAGTAGAAACAATTGGGGCAACCTTGGCCCCCATCGGTTTTACAGTGGTGCCTATTTGCTTTGTGCTGGGCAAGGTTGGCTTGTGTCTTTGATATCTCCACTTTAAACGGCATTTCCTGTGGCCGGGGTCTCTGTCCAATGTGTTATTTTGACAGCTGCACTTTCCAACACGGTCCCCAGATGTCATATCATTACAAAACTGTTTTAAAACACCAGGATAATCAACAGAGGAAGAGACTAAATTAGTGGGGAAACCCATTGTTACTTAAAGTTTCCTCTTCTACAATACTTTCTGGAAATCAGTGGATTATTTAAGCAGTTAACATTAACCCCCAAGGGAAATTAATAAATAATTACAACAAATGCATTTGGGTTTTGTTTGTTTGTTTATTTTTTCACTAAAATAAAAAGTTATAAAAAGTCTCATCTTGTCCTGTTTCTCCACAGTGCTGTTAGCTCTGTTTGCTTACCTGGGAAACGATGCTGAGTGATATTAACGGGAAAATAAATTATGAGAAATATGTACGCTGCATAACAGCTAGTTTCCAAGTTGTGGAAACCCCCTCTTCTCTTTCGTTTTATAAAGCAATTTAACCAAACTACACCAACAGGCTAATGACATAATGTAGCCTATAGTTTAAGTAATTGTCAGGCAATACACGATTTGCGCACTGCAGTGCAAAGTCGCTTGCCTGCAAGTCTATGCATATTAAACAGTTGTTTGCAAGTCTTCCCAGCCGGATGTTTCTAAATGTGTAACATAACTCATTTGTGTGATTAATCTAAAACAAGAAAATAAATAAATAAAAACACAACATAAAAAACTCACCGACAGAAACTCCAAGGTGCCCACATAATCCCTCTCCGTCTTCAAAAGTTCATTTAAAACGCAAACTCTTAAACGTAGCTGTTTTTCCAAATCTTTCCCGCTTTCACCTCTATGTTCGGCTTTCCCTTCTTCAGTCATTATGCTTAAAAATATCACGTTTTCCACAACACGCAGTATCCTCCTTTAAAAGTTATTCCGGTTTGTGACCACTTCTGTATGTTTCAAACAAAATGTTACAAAGTTTCATGGCAAAAATGCACTGGAGTTAACAGCAGCGCAATTGTTCGGCAAGTCCCGGATTTAAAGCGAAAACAAACAAACAAACACAATGTTTCTGAAGAGTGGAGAAAAAGTGGAGCAGACACAGTTTGCTACACTTGCCTGTTTAAGCTAGACAACACAAGCATTTGGACATCAATCAAAAACTTGAGTCCATGTGACTGCCCAAGACCTCCGTCCTAAATCCATCCCCCTTCCACCAAAAACTCGGGAAAAGGGGACAGGAAATATAACCATGGGAACTCTGTGCCAGTACAGCCTGTCTCACTGAAAATATGAAGAAAATATCGATGACAAGGGAATAATTAAAAATGACATCAATGACATCAGCCTCGCATATATATGCCCCACACATTTTAAAATTACATATATGTAAATTATATAATGTTGCATATATATATTTTTCAAAGCTTTTACAATATATTTACCTTACTTATCTGTGAGTTAGCATGCTTGAATTGTTTTTACTATGTTTTTTTTTTAATCATGCTTTACTCTTTGTTATATTTTTACTGTGAACTTGTATAGAAAATAAATAAATAATCCAATCACATTCAGATGTCTTGTAATCAAAACGTATCAATTGCACAACGATTCAGTCGTGATTCACATTGCATAAAAAAACAGTAATCCCAACCCTAATGATGTTAATTAATCAGTTTGCTGTCTACTTAAACACTTCAGTTGAGAGGCAAGTGCAATTGACCCATCAGTAAATAAATCAATACTGAAGACAATAGAACTTTAGATGCACTTTATATTGAAATGTGATTCTGAACTGCCTTAACATTCCATCAAAAGTTACCTTACCAAATATTGGACAAAGCTGTAATCAACTGATACAATCCAAATCTCCGACTGGATATTGCACATTGGAGTGTCAGAGCCAATTAGACACTGTCAGATCCTTAAACTGGAGCTACTCCATGAAATAAAGTGTTGTGCTGTATATTTCTGTACTCTATTGATAACAGTCAGCACTAACTCACTTGATTAAGCTCCATATTATTATTATTTTTTTTCCATAACTCTTCAAAGCTACCATTTAATACTGACTTGAAGTCTTAGGGCCTTTTCCCCTTATAGTTTGTTCCACGTTTGGCAAATACGGTTCAGTTAGTTTATTGGTGTGTGTGAAGTTGCTCAAATTAAATAAACCATCCAGGGGCTAGATGGCACTGTGGAATAATTCAAACACCCTACAAATTCTGGAGGCCTGGGATCAAATCCGGCCTCATGTCACAAGTGAAATGAGCTTGGTGGATATTATTCCGCATCACAAAACTGCCACACATTCAGCACATTGGCAGTCTCTGTTTGAGAGAGGTCCAAGACTAAACAACAGGGGCTGAAAGGAAAAGCTACTGCCAGCGCTGTGCCTGACTGTAGACAGTGTCAGTGTCTATCAATGTCATTATATGAACACTACATTTACAAGAACCAGATTTACAAAAGTATTGACAATGTCAACCCAAGGGACTTTTTCGACCTGAAAAAAGAAACAAGGACCAGGAGTCACAAGTGGAGATTAGATAAAGGGGTATTCAGAACAGATAAAAGGAGGAACTTTTTAACACAGAGAATTATGAGGGTCTGGAACTCCCCAGTAATGTTGTTGAAGCTGACACTCTGGGATCCTTTAAGAAGCTGCTTGATGAGATTCTGGGATAAATAAGCTACTAACAACCAAATGAGCAAGTTGGGCCGATTGGCCTCCTATCATTTGTAAACTTTCTTATGTTCTTATGTTCTTACAACAGGTGATTCAATTACAAAAAATCTCACTTGAAAATAAAGGGAAAGTAGTCATTGAATTTGTGTTTTCAACAAAATGAATTGCTGTTTATTTGTTTTCAGTTATCAATCCCTCTGAAGTTTTAATTTCTAAATGAAGCAATAATATACAAAAGAGCCCTTAGTGTTACTACATAAAAGGTGGATAATAACAGCCATGATGAAAGAGACACATAGTCATTCTACAAATAACTGAAAAAGACACATTTTTATTTATTTATTTACAAAGCAGTCAAAATGTGTTTTAATTATTAAAAACTGTTTCACAGTGTATAAATAAATTAACACACTTTTAATACACTGAACCTTTCATAGCTATTACATTTCTGTCATATTTATTATAATTGCCTTTCTGTACAGACTCTGCCTCCTCCAGTGCATATAAATTAGTGATATTGAAGACACTTACAATACAAACACATTTAGAATTCCAGCTACAAAGTTCAAATTAGTTGGGTTTTGATACAATTATATAACACATAGTAGCATAATCAGTTAACAATACAGTAAAAGCAAATGTACAATTTTCTTGCAACGCTAGTTCTGCTTCATCTGATTATTAGCGTCATAATTTAGCAATATAATTACAATACATGATTTTATTTACTTTGGTGTTCCTCTTATAAACGCCATGTATTTATTTTTTCCCCCCTAAAGAACACTATCCTAAAGACTGCATCAAAAATATGAAAAAAAGGGGTTGTATGAAAAAAAAGTAAATACCAATCTAACATACAAGCACCAGTAAAGTTATTTTCCTTACAGCAATCCGTTTCATTTCTGAAATGTCAAGGATTCCAGTTCAGAAGTTCTTTAATTGATAGCTGTAGAGGAATAGTCTTGTGAATTCTTAATACACACTGCCCCCTTGTGGATTACTCACAGTAAAGCTAGTTTAATCTGGTCCTACAAAGGCTGATATACTGTGTGTGTGTGTGTGTGTGTGTGTGTGTGTGTGTGTGTGTGTGTGTGTGTGTGTCTGTGTGTGTGTATATATAATAAACAGTAAGTGTCAGTGTTAAGAAGACCACAAGTCTCAGTGTTTTGGCTTTTCATGTTTCCAAGTAACCCTGCAGTTATCCCAGTGATGGACAAGAGAATTTAATTCAGGTGCAATGCGTTGAACATGTGAAGTTCAAGTCTGGCCTGTCAGAGTACATTTGGGTGTTGTGGGGGTTTGTCCTGATCTCCTAATATATCACGTGGCTTAAACTGAAACACAGTGCAGGTGTAATATATTGAGAAGTTAACAGATGGCCATAGAGATCTCAAAAGACTTTTTACAAAACCCCACAACTGTAGAACTAATCCCCCACATGTATTTAAACAGATAACCTGGAAAGAGAAATAACTTCTTGTTACATGTAATTTTGCATTGTCACTTTCACATTTAAATTGAGGTTAATCAATTTACCAGGGGGCAACCTCACCACTCTCCAAGCTAAGCTCTGCTTCTGGTGACTGAATGTCCAAAATCTTCCATCATACACAGCACACAATATAAACGATTTCAGACAACAGCAGGTAAAACACTTAATGACAGCAATGACAAGACTTGTATGTGAGCCTTATGAACAGGAATAAGACACATATAGCTTGTAAAAAAATGACCTCTTGGGAGAAATATTCAGAAACTTGACACTCTACTGTCTCGAGTCACACAGTCTCCATTTACAGTTTGAGTAATGAAGTAGTTCTGTCCAACAAAGTAGGTCATTAATCACTGTCCTCCTGAGCCTACTACGAAACTTAGAGAGGAGAGAGAGGATTTCTAGGGTTCAACAGCAAGCAATCATCTCAACACCAAATAGAATGTCCCTGGGACATATATTTTAAATGCAGAATTTAAAAGGATTCCGCTAGTATTAGCAGGGTTGTATCATGGGGAGGGCATAGGCTTGGCATGTCTGAAGTGGTTAGAATAGGTACAAAATGGATATTGCTTATTTTCTGCTTTGTCAGTTTGGAGATTCAGACATGTAAAGCAATGCATGTCAGAGTGAGCTGTGTAGTAAGTAACACGACAAACAAACATACCAGTAACATACTGTACCACCAGCACTATGGCTGTTAATTCAAAATGAGAACAATTAGTATGATGAAAAGATTGATGACCATAGCATATATCAACAGTATGTACAGAATAGCATAGAATAAGAATGAAATTATCAATAAGTCAGGCTATGAATGAATACCAAGTTTTATGACAACAGGATAAGCAGTTCTCCAGACACTTACAACAGCCTCCAGTATATCCCCTTCCAAGGGGATTTCATCAGCAGTGCTGGACAGTATCTAAGTGATCAAGCTTTGTTTCACACTTTAACCACTTGACTAAACCACTTTACAGGTACCTGTATTATAAGCACATAGAGATGAAGTGTAGTGCTATTAGCAAATACCCATATGTTACATGGAAAATCCAGTTTTGGTTTCATAGTCCTTACAAATCAAAGCCAGTTGAGCACCTCATTATCTCAAGTTAATGGGTGTTTGCTTGACATCCGGTTACTCAGCTTTTACTTTTTAAAAGCCATTGATTGCAAAAACAATATACTGCTACAAATTACAATTACAGGTATTAGCTGGACTATCTACAGTAGGTACCCTTATACAAGTTTACCATAGTAAAAGCATTACACAGTGAAGAAGGGAGCCCCATTGGAGGAATTCAGCTGCTCCTCTTCAACAAGTGCTATGGATCTCTGGCATGTGCAATGCAGATGGGACTTTGGCTCAGAGGTAGATTTACTACTAGGTGTTCTCTTTGAGAAATGGAAATGGAATAAAACATAAACATTGTATCCCAAGCTATGTGGTCTTGTTTAGCATTTGTAAATGAATAGATTATGTATGAATTCCTGAGTGCAGACACAGAATTTCATTGATTCTGTTTGTGATGAAGCCCTGGATGCTAACCATGGCCTAGGGTAAAATATAAACATTATTTTGTATATTTTATTTTGAAGAAATTGCAACAGGAATAAATATAGTATGTGATTTATAAGGCAGTCACTGTAAGTGGAGGTATTTTGCAATAACAGCTCCAAATACTCCCCTCTATAATTTATTAATTCAAATTCAATATTGTTTTGGAAAAATAGTTTACCCAGCAGACTGTAACTTACTGTTACTCCTAACTCCATTTCTTGATATGAGCTCTCTAATCATGAACACACTATGCGTGAGGCTTCGGACTGCAAATTGACAGTGCATGCGTGTGAATCTGTTAGTCACAGAATTACAACAAACAATTTCATCTTTGTGTTTTAAAGACAGGCCCTCAGTGTCAAAAACACACTCAGGCCTTAATCAGTGCTAATGGAGCATGCTCATTCGTGATTGACAAGGCCCAGGAGGTTTGCGATATACAGTAAGTCCTGTATAATCCCTCTGGCAGGGATGCAACAGCCCACATGGAAAAAAATAGGAAAAACATCAATTTGGAAATTCAAATGTAGGAACTATGCTTGCCAAAGAAAACAGTGCAGTTTACAAGTTACCTTTTTTCCAATAATTCTGTGCTCTCCTAATAAAAACAACTAGTTCTTCTCACAGTGAACCGGTGAGAAAAAAAAAAAAAGGTCAACAAGACGCTCGGCTATATAGTGAAAAGTGCTGAATTTAAATCAAGGGAAGTAATATTAAAACTTTACAATGCATTAGAAAGACCTCATCTAGTTCTGTTGCTCTCGCTCTCATAAAAAAACAACTCATGTTTTTCTTTCTCACATGAAACCCGGGTTCGAAAAAAAAAAAAAAAAGTCAACAAGACGCTCGTGATAAGTCACTTATCTAATGTGAAAGGTGCTAGAATTTAAATCAAGGGGAATATCTTAAAATATTGTGTTCAGTTCTGGTCACCTTGCTACAAAAAGGATATTGCTGCTCTAGAAAGAGTGCAAAGAAGAGCAACCAGGATTACTCTGGGTTTAAAAGGCATGTCATATGCAGACAGGCTAAAATAATTGAATCTATTCAGTCTTGAACAAAGAAGACTATGCGGCGACCTGATTCAAGCATTCAAAATTCTAAAAAGTGTTGACAATATTGACGCAAGGGACTTTTTTGGTCTGAAAAAGGAAACAAGGACGAGGGGTCACAAGTGAAGATTATATAAAGGGGCATTCAGAACAGAAAATAGCAGGCACTTTTTGACATACAGAATTGTGAGGGTCTGGAACCAACTCCCCAGTAATGCTGTTGAAGCTGATGCCCTGGGATCCTTCAAGAAGCTTATTGATGAGATTCTGGGATCAAAAAGCTACTAACAACCAAACAAGCAAGATTGGCTGAATGGCCTCCTCTCGTTTGTAAAATTTCATATGTTCTTATATTCTTAACCAATTACTTTGATTGCAGGTTCAACCTGTACTGTGCTTAAGCTAGCAGAATTGTAATTCCTGCCCATTTTCTTTGGGCAGGAAAGAAAATTGACTTTTTTTAACTTTTCAGGGTCTGAAGACCAATGGCCATGAAATTAACTTATATCCTCTGTGATAAAGTACATTTCCTACACTAATAAGCCACTAATATGTCTAATGGTAAGCCCAAGATTTTTGTGGTGACAGGTCTATCTTAACACACTGAGTAGTCTGGCAATGGATACTTATTAGTGTAACAAATGCTAGTATAAGCCATTTCATAGAATAACTCAACATAACATAAAATAATGAGTTAATCAGGGAGAATGTATATTAAGTGCTACAGTTCCATTCATCCAGAAAGACAAATTCTAGTGATTAAGTAATAATTGGTGTATATTACTGGATGCAATGTAAATTTGAAAGAAAGGTAAATTGACAGAAAAAAAGATGAGCATTTAAGACTTTTTTTTTAAAACATCTTAAATGGCAGCGAGTCTTTTATATAAAGCTGTAATTCCTAATACAGTACGCAGCAATTGCAACCTTAAATCTTAAACTCACCTTTTGTTTTCTGATTTCAATTGGCCTATTTGCTTTGTAATCAAAATCTAGTGTACTTTTGGTGTCAATGTGTTGACTTTCAGAATTTAAGTGAATATACTTCTAACACACGTGTGACGCTAAGCCAATACAATTGATGGGCTGCCAAACAAACTTTTTTCCCATTACAAATGCCATAAAAGGCCGTTAAGAATGAAAACAGGTTGTGTTTTTATTTGTAAATCCTAAGGAAACTGTTCTTTTAATGATTCTGTATTTATATTCTTTTCATACAAAACGTTTACTATTGTGAAACAGGTTAATTAAATGCTACAATATCCCAATTGATTTATCAAGTCCAGGAAGCAAAAAATATGTTTTAGGTTGTACGTGACTTAATTAAGAGTGGGATCATCTCGTACAGAATGGAACTTACTGTATACTCATTTTTGGACACTAGAGAGAGCATGTGTTTCTTTTTGGGCCCAGCTAACCTATGCCAGTAAAAAGATTGGATGAGGTTCACACAAACAATCTATATCCATTTTGTCATTACTCAGTATATTCCAAGTATCTTAGTAGGAATAGGACAAGAGGGTTAACAATATTCTGCATGCTTGGATTAAGGCATGTGGAATATTCTAATATAAATAGAATCGGTTTTTGTTTCTTGCATGTGGAAGGCAGTGCTCAACACATGTGAAGCAGTAGCTTTATTGTGGCTAGCTATTATTCCAAGTATGAGACTAGTAACCACAGAGGTACATTTGTTTGAGTAAATGATTTATTTAAAGCAGATTGCTTCCTGTCTTGAGCTGCTATCGGGGTGATGTCAAATTTTACCAAATAGCGAGACCGTACAAATAATACTTAAAAATATACAGGTAGACAGCTGCAAAGACAAATCTAAGTCAAAGATGATTAGCATTTTAAAAATGCATGTCTTATCCCATTTTCTGCTTTTGTGCAGTAATAGAATACTGGAAAATGTCAGCCTGTTTTCTATTTCAACTTTGAAAGCAAAAACAAGCAATTGCATCTCTTCTGTCATCCACTTATACAAAAGCAAAGTAAAACTACCTAAACAGCTAAATAACATCCCAGTAAAGTGTGTCAATTAGCATTGTAAAGTGTACTAGTGTAAGTTTTGGTAAACATGTTTTCAAAACAAGGAGCAGTACAGTATATAATACAGGTTATTATGAAAAATGTTTCACAAAAGAACATTTTTACGCTTAGACTCTTGAATACCATTAAACCAACTGGGGTCAATTAGAGATAACAACGCTGTACTGTTTTTTCTACTAGCTCATTATTCACAGTTCTCGTTGCTGTTAGCTTAATCAATTGTGCAAACTGTAAAACATATTTCCCAATAAAGCCATGTGCCAAATTTTGATTCCTAAAACAGCATTTTCCCGTAAATGAAGATATACAAAATAAATCCAGACGGTTCAGAGAAACTTAAAAAACTTTAACTAAAGCTACTCTTAAACAATAGTTGGTTTGTTGTAACCCACTTCTAATGTTGGGTAGTCAGGTAGGATGTTTTTTTACAAGGTAAACAGTTTTCTGCTAAGTTTCTGGTTTATGTAGTGAAAACTAATAGGAGGAAATATCTGTACTGCTGGTTTCTTTTATTGTAATAAACATTTGAAAAAAAATATTGGGTAAGGGACAAAACGATGGATTACAGAAAAACAACTATTTTTTATGGCTTAAAACATTCGGTCATATCTCAGCTTCTGTGGCAGAATCTCTTTTGGAGTGTAAATTCTGGTATGTCAGATAATGCCTTTTGTAACCCTTTCTTTCTTCACATTGAAAAGTCAATGGCGGTAGAGGCCCTGTCTGCTTTCTTTCCTGGACAGAGGCAGCCCTTTACATGTTAGAACTCCACATAACACCGCTGTGCCACTTTGCTTTACAGTAGCTATGGAGCAGAAATATCAGACGTTCAGGGATGTTTAGACCGTTTATTTGAAAAGTCAGACTTACATATAACTCTACACATTGATGGTGCTATACTGATGAGGGTAAGAATGACCGTCAGTTGATTTACCTTTTTATAAGACTAGTTTTCACATCCAACAGTGTGTTCACAGAGTTACATGTAGGCACCATTCAAAGGAACTTTTTTTTTTTTTTTTTTTTGCTGGCAATTATTTTCTAAACACGCCAATGCCAGGATTGTTAAAAAAAAAAAAAAAAAAAAATCATTGGGCTTACATTTCACATTACATATGCTTCTATGCTTTGATACAGTTTTGACATGTAACACTTTTAACTCCCTAGGAACGGTTATGAAGTAATGAGAGTGGGCTGTTTTAAAACATTTACAGCTGTTAGTAGTGTCAAATAAAACTCAACTGAGCTAATTTAATACTAAATGTTAACATCTCTCCCTGCATGGTAGCAATCATGTATCCAATTCTAGTGTGGCCAGACCTCACCTGCTCACATTTATCTCTCATTTCTGAAGATTATATTTCATCAAGTGTATTGTCAGTGCTTTCCTTAAAGCTGCAGTGCCCACAACCATGTTTAATTGTATTCTAAAATATAATTCCACATTTAGAATCCTGTGCATTCTATAATATTTTTAGTTTATTTAAACACAGGTGAGAATTAAAAAAAATAAAAAATACAATGCCATGACTGAATGAACATATGGACTGTACATCACCGAATACATGTTCACAATTGTTACTTGTAAATATTGATTCCTTACTATTAGTTACAAGTGCTTTTTTGTACAGTAGTTACTTGTACAGTATTACTTATTTGTTTAATGCCAGTTGCTGTAACCACAGACCAGCAGCCCCTAGGAAAAAAGGTGTATTTAACTGTTTGGTGAGAATAGATAAATACTGAATGCATGACAAGAATCCATCACAACTGTAACCATCTAATAAGAAGCACGCTTGTCATATCTGACCCCATCTGAAAGCAGTCATTTAAACTAGTCTGAAGATGCAGAATATAAACACCCAACCATATCCAACCCCATCCTCACAGGTTTCAAGATGTTCTCTTCAGTGAGTATTGTCTAACTCTATAATTAGGGTAGGAATTCTTACCTGACTAAAGACATGTTGGAGTAAATGGATCAGTTGTAGATATATATCATTTCCCTGTTACAAAAAGCGTCTGCCCTGTAAAGATGTCATTTCTGTCAAAAAAATGGTAGAATTGCAAACAAATGGGATGCACATCCTGCTATGTTAAACAAGGCACATGTCTGAGCCAAACAGACAGTGAGATGTATGTGCGCAGGTATGGAGCCTGCTTGCAGTCTTCACATAATCATTGTATCTCCTGAACTATTGATCTGCTGTAGAGATACTACCAAGGACTACTGTAGGTCCTCAAAAAAAAAAAAAATGGACTGTGGATATTTTCTGGAGATTTCTTGTCACTATTACTGATAGAAATTCTATTTTGAATTGATGGATTGATTCATTTACTGGTGGAGCTATTTTCACCTTTTTCTTTTTATTTCATTTGTGTTTTTTTTTTCTTTTTTGTTTTACTGTAATGTGTCATTTGACTGCTGCTGTTGCTGATCTGCTGATTTGATGTTTTCTTTGTGTTTTTGGTGTCTGTACAGTCTTGTAAATGAGGCTTCAGTCTCACTGGATACTTTCTTGGTTAAATAAATAATAATGAATGAAGCAAATCAATTAGAATGTCACATTGTGTTGTCTACAACAGAAGTATTTGAAAAGTGGTGCTGTACTATGCAGTCTGAGTATATGAATACCAATATGCCATTTACTGCAGATTATATAAATCAATTCAGTTGCCTAAAAATGCCTCAAATAAATGTCAGTAAACAGAAAATAAATCAGGTTTGTGAATCAAGGACCTGTGCTACTACAGCACAACAAAACTAAAAACTACCTTACGGTCTCTCTTGACTTAAAAAACAAACAGTGCTTAATCTAACAAAGGTCAACGAATGTCCCCTGAAAGTGGTGTTGTGGGCAGACATAGATAGACAAAACATCAACAGCAGCATGCACATATGCAGGCAGTCCAATCTGCAAGCACTTACATAAATGGAGCAGGGGCCAACCTCGAAGTTATTAAAATAGTTCTTTCAATGAATGTCTATTTTTCAGTACCCTTTCACCTTCGTGCACTTTCTGCACTGCCTAACTTTACAACCTACAAAAATACATGCAATGAAGTATAGAACTGAGCTTTTAGGACACAAACGGTTTATCCAGAAATGTCCCTATTTAAGTACTGTATTCTACAAGCACAAATATTACAGAGCTCAAAATGATATATTTGCATCTATAATTACAAACTTTGGTACATTGGTAAATCACACGGGTTTGAAATGAGACGTTTAAAACCTATTTCAGCATTAGTAGTACTGAGTCATATGATTATAGACATAGCTATTTCTGTTAAGGTGCTTTGACCAGATGCTGTTGGCCTATGTTAAACTATGGCAGGCAACTATTATGAACTGCAGAACAGTTCCTGGATTTAGATTAAAGTACCTGAAACAGACTTATCTAAGAACAAATAACTTTAAAAAACAGTATTAATAGTATTTGAGCAACAAAAACAAAAACACTCAGAATGTTTGCAAAAAAAATAAAAAGGTAAGGGTTTCAGTATAAAAATAATAATAAAATAAGGGTAAAATGTATATTCGATTCTGTTCCAGGCGTTATCTTCTTTGCAGTAGTAGTACGCTATCATCACAGCTCTCGCCTGCTGTAGTTATTATTACCTCCCTGCCGCTGCTCCTCCTTCCACACACAGTCAGAGCGCTCCAGAAACAATCTCTAGTTACCGACTTCGTCGTCCGGGTCACGTGACCCCTTGCCTGCTCCTGCACATTTTAAAAGCAAGACATTCTCCCTTCTCAAATCGTAAGTTTGGGATGCTGCCAAACACATCACTGATGTTTACAGACACATTTACGCTCATACCTAATCAGTCTCTCTGGAGCGCAGCAGCAGCAGCAGCAGCAGCACTCAATCGCAACTAAGGAGAGTTCCTGGACTGGTTGTTGGTACTGTTGGTACTATTAGTTGACTAAAAAGAGTGACATCAATAATAACCCACGGTTGTGCTGCTCTTTTCGTTATTGATCAGTAGCTACAGTATGGGAAACACCGCCAGAAATGCAACGCAGATTGCTGCGCTCATGATCACCGGGATAATTCTGAGCAGTTTGCAAACTCCCATCAGATCCTACCTCTACAATAATCGCTATGCTGGGTAAGTCGTGATGTTTGGGTACTGTCTAACTCCGTGGCGAGAGATAGATAACTCGCCACTTATTTTTCATATTGCATGTACCATTGTATGTTAGATGCATATTCTCTTTAATGTGGTAATCTCTTCTTCTTCTTCTTCTTCTTCTTCTTCTTCTTCTTCTTCTTCTTCTTCTTCTTCTTCTTCTTCTTCTTCTTCTTTTTATTTTCTGTCAGAAAAGTCAGCAATAACCAGTGTAGTTTATTCTGGTCATAACTAGTGGTTGTGCTGGTCATGCTGCTTCAGGAGGTTGTAATGCTGGGTGAGACTGGCTTAATTTACTGTAAAAGTATAAAGTCACAGCTGTGGAGTTTTATCCAGCAAGACTGTGTAAAGATGGGTTCCATTTCGCAAGTCTTGTTTGGTCACCATCTCACCAGTAGTTGCTGTATTACTATTATTATTATTATTATTTTATTATTAAAGGCTTCTTAAGACTTTCCCCAGCCACATTTAAGACAATGTAGTTTAAAAAAAAAAGCATCCAGGCTAGAACAGTGCAAAGTTAACGCTAACTAACTCACATCAATTGGTTCACACAGTACTACAATAGTATTACAAGGTAAATTATTCATTACAAGTTGTGAGTCTGTTTAAGGCATGCAAGAGGTATATCTGTACAGCATTGAATTCAAACAAAAAGAAAGTCTGCAACAGTTTCAAAAAAAGGTATTTTGTCAGTGCTATCGACCATGCTTGGCAGTATCTGAAAAGTGTAGCGAGTGCAATTTTGATTGAAATTGAATGCTTGTAAACTATGAATATACAGGTATGTCTGGGCTCGCTTTTGTGTTCCAACTTTATTTACTGTGAGGTACTGTAAATTCACCGGTCAGTCTACAAAGTTTGCTGGACTTGAAAGTGTTTTTACTGTAAAACATTTCTACTTAGCATGTATATACACTTGCCATAAAAAATAAAAAAAATAATGCTAGTTATTTCACGTTTCTATCATTTCAGATCAGCATTGTTATGAAATAAGAAAATGAAACACTGTATGGATTTTTTAATAACTTTAGTAATTAAAGCACTAGGACAAAAGTTCTGCAATTTATCATGCTTTGGTCGCAATTGGGCTGCATTTTTTGAAGATATAATCATCGATTTTTATAGGGCCTAAATTATTACACTATGTAACACAATTTTTGTTCCTGGGTAGTAAGTGTTATTTCCTAATTGCTTATGCCTCAAAAGTATAGAAAATGGGTATTATTCCCCACAGACTTTGCTTTTGTAACCAGGACAGTGATATTTTGAAATGTATCTATTTCCAATGAGAAAACGGGCGAATTTGTGTCTTTTCGTTCACATAAAGTCAGAAATAAACCACATATGAATCCAAATTAACATGTATTTATACTAAAGTAATACAAAAATGACTACAAAAGATTTAGAAGTGAGTAGTTTTTTGAGATTTACGATTATACTGTAAATCACTTTCACGAATCAGCCCCCAAATGTAGTCTCCCATCATGTTCTTGTTATACTGTGCTTGGTAGCAGCATTCAAAGTCCAGTATATCCTGGTGGAAGCGCTCGCCTTGCTCCTCCGAGTACGCTCCCATGTTCTCCTTGAATTTATCAAGATGAGCATCAAGGATATGAACTTTGAGGGACATCCTACAGCCCATTGTGCCGTAGTTCTTCACCAGAGTCTCAACCAGCTCCACATAGTTTTCGGCCTTGTGATTGCCCAGGAAGCCCCGAACCACTGCAACAAAGCTGTTCCAAGCCGCTTTCTCCTTACTAGTGAGCTTCTTGGGGAATTCATTGCACTCCAGGATCTTCTTTATCTGTGGTCCGACGAAGACACCGGCTTTGACCTTTGCCTCAGACAGCTTAGGGAAGAAGTCTTGAAGGTACTTGAAGGCTGCCGACTCCTTATCTAGAGCTCTGACAAATTGTTTCATAAGGCCCAATTTGATGTGCAGTGGTGGCATCAGCACCTTCCGGGGGTCCACCAGTGGCTCCCACTTGACGTTGTTCCTCCCCACAGAGAACTCGGTCCGCTGTGGCCAGTCCCGCCTGTGGTAGTGCGCCTTGGTGTCCCTGCTGTCCCAAAGGCAAAGATAGCAGGGAAACTTGGTAAAACCGCCTTGGAGACCCATCAGGAATGCCACCATTTATAAGTCTCCTATGACCTCCCAGCCGTACTCATCATACTTCAAGGCATCCAGCAAGGTCTTGATGCTGTTGTAATCCTCTTTGAGGTGCACCGAGTGAGCCAGGGAAAGAGACGGGTACTTGTTACCTTTATGGAGCAGCACGGCTTTGAGGCTCCTGGATGAGCTGTCAATGAAGAGGCGTCACTCATTCTGGTTACAGGCGATTCCGATTGCCTCGAACAGACTGGTCACATTGTGGCAGAAACAGAGCCCATCTTGACGGGTGAAGAAGCTGGAAAAAGGTTGGTGACGCTTCCTCTGATCTGCGACTTGCACACTTTCATCCAACAAGTTCCACTGCTTGAGCCTAGACGTCAAAAGCTCGGCATTGGACTTGGTGAGACCAAGATCTCTAATCAAGTCGTAGAGGTCTTTTTGGTTGGGGTAGTATGGGTTTCTCTCCTCAGCTCCACCTCTGAAATTGTCATCTGGATCTACATCGTCTTCCTCGCTCTCTGACTTGCTGCTCTCTTCTAAGACGGCTGCTCTCTCTCCGGAGGAGTGGGTACGGGGAGCTCATGGCATTGTGGCACCGGGGCGATGGATGAAGGAAGGTCCGGATACGTGATAGCAGGTGCATTCTTGCCAGTCCGACGTTTGGAAGGGTCCACCATGCAGAAGTAGCAGTTGCTTGAGTGGTCCGTGGGTTCCCCCCAAATTCTTGGGATAACGAACTTCATGGCTCTCTTTTCCCCTCTATACCATCCTACAAAAATACATTTATTTCACCCATGACTAATGTGTAAGAGATTCTCGAAACATTTTTCAATAACATTGAAAACTGTAAAACATTTTAAAATTAAAAACTTTTACAATTTTAAAAATTTTAACAAATTTTATAACATAAAATTCTGAGCAACAATTGTCCATCTTACCTTCCAGAGTTTTTTTGCAGTGCTCGCAGGTGAAATGAGGTGCCCAGGGTTTGTCTTGATCCCCGACAGGCATGCCGAAATATGCCTTGTAGGCCTCACACATCTTAGCAGATGCTTCCACTGAGTAGTTTTTCGCTCTTGTCTTGATAAATTGGCCGCAGGCATAGCAAAATGCGTCTGCAGGATGCTTGCAGCCTCTTGATACCATCTCAGAAAAATGCAGGTATGTATCCACTTAGGCAGCTGGAAGTAAACTGAACTGGTGGGCTTAAGGCCCCTGTATTTATACTACTATTTATATTACTGGAAAATTCTAGAAAGTTCTGTAAGTTACTCCAAGTTTACTAAGCACTGAATCTATCTGGAATGTTCTGGAAAATAGGTAAATTTCAAAATATCACTGTCCTGGTGTAACAAAGTGCCCGCCCCTGTGTATATTATCTGTTATGTGTTGTGTGTGGTGTGTTTAAATGTTGGTGTATAGACATTGGTACACGGGATATAAACGGGTCTGTGTAACACGAGTGTTTAAAAATGTATATGTGTATTTAGGCACGAGGATTGCACAGCACTTCACGTGCAAGTAAAATGTAGTAATATGTGAGCACGGGGAATTGCACTTTATTAATTCACGTGCTGGGATTCAAGTGAATAATTAATTGGTAATTGAATCCCAGCACAATAGTATATATAGATGCACGTTGGCACATACTGGTTGTTGGGTGTTCGGTGAGCGGAGAACGGGATTGGAGACGGAGGAAATTAGTAGCAGTAGTAATAATAATAATAGAAGAGAAAGTATCCGCTCACCGTGTTTGTCAGTGTCTGTCCGTGCGCCGTTTTGTTAAGTTTAGTCTGTTTTCGTTTGTCTATTTATTTTGGCGTAGAGTGCCGTGTCCTGTGTTTTTCGTGTTTGTGTAAACCTTTTATTTTGTATTAAACCGGCGCCAACAGGCGTCTTCATCACTTCATTTCATCCGTCCTGTGTTTTGTATATTTCATTACCTTTCCTGGTTCTGACGCTTGGAGGCGCTGTTAAATCCCACGCAGGACACCACGTGTCACAGGGACGGCCGAAGTGGGCGGCGTCAGAACCAGGAAAGGTAATGAAATATACAAAACACAGGACGGATGAAATGAAGTGATGAAGACGCCTGTTGGCGCCGGTTTAATACAAAATAAAAGGTTTACACAAACACGAAAAACACAGGACACGGCACTCTACGCCAAAATAAATAGACAAACGAAAACAGACTAAACTTAACAAAACGGCGCACGGACAGACACTGACAAACACGGTGAGCGGATACTTTCTCCTATTATTATTATTATTATTATTATTACTACTGCTACTTATTTCCTCCGTCTCCAATCCCGTTCTCCACTCACCGAACACCCAACCACGAGTATGTGACAACGTGCATCTATATATACTATTGTGCTGGGATTCAATTACCAATTAATTATTCACTTGAATCCCAGCACGTGAATTAATAAAGTGCAATTCCCCGTGCTCACATATTACTACATTTTACTTGCACGTGAAGTGCTGTGCAATCCTCGTGCCTAAATACACATATACATTTTTAAACACTCGTGTTACACAGACCCGTTTATATCCCGTGTACCAATGTCTATACACCAACATTTAAACACACCACACACAACACATAACAGATAATATACACAGGGGCGGGCACTTTGTTACACCTGGTCACAAAAGCAAAGTTTGTGGGGAATAATAGCCATTTTCTATACTTTTGAGGCATAAGCAATTAGGAAATAACACTTACTACCCAGGAACCAAAAAAAAATAAAAAATTTGTTACACGGTGTTATCAATATTAATTCATGAATTGTGTTTCAGTGGGAACACTAAAAATAGCACAGAGGAAGCTTAACCCCCCCTTAACCCCCCCCCCCCCCGTTAAAGCTTCTGCTGCCAATGATTCCAAGTGCAACATCAAACAGAAATCTTATACAACAAATCATAAACACGTTTTAGTATTTATATACTGTACACTGTAATGCTAATGTTGGTAACACTTCTGTTTAAAGTGTAGTGTGAACAATTAAAAGAATCACTTAAATGTTTTTCTTTAATCAGTATATCAGTGATTTAGTCACATCAAGTGGACTAAAATGCGGACTAGAAAATCTTACAAATCTGTACTAACTTAATCCTGATTGCAGCTTATCAAACACATGATCCTGGTAATTGGTTTAACCAACCGATAATGGGGACTAACCTACAGCTCTGCACAAACGTTTTGCTTCACCCTGTAGAATTAGCTCATTTTGTTTCATAAAGTCGAATGAAACCTGCTGAATAATGTTATGTTATTATATTAAATTACATACAGCTTTGTAGTTTTTCATAAAATTAACGAAAAACTGACAATTTAAAACTCTTTACATCAGTGTGAGTCACATAAACATATTTAGGTAAAAAGAAAACCCATCTAATTTCATGTCTTTTTGTGCACATTTCAAACTGGCACATCTTACTTGCATTTAAGCTGCTGACATTGCTGCACACGCACAGAATAGTTTAACTGATTGATAATGGGCATGCAAGCAGTAAATGCTTCGGACGTGCAAGTGTACTAAATTTGTTTTATCCTTCACAGTACTTGTTAATCTACATGAACAGGATCATCATACATCTGATCTGGTACCCTGCAATCAGGATCTTGTTTAGTCAGAATTAGCAAATGATCCACTTGTGATGATTAAAGTGTGGTACGATGCAATCGTGATTAGCAGGTTGTGGCAGCGAGGGTTGCAGGGGTGACGTCAGACCAGGGAAATGAAGCAATAACATGTGTACTATGGGGCAAAACTGCCGCAGCAGTGTATTTATTAAATTATAAAATCAAAACACAAAAGAAAGGGCACGCTGGCCAAACAAAACAAACACTAACTATATTTCTTTTATAAAAACGAGTACCTTGGTTTGCTTCCGGGTAGCATTCGCTCTCGCACTTAACTCTGTTTTTCTCCTCTAACACTCTGAGCCCGGAGTGGGTCTTTTATACTGTGGCTCGAGCCTTAATTACCCACTAAACAATGACCTTATTAAGGCTCCAGCCATATTCCCACAGGCTTTTCTGGGATGGGTTTTAACCCCATTTCACAAGGGCAATGTACTTTGGCCAAAACAAGATATAGCCTATATGTAACACATGGCAATTTTGTGGTAATGCAAAATGCAGTATTGTGCCTCAGTACATTTTTAATGCAGTTATACTATTGTCAAAAATCTTGCAGTATTTTTTTCGGGGTTTTCCATTTCCCTAAAACAGTGGTTCATTGCTAATTAATGCTATAGGAACATATGGAGGAATTAGCACCAACAAAAATGGATTACAATGTCAATAAGGTATATGAAACAAGGTGTGAGTAGTGCAAAGCAAACAAGGCTGCAAATTCGAAAAAAAAGGGAAAAGGGAAGTGAACGGCTGGAGGAATTCAGAGCAGGTTTCACAGTGGTGTGAATGGGAAGTGAGTGTGGCTGCGGCTACAATGAGGTGCCAAACAGGGGTACTGACAGCATCAGCTAGCATAGCTCAGAACGAGGAACACAACATGTTGGGCAAATACTGTAGGTAAGCAGAAAGAAAGGAGAAGTCCTGGTTATAAATGGTGGTCACAGAGACCATAACAAGCGTTTGGCATTAATATTGGGGGAGAACTTCGCTTTTGTATTTTCCAAGAAAATAAGTCTCTCCAGTGCATTGTAGATTGTAGGTACTCTCAGATAGGGATGGAATACCCCTTTTAGTACATCTTAAAAAATACCAATGGTTTGGGAAACCATAATAATAAAAATTCATTGTAAACAAATTGCAAATAGCGGTCCTAATATGGTTGCACACTGGTATTAATTGTAATGGTACTGCAGTGGTTACCAGTGTGTATTTGTTCATATTGTGGTGCCTTTTTAAAATGTCTTTTCATAGTGCTTTACAGCTGCCCTTGTGCTACTTTTTCCTAGTAGCATTGAATTGTTCTCATACAGGGTCAGGACTTGGCTGCCGCGCCTCTATGTACATATTTATAAGGTAACACTATTTTGTTTGTCCCTATAGCCACACCACCTGGAAAGATAAAAGTGTTCAGATTGAGCTCATCTTCACTGAGGCGGAGAAGAGCAGGAATGGGCAGCTAATGGCTATTGTAATTGCCTTTTGGTGTGAAAATGACAGTATACCCAAAAATAATTTAAATGAAGTTCATTACTGAGCATGTATGATGTGTTCAAGAAAAGTAATGCTCACATTATGTTTTGATTTATTTTTTTTACTGTTACTACAGCACAACAATGAAATGACTATACTGTTTGCATGATTAAATTATAGTGGCCTGGCACATGTATATCTCACTGAGGCTATTTTTACAAGGCAGGCTAGTACACATTACTTTTTTTGACAGCCACATAAATAGCTTCTGGCACAAAATTATAGTGTGTGGGTCAAACCACTATTTAGTCAGTACAAGAGCTGCACAGTATCTTTTGTACATAAATTGTATTTTTCATTTAAAGAAATTAAACACATAATTGTATTTTGTTATTTATTATTTACAGATTTGTCACATGGGAAGAAATATTCACTATTCATTTTAAAATTCAATGACTAATTCAAAAACAGAAAAAGAGTTTAGTTGTTGTTTTTTTGTTTGTTTGTAAATGAGCCAAGTGAGCCACATTTAGCACAAACGTGCTTCCATTAAATAGCCAATCAAACTGTATACACAGTAGGCTACTCACCTTGTCAAAGTCTTCAAAGGCAATGCAGTGGCCTTACAAAAAAGCAATGGAGTAGCTGACAATCAGTCGGTGCCTTCCACTTTTGACAGCCGGTTTACAGTGAGGCATGGTGTTTTAGAGGTTTACAGTGAGGGATGGTGTTTTAGAGGTTTACAGTGAGGGATGGTGTTTTTAGAGGTTTACAGTGAGGCATGGTGTTTTAGAGGTTTACAGTGAGGGATGGTGTTTTTAGAGGTTTACAGTGAGGGATGGTGTTTTTAGAGGTTTACAGTGAGGGATGGTGTTTTTAGAGGTTTACAGTGAGGGATGGTGTTTTTAGAGGTTTACAGTGAGGGATGGTGTTTTTAGAGGTTTACAGTGAGGGATGGTGTTTTTAGAGGTTTACAGTGAGGGATGGTGTTTTTAGAGGTTTACAGTGAGGGATGGTGTTTTTAGAGGTTTACAGTGAGGGATGGTGTTTTTAGAGGTTTACAGTGAGGGATGGTGTTTTTAGAGGTTTACAGTGAGGGATGGTGTTTTTAGAGGTTTACAGTGAGGGATGGTGTTTTTAGAGGTTTACAGTGAGGGATGGTGTTTTTAGAGGTTTACAGTGAGGGATGGTGTTTTTAGAGGTTTACAGTGAGGGATGGTGTTTTTAGAGGTTTACAGTGAGGGATGGTGTTTTTAGAGGTTTACAGTGAGGGATGGTGTTTTTAGAGGTTTACAGTGAGGGGTGGTGTTTTAGAGGTTTACAGTGAGGGGTGGTGTTTTAGAGGTTTACAGTGAGGGATGGTGTTTTTAGAGGTTTACAGTGAGGGATGGTGTTTTTAGAGGTTTACAGTGAGGGATGGTGTTTTTAGAGGTTTACAGTGAGGGATGGTGTTTTTAGAGGTTTACAGTGAGGGATGGTGTTTTTAGAGGTTTACAGTGAGGGATGGTGTTTTTAGAGGTTTACAGTGAGGGATGGTGTTTTTAGAGGTTTACAGTGAGAGATGGTGTTTTTAGAGGTTTACAGTGAGGGATGGTGTTTTTAGAGGTTTACAGTGAGGGATGGTGTTTTTAGAGGTTTACAGTGAGGGATGGTAGTTTGTAGAGGTTTACAGTGAGGGATGGTGTTTTTAGAGGTCTACAGTGAGAGATGGTGTTTTTAGAGGTTTACAGTGAAACTGGTTAATAAAATCCATGTCGATTTGTTTCTGTATAAATAAAACAAATATGTTTCTCCTCTGTACTATTTTCGCATTAACATGTTATTATAAAGGTTGACATTTACTTTAAATTACATTTTGTTGCAAATAAAACAGGAGGAGTGATATTGTTTGATTTGTTTTGCAACAAACTCCACATCTCCAGTTGTACTGCTTTCCTAGAAAAACTAGAATATTTCGAGGTACCATTCTACTTGTGAGATGTCTTGCTCATTAAAAGTTATCTATTCGGGGATGCTAGGGTATTTAGTGGGATGGGAAGGGTGTGAGAGGACGGAAATGGAAATCTCTTTTCAAATCAAGCTAACCCTTTGTGTGTATTATTGTCTGTTTTTGTAGGCCTCTGTTGTCTGTGTTTTTCACAGTGGTTGATAGACCCTCTGCAGCAGGGTTCTTGTAGTATGTGATTGGTATGCTTAAACTCACTACGGCAGGTTTTTGTGCATTGGCAATATTTTGGCCTTTTGTTATCTTTCATTTGTCATCATCTTGATATAACAGACATTCCTTTAACGTGCCTTTTGACATCCTTCTATGAACCCAGATAACTGTTTGTCTGTTAATATGATAAAAAAAAAATCAGGAGACATTTTGGGATGTACTTCTGTTGGCCCAAATTCATGCTTTAAAAAGGAAACAGTGCAGTAGCTTCTCCCACCCAATTTCTAGATTGATATAATCTTGCCATCAGAATGGTGAAATGGACTGACCCAGCCAATTTCAATCTGAATCAATTTTCAGGCTGTCAAAAAGTGCTGTGATACACAACAATAGCCATTCTTTTCCTGTTCTCTCCCCCCTCCACTGATGATACAGATTCCTATTTTACTTTACATAAGCAATTATGATGAAAGGGAAAGGTCATGGCAGGGTCATGCCGCTACACAGTGCATTATCAATATTACAAATACAGAGGCACATTCTTCAGTACTGCAGTAAGTAGTAATGAGCGTTCTATAGTCACTTATAGGAGTCCTGTAGAAGTCAATCTAGTTTGCTGTTGCCAAGCAGGAGAGGTGAGTCATAATATACACACACACACACACACACACACACACACACACACACATACATATATATATATATATATATATATATATATATATATATATATATATATATATATATATATATATATATATATATATATATATATATATATATATATATGTATATATATATATATATATATATATATATATATATATATATATATATATATATATAATAAATTATAACATAAATCGTAACTTGAAGTAGATTCAACATTAGTGGTACTATACTGTATATTGCAATAATAACATAGAAAGAATATGTAAGGCTTCAATTCTAATGTGGAAGAGAACAAACCCAGTCAAAAGCTTTGGTCCAAAAAGTGAGTGGTGCACTATTGTATGCACTTGTTAAAACACTAAAGTGGATCCCCAGCGCATTCACCTGGTAAAGTCACGACATTGCTCGTTGTGCAGGGTCATGCGGGGTCATGCAGTCCTGGGTATATAGGTTAGTGATTTGGACATCTGAAGACTGACCTTTGTCCTCAATAGAAGCTCACTGATATCCACCCTGGAGCTCCTAGATGGAAGGAGACTATTGAATTGGTGGTGGGATTACAGGACGGCCATGGACCGTCAGTTCTCCTGAGCTGTTGTAAATTGGGAAGAACATTACAAGTAGTTTTGATATTTGGCTCCCATGTGTCCCCTTGTTTCAGCCTGCCACACAGATGTGAAGTGCTCACAGGATGGTGTGGTTCAACAGCGCTGACCTTGACACAAGCATCCAATTCAGTGTCTAACACGGCAAAAAAGTAACACTTTGTAACTCTGAAAAATGTTCTGTATCACACAGGCACTAACAAAATGGAATTATAAACAATTATTATGCTAGCATGAAACATATTTAATAATCATAAATGGTTTTGAAAGAACAAGTTGTGGAAATGTGGCATTTTCTTACAGCTTGTCGAAGCCTGTGGGAACCTTTTCCATGGCAGGAACCCCCTTCCTTGTGGAGAAATGAACAATAAATAGTCGTATTAAAGGAACCACATAAATATTGCTAATTTCACATGGGGAATAACAGAGAACCAAAGGCACATGTGTGAGGGGGAGACCACCTTGGGCTGGAAATTAAGCCACATTAAGGCTATGGCTTTAAAAAAAAGTTATTTCAGTTATAGGTTTCGTAGATTTCCTTAATTTATCGGAAACCCAGCACATTCATGGCAATGTCCTGTGTTCTTTTTTTTAAATAATACGGTCGCCAGTTCCCAGTTGCTGGTAATCTCTTGGGAACCATAAACCTTATTTTTAGTGGTTGCTATCCAAATTTAACTGAAGATGTGGTTTAAAAGAGCATATAAAATGCGTAATTTCTATGTGTTGGCTTTTGGTTGTAAGATTTGTTTTTAAACCACCGACAGAGTGAAACAATTTGAATACTATAGTATTACCACAAGTTATAATTTATCTAGTGGACATTGCAACCTAGTGCCACTGGCTGTGCCCAAATAAACCAACAGAACTCTTTTGTATATTATACCAGTGATGGAGATTTTGTTGTTACTAGATCAACTGTTACCTGTGCAAGTGTATTGCCAGATTTTTTTGAATTTTACAAAACTAGTAAAACGAAACTAAATCAATTGACAGTATCCTCGTACAAAAAAGATGACGTAATAAAATATGTTAACTTTTTCTACTACATAATTAAACACTAGGTTGATCAAAATTACACCAAGGAGATATTGCCAGTCTGTGTACCTAATGAAAGTAGCCATATGGGAAAGGTCTGTTAAGCACTGCTATATTAATAAGTGCAAATTCTTCTTAGTGGGTTCTCCTGTCAGCAAGGGTTTCAAAGAGAACTTGATATGCATCCTAATGAGGATCTTCCTCACGATGAGTCAACTCCGACATTAAATAGAAAAGCAGTTTCTGTCCATGTCTCAAGGTCACCTGCGCCATTATTTAAAACTAAAGGTTATAGCCAAAGTATGCAGTGTTGCCGGAATGGCTGCCATCAGAACATACTTTGAATATAGATAAGGATGTTCTTCATTTTTTTGTTTTTTTTATTTTAGTTTTGTTGACATTGTCTTCAAATTCCACTGAAGTCTTTTTTCTTACGAGTCAGGCAAAAGGTAGAAAAATGCTCTCAGAAAGAACTGAAGTCAGATTAATATTTTTGTGCTGAACATGGACTATGGAAATGTCCCAAATGCATTGTGCTTTGCCTGTTGTTTAAAAAATGAGCTCTTGAAAGGGATATTTCATTCCATCTACATTTCAGGAATAATTAATTTACTACCTGTTTAATAGCCTACTATGTGTGTTTTTGTCTTCTGGGGAGTCTGCCATGCTATAATGTGTAACTCTGCATCAAAATAAGCAGCACTTTGAATGTACCCGTCACAGGTACCAAAAAATAACGCACTATATGAGACACAAGGCCTGCATTGCTGAGAAGAGAACACTGACTTGTAGAAACCACCAGTTCATCTTTTTCCTGGGGTATTCCTATCTGTAACTCATACCAGTAATTGCAATTCATTGAATTAAAAGTTATGTGTAACGAACATACAGTGAGAGAAGGTCACATACTCAAAAGTCTCCTGTTGGTCACAAAACTGATTTAAGCAATGTGTAATGAAACAAAACAGTTACAGAAAAGGATTAAGATCTATTAACTGTCATTCTGATGACATAAGAACATTACAAGATGATGAACATCTAGATTAGTTTAAAAGTATATGTATTCTTTGTCAACATGTAAGGATCAGTTAATCCAACAAACCCCTTTTTTAAATACAGGATCAGATCAAATAAGTTGAACGCAGCCCATGTAGGAGATGCTCTAATAGAGAGAGTTGCTTGGAAGCTAATTTGCCTTTCACCCAGGGCACTGACATTTTTACTGCCTTAGCCCTGTCTTAAGAACTGATAACTGTATTATCTACCGGTGTTGTATTTGTCTGTCGAGTTTAGTCAGAAGTTCATTCTTGCTTATCAAGCATCAAGAATGCAATCATAATAATCAATGTTTTCTATGACTCATAACTTTTAGATTGTATATATTTTCATAACTATATTTTACCAGGTATAATGCCACATTATTTGGCAGACAGACATATCAGATCTATACACACTTCAAGTTTCTCCCTTGAATCTCAGGTCAGGGAGTCCTTCACTTGCCTTATGGCTCCCTTATCTTCCTGACACCTTTGTGAGATCAGGGTTCTCCATATACAGTACCCTATACACACAGTCTGATCATGTAATGACCATGTAATGCCTGATCATTGCAGCAATTGAAGAGAAATAAATCTGATTAGCTTATTAGCCATGCCTATTTGGGGCTATATAACACCAAGTGAAGTCTGGCACCCTAACTCATCTTTAATGTTAAAAGTGCTACAGAAAAAAAAAAAAAAAACTAGGATAATTATATTACAAAGAGATATTTGTTCAAAGTAAGCTGAGAGAATTTCAGGTGTTGTGTTACGTGGTTATCAACGTGGCGTAATTATACAGTACAATAAAGAACCTGTCAAAACCTCTGGATTTCATTTGTCGAAAGCAGACAGCTCTGACAAGCGTAATTGAGATCCAACTCACTCCACTGTGACACTGATTGTTCCCAGAAGTAGTTCAGCCATAAGGCAACAACACTAATTTCCCAAACTTCTTTTTAGAGGACTAAGAATAAAATAATGGGAAGAAACCCTGGTCTTTTTACAATCATTACAGTATGTGCATGGTTGGCCTAGGTTTGAATTTGGTTGAAGTCACAAGAACGTGCTTGTGCATCACAACCACACACTATTCAGCACTTATCACGTCTACAGCCAATCCCCTCAGAGGGTGGTCCTGTCATGCATTCTGGGCTGGTGTTATTCCTATGTTGGGAAATCAAGAGGACTTCAGTCTCCAGTGGTGCCAATCCACAACGCCCAGGAATCATGATCACAGAAACACATTTTATATGTATGCTACCATGAAAAGGTGTTATGAAATGGTCTAATGTCTAACAGAAAAAAGGGGTTTTCTGTACCTGTTGTTTCATAAAGGGGTTCAGAGAAGGTATTCTAGTACACAATGCACTCATTGACTATATCAATTTGTAGGTAAGTGTTAATTCTTCAAGTTGGCTGTGATTGTATCGTATTACCATAAAGAGTTCACTCTGGTATTGACCTCTGACTCCTTTTTACAGTTCTAGATGCCCTTGGTAACAGTCTTGAGTCAACACCACTTTGACAAAGCTGTAATATTCTCAGCTGTTGATATAGATCTCATCTAATCTGGTTCAGTGAGCACAGATGGCATCTATTCACAAGCAAGATATTATCATGTAATAGTTGGTCACAAACAAAAAATGTTCATACGGAAATTGAAAACAGCTTTCCCACTGTAATCTGCATAATAAATGTTTGATCTTTGCTTTAACAATAAGATTTATTCCACAGTATTATAACAATTTCTGATGTATCTCTGCCTAACATATGCACACTTTCTGGAAACATGTTATTAACATTTTACAAATAGGTTAGTTGCCATAAATGTGTTGATATCACTTTATTATGTATAAAGTATAAAACAACATATTCCAACAGCTATACAATACTTTAAAAAGTGTACAAACTCAAAATACAAACGTAATGGTAGCAGCACTTGTGACGCATTTACAGTATTAAAAACAAGACAGCTTGGGGCTCCCGAGTGGCGCATCTGCTAAAGGCACTTCGAGTGGAGTGCAGGATGCCCCCTGTAACCTGGAGGTCACCAGTTCGATTCCAGGCTATTCTAGTGCCTACTGTAGTTGAGCACTGGCGCGGAGGCTTAGGTAGGTGAGGGTGTCCTTGGCTCACTGCGCACCAGCGACCCCTGTAGTTTGGCCGGGCACCTGCAGGCTTGCCTGTAAGCTGCCCAGAGCTGCGTTGTCCTCCGATGCTGTAGCTCTGAGCTGTGTTGTCCTCAGAGGTGGCTGCACGGTGAGTCTGCAGTGTGAAAAAAAAAAAGCAGTCGGCTGACAGCATATGCTTCGGAAGACAGCATGTCCTCGTCTTCGCCGCTCCCCCAGTCAGTGGGGTGGTAGCGGTGAGCCGAACCTAAAAAATAATTGGATATGCCAAAATGGGAGAAAATAATAAAATAATTGGCAATTACTAAATTAATAAAGATAAAAAAAAAACAAGACAGCTTGAAAGTAAGCTAACAAGCAAGCAAACAATGTAGGCTTATCGGTACATCTAAAACAATGAATATCAAACTTTGAATATCCATCCTTTAATTAACTCTTGGGTTAAAGGATTAGGGCCTTATGATTAATTCCTCTGACTATGTACTGCATAAAAGGGCATCACTTTTGCAGGAAATGCTGCTTCTCATCAACTGTATTCTATTCACAATGTTTGTTTGAAGCTGTAAAGTAGAATTTCAAATTTGGAAACACAGAGTGAATTTGTAAATCATTGCGTGTTCTGTATTCATAAAGGGTCTACACCTTTAACCTGTGGAATAATCAGAGAAAAAGAATTTGCTTTTTTTCATCCATGGTATGCCGCTGCAATGAACTTTGTCACATAAACTACAGTACACTGTAAAGTCACTGCTTATTCAGGATTAGAATTGTGTATTCCTCTCTCAACAGAGATCAAGTTTTTAGGGTAATTCCACACAGTGATGGGGAGGTAGAAATCCTAAAGAGCCTCTATGAACAGCTGGAGGTAAGTCTTCTTTTTTTTGTTTTTAGTCCGATGACATCTGAAATAACACATACTTTACACTATAGATAATGATGGTGTGTTTTGATAAGTGAAGCTCCTAGATGTGGGTTTTACTGTGCTATTATTGTCTTAGCCCCTTCCTTTAAACACATTGCTTTTGTACAGTTATGAGATAAGACTTTAAATGTTACAGAATTATGATAAACATGGCTATTGCATTCTTGTAAGATTTGTAGTGGTCTGGTCTCATTATTTCAGACTGTATGTGTCTATGCCAGCATTCATACAGCACTTTAGAAAAACATCTTTCTCACGTAGGTTCAGACAGAATTTGAAGTAAATTTATATCTACAGAAATACACAAAAGGTTTGTTATCTTGAAGGCATTTTAAGCAAAAGCATTCAAAAATCTATAATTTTGTAATTAAGTGTTATAATGCACATGTTTCACTGTGCTATTTATCATTAGATTTTAGAACATGTCAATGTGTCCCTTTGAATATTTATGGTTTAATTAGTATTTCAGGATGGAAGGCCTGTAAATGCTGTAGGCGCTCCTGAAATTTTGGAAGATAAATACTGCCAGTAACAGTTGACGAAAAAACTTTAATATAACTGAACTCAGCTTCCAGAGAAGGCTCATTACAGCTCACAACAATAGCACTTGCATTGCGTGCAAGCCTAAAAGTGAAGGTTTGTGATCAAACTCTAGGCAGTAAAGTAATCAAACATGCATGTTCCAGTCCTCAAATGTTTGTAATTTAAATAGGTAATCTATCAGATGTTCAGATCAAGACATTTGAGTGTTTACTAGGCT
This sequence comes from Polyodon spathula, assembly GCF_017654505.1. Classification (NCBI taxonomy): domain Eukaryota; kingdom Metazoa; phylum Chordata; class Actinopteri; order Acipenseriformes; family Polyodontidae; genus Polyodon; species Polyodon spathula. Next base: position 24,148,560 of record NC_054537.1, on the reverse strand, counting down.
ACATTTGGGAATAATTAAGTTGTACCATCGGGCATTCCCTTTAACCACTGCACTGTTTTCTTTTAGCATATAACGTTTGTGTAGGAATCATGAATCAAATGGAAAAAATAAAAAAAAAAGAATTGTAACTGCCAAGTGAACAAATGGCTAGAAATGGGGTTTGGATTTCAAACAGACAGCTGCACAGCTGTAGGCTGTACTGTAGCAGCTGTGAGTGGTGCAGATCCAGGTTGTAGAACTGGGACAAACACCTCTACTCTCCAGTCAGTCTGGTATAAAGTAAAATGGAGCTGACAAGAATGTCTATAGAAAGGCTACTAAACAGCTCACCATTTCACAGAGCTGACACCACCGTTTACACAGCTGCTTAGAAATATTACCATTATCTTGCTCATGACACAGTAATAGCATTTTGTAGCTTAGTTAATAGACGTCTTCTCTAATGACCTTTCATTGGGGGCTATAAAGAATACTCGTAAGCCTGTTGGGATAAGCTAAGGGCACTTAAAACACATTTAGAGTAATGTATAAGGAAAAGTATAGTAGATAATTTTGAGCCACGAAAGGCTGGAAAAGTTTTATTATACAGCCTCATCCAGCTAAGTTTAAATTGTTTCCACAAAGAGTACAGTACATTTTATCCCTATTACTGTATATCTTATTTTTCCATTCCGGTTTGCAGATGATAAGCAAGACTGAAATGGTTCCAATAAAATGTTATCTTTCTCCTGATAGGCTCTGCTGACATCATCAGCAAACGGCCAAGTATTTAACATGCAGAATGTTTGATATCCAGTCAGCTAGTTAATGAGATAGACTACTAATTGAAATATTTGTCATTTAATTTATTATGTTTCTTTTAGTGTTTCTAGTTGCTGGAGTTACCTTCAGGAGCTTTTCAATTATGGTACACACCACTCCTAATAAACACTTGTCATGGCTTGAGGACTCAAAAGGATCTCAGTTGGCAATGATTTTCAAAGACTTGCTATCAAACCTAAGGCTGTTTGCAGCACAGCCCTAGTCTAACCCTATTCAACCTAATCCCTACATAGTACCCTTGTCCATTTTGAGTAACGTGGTCTGCACCCCAGAATATAAACCTTTCTATGCACTGCCTTTGTAGCCTTGCTAATACAATCCCATTTCGTGAGCCTATGGAAATGCCCCAACCACCAAGCATCACTGCCCCACTATACCCAGGTGGCTGAGCCAGTCCCATGGCTATGATATCCATTGTCAAGCTTCTTTTAAAATATAATCAACTTAATATTATGGTAAAAAAAGTTACCGTGGTTACAGTTTGCAAATGTTGCAGCCGTTATGTGATTAGCAATAATCAAACAGCATACAGCCATGTATTAGTTTGGGCTGCTTTATATATCACCGTCTGTTGTTATTCAGTGCAGCAGAGCAAAGGCCCCATTTGAGGTCAGAGTTCTCCAGTGAGTTGCCAGGCATCAGGCTTTTCGCTACCAGCACCCCTATTGGCCAGGAATTCCCTTCCTGCATGACTGAGACTCTTTCAACCAAACTTTCAGGGGTGAATCTAATCCAAAACTAAAAGGTGGGTGCGTTGGGGAGGCCTCTTATTTCTGGAAATTTGATTCAGGATTCCATAGAACATGGAAATAATCTGCAGATTTTACTAAATTATTGTGATAGAAATAAAATGAGTTCTGGTTGTAAATCTCCCTCTCGACCTGTGAGGGTGCTAAATAGCGAAAGGAAAAGTATCTGGACGGGCTGGCCTGACAGTTCATTTCCGAGGTTGGGAAGTCGGTCAGCCTGGATGGAAGCAAGACTGTTGCAGGAACGTATTGACCCCAAAGGTAAACGAGGAAGCATCTGCAAGCTATAGACGCAGCTGGAATCGTTTACCAAGGGATCATGCGGGGTAGCATAAAAGGGGCCAGAGAAACGCTACTCTCTTCCTTCGCTTGGGTTGTATATGTAAACCTGGAAGGACTGAGAGTGAGTGTTTGTTTGTGAGTGGTTGTTTGTTTTGAGTGTCAGTAATTGTCTTGTTTATTGTATCACTAGACAGCTAAACACATTCCGGAGCTGTCGCTTTTTGGGCCAGCACAAGCTGGAACTGCACTGCTCGAACTATCACCAAATAACCTGTTATCACCCACCACGAGCACTACTACACCCACCAGGGACTGGTGACCATGTTTTAGTATTGTGGTGCGGATAACGTTTATTGTTTGGGACTGTAAACCTGTTTGTTTGGCTCCGCGTTTTACACATTGTTGTGTATTGCTGGAGCGCATTTCTTTTGTTGGTCACCAGACCCGGATTATAATTAAAATCCCTGTTTCCTACCGTATTTCAATTTTTTGTGATTTCTTCTGCACTGCCTCACCTCTACACCTGTTCACGATCACCGGCCCAATTGCCACAGTTCTATATACACACTGCTGTATAAAAGTCAGATATGTTGCATTTTTCAACTCTGATGCATTATGAGCTTGAACAATTTACTCAAGGCCTCCACTAGTGTTTTCTACTATTATAACAACCTTGACTTATAAAGAAGGAAAAACATTGAGTGAAATAGCTTACATCACTCGATTTTCAAGGTGTGGTATCCGAAGCATAATCAACAAGTACAGAGAAACATCATCTGTAAATGACAAACCCAAGACTGGAAGACCAAAAAAGCTGCTTAACAAGGATGAGCAATACTTGAAGATAATATCCTTAAGGAATAGAAAGAAGACAAGCATTGAATAGACAACAGAACTGGCAGAAAACACAGGTAACATTGTCCATCAATAGTCCAAAGCAGCTTTGACCATTGTTCCATACTCCAATTTCTGTGTTCTTGTGCATATTTTAGCCTTTTAGTCTTGTTCCCCTTTCTTAACAGAGGTATTCTTACAGCAACACATCCTTTCAGTCATAATTTCAAGAGTGACCTTCATACCATTGATTTGATGGACAATGGCACCTGTGCCTTCTGTCAGTTCTAGCCAGGTATTGAATTATTCATTTGAGAATTTAAAGAAAATGTAGAAAACATGACAATACAGTTGTAAGAGCAGGTATGTGGCCGGCGTAATAAAGACAACGTTAAAACAAGCTTTTCATTAAGCCTTTTTTTAACTGACAAATATTTTATAGAAAACAGAAACACACAGCGAGCAGCAAGTACACCTCAGTAATAATAACTGCAGCAACTATTCTTCTCAGGAACTAAATCGGAAAGAAAACAACATAACAACATCCTGTTGGTTTATGTCAGTGAAAACTCTGTGATCCATTAATAATAATAACCGTGTGGCTTCCAATACGGAACGCTTTATCTACAATTATTCCGCAGATATAGCTTCTTACCAAAAAGATCACATAAGTAGCTTTTATTTAAAAATAAATAAGCAAATAATAAAAGAATGTGGAGCACATCAAGTAAGTGTGCTTCCTCCTTTGAATTAAATATTTCCTTGGCAGAGTTTGTGTTTTCTCCAGAATTTAGTGATAAGGAACATGGAGTGGGTCAATGTAGTCGAATACGGGATTACACGAAAAGAAAAATAGCATGTTGCATATCCGAGTACATGAAAAAAACTTATGTTAGCTAGTAATAGAAGCAAACACGTCTTTTTTGTGTTTTTTAAATGCTGTGTTCAAAGTCAGTGTTAAACCCTGCGTGTTCATTTGAATGAGATTGGCATATTAAATATAAGGACCCTAATTAATCATGCAATGCTTGTAATAGCAAAATTCTACAGTAAACGTATTCTGTTTGAAATTGTTGCACACAGCCGCTGTTGCCAGGCAGCTGTGAAACAGCTTCCAGGAGCAGGGCACCGGCTAACTTTAAATGCTAAGCAGAACACCTCAATGACTTAGAAAACAGCGTGGAAGTAATTTCTTAACTCTGTGGACTGCAGCAATGTAAAACATCTACTGTTGACTTTCTGTGAATGGATGGAGTAATGTCAACATTTGTCCTGGCCATTAAAAGTACAACCGAGCACGGCCCAGGTAGGGAGGAATCTGTGGTTCACCGTGCATCAGCTACCCCTGTGGCCGATAGGGCGTCTGTGGTTGTGCAGTGAAGCCATCAGATCAGTGTTGTCCTCTGGCACTGTAGGTCTGGTGACCTCACTTTGGATCCGCAGTGTGAAAATGATGGATTGGCAAGAATCCACTACCAAAATGATACACATTGAACATCAAAAATAAATTGTACTATTAAAAAAATTTGAATCAGAAGGCATTTTTTTTTAAATAAGCATACATTGCTTTCCTTCTAATAAGATAAATTGTGAATTTTAGAATCCCAACCCATCACCTTTACAAACCCCTATTGTTACTTCTAGACAAGCTTTCTGATTGTGTTCAGCAAAATAGGATAGCAACAGTGGTATTATATTGATGGAAACAAAATACAGTTGTGTTTCAAAATTCCTTGCAGACTTTGTTAGGAAATGAAACTGCTCTAGGGGCTCTTACTGTTTTGAAATGTGTACTTCCTTTTGCTGTCTTTGTTTAAGAAATCCTTAAAACTAAATGTCCTAATATTAGTTTCATATACCTCAAAAAAGAATTCCATATACTTTGTCTCAGGCCAGGTTCACCTGGGGAAAAAAAAGGATTTGCCCATTGATACATTTTATGAAAGAAACTGGTGTGGCCACTTTTCCATCATATATAACTTGTAACCCTCTGGCTAAAATGATCAGCAACAAAAAACTTCTCTTCATTGTGTTTCAGAAATTAACACTATTTAAAAAAAAAAATGTAACAAAACTTTCAACCAACAGAAAGTGTTATGGTACTCTACAGCTATGACTAAAAGTTTTTCATCACACAGAATTTTAGGATTGAGACATAATTAAAAAAAAAAAAAAAACTGTATGAACATAATTTTTTTATATATATATATATATATATATATATATATATATATATATATATATATATATATATATATATATATATATATTTAACATCATGTAATCAAAAAAAACTACAAAATGATATCGCAAAAGTCTACCGGAAGCCATAAAAAGTAGTACAGTATTTTATGTTAGATTTCGCAGTGTCAAATTTTTGGATTTTTTTGTCAGTTTTTAAGTATATAGAACACTACAAAGCAGTGTGTAATTCATAATATTAATGTAACATTATTCAGCAGGTTGCATTCAGCTTTATGAATCAAAAGGCGTTAATTCTATAGGGTAATGGCCATAACTGTAGTCGTGCCACATTAGCCATGATGATACAACTTGCATTTGGCGATTATTATTATTACAATGGACTGTCTTTAACCGCTCCAGTTGGGACGGGACTCAGTTCAGATTCGTGATTTGTTATCTACAGCATACTAAAAATGCATTTTGCTTTTCATTGTTTTATAATCTCCCTACATTTCATTAAAAAAAAATCAGTAATAAAATCCATGCAGCTGTAAATGTCCCCATTTTGGCAATGGTTTGCTATGAAGCTGACCTTTTTCTCCAAAAGACATGCTGCCCAGCTGCAGTACAGAAGTCTACATAATTCAAAGTATTAAAATCCCAGCGTGTTGTTTCTTTACCCTTAAATAAAAAAAAATGAAACAATCCGTGTTTTGTCCTTTTTTTGATCCCTTGATGTATTTTTTTCTCTTGTTATGCTTTTATTGTTGAATATATTCCTTTTTTCGTGGATGTTCTTTATTATTTAGTAAAAACCGCGAAATATGATTGAAAGGAAAAAAAAACCTCTGAGCATTGTTCACATGCAACTGCCACATTAATAAACCCCTTTTTAATCTTCTGGTTGAAAAATGAGACAGTTGAAAGATGCTTGGTTATGAACTGTTTAATTATCTTTGCATGAGGCGAGACTCATCTGTTTCTGACAGATGATGGTGTTAAATGCCAGCTCCTTTAACACTGAAGCATAGTGGCTCAGTTAAAGGAAAGTCTTAGGGAATAATTGCTGTCACTCACTACACTGACGACTATCCTGATACATCCTGAGATGGAGATTTCATTTCTTTCTGATGTGGTGCTGCCTTGTCATTCAATGCTGTGACTTTGATGATTATGTCACTCATTTTCTTTCTGCGCTACGCTTCAGCTTCAGTAAGCTGTCTTGCCAACATTCTGAATGTGAGCGACTCAACTTGAAGGCTGTTTTGGAGAACCCTCAAATGTCACCTGTGCTTGAATGTGTTTGAACTTTGCCCAAATAAAAGTTGACAAAGGTATTGGAAACATGGGATTGTCGTTTGCAGTTAAAACTGAGTGTATACATACTGTAACTTTAATGGCAGGCAGCATTCAGGATACAAATACACTGGAAAAAAACTACATTGAAAGTATTTTGTCCTGTTCCAGCACAACCCCTATAAAAGTTTAACATGGTATTTTACCATATATTGTTATTCTTTACAATGTTAGTTTTTTTTTTTTTTAGTTTTTATAAAATGTAGTAATATATGAGCACGGGGAATTGCACTTGATTAATTCACGTGCAGTTGTACCGAGACTCCAATTGAATGATTGATTACCAGTCGAGTCTCAGTACAGCTGCATAAAAGGAGCATGTTGTCACATATGCGGGGTTGTGTGTTCAAGAGTGGAGAACGGGGGAGAGAGAGAGAAAGAGAGCGAGAGATAAGTGGAAATATAGATCTCAATTGTTGTGTAACGTTCGTCCACTCTGTGTTTTGTCCGTGTCTATTTGTTTTGTTTGTCTATTTATTTTGGCCTCATGTGCCGTGTGCTGTTTTGTTACAAACCTTTTATTGTCTGCCTGTTGTATTATTAAACTGCGCATCAGCGCCTTCACCATTTCAACAGCTGTGTGCAGAGTCAGTTCCTGTTTCTGGTCTGTCGTCACCCACTTCGGCCGTCCTTGTGACAGTGCCATACTGATTAATGTATTAATGTATTCTGTTTAAAGTATAGTATTGTATGAAAAGTGCTTTTTTTTCCATATATTCAAACCTGTAGAGGAATAATGGGACCTGGCAGTGTTAGTGTTGCATAAACAAAATATTATTACAAACCTGACTTGAAAGTGGACTCACAATCAGAATCCTCACCAGTAAAGCTATGTGTTGAAGCAAATGATAAAGTATGTATGAATTGATCTTCTCTGCTTTGAAAAAGAGCAGCGCTGTGAGAGGCTATAATTCAGTGCTGCTACTAAACACTGTTTACACAACACTAGCCTGTTCAGTAATGGGCATTCTTTAAGCTAGCATCTCAATTGCCCAGTTATTCTGCCTAAAACCAACAGCACAAATATGTTGGCAGAGTATAAAAGCAAATCACAGATGAAGCCTCAGGTTAAACTTTATAACACACCCCAAAGGCCGTTTTTCTTGGAGTTATCTAGCATGCGTGGTTATTTGAACTCCATTGCTGTCTGAGCACTTTACCAAGCCACTGCATAATTGCCACTCTGTACTGCAATTAGTACAGCTAATTTCCCCTTAAAACTTGGAATTAAATCAGAGACCATCAGACTAAAAGGAAACAAGCAGGATAAAAGGTCAACAAATAAGTCCTAATGATTAACTTTATTCAGTTATTCCATGATGATAAAAAGAATGCCTTGCCAAATACTGCCTGCAAATACTGCCTGTAAGTTCAACCAATTTGAAAATGAATCAGCAGTTAAGAGTATTTTAAAACACAGTAATAATAAATTCATGTTACCTTCGTCTCTTTTCATGTTACATTAGTCTCAAAGCTTTTTAGTTTGTGTACAATTATATATAGTGTTAAGACAATGCAACTACCAGAGGTTGATTGAACAGGTTTATTTAAGGACTCAGAAGTCCACAAAAGTTGCTTCTTGCTTGTTTTGTGTTTTTTTTACATTAAGTATGTGCACACTGGAGTAAACAGCTTTGATGTGCAGGGGCCTGGTAACGTAAAGTTCTTGGAATTGTCTCTGAAGTGGCTCAGTCTGGAATTCAGGCAGAATTGTTTGTGTGCAGTTGGCTTGATAGTACACAAGCTATTTCATTGCAGTTGGTGTAAGTATTTAAACTCTGTCAATAGACAAAAAGTATACTGATACAAGCCATTCGTATTCTTAGTATATTTGACAAATCAAGGCCCAGTGTCTTTGAAACTAACTGTTTATCCAAATAACTGTACGTTGCCATGTGGTAGTGACAAGAGGTCCTGTTCAGTTTGTCTAATCAGTGGTGGTGGATTGAAAATAACATTATTATTATAATTATTAATTATTATCATTAGGGCCTTGTCTGAACCAAGGTCAGGAAATCCTAAACATGGAAGTGCTTAGTTCAATCAACCTTTGGTTTTAGAATTATCCCAAGTGGAACCCGGACCTGGCTAAAGCAATTGTGTCATTTCAATGCTGATTGCAATAGAGTATTACCTCAAGAGTCTTCTTATACAGTACCTCTGCAAGTTGTGTGCACATCAAACAGCCTCCGAGGTTAGCCAATTAATTTACAAGCACAAATAATCAGTTCGTTTACAAGGGAGAGCACTGCATGCTTTTGCATTGCGGAACAGGATAAAGCCCTTTTTGGCATTCAGCTGAACAAAATGGAGCCTGAGGCATTGCATTTTATGATCTACTGGCACAGCCTGGCGCTACACTGCGACGTGGCCTCCAGATTGCTTCTATCAGCAATTCCCTGCTGGAACATTTTCACAAAATCCCCTACTTTGTTACCCCCAGTGCCTGTTCTGCAAATGCTTGATGTCTCTCCTGGGACAGATTCCAAGGTTCTTTAAGAGGCACCAAGGACAGAGAGAGCAGGAGAGACTAGAAAAAATAGAAGTCTAATACTTAATTGAAGACTGGAATTAGTGCACTGAAAATATGCCCAGGCATCTATTGATTGACTATGCCGATTAGAGCTAATTAAATAATGGGGGGGTGGGGGGCATTAAACACTATAAATACTGCACTATAGTTTTATGAATAGCACCGTAAATAAGATTCTGTTAAATACTGGAAATTGCTTGGAAAATAAGTACATAAAGCTGTATGAATATGGCTCCTTATGTCCTCTAATTAGTTTGTTCAATTTCTGAATGTGTGATGTGTTCTAAGAACAAAGCTTTTTTTATGCCCGTTATTTTCTGATTTGTAAGTGCAGCATAGGTGTCTCTCATTTTGAGATCAAATACATGTGAATTACAGGTTGGTTCCTGCACTATAGGTGGACCTATGGCAGCCCAACAGTGTGTCTATCATCACAGAGGGTGCAGCTGTGGATCTCCACATAGACAGGAACAGCTCTGGAATATTCCGGTCTCACCTTCAGCAAGCTAAGATTCCTTACAAGTAAGTAATTCCTTTTCCCTTTGATGTCCGGTACTCTTTCATTACTGTGCATATAGGAATAGCACAGTACAAAAACATCTGTTGATGCTTTTAGATAATAACGCCTGTGCTGCTAGTTTTTTTTTTTTTTTTTTTTTTTTTAGTGGTGGGAATGGGGGTGAATTTTTTTAAACTTTTGGTGGTAGGTCAGGGAAGCTGTGGTGTAAGACAGAACATGCATGTACAATACTATACAGGGTTGAGCAAGAGCATGCAATGACTGACTGATTGCTGGCAGGGCATCCTGAAGGAATACTCACAGAACAGCAGCCAGGGAGAATTATCTCTTAAAAACATAACCACTCGCTCTTAAGGCAACAAAGGATGCTTCTTCAGACGAGAAGTGGAAACAGACTTTCTACCTGAAATCTTAATGTGACTACAGTATAGATAGAGATTTTTTTGTGTGTGTGAATTAAGTATGTTTATTTTTTTTGTTACTGTTATATTGTATTTTAGAATCATTTTGTTCTACTGGTACCTCAATCGTCTTACCTGGCTTAATCATTTTCTGTTAGCATTTGTATAATCATTTTCACTGCTGTCACCTCCAGCTGAGAGAAGAGAAAGACTTGCAGTTGCTGTACTGTATATTGTACTTTTGCAGTTTCTACATTACTAGTGCAGACTTGATTTGTTTTAGAAAACTGGGCCTGAACTTAACACTTTAAAAACCACCCTACACACATTTCTTAGAATTATTTTTGTTCTCTCAGTTGTGCACTGCTGACGAACACTGTCTGGCGTCAGATTCTGGGGTTTGTTGTATTATCAAATAAGACACCTATTTTATCTCAACATATTTAACTTGTACTTTAATTTCTGCCAGTTAAAGACTTTATCAGTTTTTTTTTTTTTTTTTTTTTTTTTTTGCATTGTTCCATACAGATTCAGTTATCAAGATTCTCTTCAAATAGGCAAATTTGACTTTGTGCACGACATTTTTAGAATGTATTGTGCTGTCTAATTAATAGGCAAGAATAACTATTAATTGTGTGTTGTCCCCCCAGTTCTGGATTATAATTCCTTATCTACTGCTGTGGAGCAGTTTAACAGTTGTACTGAGTTGAGTTTAGGCACTGTCGATGCTGTGAGACCTGTCATTGTCAATGAGGGCCGGCCTCCAGGCAGTATCCTGGCTCAGCTTCCGTTTGAAATTGAAAATGTTTAATGCAGTATGATAAGATTTCACACACTGTGCTGCTGTCCCATTGGGATAGTTCTTTGGCCATGGCGATAACTAGTTTTGATTAATGTTTTGTAGGGTTCTTATCTCCAACCTGCAGAAGGAAATTGAAAAACAAAGTGGATCTAGGTCTTCCCGAAAGCGAAGATCTGAATCAGAATACGATTATGAAGTCTATCACTCATTAGAGGAGGTATGTACATCACGGAAGATTTATCATGGAAGGGTGTTTGTATTAGAAATAATAACAACAACAGCAAAATGAGTCCTGAATACACTATTGATTTAGTATTTTTATTGCTGAAATTCATTTTGACAAATTAATGAACCATTCTTTATGAGTTACTTGAACATACAAGTGTAATTAAATCCCTGTCAAGCACTGTTTTGGAGCACAATAACAGGAATAAAATAGTCTTCCTGGTGCGATTGCTGTGGTTTTGACAGTTGAAAGAAAGCTGGAATCTTTTAGTGGTTTTGTGTTTCTCTGTGAGGTAACACCTATAATAAACTGATTTGACTAGATCCCTTAATCAGAGTAGTTTCTTATAAGTTTTACCTCAGAATTTAGAATTCAGAGTTGAATTGAATGCTTTCTGATTTTTTCTTCTGTTTTATACAGTTCAAAATCTATCACACTTTGTGTATTTAACTTTTTGTTAAACAAACATCTCATTGCTATTGAGAGGTTTCTTGTTGCCATTTTCATCACTCATGAATGGTGGCTGTGAATTGTGAGCTGCCCCCTAGTGGGAATGCCTACGTAACTACCACTACTACAAGAAAATGAGAAGAGAGTTAAATGTCATTTTTCACCAGCTATTGTTCTGTCATTATAGTTCTATGCTTAAATGCACAAAAGATTGAACATTAAAATGCATTGGTCTATGTGGCAAAATGGTAATTAGTGTGCAGGTTAGAGCAGGTGCAGTACAGGTGCAGTAATCCTATAATGAAAGACAGACAACAAAGTATGGGTGAAATGGTTTCTGTTTTATTTTGTAATCCAAAAGAGTCTGATGACCAAACAGTAGAGAAAAGGCGGGCTGGCGATACACAGCGCTGTGTATTGCGCAGGGAATAACTATGGGTTGCAGTCCTGTAAATAATAAACAATAATCTAGTACATATTCACAAACACAAACACGGTCACAAGTCCAAAGTGAGTGCTGTAATGCTCGTGGTGAAATACAAGTTATCTGTGATACAGAGTGCAGTGTTATCTGGATTTTGTTCTGGCCTTAAGCTACAGCTCCAGATCGTGTTAGCCATGTAATCTAATAACAGACAAACAGTTACATTAAAGACGAGACAGATAAAACAAACAAAACACTCACGGCCATTTCACAATTAGTCCTTCCGGTTTCAACGTAATCATAATAAGCCCCCTTTTATACTGTCAACCATGACCCTTTGGTTAATGAGTGCAACCGCGCCTCCAATCCGCGGCTGCCACATTGTTTCCTTTCCGGGTCTATGATTTAGTGTACCGTAGCTCCACCACCTTTCTAGATGTCCGACTTCCGCCTAACCTTGGGAATGAATTGTTGGGCCATCCAGTCCAGGGCACTCTGTTTCCTTTACACAGCGTCCTCGCAGGTCAGGAGGGAGATCTAACACCAATAATCACTTTACCTCTGTCACAGGCTGGTATTAAGATTGTCACATTTGTCAGGACAAAGCTCTAAAGATGTATATTTAATGCAATTTAATGTTTGTTTGTACTTTTAGATACAAATCTGGATGCATGAAATTAACAGAACACACCCACACTTTGTCGATATGTTTTCAGTCGGCCAGTCATTCGAAGGAAGACCCCTTTATGTTCTCCAGGTAGGAAAGGATGATTTGTAGCATCATATTGACTTGTCACAAATATTTCACTGTAAAATTAACTTTGTGCAACTCTTATATCAGCTAGGAAAGAAATCTCGCCGTGACAAGAAAGCAGTGTGGATTGACTGTGGAGTCCATGCCAGAGAATGGATTGGGCCAGCATTTTGTCAGTGGTTTGTCAAAGAAGTGTGTTTGCTCATCTATCTATCTATTTAGATATCTATCTATCTAGCATGTTTCCAGTATGAATCTCTTCTGTATCTAATTGTAACTAGTTATATAATAATAACCTCTATTTTTATATAGCACCTTTCATAGTGGACCACCTTCACAAAGCGCTTTACAAGATATGAGACTAGGGTGTGTGAACTGGGCAGTTGCAGAGTCACTTACAACAATATCTCGCCTGAAAGATGGAGCACAAATAGGTTAAGTGACTTGCTCAGGATCAATAACTGAGCTGGGATTTGAACTACATACTATATTATTAATTATTGCACAGGTACCTTTTTAAAGCCACTAAGAGAATAGGGTAGTCTTCATTAAAATCTAAACCAATTCAGTCCTAGGGTGGTTATATAGTCATAGTATATACCTTATATATATATATATATATATATATATATATATATATATATATATATATATATATATATATATATATATATATGATCTACTCGAAGTCACTCAATGTTACAGGAAAAAAAATTGATTATATAATATATATATATAATGATGCTAATATTAAAGAAGACGAGGTTCAGCAGTACAGTTGTTTTTTTTAAACATAGTGTTTCAGTGCTGTACAGGCGTTCTATGTCGTTATCCGTTTCTCTGAGATACTATTGTACCAGCTTTACACTGTTTAACGTATTCTCATGTTGTCGATCATTTATGACCATTTCTGTACAGTGGGTGTTGTCAAGTGATTGAAAACAAGACATTTGTGTTTTTAATTGAAAGTGATGGTCTTGAGGAATCAAAGTTCTGTGGTGCTGTGGTATTATGCCTTTTTGTTGAGTGGCTCAGGATGCAAATATAGCCTTCATGTATTTATATATATATGTATTTATACTATATATATAGTCCAAGCCCCGCCCTCAATTCGGCAGGGCTTGGACTCTACAAGGTGTCGAAAGGCCCATGTTGACTCCAATGCTTCCCACAGTTGTGTCAAGTTGGCTGGTAGTGGATTTCTACTCCGAATAGCTTGTTCCATCTCATCCCACAGGTGCTCAATTGGATTGAGATCTGCTGACTGGGCAGGCCACTACAGTAAAGCTGAATTCACTGTCATGTTCTTGGAACCATTCCTGGACAATCCTAGCATTATCCTGCTGAAAAAATCCATTAGCAGATGGATACACTGCTGCCATGAAGGGATGCACCTGATTGGCAATGATGTTCAGATATCCTGTGGCATTCAAACATTGCTCCACTTTTATCAAGGGGCCCAATATGTGCCATGAAAACACACCCCACGCCATCACACCACCACCACCAGCCTACAATGTTGACACGCGGCATGATGGATGCATGTACTCAGGTGGTTTTCTCCATACCTTAGCCCTCCCATCAGCGTGAAACAGCAGGAACCAGGAGTCATCAGACCAGGCACTGTTTTTCCAATCCTTCAGTATCCAGTGTTTTTGTTCCTTAGCCCTCTGCAACTTCAGTTTCTTGTGTTTTGCTGAAAGAAGTGGAACTCTGTTAGGTCATTGGCTGCCATACCCCATTTGTGGCAAAGTACTACGAGTTGTGCATTCTTTTATGGGTGTTTCGGCACCAATGTTGTACTGGACTGTCAGTTGACTAACTGTAGCCCGTCTGTTGCTCTGCCCAATTCGTGTCGTCCTCCTTTGGCCTCTTTCATCAATGAGCCGTTTTCGACCACTGGCCTTCCGTTGGCTGGATGTCCTTTGGGTGGTGGACCATCCTTGATACACACGAGAAACTGCTGAGCGTGAAAAACCCAGCAGCGTTGCAGTTCTTGACACACTCAAACCGGTGCGCGTGGCAACTACTACTATACCCCGTTCAATGGCACTTAAATCTTTTGTCTTGCCCATTTACCCTCTGAATGGCACACATACACAATCCATGTCTCAATTGTGTCAAGGCTTAAAAATCCTTCTTTAACCTGTCTCCCCTTCATCTACACTGATTGAAGTGGATTTAACAGGTTACATCAATAAGAGATCATGGCTTTCACCTGGATTCACCTCGTCAGTCTATTACATGAAAAGGGCAGGTGTTCCTAATGTTTTGTACTCAGTGTGTGTATATATGTGAATCAGTGGTTGTAAATGAAGGCCTGTGATTGGTTAAAACCTCATCATAGGAGCAAAAATAGATTGAACTATTGCCCTAACATCCTTACACCACGGGGCAATAAGTCATGTGATTGGTTCACATCACTGTCAGTCCCGCCCCTTTTCAAAGGTACAGCTTTCATCTCCACACCTCACAACAAGTGAAAATGGCTGAATGTGAAGAAACTGCTGAATAGTGAATCTGGGATTTAACAAGAAATGAATTACAAAATATACTACAAAAGAAAGATGCACCAAACGCTAAAATGGTGATTAAAACGTCACTGTCACTTTTTTCTGACTGAATTCATACTAATTCAACTCGACGGTGTAAACAAATATGACGGGCAGGATATAAACTGGATTATACTGCAGTCAGCAAACCAGACGGAGAGCTGTATGGCAAAAAAAACTTTCATAACTGTGTGTTAGGGACTTCAAAAACTTTATTATTTATTATTATTATTTATTTCTGATGTTTATTTAGTTTTGCTGTATCAGCTATATTTAAACAAAATATATAAAGTCACATTTACTATCCATCCTTGCCTCACTTATTTTCTTGAATGATTCATATATTAAATATGTACTGCAGACTCAGCCATAGTGGAAAATTAAATGTGGGTTTGTTTTTCAAATCTAGGTCAGATGTCTTTAACTTTAACACCATCCATCCGTTTTTTTCTGCTTCACGTTCTGTCACCGAGATTTCCAATTAGAGACAGGCTTTTGATTACTCTGGGATAATCGTTCATTAAAGACTAAGCCAAACTCGGGGGACAGAAAGATTTTTGCCATAATTTTTTTTTTTATCAAATATTAATTAAAAAGAAATAATAATTAAGACAATGAAGCTAACATTAGCATTGCATTATTATTTTCTTTATACTTCTATTTTTATAGAAAACCCATCTACACTTGAAAATACAAGTACCATTTTCTAGTGCTACCTATTAATTATGGTACAGTATTTAGCACACTGTTCTGTGTATGGCAGGAAGTTATATATAGTAATATTAAGAGTGTGTATGTTACATAGGTATTTTCCTGATCATAAAATTTTGTGCTAAGTACATGTTTAATAATGTAACAAAAGTAAACAATACATTTCAATAAACTCAGTACTCAAGACTCCACTATGTAGCAGAATGCATACATTTTTGAAAGTCAGATTAACTCAACCCCTAGCCTGATTAGAAGTGCAATAATACCAAAGCCAGATCGGCTTTTTGTAATCCTATTCTTCAGCAGCGTGAGGTATCATGCTCAGTTAATATTGAACAGAAAGGGAAATGGATTCATCTTCAGATATTGTTTAGCCCACTCTCTGCATGGCAAGGTCACTGTCAAAAGATGAATCCCAATCTGCTGAAAAAAAGTAGGTAACATCACATATAATAAAATCCATCTGCCCACTAAAATTTGAATGTGGACTTCATACACCCACATGCGCATTGCAGGATGAATTAGTATACTGCTGAAATTAGGGTTAAAGGGTGCATTCAAAGCCATGGAGCGTTGTGAGTGATGACGGCTTTTTTGTGTTCAGTTTACGGAATGGACTGGTTCTGGAACTGCAGAGGGACATGAACAAAAGGTGTTAGTTTAAATACCAGCCAAGGAGGAAAGCTTGGAGGCTAACAGATACACTGAATTTTGTTTAACCTGTGGCTTGAAGAAACGTCTATTAACCCCATGATATATTTAGATTTTTACATACACTACTCTCCAGCCAGTCTTAGTACACACTGTGGCTATGCATGTTCATGATGTATTATTTCATTTCAGGCATTACACTCATATCATAGTGACCCTGTGACAAGGAGACTGATGAATCAACTATATTTCTATATTATGCCTGTATTTAATGTTGATGGGTATCATTTTAGCTGGACAAAGGTAAGTAGCTTTTTAAATAATGAACATAACATTTCTAAATTAGTTGCATTTTCCTTTGTCAAGTGTTTTATGATGTGTTCATCTTTTGTTGTACGTATTGCATCCAGGATCGATTCTGGAGAAAAACTCGCTCCAAAAACGCAAAATTTCACTGTCGCGGTGTGGATGCCAACCGAAACTGGAAAGTGAAATGGTGTGGTAAGTTTAAAAAACAACAACATGCTGGTTTAAGTGCCATGAAGTCATTTGTAGGGTTACTTTACTAAGGCTTTGAATTGTAGCACACGTGTACAAAATCAAATAAAGAATCTGAATAACATTACCAGGCTGGCACAGATACTATGCTGTCATTTTTAGGTTGAATTTATTGTTTGTCCTTTTTGTGCTTTGTGTGTTTTTGATTGGGGAAGGGGTTTTTAATTGATATGTGTGTGTGTGTGGTACTCCATTCACAGCTGTGGGAATGTAGGGATGAATTGAACATGTATTTTATTATTACATTTTTAACTTTAGTGCCATTTCTCATACTGTGCTGCCACAAAGTGGTGCCTCTCCAGTTTATGTTACACGATTTCTCTAATGATAATTGTGTATTATTCTCATCGAGTTTGTGAGCTTGGAATTACAGGGTCCTAACTAACAAATTGGTAAAAATTTTGAATTGTTGTGGGTGGCTTCTATCAAAGGTATTTGTGCTATACAAGATATCCAATACGTGGGAGCTACTTTAATCATAAGGTGAAATGTATTTGTTAAAAGTTTTAACTACATATCCCCATAAAGAGTTTGAATTTTAACGGTTTATCTGCTCCATCAATCAGAAAGCCCCTTACTAGCTGAACAGCCAATTGAGTTTTTAGAACAGTGCCACCAGACCAGATCTAGCAATCATGGCAAGCAGACCACAACATAATGCTGTCGTGTAATGCAGTTCTGAACACTTGTCATGCAGTTTAATAAATTACAGGTACAGAGAATATACAAAGTCATTAATACTGTAATAACAGTATGAAATATTCACATACAGTAGTTGTTTATTTGATTTTAAAAAGAGTACAACTAGTTTTTTTTTTTTTAACAAAAATGTGCTTTCCTCTCTGTTTTTGAATCGCATTTTGTAAGTTTTAAATAATAAGTTATATGTAGTTGTGGCAAAGTGCCCGCCCCTGTGTGTATTATATGTTGTGTGTTAATGTTGATGTATAGTCATTGGTACACAGGATATAAACGGGTCTGTGCAACACAAGTGTTTAAAATGTATATTTGTATTTAGGCACGAGGATTGCACAGCACTTCACGCGAAAGTAAAATGTAATAATATGTGAGCACGGGGAATTGCACTTTATTAATTCACGTGCAGTTGTACCGCGACTCCAATTGAATGATTGATTAGCAGTCGAGTCTCGGTACAGCTGCAGTTTCACCCATTCGGGGTTGTGTTTTCGTTGAATGGAGAATGGGATTGGAGACAGAGGTAAGAATACAAATAATAACGTGAAGTAAAATAGAAGCTCATGTGTTTGTCTGTGTGGTCTGTTTTGTTTGTCTCTTTTGTTTTGGCGAATGTTTCGTGTCCTGTGTTTTTGTTTGTTACAAACCTTTTATTTACTGTCTGTTCACTCATTAAATGAGAGCGAGACCATTCGCTCAGCTCCACCAAACTCCACCCCTCTGTCATTTATTTCCTGGTTCTTGTTTCTGCTCTCATGTCCCCCACTCCGGCCGACTTTGTGACAGTAGTTCATAGATTATAGAAGAGATTATTATAATTTGAATTATTACACACAACATTCTGATACATGCAATTTATATATCAGTCAAATCAGAGAGCAAATACAGTTAGACAGCAGCTCACAGCAGGGGTCCCCAGCCAGACACCAGTGACAGCATTCCAATGCAAACATACTGTATTAGTATCTTTACAACAGTGCATGGTCTATGCAGCCACAGAACAGTTTAGATGCATGATAGGCCAATGACTTTTTGAGTTTTTATTGTAAAGTGTCACAGGATGCTGTGCATGAAGAGCACTATATAGAAGCAACTGTGTTGTATAAAAGAAGAATGTCACCTTCATTCAATAATAGGCATTGTAACTCTAATTAACATGGCATGTTTTCATAATACTGAAAACAATACTTTCGTTTAATATGTTGCTGTAAAATGTTATCCACCTGACAGGTTCTAATATAATGAAATTGCCATAGATAAATAATGGAATAAAAATACTGAAGCATTATGAGTGTCCATCCATGGTAATGGCGGTGAAGTAAATTAACACAGGAAGTTTTTACTCAGCAGTACAAGAAGAATGTAATTTTTTTCTTTGTTTGTGAAGGAATTCTAATTACAAAGAGACAAGTAATAAGTTAATGTTGTGCCATTGTTCTTGAGTGAGGCATTGACACCATCCCCTAATATAAAACACTTACAAACAGGCACGATTTGGTGAAATGTTTCGGTCTTTAAGTATATTTATTAACTTCTTAATATTAATTCAAATTACTGTATGACTAAATAAAATGCAGAGTCATTATAACCAGTGACCCAAGGCCTTTTTCATCTTCATATAACAACTCATTAATTAGGGAGGAGAAACACGATTAATTAGCTTAAAGGATGCTAATGAAAAGGATAACATAACATTCTAATTAAATACCTATATTTAGCTAACTAATCAATCAAACAAGGCACAATGCCTGTAAGTGGGAATTATGTTTTCATCAGGTATATGCCATGCTGAGTGAATGGAAATATTCTTTTTTTCTGTCACAGAAATTGGCTGATATTCACCCTTGTGTGTCACGCTAAAAACTTTCAATAACAATAATACAAATAGTGATATGCAAGTAATATGAATAAATACATATGAAATGATAGCTTCAGTACAGGACATCAGAAATTGAGTTTTCATAACATCGGTGTTGCACAGTCAGTTTCAGAAAAATGTCAGACCCTGAACATTTAGAAAATAGGATCATATCAAATTGTATTGTAGTAAAGATGAATTCCAAAATTAGAGCTAGGCTCAAAAATGCCTTATGGCATTAAAAGGGCCTTCCTTTATCTTCATTGTCCTGCTACACAGGCTTTCAGGGGGAATGACCCATGCTTTATGTGGGCTTATTCATTCTCAGTCCACCTGTGTTTTAATTGTGTGTTTCTTCCAGAGGAAGGTGCCTCCTCACATCCCTGTGATGAAACTTACTGCGGGCCTTTTCCAGAGTCTGAGCCTGAAGTGAAAGCCGTCGCCAACTTCCTGCGTAAGCAGAGAAAACGGGTCAAAGCCTACATTTCCATTCACGCCTATGCTCAAATGCTGCTCTACCCTTACTCCTACAAATATGCTACCATTCCTAACTTCAACTGTGTTGTGAGTAATCTGTATCAGCAAAGTGTTTCTATTTGTAATTTCTGGAGGCTGTGCCAAGTCCAGACTCTTGTTTTAAGAAACAAATAATAAAAGTAGCTTTAACTAATATGGGACGAACACAGGATTTCCATGTTCGGATATGCGCTTGTTTTCAAAAAGTAATAATATATTGCTCAGAACGCAGGCAGAGACAGCATAACTGCAGGGGGCATGGCCCCTGTGTGTGTGCCTATATTTTACAGCAAGACGTTACAATATGTAACGCGTGAAAGTAGAAAAATATGCCAGGAGTAAAGAATAAGTTGTGTATGCCTTACTTTACACCAGTGAATTAACTACAAAACAAAAATTAAATGTTGTTTTGTTTATTCCCAAAATAAATCGTACAAAAATTTGACACCGCATTTTATTTATTTTTCCTTGCCATTGCTGTTTCTTCACAGTGGCCATAGACATGTTTTCATGAAATAATAACATGAGGTTTACTTGTGCCTTAATAACATGAGGCACAAGAAAACAGAAATTGAATTTTAAACACTTCAGTTAAACAAACGTGGAAATAGTGTTGTAAAATGACAGAAACAGAAAGTCACATTCTGACTCGCTCTAAAGCAGCACAATAAGTTTTTGACCAAGATGGCCTTCCCTAGAGATCACTATGCGTGCGTAAGCATAGCCTGGTTTGTTTACTTTTTGCTGTTGGAGCTCTTTTTCATTTGTCATTTTTGAAACTGTCACGCTTCTGGTGAGGCAGTAAATAAGCGCAAGGTTTTTTTGTCATCTCTACCTAATATGAACATGTGATTATTGTCTCTGAATACACGTCAAAAAATATTTGTTCTAATATTTGGAGATATATATATATATATATATATATATATATATATATATATATATATATATATAGATAGATATTAACATGATTTCAGTGACAATGTAATATAAAATCTGTGAGTACAGTGGAAATAATTACAGATTTAACATTTGGGTTTTGGTTAAAACTAACAATATATGGCCACCAAATACTGTGAGAACAACTGAGCTAGTGCCATACTAGAATAAAATGTGCAGCACACATGATAATAAGACTCGCTGTTTGTTTTATTTCTTGCCTTATTCTAGGAATTGGCTGCACACAATGCTGTTCTCGCTCTGTACTCTGCCTATGGGGTGAGATATAGATACGGCCCAGCTTCAACTACTTTATGTAAGCATTTTCCAGAGCATGTCAATTTTCCATTACCTGCTTATTAGTGATCATTTAAACCAGATCAGTTATTATTAAAATGACCAATTATTGATGAGTAAACAGAGAAACTGCCTTTTATTGATAAAGGTGGAGCTAAGTTTCCTTTTTTTTTTTTTTAATTAACTCAATAATAAAATGTTGGAACTGCATGTATAAAACAACAGTAAGCCACTGGCTTATGATTTTTTTTAATTTTATTTAGCTCAGGCTACTCACAGTACACTGTTTAAATATAACAGAATCATGTTCTCCATCTTGTGTTCATTTTGATTAATTTAATTTAAATTACTTTAAATGAGGTAGCTAAATTGTAACATAACATGTATGAGAAGGGAAGATTTAACACACTGCGTTAGTAGAAGACAGCAAAAGATATTCTACCATGAACTAGCGAACGTTTTTATGCATTCTGGTTCATGGCCCCGTAATTGTGCAATTCCATCTTCATTCTATGACCTCTCTTTTTTAAACGGCAACCGTGTCCATGGCAACTGGCTCCATCTTAGTCACCATTTGGCTACAATCACATGATTTTCCCTTGTGTGCAATAAAACCATCCAAGTGATTTGTGGTTTTGTTCAGCAATCAAATTACTTTTAGACATGGATGTAGACTTCTGCACGTTGAGCACGACACTGGGAAACACATATTTATCCATTATGGATAATTATTTAACTTGCTGTCTATTAAAATGAATAACAATATATTTACA
The DNA here is from genome assembly GCF_017654505.1 of Polyodon spathula. Classification (NCBI taxonomy): domain Eukaryota; kingdom Metazoa; phylum Chordata; class Actinopteri; order Acipenseriformes; family Polyodontidae; genus Polyodon; species Polyodon spathula. The sequence goes on along the minus strand of NC_054537.1, from coordinate 24,126,672 downwards.
GCCACTGTTTTTGTATTCGCAGATGTGAGTTCTGGAAGCTCTATGGACTGGGCTTACAAAAATGGCATTCCCTATGCATTTGCATTTGAGCTGCGTGATACTGGCTATTTTGGTTTTTTGCTCCCTGAAACCCTGATTAACCCAACATGTACGGAGACCACACGGGCAGTCAAAACAATCTCCACCAGCTTACTAAAGAAGTGCTCCTGAAAACTGTTTTGTGTTGCAAAACCCTTGAATATACCCAAGAATATGCTAAGATCTTTCACGTTTTTACTGAACACAATTCAAATGTCAAAACGAAACATTTTTGAAACCGTGAGACAATTGTAAGAGGGAATGTAACCTATTCTTTTTTTTATATATAAATGTGTACAGTCACACAGATTCCTTAGGTGTTTAGAGTGACATAAATCATCCTACTATACGTTCTCTTCAGCTGTTTAAAATATACAAACAAACAACCGAAAAAACAGGAAAGCAGCAAACATTGTAAAAGTTGCAAGAAATCTATAAGGGCTTCATAACAAGAGGGAGACACTGGGTGATCTTCTTTATAAGAGGCTCAAGAAAGGGGGCAGGTTTCAAATACGTGCTTCTGATAAATGAGTAGGGAAACACGTTTGTCACATCATTTCAGTTTGAATTAACCAGAAGATTTTCATTGGTCTGTTTAAGTGGTTAATATAATAAAGCTTAGCACTTTTGTATCATTCCCATAGTGTTTTTGTTGATCTAACACACATGTCATTTGATAAATCCTCCTCTAATGTACATGTATTTGAATGCAACTTGAACCAGGTTGGACATACAATACATTCTGTCTGAGGAAACCTGTCGGACACACAGTCACTTCAAAAATCATAATCCTGTGGAACTTCCTTTAATAATTGGAAGCAATGTCTTTGTTGCTTTAGTGTGCAATGCTTAATATATTGTATTGTACCCATGCATTCATATTGTCTAATTTTTTTTTTCCAAAGGTGAAATAGTTAATTCATCCATGCCACAAAATATCCCAAAAGACTTTCTGAAAACTTTGTGCGTTCTGTATTACCTTCATTGCTGTTTGTTATGCTTTATAGCATGTACGTATTACAGTCTTACAGTCCTTTAAATCATTATCAATTATTATTTTGCAATAACAAGACAATTGTAATATGCAAGATTCTGATATTTTTCTCCTTGGTAGCAAAACTTGTTTACACACGTCAGAAAGTCTAATCTCATTCCTTGCAGCATCACCAGTTAAGTATAACATCTCAACAAGTTGTGTTTTAATGATTTTCATATCCTGTTGACGAGCACCATTGCTATGGGGATTAACATAAAACCCACAGAGATTTTGTGCTTTTGTTTTCAGCATATCAGCAGCAATCAAAGTACAAATAACAATGATCAGGTCAATGGGAAGACAGAACAGTACATAACAAAAAAAAAGGCTGCCAATGTTAAGGCATCTAGCTTGTCATTTATGTATGCTAACCCTGCCCAGTTTGTCTGTATTTCATACTGTATTTGTAGCTTCTCAAACGCAACATTTTAAAAGGTATGTTCACAATATATATAGCTTCATTTTAAATGGCTATGGGACATAATATGTGTAATAAAAATGTTTAAAAGGGGTGCTTACAATTCAGGAAAAAAAAATGTTTACAACCTCAAATTGGAGGTACCAGATTTTTGATACTCTAATCTGTATGTACTTTAAAAATGTAGGTGTAAATGAATTGTCGCTTCAATTAATCTTTTTTTTTTTGTTACTGTGCTATATTTTATAATGTTTTTTTTTTTTTTTTTTAAAACATGTATTTCACATTATTCTTTTTTTAAACTGTTTAATATCCTGAGTTTATTTTTTTAAATGCCTTATTAAATTGTCTGTTTCCATGCTGTTGTCGGTTTTGGTTTCAGTATATATTGCAGTGATTGCCAAATTTTTGTAGACCAGCTTAGTGTTTTGGGATTTTCCCACTACACCAGAATGGGACCAACAAACATATGCATTTAAACCGCAATACTGGTATTTAGACTGGTACTTAGATATTGTTTTTATGATTGCTATGCTTAACAATTATAAATTACAATATTTAAAATTGTAGTAAACTTTATAAAAACGAATTATAAAATATAATAATCCTTGTAATCGGTAATATTATTTTTAAGGAACTTGCAACATTTTATCACAGGCTAAAAGCAAATGTAGAGACCTCCTAAACAGGAGAATGAAAACGTTTTATAAATGTGTGCCTGAAATATGATTTTCTTAAAAAAAAATTTATGTTCAATTTTACAGTTTATGTTTTTTTTTTTTTTTTTTTTTTTGAAGGGGGCGGGGTTAGATTGGTTTTATGGTGTGCTGAAGTATAACAAAGGGCAGGAGTACAAACCATAAAGACTTCCCTTTGTTCAAAAGTGTCTACAAGGTACACACACTGCTAGTTCTTTGAAACAGAAATAAAGTTGACAGGGTGGAGTAGATTTAATCTTGTTGGGTGCATCCATGTGTAAAATGCAATAATTCCAATACAGTGGGCATGAAGGCTCTTCCCAGTCTGAATGAACAACTCCTGGGATGGAAACATAAGCTTTGTTTTCAGGGCCCCGGTTCAAACAGAGGATTCCTAATTATAACACAGCTGACCTTGCTCCAGGTACCTAGTCAGGGTCATGTGATTCCACAATTGGATATTTATTATCTGAGACCGAAGTTTTATTTTTAGGTACATTTTTATCGATGCAAAATCTGTAGTACTCATGTATTTGTTGTTAAAAAACAGCACAGATGAGTTTGATTAATATTAATTTCAAAGCAAATTGTTATTATTAGAAAGGAAAAAAACCTCCAACATTGAACCAAAAAAAAAAAAAGTATAAATCACTAGTGCATTTAATATCTGGGCTTGAAATTAGTCTCTGTTACTTGTAATTGAAGTAAAGACCTGTTTGAATCTGTCAAACAGTTTTTAAATGTGTCAAAAGCTATGGTTCTGTAAATAGGGCCTTACAAGATCCCTGCTAGCATTTAGAGCAGGAGGCTTTGTATCTAGGAACCAGCAAAGGTTAGGGTTAGAAACACACACACTTAAAGGCTTCTAACTGGATATACAACTGATCTATAATCCCCCAGAACATGTTTAAACAGATTTGATTAATTTACCATTGTTAACAACAATCACTTTAACTAGAATTTTACTATGAAGGCACTTTAAATTGCTGTTTTTTTTTTTTTTTTATAAATTTAGTCCAATTTTTTTACCCTGATTTTCTCCCCAATTTACTGTTCAATCAATTATTATCTGTATCCTTGGCTCACTGCTTGCAACCCCCCCTGCTGACTTGGGGAATGGAGGCTGGAGCATGTGTCCTCTGAAATGTGCTCCTGCCAATCTGTCATTTTTTGCACTGTGAATTCAAAGTGAGGCCACCAGACCTATAGCGCTGGAAGACAACACAGATCTGGTGGCTTCACTGCAGAACCACAGGTGCCCTATTGGCCTGAGGGGGTTGCTGATGTGCAGTGAGCCATGGATTCCCCTGTTGACCTAAGCCCTCCCTACCTGGGCAGCGCTCAGCCAATTGTGCACAGCCTGGTCACGGTTGGCTGTGACATAGCCTGGACTTGAACCTGTAATCCCCATACTATAGGGCACATCCTTCACTCCATGTGGAGCGCTTTTACTGGATGCGCCACTCAGGAGCCCCTTAAATTGCCTGTTTTTAACCAGGAAAAACAGATCTTTTTTTTTTTTTTTATTGAATACAAAATCTCATAGATCTCATTGTGGTTCTTCAGTTTGGGACACAATTTAGCAATCCACCCAAACAATCTCCTCCTTTAGATGCAATGAAGCTGAGGTGCAGTGACATACCGCAACTAAACGTTTGCAAGGTTAAAACTTGTTTTAACCACTTTTTACAACACCAGTCTGTTATAACGAAAATTATGTTAAGCAATACTTTTAAAATTTGGTTGTAACAGACATGCTTACTGAGCATGGGTTTCTGTAAATACATTATTTCAAGAAGCAATCGACATCAAAAAGATAAATTTGACAATGTAACAATCTATTATGTAAAATTTTTAAGACATGCCTATATCTTTAGGCATTAGAAGTGAGTGAGAGCTCATCTGTGACAAAACAATCCACATGTCCTGTTCTAGCTATGAACCAGCAGCCACATCTCATCCCATAACAATCGCTTAGCTGTTCTCCAATTTTATTCACATTGTAGGTCTTACATGTGAATTGTTGAAAGAAAAAAACATGTTATAGTATAAACATCCTTTCTGGAAGCAAGTTAAAGAAAGCTCTTTACATGTCTTTTTGTCTTGCTTTGGGCTTTTCACCTGGAGAGTGAAATTGTCCCCACACCTTCTCTGTGGAGATTAAATTACCAAAAAAATTTAAACAGTAACAGACTATATCAAAAAATGCAAAGAACATGTACCAGCTGCAGCTGCAAAATAGTCAGTGATTTGTATTATTTTGCAAGTTAAAAGTTGGTGATATGATATCTAGTATTAACATTAAATCAGCAATGGTTGCAGTTAGAGAATTCATTGTTACTTGGGTTACCCCCACTTATGGGCATGTGTGGCGGGGGGGGGGGGGGACAGAATTTACAACAGAAAAAAAAGTTAGATGAATGGTAGTTGGAACCCTACCGGCACCAGTCAAGTAAATGACTCGTGAGAGGAATATTAAGTTAATTTAACTCTCAGTTAGTGGTAAGCAGTAGTACAGAGTTATCTATTCAGGTAATGATATAATGTTTCTGAAAGCTATTGGAAAGCACACCAAGCTGATGAAAAGGATACCAAGCTGGAGGGTAATAACGTGCATTCAGTAATGCAGACTACAGTTGTTTTACTCTATATAACTGAGTGTGTTGGGTTGAACTGTTAATTATAGTGGTGTGGTACCACCACAGTTAGGGTTCAGTAGGCACTTTGTTGTTAAACCACAATTTTTACACTTTAATACGATTCTTTAGTGCTGTGGTCACTGATGCTCACTTCATTAGAGATGATTGCTACCTGGTTCCTAACAAGACGGCGCTATCATTGTTTTCGTCGCTCACTTTTTTTTAAAGGGAAGAACAACTAATTAAAAATGGAGAGTTGAAAACCTTTGTTAAATTCATACAATTGTTTTCGCGAAGCAGATTTACAGGAGTCTGGTACGAAGACTCTGGTGTGAGGCCTGAATAATAGATACATTAATTAGTAATCAGTTTAATTGTGTCTGAATGATTTAAGGTCACCACAAAATCTGGAATGGCTCAAATTGCTTTGAAATGGGCATTTTATTTCTATCCTTGAATTGTGCATTTTTTTTTACAGATGTGGCTGACAGATGGCAAGGGTGTTCGGACTACATGTTTCAGTTCTCTTTCTGAATGGTGTTGCAGTCTGCCGTAAAACACTGAACTATGCTGTCTACTAGCTATAATTTGATTTATATTAAAATGCAACCTCTTACTATACAATTTTACACATGTTTTAAAACATACTAATTACTTTTACTATAGACTCGCCCGTTTGCTTGGAACCACCTAGCAACAATCACCACAGATGTGACATCACACTAAAGCAGTATAATTTCAACCCTGTTAAATGGACTGGCACAACATTTTGCATGGATGGTCTTGTATGGTAGATGTCTTGACATGATCGAATTTGTTCCAGGCAGATGTGCAGTTTTTAATATCATTTCTTTTTTCATTTAGATTTTTTTAGGAGGCCTGGTGCTAATAAAACTTAGAGTTTTAGCCTGATTTTTTTAGTTAGAAAGGGGATGGCCCAAATATTGTGCTTTTACTAGTAATACAAAATATTAATATTTGGTGTTTTACAAAACAGTGCATTTATAGTGAATTTCTGCAAATGTTAAATGGTGAAACATCAGGCTACTCTCAGATCTGTAGTTCTGCAGGAGTCTTAAACAATGCAAGCTCTCAAAGTTCACAGCTTTTTAGGAAGATTGGTGTAGAAATGTCTTACATTTCTTAGTTTATAAACCACATATTAATAATTTAATTATTCTTTTAAATCTGACAGCTGATAGTATATGATTTTTGATTTTTTTTTGTTATATACAAGAAAAGATTTTTGTGAATACTGGTGGTGTTTTTTCTTAAATCAGATTGCTCTAGATTAAAAGTGCATTTACAAAAACTATTATGACATTATCACAAAGACGGCTGCATTGGGTGACATCAGACCAGAAACAGGAAATAAACAACAAAATAGGTGGAGTTTGGTGGAGCTGAGCGAATGGTCTCGCTCAGCATTTAATGAATTAACAGAACAGAAAATAAAAAGGTTGTAACCAACAGAAAACACAGGACATGGCACTCGTCACCAAAACAAAAAGACAAACAAAACGGACTATACAGACAAACATGGTGAACAGATATTTAACTACTATTATTATACTTATCACAATTATTACCTCAGTCTCCTATCCCGTTCTCCACTCACCGAACACACAACCCCGAGTGGGTGAAAACATGCAGCTTTTATGCAGCTGTACTGACACTCGACTGCTAATCAATCATTCAATTGGTGTCGCGGTACAACTGCATGTGAATTAATAAAGTGCAATTCCCCGTGCTCACATATTATTACTTTTTACTTGCACGTGAAGTGCTGTGCTGTCCTCGTGCCTAAATACAAATATACATTTTAAACACTTGTGTTACACAGACCCGTTTATATCCCGTGTACCAATGACTATACACCAACATTAACACACAACATACAACATAAAATATACACAGGGGCGGCACTTTGCCACAGACATGCACAATAAGAGTTATGACATACACAATAAGAGGTATAACGTACCATAAGAGTTATGACATGCACAATACGAGTTATGACGTGCAATGATAAGAGTTATGACATGCAATGATGAGTTATGACATGCACAATACGAGTTATGACATGCACTGATAAGAGTTATGACATGCACTGATAAGATTTATGACATGCAATGGTAAGAGTTATGACATGCAATGATAAGAGTTATGATATGCACAATAAGAGTTATGACATGCACTGATAAGAGTTATGACATGCAATGATAAGAGTTATGACATGCAATGATAAGAGTTATGACATGCACAATAAGAGTTATGACATGCACAATAAGAGTTATGACATGCACTGATAAGAGTTATGACATGCAATGATAAGAGTTATGACATGCACAATCAAGCGATGACGATCCTTGTCTGGCTTGTGTCTAATAAGTGTCCACTGAGAGAAGAGCAACTCCAAGGATACATTTATAAAGCATGTAGTGAACCGTTTTGGCCAAGCATCTTACAAACTCCAGTTCTTGTTCAAAGAATAAATTAATGATTGTAATACTGTACCTCTAGTTAGATGTGTCAGTGCTCCGGCTCTGGAGCCACATAAACCTATGCATGATGATTTCATAGTATCATGCTGTTTAAGTTTGTGTTCTTTGTTTGATTTAAATAGTTCAGTTAGGTTGGAGCACTGTGTTTAACATGCACTTCGTTACTTACTGCAATATGTCAGTAGGTGGCATTTTTTTTTTGTAGTATAGTTTACACTTCCTGCTCTAGTTGGTTGTGGTTGTTTTTCTTTGAAAAGTATATTTATAATTGTTACAAGTATTGTTGCTAAAGCACACTTTATAATTGCTTTTTTCATCTTTTATTCCTACACGTTCCTGTGTGGTTAAAATAATTCTTTAGATGTGGAGACAGTAGCTAACATGTATTATTAAATTCCCATTACTGTGCAGCACAGTCTGGAGGATCTCTGCTGCCATCCCGACCTATGCCGGCTTAAGTCTGACTTGTAAATGTAAATGAGGCTTAGAAGTATAATAATTATTATGTGATACAAAATCACGTTACCCCGACTAGTTTTAAACACCTTGACCCCCCCCCGACCCCCCCCCCCCACCCATGCCTCCACTGGTATAGATAACCAATGTTCAGAAGTAATGCTATTATAATACCAATGTCTGGCACTCTAGGGATCTTTTTGTTCCTTTTAAGTACCACTTTTAAAATATGGTGGTTGGATAGAACATGGAGGCACGGTACATGCTTTCTACAGTGCATCATTCTGACATGATGAGGGCCACAGAGGCTGAATCCTGCCTAATCAACCCAGAGGAGTCAGGAAGCGGGTTGAGAAGGAGAGCAGGGACCTGATACTCCTCCCTCTGCCTGCCCAATATCCACATCTCAAGCTGCACTATGAAATTAACTCCTAAGGGTAGGCAATCCCAACCTAATTTGTTTTGTGGCCAAAAAAAATAAGGAGGCAGAAAAAAGGCAGAGGCCTAGGGGTCTCCTTAAGACCCATCAGCAGTAGAATCTTATTATTGACTGACAACATTTTTCATATTATTATTATTATTATTATTATTATTTATTATTATTATTATTATTATTATTATTATTAGTTTATTTGGCAGACACATTTATAAGGCTGTGTGGTCCAGTGGTTAAAGAAACAGGCTTATAACCATTGTCAGCTCCCTCTCGCGGGCCTCCCTCCTACACCAGTGGCTGCAGTCCTCTCAGGCGCAGGGGCGGTGAGACAGGGCACCTGCATTGGCATGGCGAACCCCTGCCCAGTGTTGGATATTAAAGTGGAAGGTCTGGCTGTATCTGTTTCTCACTGATAAAATATTCTAAGTATTCTAAAGGTACCTCTGGATACAAACAAGTGATCATTTGAAGCAGCCTGTAATTCACTGTTTTGCCTGTGCCTTCTGCAATAAAACTATTTTCCTTTTTGAAATGCTGGCAGCTCTGGTAGTAACAGGCTCTTCTTTTCTCCATGCATAGCTATGAACAAGGAGGCTGTGTTATACTGTATATAGAATCAGTCCTTCAGTCTAGCTGACTATTGAATAACTTAGGAGAAGCAACATTACAGTAACAGGCTGCTCTGTGCCCGCAGTGACAGTGGAGAATATATAAGAAGTGCAAGATGAGGCTGCTCAATCATGTGCTGATAATTTGAAATGAATAAGCATTGCAGTAACTGACTGTTCTCATATCCTGGGCAGACTGACCTAAAACCCTCTCCTAGAATGAAAAAAACAAAAACAAAAAAGGCCAAACCTCCGCTTTATTGAATAAACATAAACCTATGTGCATTACCAGAGAAACAGTATTCCCCTCATTGTTTTCAATGCAGCCTTGGTAAGCAAAACCACAAAATGAAAGTATTTAGATAGTTCACTAAAACACTGCAATGAACAAAGCACAATATGCTGATATATGTTTTTGAAAACAATGACCCTGTATGATGAAATGCACATGTTCATAAGCTACGTTTCTAGTTTGCAGCATTTATATATCATGGAAAAAAATGCAAATTTATATTTTCATATGTGCTGACAAAAATGTGTGCCTATAAATGCTATTATGTTCACATACATAAAACTGTGTGTATGCCTCTACTGTCTGTCTGCTGATTGGATATTTCTCCTTGTCCGACTATTAGAGTGACAGCGCAGTGTTTACGGTGAAACAGCCAGGCCCACAGTGCACTGGTTTAGCCCGACACCCAGCTCTGACATTCACTTAGAGATTAAAATAAGGAAGTGCAGTATCTCTGATGACAAACTGGCTGGTCATCCTCCCACCTATCCGCACTGACTGATTAGAAACAGTGAATGAATAAGGAAGTTGCAGTACAATACAGTAACCGGTGTGTTCCATTTCTCCCCTGCACTGCCTGACTCATTGCGGCCGTTTTGACGTGCGTGACGTCGCTTCCTTCCAACATGGCGCAGGAAGGTTGCTAATGGAAAAGCGAAGGGTTTCCGTGTAAATTCATCCCACCTTCAATATTTATTTATTTATGTTTTTATTTTTGGCCCAGAACGGCTGCGCGATTTCAAAGGAGCGCTAGATTGAAGACGAATCCTGCCCCCCTGCTGGATTGGTACTCCCCGCCCAAGCCCAGTCCAGCGCGTCATGTATGAAGGGAAAAAGACGAAAAATATGTTTTTAACCCGGGCTCTGGAGAAGATTTTAGCCGACAAGGAGGTGAAGAAGGCTCACCACTGTCAGCTGCGCAAAGCATGCGAGGTGGCATTAGGTAAGCAGAATTACAATTAGACATACAAATGAGGATAAACATTTAGCTTGACATGACATATGTCTGGTTGTCATTCTGTATGGGACTATATAACTAAGGCTAAGGATTGCTTTGCTACGTGGTACGAGTGGTATTAACGAATAACGATAACGAGGAATTGATACGGGGCAGAAACAGTATTAAGTTTCTTTTTTTTTCCATTTCTGATGATTAGTCAATGGAAAAAAAAAAAAAAAAAAGACTGTTCAAGTTATTAAATATTTATTGCCTGGATCCGCTTAGCACTGGAGAAACAAACAAAAAAAAAAAGATAGGCTGGCTGTGTTATGAGTGGGCGTTCTGCAAAGGTAATGGCAAGATTAAGAAAAATAAAAAGGGGAGCAGTATTAAAAACAAAACCCGATTTTTTTTTTTTTTTATTTAAGTGCCAACCCTTTTAAAATGTTTACATGTAAATGGTATACTACAAATATATATATATATATATATATATATATATATATATATATATATATATATCGATATATATATCGATAGATCGATATATAATAGTTCTATATCAAATCTGCTATGTTTTAAATTCAAGACGAGGTTTAGGTCCCAATAAATCAAGACTGGAGGAAAGGGTGTCATGATTTTAAAATCTTTTGTTGGGTGTAGGAAGCCGGTGTAATACAAATAGAGTATAAAAACACAAAAAATGCGATGCGTGTGAATTACAGACTGTTCTTTAAATTTGAACATAATTATTTAGAAACTACAATGTGTGAAATGCTTCATTTGCCCGTTGGAAAAATTGAAACAGTGATGACAATGCATGACTGCAGGAAAAGGTGTATAGTCGGTGGGGGTTGCCATGGGGAAGGAGCAGTTATCACAAGAAAAACGAGTAGTCTGTGTGAGGAGAGGGCAACCACTTTAGTTGTGTGAGCAGATATAGCTGAAGTGAAACTAATTTTTAAATAGACAGTTTGACCAAAAGGCTACATGTGATTCAGATAATAATACAATTGGCATTACTAATACTGGATTTTTTTTTTTTTTTCGAAATCTTCCATTTTTTACCTGTGCAATGTTGCTTTAATGGTTCTGAAAATAATAATAAGTTGCAAGTGTGAAGGCTTTACAGGCACTGATTCTGTAGTAAAGGCACCACAGTAAGTACAAACATGTAATGCTTAAAATATTAAAGCTTTCACGTTGCTTTAAATTCACGTATTTACTTATTACTGCTGTAAATTGAGGGATAATTGCATTGTTTTGAAAACAACAAAATACAAAATTAATAACTTAACAAATGTGGGTATCATTTGATGTAATGCTTATTGGCTGGTGGATTTATAAGAATTGTAATTAATTTGACCAAGCTGAATGAAGATGAAACTATTTTTACTGTAAAATGTAAGACAAATGTAACATTACTGACTGATGTAGTATGCAATACAAACTAATACTTAAATTAAAACGTCCTTTCAAATAAGTTGTGTGCCATAATTAACTTTAGTAAAAGTTACAAATATCCAGTGTGTGGAAGCACATTCAATTAAAACCAAAATACAAAAGTATCCAGTTTATTGATATGTCAACTCCTTTGAAAGCCTTTTTTTTATTGTAAGAGATTGACATTTCCTGTAAAATTCTTATGAAATCATATTGAGCAAGCATATAAACCATATTCCAATTTCTTTAAGGTTAGTGAGGATTATTATTATTATCATTTTTTAATCTAACTGTGGCTTGGTTTACATGCAGTTGAAAAGCGACTCTACAGTATGACACTGAAACAGGAAAGGAGGTCTTTTTGGCAGCGCGACTTTAAGGGCAGGGTCAATCTCTTTCTCATGTTAAAAATAGCTGAAAAAACCCATGGAAACCGGAACAGGAATCATTGTTGTGGCTCACGAAGTTTTAGCAGTCGAGATCCTTTTTTTCTGACATAATATCACCTAATCTCCAACAAAAAGGCCGTACAAAACATAGACGACCCCCCCCCCCAGCACACACACACACGCACAGAGCATTTATGGACTATTTCAACACTAGAACCGCCGCGGTTATACTCATACCTACAACTGCTGGTACATTTGTGGTTTATACTCATACCTACAACTGCTGGTACATTTGAAATACCATCAATATTAAAATGAAAAACAAACTATCGGATACAACTCAAAAGTGTTATTAAAGCACATCGTATCCAACATCTGCACATCCCAAATGGTGTGTTTAAATTAACAATTAAACATAAAAGGGGTTTATTTAATAACTTACCACATATAAAGCATTACTTCAAATAATTTAAAACTATAATAAAAGGAACTAGTGTGTAAGCAGTTATATGCACATACAAAACTGTAAAAATAAAAAGTTTTTAGGCTAAAATGAAAGTAACATGATTTCTCTTGTGTGTGTGCAGCACAGAATCGAGGTTGAGCTGCTGCAACCTGCAGCTTTGCAGTTGTCTGATCGAAATGTTTCTGCTGAAGTGCTGTGGCTAGCATCGAGATGAAATCTCTCATACCTTGTACAAAATGAAGGAATTAATGGCTGCCAGGCCCAGTAGAGATAACAACAGTGGTGTGTGTGTGTGTGCGTGTGTGTGTGTATATATATATATATATATATATATATATATATATATATACACCCACACACATACACAGTACCAGTCTAAAGTTTGAGTACACCTGCTTGAAACAAGGTTTTTCATGATTATCTATGCTTTTAACTGTATAAACACTTAATAATTAATTACATGATCCGTGTACTTCTGTAAGTTGATAATCATAAGTGAATTGCTTTCAAAAATTTAATTTTTAAATTAAAATGTTAATCTTGTCAATTTCAATGAAATGGTCACCCAAAGCAAGGGGATTTCAGTCTGAAGCCCAAATCAGTTAAAAGTCTGAAATGTGTGTAACACAGTGTTAGAACACTGGCCTAAGTATAAAAGTGTCTTTGTTAGATGTTCTCTGAGTTAACTAGCATGTTACCTAATTAACCTTTTGTCACCAATTATTGTTAACAAGTGAGGGTGCGTGATTACTATAAATATAGGTAGCATAGGCACAAGTTTGTCATTCCTGAATGTAAGGGATTAGAAAATGGCAAAATACACTCAGTTAAGCAAAGAAAAAATACAGTCTGTAATTACTTTAAGAAATGAAGGTCAATCTTTAAGACAAATTGCAAGAACTTTGCAAGTGTCTGTAACTGCTGTGGCCAAGACCATCAAGCGATTTGAAGAAACTGGCACTCACGAGGACTAAACAAGGTCAGGAAGGCCAAGGGTGAACTCAGAATCAGACAACAGGTTAATTCGAGTCACAAGTCTGCGAAACCGACGATTAACTGCCCCTGAAATAAAAGCTCAGCTAAATGCTAGTAGAAGTACAGATGTTTCAACATCAACTGTTCAGAGGAGATTACGTGAAGCTGGCCTAACTGGAAGAATTGCTGCAAAGAAACTATTGTTAAAAGTGCAGAATAAGAGGAAGAGACTTGTCTGGGCCAAAAAACACAGAAACTGGACGTTTGAGGAGCGGAAGTCGGTCTTATGGACCGATGAAAATTTGAAATATTTGGGTCCAACCGGCAAGTATTTGTAAGACGCAGAGAGGGTGAGCGCATGAGTTCTGCATGTGTGGTTCCCACTGTCAAGCATGGAGGAGGCAGTGTCATGGTCTGGAGTTGCTATGCTGGTGACAGAGTTGGTGATCTTTACCAAGTCCATGGCAAGCTCAACCAGCATGGCTATCATAGCATACTTCAGAGGCATGCCATTCCATCAGGATTACGGCTAGTTGGGCAGTCCTTCATTCTTCAGCAAGATAATGACCTGAAACACACCTCAAAGTTGTGCAAGAACTATCTGGTGAAGAAGAAAAGTGAAGGACAACTCAATCTAATGACCTGGCCTGCCCAGTCTCCAGACCTCAATCCCATAGAACTTGTATGGAACGAACTGGACAGAAGAGTCAAAGCAAAGCTACCCACAAGTGCCCTACATCTCTGGGAATTGCTGCAGAAGAGCTGGAAAGACATGTGATTTCCTGCTGAAACTTGTCAACTGAATGCCTCGTGTTTGTGAGGCTGTTATTAAGGCAAAGGGTGGCTATTTTGAGGAATCCAAGATTTAGAGACAATTTAAAATTTTCGTGAATATTGCTTTGATACTCCTTATGTTTTGTATATTGTAACATATGTTTTCATTTTCAAGTATTTACAGAAACGTATATGACGTAAAACATTGTCAGTTATGAAAAAAACCTAGTTTCTGGCAAGTGTACTCAAACTTTTGACTGGTTTTTTGACTGTGTGACTATATATATATATATTATATATATATATATATATATATATATATATATATATATATATATATAAAATTGAATATTGTAGGTTATATTCAAAATAAAAAGGCAGTTCTATTGTTAATGAGATGTAACTTTTAGATGTTCAACAAACACACACACAAATATAAATTCTAAGTAGTAAAACTTGTAAAAAGTGCATTTTATATAATTTTATGTGTGTGTTGGAAAGGTAACCAGACAAACAAGTAGCTAATGCACACCGTAATTCAAAATGTGTGCAATAACACGTGAATTAATTTCTCTTGTTAAATGTTTTTATCTTCATGGCAACGCATGAAGCTGTCCATGATATTCAGAGTCATTCTTTTCCTACTTAGTAAGCAGACACGAATCTTTAAATATCCCCTCCCCTAAATGAATATGAATTGAGTAATCTACTTTGGTACAGACAATTTTTTTTCCTAAAATAGAACTGCACAGCAACGCATTTCCTGAAAAGTACGGCAAACAGGTCGTTAGGAAAACTGTCATGACTTGAGCAAGTAAACGCTGCCTCTGTATATGTGAATTATTTGGTGCCTAGCTCTGACGTTACTGTTGGATAAAGTTTATTAGGTTTTAAAAGGCTGTTTGTATAGAGTAGTTTGTATGAGGTACATTTTCAGGATAATAATTATGTCACTGCACTGTAAGCCATGTGGCTCACAAAGCAGAAAGAAAAGGTTTACAAATCCACAGCACTCTTTAATTAGAAATCATATTTGTTTATCCAGTAACTGAAAATGAATGAGCATAAGGTGGTAGTTCAGAGAGTGCTTAATCAATTTTATTCAGTGGGTGTGGAATTTATTAAAAACAGTTATTGTTTTTTAAAACCGGTTTAGTGTGTCAGTTTAAAGTAATTTTATAATGTACTGTGGTAGTGTTTTAATGGCCTACTATACTATGTCTGTTCTAGGGGAAATAATTCTGAATGACTGGCTGTGTGTACACACAGGGTTGAATAAGAATTAATCAGATGATATTTATTACAAGTTAAGCTCCATCAGTGTATGGTATAAATTACTGGTAATAGAGCTGTAATACTAGAAATAACATAAGCAAGTAGGGCTAAGTCAAGTCCTAAAACTTCTGTAATTTAGTGCCTTTTGTGTTCCAATCATCAAAATTAAAACGTTGAAGGCAGAGTTCCTATACTGTTTTTCTACTGTAATAACAATCTTGACTTGCATAAAGAAGGAAAAACATTGTGTGAAATAGCTCGCATCACTCTATATTGGTGTCTGATTCATAATCAGCAAGTACAGGGAAACATAATCTGTAATTGACAAACCCAGGACTGGAAGGCCACAAAAGCTGTCTAACAAGGATGAGCAATACTGGAAGATAATATCCTTAAGGAATAGAAAGAAGACAAGCGTTGAATTGACAACAGAACTGGCAGAAGGCACAAGTGTTGTTGTCTATCAAATCAACAGTACGAAGGTCACTGTTGAAATCAGAACTTAAAGGATGTGTTGCAGTAAGAATACCTCTTTTAAGCAAGGGGAACAAGACTGGCTAAAATATGCACAAGAACACAGAAATTGGACTGGAACAATGGTCAAAGGTGCTTTGGACTGTTGATGCCTTTTTTTTTGTAGTTTCAGTCAGCGTTCCCTCTAAGGCTAAAATGCGCACATTTTTCGCAGTAACTAGCCTCTCGCGGTAAACCTGTTATTTTTAGAGCATTCTAACAAAGCATTAACATAAGCATATACAGTCTGTCTTGCAGCTGATTCTCTGATTTCCCACTGTAAAAATGCACGTCACATTAGTGCAGAGCTCGCTTGGGCACCAGCGAATCTACAGGGTGGGCGAAGCAGGTATCTGGAGAATCTCTCATGCTGCTTGGTGCTGCTCATGAACTTTACACTTTTTAACTCGTCATGTAATTGAATACTAAAATTAGTGAAGCACAATCTTCCTGCATTATTTAGAAGTATAAATACTCCGGTAAACATAAATAAAAATCACAATACTCACACTTTAAGACATTTTTTGTTTTATTTCCCTTTTAAAAACCGTCCATTTCGGAAATCATCTCAAGCGTTTTGAAACTGGTAAAAGTGTAATCAGCACATTATTCGAAAATACACATTTATGTGTACAGTAATTAAAAAAGACCATGTCAATTTTTTTTTTTTTTGCGAGTTTATCCATCATGTGACTTCACTCCATGCCTCTGCTGAAACTTAACATGGCAGGTGCACCAACGAAGAAAAAAAAAAAGGAATGTTTCAGTAAGGTAGAGCTAAAAGAAATCGGATTATCTATATGAGGATGGTGTGATAGTATTCTTAAAGTTTTGCTGTAATTCGTGTGATCATGTATGAGTCAATACCATTAAATATCGTAATGCCAGTCGTAAACATGTAAAGAATAAGAAAGCAAATAAGACGGCAACAAGGGCAAATGCGTATTTCATTATTGTTTTGTTTATTTCTTTCCATGCTACCTGCCTTTAATGAAGCTATAATTAGCAATTTTAAATGTGGCCGTTTCTTAATTGAGTTATAGTTTAGACGACGACGAAGTGAGCTCAACTACAGTTGCTATATTGGTAGTGAATGCGCAGACGGTTTTGCGAATTGCTCGGAAAACTGCTATATTCCAGTGTCTCGCAACTGCTTTGTGCCATTTTGGAATATCTCTCATTTTGTGCCAAAGCACTGTTTTTTTGCGAGGCACACATTTAGCGAGCGGATTGCGTGAAGGTCGAAGAAAGGGCCCGTAGTCACTACACACCGTTGGTTTCATAAGACATTCTGTCTGGAGACACACCTTTTTTTTAAATCTTGCAAGTAACACTGCAGAATTAGGAAAGAAATAATTGAGAGGATTAATTATGCATTTACATTAAAAGGAGCACTAGTTAAATTACAATCGGGTAATACATAGCAGTGAACGTGTTTTAGAGCATTGAGCCAGTCAACACGCCTTTTGTCAGTGTTTCATATTTTATCCTGGTTATTATTATAATGTCAGTAAAACGCTAAACTTAATTTGTGGAGTGCTGGACATAGGATTACTCTCACATTCCATTGCTGGACTGTTACTAAACGGTTTCGGATTTTTTTTTTTTTTTATTATTATTATTGTAAATGAGAGCAATAAGTTAAACAGGTCTTTTTAAAACACCTTTATTTGTAGACTAAACTACTGTGTTATTGGAAGACTGTAAATATGATTCTCACAACTGTGCTGGACATTTGGTTTTCTGAACTGTTGTAATGTAATTCTTAGGTTTCCCTGCTTATTTTAATGACAGCAGTGAGTCAAGTGATGTCTATAAACATTAGGACAGGTTTGAAGTGTCTGCAGGTGCTTTACTCAGTGCAGATGCCAGCGTTTAATGCAGTAGTATAAAGCAGTTTTATGCAGGCCACCAATTATGCATGCAGTCTATATCTATAACAACCGACAGGGCTGCATAGGATCAGAGGATGATTCAAAATCGGAGGCAGAGCCACATAAATGTCTTGTTTAAAGTAATATTGAGTTACTTGTGTTGGAATATTGTTTCAAATTGTATAATGCAACAAAAATGTATTAAAAGGGTTAATGATAATAACTGATAATTTACCCTTTCTCAGTCAAAACGGCGAGTTTCTCAGTATCTAAAAAGCTTAGCAGGAACGCTGGTTTCAATATATTCCGTAATGCAGTGCTATCATGTTCTTTTATGTTTAAAAAAATATGATTGTTCTGGGGCTCAGAACTACAGTATCCTTAATATAGCCTATATTATTTAAATAGCCAGGAAGTTCAGAAATCAGGTTCTACTACCGCAAATCTGACATGAACTTATCCTACTTACACTTAATGTCACAGAAATGTTGTAAGCACAGTAAATCTCAAGAGTCTGTAGGTCATTAATTGTACTACCTGTTGGGAGCTGTCCAGGAAGCTACTTTACTGTATAGTAAAGGAAAATATTTTTAATCAATTCAAATTTAACAGGGATTGCTTCCATTTCTGGTACCTACCCAATAATTAAAATTATAATTACATATATCAGAAAGGTAGTTTTAATACAGAGAATTGGGGCTAGTCTGCTACAGTATGAAATACAAGTATGCAAATGTTCACTAGTTTAAAACATTACTTCAATTACAGAGATGAAACTAGGACTCCTAAATGTCTTGTTTTATAATTTTGATCTTTCACAATTGAAGTACAGCCCAGAGGAAAAAAATTAATAAATAAGAGTAATTTATCCGTGGTCACTTAATTCGGAAGGGGCTGATATTGATTAAAAGTCATCATGAGTACTAGGCCTATGTCTGTCTCTGTCTATGTATCAAATCAATCAATCAATCAATCAAACAAACTTTGTTATATAGCACCTTTCCTATTGGATTACATTCACAAAGCACTGTACAAGGTAATGAGGAACAATGCATAATACATTAAATACAGGACATAGTACATTAAATACAAACAGTAAAATAAATAAATGCAGGTATATTAATTACAGGGCATATTACTTTAAATACAGGGCTAGGATATTCGTACTACCTGTGCACTGTTTATGGTCGATACAGATTGTTCAAACCTGCATTTAGTGTTTGGTTGCACTGTATATCGCTGACCAATGTAGCTCCTTTGCATAACATATTTGCATCCATCCAGCTGTATATCATGATTCTTGCTTGCACTGTACTGCATTTTGTAAAACACTTTGTGATGGCTGTCCAATATAAAATGTGTTATGTAAATTGATTGATTGATACAATCTAGCAGTTGTACAGTTCTTTATTTCCAACAACTCAGCCATTTTAGTACAGTGACTTTGTGTAGATCATGCAACTGAGCATGCACAAACTGGAATGGGTTAAGGAATTAACCTTGCTTCTTTTGTTCTTGTGTTTGAGCCTTGGTGACACTGGAATCAGCATTGACTGGTGTGAGTTGAATAGACCGCACAGCTACCTTGGTCCCTTAATGACACTGGGGGAAGTGACTGAGCACAGAAAAAAGGAAGACATGTTTATCTATACTGTTCATAATGTGAAAGCACCTTGGGAGTCCTATTGAAAACCATGCACAGCTGGTCTCTAGTAAACGAAACAGCTAAGAATATGTGCAAGCTGTAATTCCTAATCAATTTCAGTCCTGTTCGCATATAGTGGACATGATAAAATTTTAAATAAGTTCTGCTTGGCTTCGTCCTAGTCTGTTTTCTTCCAGATGAAAACCTCTCTTGCACTCAAGAAGTGAAAATGACAGAACCTCCTACTGTACCTGGATACAGCAAGGGTGTGCAATTTTTTAAAACAACTTCTTGTCAAGGGGACAGAGTGCTAGAAAAATCTACTTGTCCTTCTTAAAAGTCTACTTGCCCGCTCTCTGTCGTTATTCAAACATAAAAATAGCTTATGCTTGTTTTTTCCACTCATTCCCTATAAGCTGAATTCAACTCCTGATGTACAGGTGTTTTAGTTTGTTGCAGCAAAGCTATGAAATCATTGCCAACTATTACTGCTGCTTTGTGGAATTCAGATTTGTCTTGTTCATCAGTTTTGTAACTGCTGAACCTCAGATTAAAATTATTTCTGTATAGCCTGTCAAGTTTCTCTGCATGTTTTTCACACATAATGCATGCGGTATTTACAGTAAGCACCATCAAATTCTGCAAAGACAAATTTTACAGCTATTTTTCCTCCTCTAGCATCTTGTCCCATGATGGCTAACTAGAACACTGCTGCAGCAGGGTGATCCTGGTTTCATACCCTGATGGTTTTTGTATTTTTTTTGGGAGGGCAACATTCTTGCCCTGCACTACTCTCACTGAAAAATATATACATGAATGAATTAATACATAAACACATTGCCATGAGATTTACAGTCTGTATTTTATTTTAAAATAATAATAAAAAAAATATATTGTACAGATAATCTCCTATATAAACGTTTACTTTCTGTCATTATAAACGTATTTGGCAATCTTCATGTTTTAATAGTTTCACAAATGATGGCTTGTGCATGTTCAATAAATAAGTAATATCACTTCTTTTTAAATCGAGTAAAAATATCT
Organism: Polyodon spathula; assembly: GCF_017654505.1. Taxonomy (NCBI): domain Eukaryota; kingdom Metazoa; phylum Chordata; class Actinopteri; order Acipenseriformes; family Polyodontidae; genus Polyodon; species Polyodon spathula. The sequence continues at coordinate 24,106,169 of NC_054537.1, read as the reverse complement.
GTATTTTAATATAGCGTTTAAATATGGTAAATTAGGTTAGTAACACTAAAGTCGAAAGAAAAAAAAATCATTATATATTTTGCCTGAGAAAGTTTGTCTTAAAATGCTTCTAAAAAGTAAACTTCATCTTGACCACAAAGTAGACTAATTTCATAAATGACACAACACTTTTTTCTAATCCAGCTGGTTGTTGTGTTTTTTTTTTTTTTTTGTTTTTTTTTTTAACTTTACTAAATTGCTGCATTTAAATGTCAGGTTCATGTATTAAGAAAGCAGTGTCACTTATTTGCTAATTTACAAAAAACATAAACAATACCTTAAATCTGAAAGATTGTCTGTCTAGAAATATATGTGTTTTTCTACAACAGAATGAATATAGGAAAAGTAAATCTAAACTATTTTTCCAACAGGCAAAGCATAATGGCAAAACTTGTCCCTCACATTAATCTTGTTGTCTCGGGCATCGGGCGATATGTATTGCACAACCCTGATATAGAATCATCTAAGAATCATTTAAGTGCACGATGCTTGATCAAAATAGGTTTTACTGGAGTCATTCACTGAGCTCTGGGAAGATAATGTGATAGCCAGGGAAGATAATATAAACAAATTTATTTAAACTTGATTATCAGAAAGCAGTTTGGAGGTATTCAAAATATGACTGACCGGTGCCTTGTTCTGAATGCACAGGTCATCTGAGAGAGAGGAACATGTTGTTGATATGCCATAGAAGAAACAAAGACCCAGCCAGAGTTTATTTGATCTTATTCTTTCAGAAAATGACAACAAAAAATACAAAATGAAGTCAATCGAGCATCTTCATCACACAGTAGTTCCTACTACAGTAGCACTGCATGGAGAAGAGTTCAAAAGGCTGCACTATATGTTAAAGAGGACTTTGATGAAACTATGCATGGTCTTGTGATGCTAACATGCTGTCATGGTAGGGACTCTTATACCGTTATCATGCCCATCTGTCATTCTCTCCATTGTGAACACAACTTCAAACAGCCTGCTGTAGATGTTTTGTATTGCATTTGGCTATAATCTGATAAACAAACCTATTATACAAACATTTGTAACCGTTCAGGTGCAGTAGCCTACAGTGCAATTGTTACAGTGCTTGCACTGATTTGTATCCTTTTTGGTGGATTGAAGACATGTTGTGTGCTTACACTTGGTCACACAAAAGTGTTGCTTGCCATGGGTACTGAACTTAGATAAAATGAAGCAGCGTAATAATGGTGTATCTGAACAAATGTTTAATGTATATGGAGTTTCATATATTGTACCATATTGTATTCACAACAGTATATTTAAACAGACATATTCCAACAATTATTTGCTGTCTCTGTTTTCTTTATGGTTTTAGAACAACAGCAAATATCTCACTGATATTCAATTTGACAATGTCTTTAAAAAATTGCTACTCTGAGTCAGGTGTTTAGCAAAGTTAAACAGTTTGGTATTTTTTAGAAATTAGAAGGTTCAGTTTGTCACACTGTCTGTACGCCCTGTACTATTTATTGTTTTGTTGCACAGTGTGCACAGTATACTTTCTTGGTGTTGAGTTTGTTAAATGGTGCCAGGATGAATTGTATTTCTATAGAAATCAGTAGAGATGTCAGAAGTCATGTTATATGTGTGTGCTGTTTCATACAGTAAGACCTTCCTTATGATTGTGAGCAAATCCCAGTCTGTTCCTGAAATTGTATCCTCCACCACTCTGCCATCCTAGTTTCTATATTTGTCTATAAGTGCTGTAGTAGATTTTTAAATATACTTTCATTATGTGATTTTATAGAAAATATTAAAAAAAAAGATTTGCTTTTACTGATCTCAAAATCAATGATACAAAAATGAATGGACATACTGCCTATTTACAAAGCATATTGTAGTCATTCTTGCTTTGGAGTTTTGTTGCTAATGAAGCTTCCATTCATGGTTGTGTACACCCCCAGGCGTTCTGACCAATCACTTAGTGCAAAAGAAGTACCCTATGTTTGTGGAGTGAAATTGAAATCTCATGTTTCTTTTCTTACAGCAGGAAACCTCAGCCTCAAAAACCACTTAATATAGAGTTGATCTCTCTGCTTTCAAAGCCATTAGAACTAACTTTATTACATTTTTTTTTTGTTTAGACTCCACTGTGTAGACTAATAGGCTTCTGTATCTTGTCTGTCCGCTGGCTATTAAAGATTTGACCCCCCAGGAGCTTAAGCATGCTTTTCTCATCATCCCGATATGTGTTCTTATGGTCATGCAGAGATATGTTGAGAAAAAAAAAAAAGAGATCCGCAATCTCAGACATCTCAAATTAGATTTTGCTGGAATAGTGTTATTCATAAACAAAAATGAATTTTAATGATTTGTGTCTTTTATTAATTTGCCAATAGCTTACATGCAGCTTTGCTCCTACTTGTATTCCTATCTCTCTGTACTAGAGCAGTGCTATACTTGTGACTAAGAATCATAGGTTTCTGGTACAGTATTACATGCAATATTTTGCTGTGTCCGAAAGTTCATTCGCTAGCCAGAGATTTGAAGATTGTTTTAAACCTTCGAAGGTTCTGCACAACACATCAGAATGTAAAGCTCACGTTCGATTGTTCTGAACTTCCACAATTGAGTGCCAGTACAGAAGTGCCTTTGAATCACTATCGGCATTGCTTATCTTATCTCACGTGTTCCCCACCTAATGCCAATTGCCACTTAGTATGAAAATATATAACAGCTGCACCAGTTCACTGCAGCTTCAATTTAACAGGAGAAGAGTATACTTGATTGCAAATAAATATTTTGTTTAATTGTATTAGGTGTGTAATCGCTTCACTTAGAAGATTCCCCCTGACACTCTATTCAACAACTGTGCTGTGTTTCAACCAATGGCAGGCACAAAATGAAACTTGCAGGAGATGTAGATAAGGGTCTAGGCTACAATCTATAAAAAAAAACTGACAAAAATCCAAGGTTACGCGATTTGACCTGGATCAGGTCAAAGGTGACTGATTCACACAACTTTATCTTGTATTTAAAACGACACCAACACCAGCTTTTATTGTCAGTTGTGGAGGAAGGTAGGGTGGGTGTCCAAATCAGGTCAAGCTTTGATGACCTGTATCTCATGAATAGGAGGTCACTCAGGCCTATAATTTACACTGCAACCACTCTTCCAAAAAGTTAATCAAAATTAGAGGAGGTCAAGTGAATATTAACCATTTTTTGATTGATTTCATACGGAATGAACCTTCTTCCATTTGCAGATTGTTCAGTTCACTTCAGAATGCTTTGATTAAGCAATCTGAGTTTGGTTGTGGAAGAATGGGCTATAAACCTAATCAGATGTTTTTCGTTATTTTTGAAAACAGGTCAGTTTGTTTCTTTTCCATTCTACAGTACCAGGTATTTACCAAAACAGACTAAAAACTGAGACACGCTACAGTACATAAATCATGTTTACTTAGGTAAAAAAAAAAAAAATTTAAAAGGTCAAAATGGCCCAAAAACCCTGTCCTATTTTGTTGAAAAACACAACAATAAATTGCTTAAGACACTACAAATGAACAGTACTTGTACAGCCCAAAATATACTGTACAGTAGTACCACTATTTGGATTTGTTTGATTTCTCTCGTATTATACTAAAGCAAATAGAACAATAAACACCTACAAACTATTTGTGATAATGGCTGGGGGGGAGGGGGGGGGGTATGATACACAGTATTTTCTTTCAATTTAATTCACAGCACCCCTTAGCTTTGTCTTGTTCTTTCTTAAAAGAAAAACAAACAAAACAAAGCAAAACAAAAAAAGCCCAGCAACGACAACAATGAAACAAGTTAAATGTGTCGGTTTCGCTCAAGATTTTACAAACACAAAACGCTTCTGTATGATGAAATGCAGGGTGCAGTTGAGCATTGCTGTACAACAGAGCCTTTCTGCAAGGATTCAGGTCATTGAAATTAATTATTTACTGTGGAAGTCGTTCAGATCAGCTTTGTATGTCACGTAAGGTAAAACAAGCTTTTAGAATCGAAATAAAAAAGTCATAACCTAATCCTTTTACTATAGAGCATCGTTGAAAAGACCAGGCATATCCCATAATTACACTGGGGGTGGCGGTGGGGGGGTATATGAGAAAAGGCTTATAAAAAGCTTATTTTGAAAAAAAATATGCTGTATAAAATATCTGATAATTTGGATTTTGCTATCCAGTCAGCTGTAAAATAAGGTGTGCTACAGTACACCAACATTTAAGGAAGCTAGCCTATGCCAAAAATAGATTTGTAAAAATAAAATAAATGAACTTGTCGCTGGATTTCATTCATATGGATAAGTGAGTGGAATGACTGTAATGAAGTTGCATACTATAACATTGTAAGCTGGTTTACTATTTTTCTGTTACAAGAACTGACATATCTGTCTAGTTATTTAAGCGATAATGAGTAAGATGGTCTTCATTACTGTATACATGGTGGGATATTAGGTTGGCTGAGGGTCTTGCACCTACTTTATAGTACCATGGGTGAGCTAAAATTTCAAGACTAATGAACCAGCTGGGTTTATATATTGTCAATGTAAAAGTGCTTGTAAAAACTCCCTTCAGTACATTTAATGCATTCTGTACCCTATTATTTTTACCTATGTACTACCTCAACTGTACAGTAAACCCAACAAAGGGAGTACAGCTATGCTGACTTTGCATGCTTTATATTTTACATCTACTTGTTACAGTAAGTTCAGCTTTTAATGTTTTACCTCTTTACTTAAGCTAATCAGAGTTCTCCCCAGGAATTCTGTACAGCTGGGTGGCAGAACATTTTAGCCGGGAGCACTTTTAACGGAAAAATAAATTGCCTTACCTTAAATATATAATACAACAAAGAACTTGAATAATGTGTTTTCTTTCGTTGACTATATCTGGTTGTGCTTTTTATGTTCTACATTTTCTTTTTCATTACTGTTTTTTATTATGGTAAAGTTCACAAAAAAAAACATAACCTTTTCACTTCCTTTTTTTAGCTTAATTGGTGAGCTTTCATTTAAATTGTTTTCTTTCTGTTAAGTTTCCAGGGCATTTTGTTAATGCATGTCTATTTTAGTTTTTAACTGTTCTACATTCTTTGAATGCAACTGTTCATTTTAAACATTTTTTTACACAACAGTACTTAAACACATTTGGTCATCATCATAACTGTTGCATGAAACCAGAGTGTAATAATCCAGCACCTCTGCACCTAAGCATTTGTATATCAGCTGACAAGTGTCTTACTTCTTAAAGGCATCCATCCTCTGTACATGAAACCCCAATGTCTCTCATAAGCACCTGGGTACGTACTTTTATGCTATCACAACAAAAGGAATACCCTTTTTTCTTTTTTTTTTTTTTTTTTTTTGGTGCATATGTATAGCTATTAAATACTATCACCTTACAGTACAATAATACAACAAAAAATGGACTGAATGATAATACCCGAAAATAATCTTAATATTTTTAATAAAGTAACCGGCACAAATATAGTATTGTGCGGTGAATTGTGCTGATCACCGGCTTATTTTGAAAACCCTACATTCGTTGTCACTATTTTTGCTTTGAAAATAATTGGTTATTTTTTTAGCAGTCATTTTAACGTTTTAGCCTCTCGAAGTGGAGGGAGGGTTTTTAGCAATTTAGGAGGGGGTCTGTCTGAAAATTGCGAGATTCCCACAATTGTGCACGGAAATGCAAGCACTGCGGTGATACAGTATAGAGTGAATGAAAGCGTTGTTTACAGTACAATGTTTTGGGTTTTTTGGGGGTTTTTTTGGTCAGGATCTCTGGTCTCAGTTGCTTGTCTTTACCCTTGCATTTTCGGGGACAGTAATGTTGCTGGTCGTACCCCCGTCCCCCCACCTTCAGTAGACTAGGCCCTGTAGGCCCAGCCCCCAAGCATCTTTAAGAAGTGATTAAGAGCACTGAGTAGGAACCTTTCTATTGAATGAAAAGACCCGTCTGTGCAACCAGATGCAGGTTTGCGATAAATCTGCCCTGCATCGCCTGCACAGGCCACATAAATTAGATTGTTTGCCTGGCAGGTTTACCTCTCTGGGATATTTTCCAATGTCTTGTTTTACCACAGTGCCTACAATATGCTCAGTATGATTCTCTGTGCTCCCAGTCTTAAGTAGGACTTTACTCAGTTTCTCCTGCAAGAAATAGTATACTGTACAGCGGGGGTCTCCAACCCTGGTCCTGAGACCTACTGTGGGTGCTGGTTTTCGTTTCAACCAATGTTACTTAATTGAACCAATTATTGGCTTAATTAGTCAAGATTAACAGGTGTTCCAGATCTTTAGCCACTGATGATTTAAAGACACCTAAAACTTGCTGGATAGGGGCTCTCCAGGACCAGGGTTGGAGACCCTTGCTGTACAGCCTATGCAACAGGACAGTAAAATCCACCTCGCAGTACTTTTTGTGTAAATGGACTGTCCCTCACATGGCTAGTATGTTCACACAAATGGAATCCCTGCCATGTGCAGTCCATTCTGTAATATTCTATTGTGTATCTGCATCACTGTTGCAATTCAGTTTCAGTCAGATCTTGCAGAGGGCAGAAGTAATCCAACTAATCCTAATTAAATACTGAATATTTGCTCATGTTACCGAAATCCAATATGGGTGAGATTCTTTATGAGGAGTGTGCAGTACACAAACTGTTTTAAAAGTTGTCTGTAGTAAAACCATAGCAAAGTGTAATAAAACATAGTGAAAGCGTGGTTAAGTATAGGTACTGTTAGAATTGGAAAGCCCAAATGTATAGTAAAGAATATTAGAAAACATGGTACAGTGAATGGATTGTATCACCATGGGAAATATGTAACGTTTTATTTTCCCCCATACACACTCATTACAAAATTTACTTGGAGGGTTTTTACAGATATTTTACTGGCGTGTAATGTAGCAATACAGAAATTTAAATTCAGTTACAGATTGTATTCTCTCACACACACAGAATCAATTTGGTCGACTACAGAGATTTAAGCCTTTTGAGATCTTTAGTAAAATTGCTGTTTGACAGCATGTGATATGAAATGGATCATAATTGTTAATTTAATTTAAAAAAATGTAATTTAACCTTGCATTACTATTAAATGCATGGGATTGCACCCTGCTCCAACCTTGAAATAGTTTTTTTCAGTGTACAGCAGTACTAGAAATGCATTCAACTACTGTACATTTGTTAATCTGTATAGTGTGTGCCGTTCTGTAGTCTGTAGTAACTTACTAGTAGAAGTCCACCCTAATCTCACTGCAAGCTGTATTAATATTGCTAGCATGTGTTTAACTTTATTACACATACTGATCTGTAGTGTAAATACATGATATGACATGAAGTGTATGTCCTATGTTATGTTTTCTTTAGAAATGTGTGAAGGGTAACACGAATGATGCTTGTATATAAATTTATTGATGTAGCCTCAGTATTTATTAAGTCAAAACTGTTTTTCGCAGTGGTATTAGAAAAGCTTAAAGATGCAGCGTGACACTACAGCATCCTTTGCACTGCAGACATCACAGTCTTTGCTGTGTAGTGATTATAAAGGGAGTGGTAGAGTACGTTTTCGATTCAGTTCAGTTGATTTTACATTGTACCGTATTGGAAATTGGCACAAATTTTTTACTCAGAATTACTCTTGATTGTTTTCAAGTGAAGCGCAGATAGAATGATTTTAAGCTATGTCTCTACAGTAGGGTTGGCCATGCTCTGGCTCCAGCTCCAGACAGGATGCTTTAAGGCTGGTACTTTGTGTTATTTCTTTTTTCTTTTTTGTAATAAAATGTTTTTGTTCTTGACAAGGGGTTGGTGCTGAATGTTGTTGTGTAAAGCAATAGGCAGATGTGATTGCAGGAGTTGTATTGATATACTGTATATCTTTTTCATAGATTTCATTAATGATGCAGCATTACACTGGCCCCATATCCATTCCCCTGGTTTTACCACATTATGTTTATTTAGAGTTACAAAACTAATACATTATTGAGAAAATCCAGCTTCAGGGTGTGCTATAAATATTTTTCTTTTGTTTATCAAATTAGGTTTAAGGTTTTATTTCTTCTGTTCTATTAATGATACCCATTCTCAGGTTGCAGTAGAGATTTTCAACAGAAAACAACTTGGTGTGTTTTTTCCTCCTGACTTTTGTTTACATCCACCATTACCTTGAAATGTTTTTTCCAGCTATTCTTTGGGCAAAATATGACCTCTGAACTAATGTGGCTGCTGTATTCTTATTTGTTCTCATGGTACAAATATAAATTCAGCATTTATAAAAACTGAACCCTAGCTCTCATCCTTGCTCGTAAAATAAATAATAATTTTTAAAAAATGAATAAATAACTGCACTGTAATTTCACAGTCTACTGTATACCACATCGTCTCAGAACGGCCCATTATTTTATCAGTATTTGCTCTAATCCCTGCCCAAAACACACCAGCCATATTTCAGGAACATTTTTTTTCTTTGCACATTCTCTCAAGTGTCCCTTGGATAGTTTTGTTTGCAGTATGCAGTAAATATGTCTATTTTTGGTCTGTGAAAAAATCTCAATCCCCTTTTACAAAAGGTTTGGAACCCCTGCCTACTGTATACCCTTAAAATTCGTATGGTATTTAAGACCGTTATCTGACTGTGTACAGTATGTTACATTTTTTACATGAAGGTGTCTGAAAGCTTTTGAAATAAAATTACAGCTTTTTTTGTGATGTGCTGTAGGGTGTTGTTTTATTGCCATTTCTGACCATAGGATTGAGGTATTGAAATTAATATTATAACCTGACAGGATTTTTGGGTAGCAACATGCTACCAAATATACTTTAACTTCTAGCCTTGATTTTTTTTATACAATCTATGTAAAAATCACTACACAACATTTTCAGGAAGTTGGGTACTGTTTAAGGGAGGCATTTCAGGATAACATGCTTGATCGTAGCACAGGTCTTTATATATATATATATATATATATATATATATATATATATATAATATATATTATATATAGAAATAAATCTTGCATATCACACAGAGTTCTTTTTCATTTGCCATGTTGAAACTGAAGCACAGCTTCTGGTGAGGCGGTAAATAAGTGCAAGGTTTTTTTGTCATTTCTAGCAAATACGAACATCTGATTTTTGCATCCCAATACATGTCAAAAAATATTAGTTTGAATATTCGGATATTTGTCCCAGCACTAATTAAGACTGGCCCAATTATTGTCTTGTACTTTAACATACTGTAAGTACCAACCCCAGTTTTGCTTTAATAATAATAATAATAATAATAATAATAATAATTGTATGTAGTGTATCCACTTCTAATGCATGTATTGAAATACTGCAGTGTATACCAGTTCAAAGAGGCTGTACGATTTATGTATTTGAATTTGGACTCTTTCCAAATACAGACAGTTGTACATTAATCCTGCTTATTTATGTCCTAAATATGTAATCCTATAGTAGGCCTACTCTGGTTTAGAATCACTGTCTTAAACAGTAGACAGTAAAAACAGCACAGTATGTGGTGTCTGTGGGATCTTTTTTGTCACAAAAAAAAATTGTTTGACTACTTCCAAATTCATATAATATTATGTTATTTAGGGCTTTAATTTGAAATGGTTTACATAATTTAGAAAAGACTTTGTACCTGTGACCTTGATTCTGAAACTTAAAATTGTCTTACGCCTTAACCCTTTCTGTACTGGGATACAGGGGAGCAACTTTGTGCACGCTGTAACTAATTAACTCTGACCCTTCTTACAAAATGCTTGTAATGTCTCTTTGTTTTGGGTGTAGAGGCTGTCGTATTATAGTGGAATCTAGTCCAGGATTCCATAACTAGGAATCTGAGTCTTCTCCATGGAAACCTAACAGACCAAATGAGCCTGGCACACTGATCTGCACATATATGCTGTACCTTTTTTAAGTAATTAAATAAATCTCATTTGTAGAATAAGAGCCAATAGGACATCAGGCTAAAGGGCAAGGTTTCATTTGTATGTATACAATAGCCCAGGTCGGGGAGTATCAAATGCATTTGTAAATATCTACTTTATCACTGTCCCCTTGGGCAGGTAATTTGACCCTATTTTTCAACGGTCTCTAACCCACATGTACTGTAGAAGTTCAGTGTGATAACAAGCAAGACACTGAACCCCTGAAAATGATTGCTTTTGAAAACTGATGGAGATGGGCCTTCATTACTGTAATTGGAGCCGTAAGGCATCATAAAAAAGTTTTCAAAGTGAGATCACCCTTCCATTACCATGATAAAAAAAAATATACAAAATTATACACATTCTCCAGATGTTGAATTTTTTTGTGTTTGCTTTTTGTTAGAGGAAGTAACAGTGTTATTAAATAAAGTCCCTAGTTCAGCGCTCCAGATAAGGTTTTGGGTCTGGGAGTAATTAACCCTCTAATTTTAACACATTTGGAAATGCGTTAATAAGTTCTGAAAGAATTTGTTTAATATTATAGGCACGTTTTTATTAGCGGTTGCCTTTGACAGTGGTTCAAGTTGATTTGTAGCTGGACTGGAGTGTCTGCGCTTCACCTGTGTAGCATTCTTATTCTTACTGTGATTGGCTGCAAAGACAACAGAGCTAGTCAGAGATTGGATAATGTTTGTTGGGTTGGTTTTGCTTGAGTAGTTTTAGGGCAGGCAGACAAGCTGTGCAGCACAATTGCTGAGTGTATTTTTGTTCATTAAATTTCATTTTAGTGCATATTTCTTTTTTTTTTTTTATTTTTAAATGCTTAAAACCGGTAGGTCCCGCAGCTTATATGGACCGCTGTCCTAGTTACTGCCTGTTAATGTGTGGAGCTTTAAACAACTGTAATGTAAAATGAATGTACTGTAGATTCTGAAGGAATATTGTTTGTAGATTTCCTGAACACCTACTTGCCTTGAAGGAACAGTTGCTTTCTGTTTTTTTGCATGAGTTTTAACTAGAAGAGAACTCTTTTCTTTGTCCAACAAAAGAGAGCATGAAATTCAGCATCACACTTTCAAAGAAAAGAGTACATGTTGTATGAAAGTTCAACTGTGCAATACAGGGTGAAATGTTCCCCTACCTTGCTACTTCGACACTGATATGAAGCATTCTTTACAGTACAGGTACTGCAGCAAATGGTCTGCATTGTTGATAATCATTTGTCCTTGTCAGCAGAAACAGATTAATGTTTTGAGTTATTTTTCCTTGGCCTCTTTACAAGTCAGCAATGTTGAAAGTGTTAAACTATTTTTTTGTAGTTCACTACCAACAATCTGAAATATTCTCTGTATTATTTTTGTATTACTGTACATTTCTCATGTTTTGTACACACTGCAATCTGTAGCTTTTATCAGCTGGCATCCACAGGCAGTGGTCCGTGTACTGTAGGGCTGGGCAGTTCAGAAATACAGTATGTTTAAACACTGAACAATTCATTTGTGCATGTGTGCCCGTCCTAGGCTGTTGTAAATGTACTGTTCTTCAGGATGAGCAATCCAAAACATTTCCACTGCGTAAACAGTATGTTAAAGAATGGTATTTTATGATAACTGTAGGAGATTATTGTTTATTTCTTTGTTTTTCAATTAACTACATAATAACTGATTGAAGTAAAAACCTGAACTGGACTAGATCTCACAGGGAGTTGAGTACCACTGCTGCACATTATAATGTAGGCCAGTGTTCTTCACTAATTTTCAGAGGGGGGCCACTTTCACCGATAAGACATCAGTGTGAGAGCCTCCACAACCGCCTTTTTCACATTTGTGTATTGTCGGGGGCCACACTAAAGTCCACCAGGGGCCATCAGTGGCCCGTGGGCCTTGCAATGAAGAACACTGCTGCAGGCTAAACTTTAATAACCTACCACCAGTCGTGTGGCCATACACTGTGTAACATTTAATACAATGGGTACTTTCAGCCCAGGAATTCTTTGGTCATTAACTGAGCTTATTGAAACACATAGTCATTCACATATTTTGAGAGGTTTGATTGACAGATGCTGTATAATTTCTAAAGCATACGATGGATAATAATGCTGAATCTCTTATAGTAGTGGCTGCAAATATGGTCTGTATGTAAATATGTGTCATGCATTAGCAATAATGTGTGTGTTTATTCTCAGTTGCCATGGAAACCCCTAGACCTGTGCGTTTTCAAATAAACAAATGCATATAAAAACATTTTCTTCTCTTTTTTTGCATTATAGAAGGAGTTCCACGGTAACTGTATTATAGAAGGGAGTACATTACTTTACTGACAACAATGTCATTTAAGACAAAAGTGCATTTCTTCGCCTTCAGGTGGTTTTCTCATGTAATTTAAAACTGATTGATTAAACCACTTTGCTAATTATTTTGTGCATTATTGGGTTATTTGCATATTAATGTTTTTTAGAAGTAAAACTTCCACAGATATTCCCTAAAGACAGATTTTTTCTGTTTTTACAATTGCTCTACACAGACATGACAGTACTTCTAAGTTAATATTTTTTTTTTCCAAAGTAATTATACAATTATTATTTTCAAATATCCTTTTAACACACTTTATAAATCTAAATGATACAGAGAGGATAACCAGGACACGTTCTTTGTTCTGTCGTCTCAGTATGACAGAGTTGCTGTACCTGTAGATTTACCAATGAGACATAAAAAGGTGCAGCATGAGGACAGGTCCTATAGGAAATTAACATGCTTCAAGTACTGTGAAAATGAACCAACAGCAAATATATTGTGTCCAAAACTGGCATACTGTACTGTACAGTGGCAGCTGGTGGCCAGAAATAAAATGTGGGGGCAGAAAAAAGGCAGAGGTAATCCCCGCAGCCAGCCACAGTAGAATCATATTATTGTATTATGACATGCAACACTTTTCATATCTTGATGTTTTAGCCCATTGTAGTTTATTGTAATAACCTTAACTATTACACACTGCCAGTGAATGTTTAAAAATGCACTGTATGCAACATTACTACAGCTATAGTCGAGACTAAAAACACACTTTTATAAAATGGCTTTCTTATCGTAGTGGTTTTTAATGTAACTTTAAAATTGCTGCTTTGTATTGTGTGTGTATACTGTTATTTAAATATCTAATAAACTTTCATTAAGTTGTGCCAGTCAGTACACTCCACTAAGACAAACAACATGACTGGCAATGAATGTGATGAGAGAAAAGTACAGCCTTGGGACGCTGAGGAAGTGCAGGCTCTAGTTTCTCTGTGGGCAGACAGAAATGTTCAGGAAGATCTGGAGTTGAAATGAGAAACTTTTTATGCCCGAATTTCTCGTGATTGGAAGCAAATGGACATAAACCACGGGTACGGTACACTTAAATTTTACTACATTTCTCATCCTTGACCTTTTATTATATTAATATAAAGAAAAAAAGCATCAAATAAAACCATTTAAAACTTATTTTCAACTATGGCTCTCGTTGCGCACCCAAACAATAAAGCACCTTAGAAACAACAACTATCCTTAAACGGGATATCTTTGGCAAATCATATTTTTAAAACCACCTTTTTTCTCCATTCAACAGAACTAATTGAACTTTATTAAGTCGATTATAATCAGTAAAAATTGTGGATTATAAAGAAATTCCTGAATATATTTACAAAATACAGCGATACAAGACACAGCTGTACCGTTGGTCAGTTAATTTTTTAACTCGATTTGTTTACTCATTTTTTGACAAACTGAGTTAATTAGTAACAATTATTAATAACAACTGTCTTTCGCTGCTGTAGTTCAGCTCTGCAGTGCAAAAACAAGACAGGCTCTCCTGGGCTCGGTAAAGCCCCGGCGCGGCTCGGTTGTACCGAGGAAAAGAGGAATAACGCAGAAGAGGCACAACTACAAACCTATTGCTTCATCAATCTGCCATGCAAAAAAAGGAGCTTCATTAATTTCTTTATTGATCTCTTCTTGCTCAGTAAATGTAATGGTTGAAAACAAGTCATTCTGTATGGTTTTTGACATCCTAGTAAATACTACTAATTCGTCATAGCAAGCAATTATTTCTCTAAGTTTCCTGTAGTTTCCCCTGTTAAGTGAATCTGGCATTTCATCGTGACCACGGAATGCTAGTTCCAGCCGAGCTAGATATGCTGTGGCTGTTTATAGATATTTATCCAGATTTTTTAAATCAGTAAAGCCATATTTTGTCCGTGTGAGCGAACCACCACATTTGCTGAAAAGTAAACAGGCCAGGAAGACAGTTATTAGCTGCACCCATGGTCAGCCAATCCACTCTCTCATACCAACCACTCTGAAAAGATCTGTTCTTGTTAGAATTTTCCGTTTTATACAAAGTTTTTCCATGTTATCAGGCATTGCAAACAGGGTCTTCATCAGCCGATCAACAATGTTATCCTTCATTCTGCCTTTTAAAAATGCCTGCGCAAGACAAGCCCCAAGGGCTAATAAGACGATAAAACAGCTGTTAAAATCGCCTTCAGAAAACTAGATGCGAAACTGAATGATACAATTTCCATTATTTAACAGTTCACTCATAAGCGAGCGTGCTCGGGACAGCATTGCTTCAGCAGGGGGCAGGCAGGTGTGCAGCTCCTCCAATTAAAAACAGGGATCAGACCACAAAATCTGCCATTGCAAGTACTGTGGTTAACAGCAGATAGGAGTTTGTATCAGAGGCTTGTCTACTCAAGGGAAGAAAAAAAAAAAAACTGGGCCCCTCTCAGCAGTCAGAATTACTCTTAATATAGCAATGTTAATTCTAGGGTTTAAGTTAAAATGTCCTTTTTTTTCTTTAATTTTTTTACAATACTTGTATTTTCTTTCATATAATTTTATATAATATATATTTTTTTTTTTTCTTCACTTTGAAATTAAGTGGAGGCTTCCTCTAAGGAGCCTCCACTTGTACTGTAGTGGTACTGTAAAGTATTTTTGATGTTTTCTATTAGTTTGTTTGATCATGTTGAAATGTGTTTCCATGTAGTCACAAATAACCTTTCTGGTATCTCAAAAGGAACATTCAGGTTTTTAATACGTTTATTTATGTATTAATTATTTGATATTTTTTTTTTTTTTTTTTTTTTTTTTTGTGCAGTTGCCTTCTTGTTTGCCATTTTAATTGGAAGCAGATAGTCCCTCTAAGATATATGATATGGGCTCAGGTCCTTATGAATAATAAACCATTCTCATCTTATGAGAAGCAGAAATAAGGTGTATTATTTCTGAGTGTTGCCCTCCAGCTATTTTTTTAAGAATGGAAATGCAGATCTCTTTATGGAACGCTTGCATTGAAAACTGTGTCTGCTGGATTCAGAAATACATTGTTATACTCAGGAGCATATAGAATTACTAATGAAGACATAACGTATCAAATACAGATTTTATTTTTCCATTCGATCCTCTTAGCTGGTACCCTGGGGATGTTTTGTTTTTGTTCACAAAAACTCCCATTTTATAGGATTTTTAATCTAAATACATTCCAGCTGATGTCTGTTGAACAAAAAGAAAGTGCAGTATAATCATATGTAAAATCTAATATGTTTGGAGCATACCGAGTTTTATATGCAGAAGTTTGATTGGTTGAATATATAATGGACCACCTGTCTCAAGGAATGACAGACCCTGAGCTTAGCAGTGTGAGACTTAATCAGGTACCACCAATGCTCAAATACCCAACACTTTCAATACTATTTTATTGGGGAATCTTATATAGTTTTACTATAGTTAACTTTGAAGCCAAGCCTACAGCATGCTGTTAAAAAAATAGTTGCATTGCCGTTATACCGTCTTTTGTATGTTAAAAGAAAACCTACTCTGTGGTAATCTATTGAATAGCTTTATAGTACAGTATATGTTGGCAGTTATTAAGTAAATGCTATTTCTGCTGTTTGTAACGGCATATCCCTTTTTTTCACAGAGGAAATTAAAGCAGAAACAGAAACTTTAAGGTAAGCGCTGCTTTTTTCTGCTTTTGTCATTTTAGTTTTTTCTTGCACGCTATTCTTTGTGTTCCTGTTTTGTTAGGACTGTGTATGTCTTGATTTGCTTTTGGTTCCAATCTCTCCCTGATGAAATACAGCTATGTCTTATTTTAATGTCTTGATATTAAATAGTTCTTCAAGTCAACAATGTTTGTTTCATTTATTGAGGGAATTCTTGTTTATGGTCATATTTTCTGTGCACCCATTCCAAGCTCAAGTTAAAATCAAGTACTGATTAAATTCTGTATACCATATACTAATGAATTGAGACTGTTCAGATCAAGCTCATACTGATCAAATATCAAGTCCAGGCTGCCACAGGTTGCATATTTGTCTCTTGACACCTGTTTCTGTTCCTTTTTGGACATGGATACTGTACTACAGTAATCTGTTTGGATTACAATAATCCGTCTAAGCAGTTTGGGTTGACCGAGTTCTGCCAGCCAGAACTCGTAAATGGGGCTTACTGTCCCAGTTGAAATTGTTTTCATATATCCCTTCTGTTGCTGATGAATCCTTGCATCTTAGTTGGGCTGTGCTGGGTAAATGTTTATGTTAGTTACAGTACTGTAGGTATGGTAGGCCAGTTCAAAAAGTGTTACTGCTGATCATCTGAATCAAAATTAGCAAATACAGTAAGATCTGTACAAGCATTTTCAAAATGATTTGACCTATTAATTACTAGAATATTATATTTAAGGTCAACATAAGTGCCACTTTGGAGACAGCAAGTGATGTTGTGTCTGCCAGTTCACCACCCTTCACTGCTTTAGACTCAAATGTTCGGACGAACCAGCCAAGCGAATGATCAAACAAGAAGAATAAAAAACAATTTTAAAGAGGGTAAATGTTAATTTGAAAAGGATACAATGTTGCACCAAAAGCATGAAAATATAAAGATAAAAAGAAAGATTGACTGTTGAAAGTTGACAGTAGTTAAATCCACCATTGCTAATCCAAAATTTTTCTCTTTTTTTTTTTTTTAGTCCTCCCCCTGGAGATTCCAAGTCTAGCTCGGGCACTCTGCCGCCACTCAAATCAAAGGCAACTTTTATTGAAGCAGACAAGTACTTCTTGCCTTTTGAGTTAGCATGTCAGTCCAAATGCCCCCGGATTGTCAGTACATCTCTAGACTGTTTACAGGTCAGTACTCATTAACAACTGGTGGAAGAACTTGAATGTAACCCCCCAATTTGTTTTTACAAGAATTCCTGCTGTTTTAGATTGTAACATCCAAGTAAAGCTGTTTCATCCAAGGTTAAAGTTGAACCATTATCTGCATTACATTCATTTTATTTGATTACATTATTCATTTTATTTTCTTTCACATAAAACATGCAAAATAAAGGTTTGATCAGTAGGGGCAAATGTGTGTAATATTACACATCCTTGTGGGTAGCATTTTTATTTAGACAAAAGGAAAAAAAAAAACTGTTGACTTGTATAGGTTTCAAGTAAGTTCCCTTGTGCTTGAAGATTTCTCTAGGCTTTATTTATTAAGGAGAGGAATCCTTATACTGAGCATTGTGGGCCCATGTATGTTTAAGGTTTTATAGTAAGTGTTCAGTATATCTTTTAGCAGACATCTGGCAGCAGTAAATATCCTCAAGACAGTTTTATTTTTAAACAGACTGACTGCACAAGAGATAAACAAAATGAAAACCTTGTTTCAATATGAATTGTATGCTCTGTATCTTGGTAACCTTTGATAAATGTCCTTTGTGTGTGTGTGTGTGTTTCTCGAATAAACGTTTTGCTCTTTACATCTTTTAGAAACTAATTGCTTATGGACATCTCACTGGAAGCGCCCCAGATAGCACAGCACCTGGAAAGAAATTAATTGACAGAATAATCGAGACCATATGTGGCTGTTTTCAAGGTCCGCAGACCGATGAAGGTGTTCAGCTGCAGATTATAAAGGTTTGCTTCCTTTCACTTGGTATGACAACAGGGTTGAGATCTTTTCACCACAGGGGTGGGCATGGTTAGTGTGTGAGAATGGGGTCCGACCGGTTGCTCTCAGTTTTCTAAGTAGAGTTTGATATGTTTATTCTGAACTGTCTTGCAGTATAATGCTGCAGACCATCTTGGTTGTTTTTACCCTGGGCGTAGCTGAAACTGTTTTCTACATAATGTACCGGTGCTGAACTTGTGTTGCCCGCACGCATTCCCTGGTGTTCCAGCTTAGTTATAATTTGTTTGCATGTTGTCGTACAGGGTGATTTATGAAGTCACTTGACCATTTTCTGCTGCAGCTGAAGACAAGCACACCTAGTGGAGTTGAAGGGTGCCATGAGGGCTGAGGTGCTGTTTGTCACTTAGAAAAAGCTGCCTTCAGATTTTTTGTTTTTTGTTTGTTATATTTGCCTTACTATTATATGGTGCTTGCAGTGATTCCAAGTGGTTTGGTGTTTTGCTGCTCCGATATTGAGAAAAAACAATGAAATAACTCAATATCACGCAACTGAACCAGTGAAAATGTTTGCAGACATCGGAAAAATATGAAGGGAAATGCATCGTGATTTAAAGCTACCTACTCTTGCATGTTCTCCAATAAAGTTATCCAGCTCAAGACAAATGGTGGCCATTATGTCAATCAAGCTTGCAGTAGATGACATTTTCTAATTCTGCAAGAACTGTTAAACCGAAGAGCATGCTTATACACGCTCTTAACGTTTTGTGAACAGGACCAGTGTCCTCAGACAGAGATCTCACAAATATGTTTGGACATGGATTTCCAGGGGACGGTTTTTCAAAATTTATAATCTGGATAACAGTGACCAGGATTTTGTAGCCCTATATTTTGTGATCGAGACTACTTTTATCTGGGTCGTTTTGATCAGTTTTTTCAGAAAATGTCACTGCTGGATTACATTAATGTGATTATAAATAGTGATGATTACGAAATCCGTTTTTTTTTTTTTTTTTTTTTGTTTTTATTTATTGTTTAAGTAATTTCAATCTCCAAATCTAGGATTATAAGATCTGGATCACTGTTATTCAGATTACAAGAAGACGTCTTAATAAGGGTTGCACTTTCTGAACAGCAGTACACACCTTTGCAAAATAGTATTATTTGATTATTTAGGACAGAAATGAAGGTACAGTTATTTTATTTTATTATACACTAGAAATTTTTCCAGCAAAAATAAAATTTTTTAGTGTACATTGTTTTCAAATGTTTTTTGCTCTACCTCCTAGGCTTTGCTTACAGCAGTAACTTCTCAGCAGATAGAAATTCATGAGGGAACAGTTTTGCAGGCTGTAAGAACATGCTACAATATCTACTTGGCCAGCAAGAATCTTATCAATCAAACAACAGCCAAGGCTACTCTTACCCAGATGCTGAATGTCATTTTTGCACGAATGGAAAACCAGGCAGTAAGTAACTTTCTGAAATCATGTTTTAAATGTCTGTGAAAAATAGCTGTCTAATTTTAATATCTATCTGTCTGTCTCTGTCTATCTATCTATCTATCTATCTATCTATCTATCTATCTATCTATCTATCTATCTATCTGTCTCTATATATAGTTTTTTTTTTCTTAAATAACCAAGAATCATCAAGAAAAAAAAAGACAGACCGGTAAATGTAAAGAGCTGTCTCGAAATGCTTGAACTTATGTCTTGTAAGTTGAGTTTGCATTGGCTTGCGTTTGCATTGGTAAAAGCTATGACAAGGTTTAAAAAGTGTTTTGCTGCTTGTTGTTGCTTTTCTTATGCTTGCTTACTTACAGATCCTAGATTGTTGCGGTATGTTTTGAATGTTAATGCAGAAGGTTTTTGAAATCTGTATTCAGTGAATTCAATTTTTTGGTCATGACCACGGCCACTAATGTAAAACATTGAAATTACGGTTCATGTGTATAGTACAGTACGTTTTCTTGAAGTTTTGCATTATCATGCTACATTTGCTCTGTAGCACAAAACGAGTGTATCATCTCCATAGTTGGGTATATCTCCTAGCTATCAGATAAAAAAATGAAAAGAAAGTAAATGTTCCATTCTTGAATTTAAAGCTGTAGTTTGTTGTTGCATTTGTCTATTAAAAAAATATTGCTGCTGAAGAACAATGCTGGGAATCAAACAGTTAATCCATTGTTATTTAATTATTTCTGCAGAACAGTTATGTGTCTGTGTGTTTCCCAGACATCTTTGTTTTGTTTTAAACCTGGAACACGTGCTTGTTTGCTACTGTATAATGTAATTCTGTGATTTTGTTATGATTGGAAAACTGTAGGTGTTGAAGTTATCAAGATCCTGTCTTAATTTCAGTGGTTTTAACCTATTGGGGGGAACAAAAATAAGGTTAATGTCAAGTTAGAATTCCAGCAGGACTGAGTATTGTTGTTTGTGACTGGCCTGTACCTGTGTAACAGCCCCCAAAGCATTGTTCTATTTTTCTGTTATCTTGCCTACAAAGCTTGATGCATTTTATCATGGTTTTTAGTTGGTGGCTGATTGGGAGGACTTGTAATCCTCTCATGTATTCTCTTGTATTGCATTTATTGCTTGACTGTATGTATCCAGCTCCAAGAGGCCAAGCAAATGGAGAAGGAGAGACACAGGCAACATCATCTGCAGCAGTCCCCGGTTAGCCAGCATGAGCCCGACTCCCCGCAGCTCAGAAGGCTGAAGGAGCAGCCAGTGAAGCAGCTACCTCAGGAACCTGCAGGAGAGCCAGAGCACCCCGCTAATGAGGCAGAGAAGAGCGTCCACGAAGACACCGAGCCAGAAAATGGATCTGAGTTCTGCAGTGCAGAAAATGAGCAAACCGAGGCTGATCAGGCTACAGCAGCAGCAGCAGAGGGTAGCAAATTCATTCTCTCTCTCTCTCTCTCTCTCTCTCTCTCTCTCTCTCTCTCTCTCTCTCTCTCTCTCTCTCTCTCTCTCTCTCTCTCTCTCTCTCTCTCTCTCTCTGAGTTCTCTTTTGCTTTGGAAGATTCAGTTCAGGCTGGAGGCAGTTGCAGTATAACCCAGTGTTAACAATAAAAGCCCTTGTTACATAACAATGCTTATCTTTAGTGGTTTCCGGTTAACACTACGCAAATTGAAGTTAAGTGTTTATTGCAGGGAGAAAAAAAAAATAAAAATTCACTGCTGCAGTATTTAAACACCATGGCCAGTGGCTCTGACAGTTCCCTTTTTCCTACCACTGCTACTTTTTCCTTCTATTTTGTAAAAGTTTTTGTTTCCAGATAAAATACACCATGTGTGTGTACTGTACACATATTAAAGACACATTATAGTAGATTTGTCTTATATGTGGGTAGTGCTTACATACAGATCATGTTACTTTCCCATATACAGGATATTACTCATGCAGTAAACCATGTAAGTCTGTTGAATCATAGAAACCATCTATGTAATGTAAGTTATAGTAGTATTTATTTTTAAGAGAGTGTGTTGCATCACAGATAAGTGCTTTTATCTTTGTTTTAAATAGCATGTTCCTTTGAAGCTGGAAAGACCTTTATGTCCTAAACTGGATCATAGGTAATTTTCCTTCCTTTTTTTTAAGGTTTGTCTAAACAGGATGGAGGCGACATTGATGGGAGCGACACTCCAAATTATGAAGAAAAGGCACAAGAAATTGTACAGAGGATCCTGCAGGAAGTAGTAAAAACTGTTGTAGGAGGTAGTTTCCGGTTTCCATTTGTTTATTTCTTGAATAAAATATTGTTCTTTAATAACGTGTGATTGTGGAACTCCAGGGAGAGTGTTAATGTACATGCAGAACAGATGTGGACTAAGCTATGCAAGACATTTTGTTGTGTAGCATAACATAAAAACACTTTGCATTAAAAATGCATTTTGATTCTCGTCTTCAGTATTTCCATACATATTCTATTTGTTCATTATTTTTTGTTTCTTTGTATTCATTTTAAGTTCCTCTACATTAACCCTTCGCGGTCCATTTATTCAGCGCCTGTCAGGCGAGTCAGGTCCAATTTATTTTCACACAAGCGGTTTATTTTACATACGCTGTATAAAAGTAATTTTATAAACAGTAAAACAGGTCAGTAATAAGTGTCCTGTTGATATGTCTGCCTCTGCCCCTTTCCTTGTTCGCTGTATTTATCATATATCTCTTCATAGTAGTGCATACTGATAAATCATCTCCTGATCACTTGTTTTATTACCAAACTCCTCCTCCTCAATAATGCGATCCAAGTCATTATTTTATTACTATAACATCTCAAAAAGCTTAGCAAATATCTGTGATATTCTGTCCACCTCCGGGTTTTTTTCGGCTTCTGTCGGCCTCACTCACCCATTGAACGCTTTTCTCTGCTTTTTCTGGAGAAAAAGACTAGGGACCTGTGCTTGACGTCTTGCTGATGATGTCGGACAGGTTCAGGGTCAGGGTCCAACATCAGACTGGAAAGGAAAATTTGTAATGTCAGACCTGGTTCGACCTAGGACCGCAAAGGGTTAAAGAAAGTCAGCGGGAGCTCGGCTTTCTCTTTTATGCTTTGTTTCAGTTTGTTTGTTCAGTTGAGCAGGTGTAATCTTAATATTGAACGGTGGCTGGTCTGTAAAACTACTTTTAAATTTGAAATCTGCCTCTGGTTAGTCGAGGCTCCAGTATTTTACAGTTTGAACTTTAATGAGGTTTTCTGCATGTAGATTCTGGAGAAAGTCCTGGTGGGAACGGAATTGTGGAGAGCACCACTGGAACGCTGGAGGATGAAACTGGATTAGGCAATGACAATGAGAATGTCCATGCAAATGGAATCCCTGGAACTCCAATCTCGGCAAGCTACACTCCGTCCCTTCCCGATGACAGACTGTCTGTTTCTTCAAATGACACTCAGGTGCACTTATCATTCTAAATCCTCAAGAGTCATTTAAATACACGTTAAGACAGTTTTTTATTATAAGAAGCAATACTAATATTTTCACCATTGTTTTTTTTTAGTTGGGTTTCGGCAGTTATGATGAGAAGTGTGAAGTGTCAGTAGCAGAAAACCTTTTCTTTTTGCTAGTAAAGATTAGCAAGATACACAGAGACGTATTTTTCATTATCCAGACAAGCGGTCTTAAATGCCTTAATTTTCCAAAACGGCTTTTTCTAAGTTCTCTTTTCCTCCTTAGGAATCTGGAGTTACAACAGGACCGTCTACTGGTGCTAAATTCTCCCACATTCTACAGAAAGATGCCTTTTTAGTCTTTAGGTCCCTGTGCAAACTTTCTATGAAACCGCTCTCGGACGGACCTCCAGATCCAAAGTGAGTCCTGTATTGTGCTTAGGCTCATTTGTTGTGTTTTTAGGTATTAAATTTAATAAGATAAACAAGCTGTATGATTTTAGCAACCCTAATATGGTTGGCTATTAGTTGAAGTCAGCTCAGTTCATTTTAGCACTTTTACTTGTTTTCCAATGTTATTTATTCATCCTCAGAATTGTCTAAAGTAAGACATTCAAACGTAATTTTCTATTCTTCTCAGTGTCTTTAATCTGTTGTTTAAGCTCTGGTTACTTAACAAAATGCTGTTTTATAGTCTATCGTTAAAATGACATTGCTTAGAAAAATAATTGCAGTGCTTGAAGAAAAGGTAATTAGCATTAGCAAGATCCAGTTTATGTATGTGGTGCTATGACCAATTGCGTATTCAAGGGGATTAGGTATGCACATAAATAAATAAACTTTAATGCATCACTTTAACCAGAACATCTTTTCTTTGGATAAAAACGGTTTGCAATTGAAAGGAATGTTTCCTTTAGCATCAGATGCTATCTGCAGCATTTCCTATTTTTAATAATTAAAATCAATATTTACCTCTGTACACAGCTGCACTGAAACAGTCTTAACCCAGATAATGCTAAATAATCTTTCTCAGTACTGCAAACATAACAAAATAAAACCACTTCACTTAGAATACTAATATTCTACTACCCAGATTTCTGGCATTGCTGTTTATTGTCGATGATAGTTCATTCCTTATATTAGGAATAATGAATAATGCAATTCTCATTATTTATTTTGTGACATTTTAATGGTATATCTAAACCTTGGTAATATGTTTTTCTTTGTGTTGTGGATTTTAAAATCCACATTTCCAATGCAGGTGAAGATATCATTATAGGACAGAGAGATAGTGTTCTCCTTATAGAAATGATGTATCCTTCAGTTATCATTTAGGCATACCTTTTTAAAAACTTAAACTTCTTGTAGGCACTTTTTTCTTCTTTTGGATTGCCAATAACATATTAACTTGAGGCAGTACTGTAATATTCATGTAGTACTAGCTGCAAGTACAACTGCATTGGTTCTACAAAACTAGTGCAGCTTTTGAAACACTCAAGAACTTAGGGTTTGAAGTACTAGGATAAACCCCCATCACTATTACTAGCGACTTCTCAAACGTGCAAGTGTAGTGTGTAGTGTCCTGCCACAGGGCCAGGGACACACAGTGGATGAGCTCGACACAAATATGATTCTGTTTATTTTTGTGTTAATACACTGTATTTTTGGCAAAGAAGTATTTGAACTTGAGCTTGAACTTAAAACTTAATAATCTTCCAGTACCAGTTATTACAAGCTTGATGTATAATAAGAAGAGTCGGCTGATCAGATGTAGACATTAAATGGGTTGAAGGTAGTTTCCCATTACATCAAGTTGTTGGCCTTTGGTTTCCTGTTTTAAATTTGTGTTATTGATCAGGACTTTAAAGAGAGCTGGTGATGGGAATACTAAAACAGTTCTACTGCAATGTATTTAATTAATACAAATCATATTGTTTTAGAACAAAGCGTTTAACCTTAAACTATAAAATAATCCCTCAGGTGCTTCCCCTCTGGAGGAAATTATTAATCTGTTTATTAACATCACTAAATATTATTACACCGTGTAACAATTTATTTTTTTTTTTTTTCCTGGGTAGTAAGTGTTATTTCCTAATTGCTTATGCCTCAAAAGTATAGAAAATGGCTATTATTCCCCACAAACTTTGCTTTTGTGACCAGGACAGGTAAATTTTAAAATATCACTATTTCCAATGAGGAAACAGGCAAATTTGTGTCTTTTCGTTCACATCAAGTCAGAAAAAAAACAACATATGAATCCAAATTAACATGTATTTATACTAAAGTAATTCAAAAATGACTACAAAAGATTTAGAAGTGAGTAGTTTTTCGAGATTTAGGATTATACTGTAATTAATCAGACAGAGCCTTGTAATCCAGTTTGCAAAGTGCACTTTATTTTTATATCCAGGTCTGGTGAGCAATAAACAATAATCCTCCGACAGTACAAAGCAATGTGTGCTGCACAGGGTAGACAGTAATGGACTTCTAGACCCTAAACAGTAAACAATATGTATCTGCCCCACAATAATACCGACATGGTCACCAGTCCTGGGTGATGCAGTAGTGCTTGTGGTGGGTGATGCAGTTTATTTTGTTAAAGTTGTGCAGTGTTGTTCCAGCTAGTGCTGGCCCTCAGCGACAGCTCCGGAATCGTGCTAGCCATCTAGTGCTTTTACAAACAAGACACAAAGACAAACAAATAAAGCACTCACGATACCGAAACAGGGTTCACAGTCCTCTTTGGTTCAATAACACAAACCAAAGTGAAGGAACAAGGAACAGATTACGATTCTCGCTGCTTAGCTCCCTAACAGATCGGCAGGGAGATTTGCAACCAAGATTCATTGGATTTCTGTCACACTACAAACTCGTAACTTGCAGGAAGCCATTCTGAGAAAAAAAAAAAAGTGTAAAATACAACTACAAGACAATATGAAATAAAAATGGAAAACGTTATGATTGCATAAGTATTCAAACCCTTTGCTGTGGCAAACCTAAGTTAATACTTATGCAATTAACATATTTCAGTTTTTTCTCTTTAGTTTTTGCTGATATTTACTGTAACTTATCTTACCCTTAGAAGTCTTCAGTTTGAGCATTCAAGTTTTGAATAAAATATTAAGTTTAAAAAAATGTGTATGCATCATTTTGTAAGTTTACAAAATAGGACACCATAGGAAGGGTCTGAATATTTTTGCAAGGCAGTGTGTGTGTGTGTGTGTGTGTGTGTGTGTGTGTGTGTGTGTGTGTGTATATATATATATATATATATATATATATATATATATATATATATATATATATATATATATATATATACACACACACACACACAGTGCCTTGCAAAAGTATTCAGACCCCTGACCAATTCTCTCATATTACTGAATTACAAATGGTACATTGAAATTTCGTTCTGTTTGATTTTTTTTTTTAAACACTTAAACTCAAAATCAATTATTGTAAGGTGACATTGGTTTTATGTTGGGAAATATTTTTAAGAAAAATAAAAAACTGAAATATCTTGCTTGCATAAGTATTCAACCCCTGTGCTGTGGAAGCTCCCAGTTTGCACCGATGAAAGAAATTGCCCTAACGAGAACACAATTACCTTACTATTGGCCTCCATCTGTGAATCATTAAAGTTACTGTCACATTTTCTGGATAAACCCCACTGTTGAAGGATCATTGGTAAGGCAAATTTAAGAAAAATAAAAAAACTGAAATATCTTGCTTGCATAAGTATTCAACCCCCACACATTAATATTTGGTAGAGCCACCTTTCGCTGCAATAACAGCTTTAAGTCTTTTGGGGTAAGTATGTACCAGCTTTGCACACAGTGTCGGAGTGATTTTGGCCCATTCTTCTTGGCAGATTTGCTCCAGGTTGTTCAGGTTGGTTGGACGATGCTTGTGGACCGCAATTTTCAAATAGTGCCACAGATTCTCAATGGGATTGAGATCAGGACTTTGACTGGGCCACTGCAGGACATTCACCTTTTTGTTCTTGACCCACTCCAATGTTGCTTTGGCCTTGTGCTTGGGATCATTGTCCTGCTGAAAGGTGAATTTCCTCCCAAGCTTCAGTTTTTTAGCGGACTGAAGCAGATTCTCTTGCGGTATTTTCCTGTATTTTGATCCATCCATTCTTCCTTCAATTGTAACAAGATGCCCAGTCCCTGCTGATGAGAAGCATCCCCACAGCATGATGCTGCCACCACCATACTTCACTGTAGGGATGGTGTGTCTTGAGGCATGGGCAGTGTTAGGTTTGCGCCACACATAGAGCTTTGAGTTTTGGCCAAAAAGCTCTATCTTGGTCTCATCTGACCACAAAACCTTTTCCCACATCGCAGCTGGGTCACTCTCATGCTTTCTGGCAAACTCCAGACGTGCTTTCAGATGGTACATTTTGAGTAACGGCTTCTTTCTTGCCACCCTCCCATACAGGCCATTGTTATGCAGAGCTCTTGATATGGTTGACTGGTGCACCATTACTCCACTCCCAGCCACTGAACTCTGTAGCTCCTTCAAAGTGATTGTTGGCCTCTCTGTGGCTTCTCTCACAAGTCTCCTTCTTGTTTGAGCGCTGAGTTTTGAGGGACAGCCTTTTCTTGGCAGTGCCTGGGTAGTGTGATGCAGCTTCCACTTCCTGATTATTGATCCAACTGTGCTCACTGGGATATCCAAACACTTGGATATTATTTTGTACCCTTTCCCTAATCTATGCATTTGTATTACTTTATCTCTAACTTCTGTAGAATGCTCTTTGGTCTTCATTTTCCTTCAGATTCACAGCCTTACCAATGATCCTTCAACAGTGGGGTTTTTATCCAGAAAATGTGACAGCAACTTTAATGGTTCACAGGTGGAGGCCAATGGTAAGGTAATTGTGTCCTTGTTAGGGCAATTTCTTTCATCGGTGCAAACTGGGAGCTTCTACAGCACAGGGGTTGAATACTTATGCAAGCAAGATATTTCAGTTTTTAATTTTTCTTAAAAATATTTCCCAACATAAAACCAATGTCACCTTACAATAATTGATTCTGAGTTTCAGTGTTTAAAAATAAAATATCAAACAGAACGAAATTTCAATGTACCATTTGTAATTCGGTAATATGAGAGAATTGGTCAGGGGTCTGAATACTTTTGCAAGCCACTGTATGTATGTATGTATGTATGTATGTGTGTGTGTATATATATATATATATATATATATATATTAGGGCTGTCAATTAATTGCCCTTCTTTGATTTTAACGCAATTCGGCACACCGTACTTCAGTCCCGGCCGCGGCAACATTGGATTGAGTGTCTGAGTGCAGTTGTTTAAATAGAAAGTTATGCACTGAACTGCGTAATGGAGCAAAGCACAAAAAAATGATTGGGAGTTTTTTTTTTTTTTAAAGTTCTGACAGCTCATTGGACAGAAAGACGCTTACTTGTCTACTGTTAAAGTGAGTACCAGTATCACACACAAATACGTCTAGTCTGCTGCATGATTAACACACCTTCACGTCTCAGAATACACTGGCAGCTCTTCTGCTACAGCCAACAACAGTACAACAACGAATTAAACCCACCAGTTTGGACAGAAATTCAGGATCACTACAAGCCCATGAATCAAGCTAAGCTCGTAGTATGTAGCCTACCAATTTTCCTTTTTAGGTTTGCAGTTTATGGATGTGATGAACAGTTCATTTCCTAGAAGTGCTTACTATAGCTACATCTTTATAAATATATTAAAAAATATATATTTTATAATCGCATTTAAAAATAGATATCCAATTTATTTTATACTCTGATCATTGTATGCTGCTGATCAAGCTTGACCCTCACGTTTTATTGTGTTGGTTGTATTTGTCACTTCTAAATTCTTGTCTCTAGTAAATTTTGGTGACAGTCCGAAGGGGTACATTTCCTGGTTAAATAAATGAGACAAAGTGTGGTACACCGGGGTACCATTGTACCCTGGTTTCTCTTGCTCATATTACATCATAAGAATATTCCTGTTTCACGCAAAACAAAAATGGCTACATGTGCAGGTGGACACTCGTAGTTAAAACGTAAACGAAATACTACTCATCAGACACGTCGCAGAAACTAGAAAAAGCACAGCTGGGCGACCTAAAAAAAAAAAAAACTGCTGTACGTTCAAGTGAGCCCAAACCAGCCCACGTTGTGCAGTTTGTCCTGGTAAAGCAAAAACATATGACACCTGAGGTAGTTTGTAAATAGATTCCAGTGAGTACAAATTGAAAAGGTTACAATCCTAGTGTTTGGTTTGTATTTACTGTATTGTCTAGCTAGGATTGCCGGCTTGTTCTCAAGTTTGTTTCAACAAGTTATTTACAGTTTTCAAAACGTTTACGTGAATACATCTTTTTGTATAACTGTGTATTAATTATTTACTTGCACCACACAACATTGCAGGCAATGTGACAATCAAAAAACATCCTGTTAATACATGTGTTTTAACTTGTTTTGCTTTCTGTATTTGAGCCAATGGCAAAAATAAATAATTTGACAAAGATAGCGAATTTGCACAGGGTACTGCATTTGTACCGTTAAGGATAATAATAATAGCATCAGTAATAAAACAAATTTAAATTAGATGGATGTAGTAATTGTATCAATCTAATATGCGATTAAAACCAAGATTAACAAAGATTCATTCTTTTAATTGCGAGATTAATCACAATTCTTTTTTTAATTGCTTGACAGCCCTCATATATATATATAAATTTAAGGAACTTGAACATATTTCTGGTGATTGACTTTAACCACTCTTGAAATCTGAAGGTAATGGATTACTTTAGCAACCTGAATCTCTGGGAATAACACACTTATGTAATTGCTGTCTAAATTGCTTGTCTTTTTAACACTGTGAAATGTGGCAGTGTGTTAAACTATTTATGATTTTATGTCTTTCCTATAGGTCTCATGAACTACGATCAAAGGTTCTCTCTCTACAGCTGCTTCTATCAATCCTGCAAAATGCAGGACCCATCTTCAGGACAAACGAGATGTTTATTAACGCTATAAAACAGTACCTGTGTGTTGCATTATCAAAAAACGGCGTTTCATCCGTTCCAGAGGTCTTTGAGCTTTCTCTCTCAATTTTCCTCACTTTGCTTTCAAACTTCAAGACACATCTCAAGATGCAAATTGAGGTACCAGTTATTTTAAATATATACACCTGTATATAAGATATATCATGGGAACTGTTCATTGATCTATTCGCTGATCGAAATAGTGTTATTGTTTAAGTAATTCAATTGATTATTGAAAATCAAACCTCTAAGGGGTCAAGTGAATCTCATTTTAGTGAGTATTTATGTATACATTTTAAAATATGTAATAATTGTGGTCATGATTTAAACAATGGCACTATTTAGATTAATTGAATGGTTATAATAATAATAACAATCTTCCAGATTTGCTGCTTCCCTAGCAATGTGTAATGGAAACTACTGTAGGAACCGCTTCCTGTGTGCAGCATTGTGCACAAATAAAGCCAGTCCATATCTCACACTTGATCAAATAGTAGCCACTGTACCTATGTTCTATTGAGGACAGGCAACCAGTGAACATTTATTTGACCTATACTATTCATACTGCATCATTGTGTGTGTTTCATTAAAAGCCTCATAAACAATGCAGTATAACGCTGTATTTTCCTTTCCAGGTGTTCTTCAAAGAAATCTTCCTCTACATTCTGGAGACATCCACTAGCTCTTTTGACCATAAATGGATGGTTATTCAGACCCTGACCCGGATATGTGCAGGTGCAGTTTGTTAGATTTCTCCATCAACTGTATCTTGCAGTATGTCTGTAGTAAACATATGTATTTGTAGTGAATATTTTGGTAACCGAGTCTTTTTTTTGTATTTGCAGATGCCCAGGGTGTGGTGGATATTTATGTAAACTATGATTGTGACTTGAATGCTGCTAATATATTTGAAAGGCTAGTGAATGACTTATCAAAAATTGCCCAGGGGCGAGCAGGACATGAGCTGGGTATGACTCCTGTTCAGGTACAAAACAGTATTTGCTGATTTTTGTGTTTGTAATTACAAATTACTTATACGTTGTCATAGTCCAATAAAGTATTAACAAAAAAATAAACTGTATGCAACTATGTTATTTGTAACTTTTCATTATCCTAAGAAACTCATTCTGAACTTTGTTCTGTAGGAACTGAGCCTCAGAAAGAAGGGATTGGAGTGCCTGGTTTCAATCCTGAAATGCATGGTAGAATGGAGTAAAGATCAGTATGTCAACCCTAACTCCCAAACTAGCCTTGGTAAGATGTGTTTGTTCTTGCCGCGTTTTAAAATCTGATTTTAAAGAAAGAGGTGATAGTCAGTAATACATTTATGTTTATGCTTTTAAATTATTATTGTAGAGATGTATAAGCAGATATATGAACCACAGGGGTGATAATTGTGTCTTCACATCAGTATCCCCTGCTTAGATGAAATGCAATGCTCCTGTATTGTGTAGGCGTTTAGGATAAATAAATACATATTGGGATAGAAGGTTCATATTGTAAGGAGGTTTAATACATTGGTTAATTGTATTTAAGTTGTCATTCCTGTGTAGTTATTTTATTTTCAGATTAACAATAGTTATCTTGAAAATGAGGTTAATACAATAAAGGACACATGCTTCTCTACCATGACACTCATTTACAGTTCTGGGGTGATGTTTGTGATTGTCACCACATTCTAGCACTATTGTTTGCATTAGTGTAGGGCAGTCTGAGGATTCTCATCATTTTGGTTCTTCAGGCAAAGGCGTGATTTTCTGTGCTAATAGAATCTGAGCCCATGGGTTTTTTTTTTTTTTTGATTTTTTTTTTTTTTTTTTTTTTTTTTTTTTTTTTTTTTTTTTTTTTTTTTTTTTTTTTTTTTTTTTTGAGACAGCTCTGAAATTCTATTATCTGAAGCAGAGATACAGCAAGCTTCTTTATCTTAATCATACATGCCTAGTGCTTACCCTTATCAATTTGGTTAGTGGTTACCCTCTGAGAAAAAGGAAAACTGGGATGTAATCGTTTATCCTCACAGATGACTACTGATTACATGCTGGCATTAGCAGGCGCTAGTCTTGCTGTTTAAGTAGGCCTTCCTCTCCCAGAAGAGATTACTGAAGGATCTCTTTTTTAAGGTGACTGTTCCTTGTGCATCTTTTAAAGTGATGACATGAAACTACACATTGTATATCCACACATACACATTTATACTTTCATATTATACTGTAGTGCAACAATATAGTGAACATCTTAAAAGTTATTTTTCCTAATTAAAGTAATGGTGTGAAAAAGGAGGATTCATGTTATTTAACAGTTTGGAATTTCCCTGGTGTATATTACAGTAATCTTACTACTCCATTATTACTTACTATTTTGCACTGGCTGAAAAGGAAGAGCAGGTGGGTAACAGTAGCAGATGTTTGAAGTTGGTTGCATTAGTAATAGTATTTAAGGGTTTATTTTACTTGGTGACGGGTTTGAAAATGCTTTTCGTGAACAATCGTAGTTGTTTTTTATTGTTGTATTTTTGCTTCTTGAGTTTGTTTTCTCTTGGTTGTTTTTGTCAGTATGCGAGTTTTTGCACATCATAAATATATATTTTTTATTTATTATGAACACAACACCTTGTTTACTTGTTCAGTAAACTTTGAATTTTAGCTGTAATTATCTCACTGGTTCCACTAAGATTAGAAACTAGGAAACCTCACTGTAATGTTAAGTGCATTTTAAATGCTTGTACAAAGGAGAGCAAAACTATTAAGTGCCATGAAAAAGACAATTATTGGTTCATAACAGCATTAATACCTTCTGCGCTCTGTAGTATTTCATAGATAACTGACCTTACATTCAACTTGGGACGCTTAAAAAAGCTGTTGTGATCTAGCTGCTAATGCCAGCTGTGGAGACTGTTACTGCATAATTAGTTTGCACGAAGGACTGCTTTTAATTCTGTTTCTTGAACTAATTGAATTGCCAGCTGTCTGTTTTAATTGGAGTACACCTTATGTCTTGCATTTTTCTTCTTTAGGCCAGGAAAAGTCTTCAGAACAGGAGACCAATGAAACCAAACACCCTGAAACCATAAACCGATACGGAAGCATAAATTCCTTAGACTCCACAGCATCCTCGGGAATAGGCAGTTACAGCACACAGATGTCTGGGACTGACAACCCAGAGCAGTTTGAGGTGCTAAAGCAACAGAAAGAAATAATAGAGCAAGGCATTGATCTGTAAGTTGGCTCAAATTGTGCTCTTGCTATATGCAGCATACAATGTGGATCTCTCCTTAAAAGTGTCACACAGTCATGTTTAATTTTAAACTAAAATACAAATCCATGAAATCTATTTACTATATTCTTCTAAAGTGTAACCTTCTATAGCCTATGCTTCAATAGTCCACTAACAAACTGCAATGGCAAAGGTTATGAATGTCATCAGCAATTCTCTGCTATAGCCCAGAATGTAAATAATATAAATAAATAAACACTTCTTTTCAACTGGAAACAATGGTAACATGTTCAATGTGATATCAATGTTCTTAAATGTTCTGTTTTGTGGCTATATGGGGCACTGCTTCTATAATACTGACCAAGCAGCACGGCAGACCAGAACACACTTTTGTAGATGGTTGATAGAGATATGTATCTCAACATGTTTCGTACAGATTCAATAAGAAACCAAAGAGAGGAATCCAGTACCTCCAAGAACAAGGCATGCTTGGCACCACAGCTGAAGATATCGCCCAGTTCCTACATCAGGAGGAAAGACTAGACTCAGTAAGATGTTTCCTAAAAATTTTTTTTTTTTTTTTTTTTTCATCTGACCTGTGAAAGTTTCCCAGCCATGTGAACTCCACAATAGATGAATTTTAAAATTAAACTGTTTACTTTCAGAAAGTTGCTAATTGAACTTGACCTTGGTAAATCTGGTCCTATGCTTTGTTTTTAGGTAATAATGGTGTTACTTTTATAATCTCTTTCAATCAAAATGTGCCACGTTTACTTTTGGGTCAGGTAAAAACACTGTGTATTGAACCACTGTAACTGGGTGGAGACATTACCTGAAATACCTGTGAACAAAGAAATACAGTAAACCAAAGAGAGCATAAATCTACCTTCCACTGCCAGTAATGGGTGTATTGGATGATGTTTTATATCAGGCAAATTGTGTATATGTGTGTGTACGTGTGTGTGTGTGTGTGTATATACAGTGCCTTGCAAAAGTATTCAGACCCCTGACCAATTCTCTCATATTACCGAATTACAAATGGTACATTGAAATTTCGTTCTGTTTGATATTTTATTTTTAAACACTGAAACTCAGAATCAATTATTGTAAGGTGACATTGGTTTTATGTTGGGAAATATTTAAGAAAAATAAAAAACTGAAATATCTTGCTTGCTTAAGTATTCAACCCCTGTGCTGTGGAAGCTCCCAGTTTGCACCGATGAAAGAAATTGCCCTAACGAGGACACAGTTACCTTACCATTGGCCTCCATCTGTGAATCATTAAAGTTGCTGTCACATTTTCTGGATAAAAACCCCACTGTTGAAGGATCATTGGTAAGGCTGTGAATCTGAAGGAAAATGAAGACCAAAGAGCATTCTACAGAAGTTAGAGATAAAGTAATACAAATGCATAGATTATGGAAAGGGTACAAAATAATATCCAAGTGTTTGGATATCCCAGTGAGCACAGTTGGATCAATAATCAGGAAGTGGAAGCTGCATCACACTACCCAGGCACTGCCAAGGAAAGGCTGTCCCTCAAAACTCAGCGCTCAAACAAGAAGGAGACTTATGAGAGAAGCCACAGAGAGGCCAACAATCACTTTGAAGGAGCTACAGAGTTCAGTGGCTGGGAGTGGAGTAATGGTGCACCAGTCAACCATATCAAGAGCTCTGCATAACAGTGGCCTGTATGGGAGGGTGGCAAGAAAGAAGCCGTTACTCAAAATGTACCATCTGAAAGCACGTCTGGAGTTTGCCAGAAAGCATGAGAGTGACCCAGCTGCGATGTGGGAAAAGGTTTTGTGGTCAGATGAGACCAAGATAGAGCTTTTTGGCCAAAACTCAAAGCGCTATGTGTGGCGCAAACCTAACACTGCCCATGCCTCAAGACACACCATCACTACAGTGAAGTATGGTGGTGGCAGCATCATGCTGTGGGGATGCTTCTCATCAGCAGGGACTGGGCATCTTGTTACAATTGAAGGAAGAATGGATGGAGCAAAATACAGGAAAATACTGCAAGAGAATCTGCTTCAGTCCGCTAAAAAACTGAAGCTTGGGAGGAAATTCACCTTTCAGCAGGACAATGATCCCAAGCACAAGGCCAAAGCAACATTGGAGTGGCTCAAGAACAAAAAGGTGAATGTCCTACAGTGGCCCAGTCAAAGTCCTGATCTCAATCCCATTGAGAATCTGTGGCACTATTTGAAAATTGTGGTCCACAAGCATCGTCCAACCAACCTGAACAACCTGGAGCAAATCTGCCAAGAAGAATGGGCCAAAATCACTCCGACACTGTGTGCAAAGCTGGTACATACTTACCCCAAAAGACTTAAAGCTGTTATTGCAGCGAAAGGTGGCTCTACCAAATATTAATGTGTGGGGGTTGAATACTTATGCAAGCAAGATATTTCAGTTTTTATTTTTCTTAAAAATATTTCCCAACATAAAACCAATGTCACCTTACAATAATTGATTTTGAGTTTAAGTGTTTTTAAAAAAAAAAAAAAAAATCGAACAGAACGAAATTTCAATGTACCATTTGTAATTCAGTAATATAAGAGAATTGGTCAGGGGTCTGAATACGTTTGCAAGGCACTGTGTGTGTGTGTGTGTGTGTGTGTGTATGTATATATATATATATATATATATATATATATATATATATATATATATATATTTTTAAAACTGGGCAGTGAACATTATAACCCTGTTTTATATTATGAAATGCTGCATCTTGTAAAAGTGTGCCAACACAGTGTGTGACTTCTTCACATTGGTATCTGTTTCAGACTCAGGTAGGCGAGTTCCTCGGTGACAATGATCGGTTCAGTAAAGAGGTGATGTACGCTTACGTGGACCAGATGGACTTTCAAGGAAAAGATTTTGTCTGTGCACTCCGCATGTTCTTAGAGGGATTTCGTCTTCCAGGAGAAGCTCAAAAGATTGACCGGCTAATGGAGAAATTTGCTGCAAGATATTTGGAATGCAATCAAGGGTTAGTGTTTTACAAACTGCAAATATGTTGAGTTGTATGGTGCCTTTAATGAATGCAATGTTATTAAACTGCCTCTGTTTTGCATCCAACCAGGCAAACTCTGTTTGCAAGTGCAGACACAGCATACGTCCTTGCCTACTCAATCATTATGCTGACAACAGACCTTCATAGTCCACAGGTATGTAAATAGAATAAATGGTCTTGTTCCACTATTGTTTGTCTGGTGGTTCCAATACTTGAACACAGACCAATGGACTAAAGAAGTCCTTCGTGGTAAAATAAATTAATAAAAATAGAGACAGATGTGACTGCCTTTTGTGGTTTTGTTTTTTATTTCCATAAAAAAAATCCTTCATAGCTAGTAGAATGAGGTCCTGACAGATCATTAAAGTGCAATAGAAATGTGATAAACTGTAAGTTAAAGGGTGAGGAATGTATGCCAGTTATTTCACAGTAACTGTGATGTATAATAATTTATGGCCCATTTTAATATGTGCTACATTTCTGTAATATAAAGTATTACAGTTAAAAATAGATTATTATGATCTATTGTGACGTTACAATATTTTTTATATTTTGTAAAACATAGCTCTGTTTACTTTTTGAGTTGCTTTATTATTGCAGCAGATAGCTCGGCTGCATGCAGATAGTCATCGTTTTAAGCTTTTATCATGTGTGTAGTGTAATTATTTGTTTTTGTTTTAACTCACAGGTAAAGAATAAAATGACAAAAGAGCAATACATAAAGATGAATAGAGGGATTAATGACAGCAAAGATTTACCTGAGGAATATCTTTCAGCTATATACAATGAAATTGCAGGAAAGAAGATATCTATGAAAGAAACAAAAGAAATAACAATTAAATCAAATAAGCAAAGTAAGTAAGAACTTTTCTCGTTCCTCACATGAAAATGTAATATAATAGTCTGGAGAGATACATTAGTTTTTGTTGAATGTGTTTAATGATGTCTGTCATGGATTATGTTATTCCTAGGTCTGAGACGATACTGAAATCCTCCAGAATCTTAAAAATCATTGTTTAAGTGTTTATTCCTCATTGAAAACATTGAGAGACTTTTTTCGAAATGTTTGTCATTAGATTTTCAAAGTTTCTTTCAGTATTTCTAAATGTATCACTGTTGAATGTTTTATACAGTAGTTATGAATAACATAGCATTTATTTAGATTGGCTTTAATTAGAGCATTTGTTGTACCCTTGAATCAAACTTTTAAAAAGAGAAATGCAGGACATTTAGAATTAAACTTAGTAACACTTAAATTTTTAGTAGGGATTTGTTACCGGGTCACATTAGCATGTTAAATTTCTCCTTAGCTGCTGAAGGCAAATACCACCTATATTAACTGTGGTTGCTTTGCATAGTTTTAGAATTGCATGGATGAATTAGATTAAAATGTCCCGAATGCCTGCTCTAGATTTGTGATATACACTATTTGATAGAACTGTTTGCTCTCAATGTTACAGGTGTGGCCAGTGCGAAGCAGAGAAGGATTCTGTATAACCTTGAGATGGATCAGATGGCTAAGACAGCAAAGGCCCTCATGGAAGCTGTGAGCCATGTACAGGCCCCGTTCACGAGTGCAACCCACCTGGAGCATGTCAGACCAATGTTTAAGGTGCGAGGCGACACTATGTTTCAAGCAGTGTTTTGTTCTAGTATAAAAATACTTGTCCCAGCACAAAATAAGATGTATATGAGTGTTCTGAAATCTGACATTTTGATTGCCTGAGAATGGCTTCACGAATTGGAAGTGCTATTGGTGGCATTTTGCATGTGGTATGGTGTGTTTTTTTTTTTTTTTAAACACAATGCAATGCTGTTTTTTTCTGCAACAGTGTTTATGAACACCATTCCCAAGTTATCAAAACCGTGACCATAAAAATCCTGGAGTTTTTATTTTTAACTTGTGTCTAGGCTAAGCTGTCCAGATAAGAGAGATTTTCTCCACAATATAACAGAAATACGACCCTAAATGATTCAGCATAGCTTTGATTTCTTATTATTTTTTTTAATAAATACAGTAACATAAAAAAAAAAAGAGTAAGACGTTCTTTACAACTCAGCAGTGACTGTGAAATAGATCTGTTTTTCAAATCCTTTTTTAAGTCCAATTTTTTTTGGTAATGGCATGGTGTGCTCTGCTTTAGAGAATGCAAATGAATTGTATTTAAACCAAGAAAAAATGTGTTGCGTTCTAATTGTGATAATTTATGTATTAATTGCATCCCTTTGGCTTATTGGATGTCACAAGAGCTCTAATCTGCAATTTAATTAAATCTTTTTTTTTTTTTCTTTTTTTTAGCTGGCATGGACACCCTTTTTAGCAGCATTCAGTGTTGGGTTGCAAGACTGCGATGATACAGAAGTGGCTTCTTTGTGCCTTGAGGGCATACGGTGTGCGATTAGGATAACTTGTATCTTTACTATTCAGGTATATAATAAAAAAAGCTATTCACAGGAATTAAAGATTGCAATTTATGTATTTATTTTTTTGGCCTTTGCTTTTGTTTCATCGTCAGTTTGGTGATTTTCTGAATTTTATTGGTCAGGATTACATTAGTTGATTTAAACCTGGTCTTTTTCACTTGCTTCATTCCGGGGTCATCACTGAAACGTCTACGTTTGTACACTGTTTAATTTTCATTTTTGCTGTGTTCAGACTCAGCTGTAAAACCAAACCAAGACTGATTCCAGACCGATCTGTCTGTTCAGACTAACCCTGAGATCAGTCTGAGACCGATTCAGCTCAGATCTGCTGGGTTTTCAAAAGAGCCTGTGGAAGGGTGGTGGCTAATTCACGGACACAGGAGGCAGACAAGTGAATTTGGCAACACCGCACAGGTGCCCAGTTTTATTTCATGGTGCTGTTTTTTCTTTAATCCCGCAGATGGTGCTGTGGGTCCGTGGTCTGATTTACCGACGATGGTAAACAGAACTACGGGCATACCAAGCAATGGTACACAATACCGGTGCCCTTGCCAGAAGGCACAAAGAAACAGGGAAAATAAAACAGTAACAAAAACTACAAAGAAAAGGTGCTGCACTTTGCAGCGATATCCCGGTCGCCGCTGCCCGTGCGACCCGGATCACCGTCCTACGCTGCCGGCTCACTAGCCTGCTCTGATATACTAATCAGGGGTCTGCCCAAGGGTTCCCCGCCCTCAGTGTCTCGCTCTGAACCTCCGTTTCTTTCTCTCCCACTGGTTCTCGGTCGCTGACCAGCGCTTCCGCACTCTCGCCGCGTTTAACAGGGCAGACCTGAGGAAACAGCAGAGCGTTATTTTATAGGACCAACAATCTCCCAAGACTCGCCTCTCAGCCATTCAGAGAGGGGGAAAGTCCACACACCCACTTTCCCACCTCCCCGTGTCACTGCCATTACTTACAGGCAGCCCGTGAACACGCCAGCAGAGTCAGCACAGATCTCTCCCTGCTACAGAGCCATTCAAGTAGTCTGAACAGACAGATTGATTCTATAATGTCTTTGTTTTGTTTTTGAAACACAGTGTAGAGACAGGGGTAGAATTGTGCTTACCTTTTTGTATTTCACTGGAATAAAGAGCTGCAGTTTCTTGTACAAAGCATCAAAGGTGGATCCCAAACCACTAATCCATGATATTTCTGCATATTCTTTTTTCGCAAAGAAAGACAGGACAATAAATATCAGACAGTTTCTGAAGCTGTTACACATTTTTATGGTGGTTCGTTAAGGACAGGAACTTAACAAAATAAAATAAAATAATATTAAAATAAATAACTATTCTGAGATCTGGACATAATTTATCTTGTGATCTCGACATAATTATGTATTTGTTTTTAGTTATCTGAAAATGTCATGTGTCTCATTTAAGCATATTTTTTGTTGCCATGGAAATGACAAGCAACACCCCCCTTAGATTGATTAAATAAAAAGTGTTTGAATAGCTCGGAGACTGGTCTTGTCAGAGCCGTTCTCTGAGGAACTAGCCTGAGAGAGTTTGTATTCTGAACACAGCTGCCCATTAAACCCACTTAATTCTGTGTACATGGAGTGAATTTAGAGTGTTGGGACAGGATACATCTGCTTCACTTAATTTAAAGTGATAGTCTAGGACTGCAAGAAAGTTGTTATACTAATGAGAGGCAAGAAAATGTTTTTTAAATAAAGCCCCTTTTATAGTGTTCAATATTTTTAATGGAGTAATTATTACATATTCACCTAAATGATTTTATGTGTTCATCTTTGGTATAAATACAGCTTCTCTGGTTGCTTGTTGTCAGATGTTTCTGTATTTTTTATTTTTTTTTAAATGAAGTTGAGGGAAGTCTTAAAAGTCCAGTACCATAAACTGAATCTAAGGGTGTATTTATTTTTCAGTGTATAATATTTTGTATCAAAATTAGGATACATTTTATGTATATTTCTATTTTCTACTGAAACACAGTAGAAAACAAAATGTTAAATCATCTTTACAGAATTACATAAACTTTAACAATGCTGTTAAAATGTTTTCAGTCACGGCATACTGCTAACTATTTAACTGGTTGTTCATTTTACAGCTTGAGAGAGATGCATACGTCCAGGCTCTAGCAAGATTTACCTTACTGACAGCAAGCTCTGGCATTACGGAAATGAAGCAGAAGAACATTGACACAATCAAAACCCTCATCACTGTGGCACACACAGATGGGAATTATTTGGGGACCTCCTGGCATGAGGTAACAAAGACTTGTTTGTTTTCATTCCTGTATCATACTTGTACGTAATACTATCTCAGCGCGTTGAGTTGATAAGGTGACGGAACACATTTACAAGTTTTTGTGCCAGTAAAAGTGCACAAGTAACCTCCAGTACACTGAACTTGCCAAAGATTTTGTCAGCTTGACTTTCTTATAGACTTACCAGTGCAAAGTTTGCTCAACTTTGTTCCAAGCAGAATAAAAAAAAAAAAAAAAAAACATGCCAAAACTAATATAAAGCAACCAAGATGTACATTTTTATAGTTTTGAAACATCAATAACAAAAACGGTAGCACTTGAACAAAATCTTAGTAAACCTAGCACGTTTGAGTTCTTCTAACCCTAATGCCAAGGATGGCCAGATGTGCTACTCTGGAGGGAGGCTGCTTCCCCTGTTATGTGCTGCACAGCCCTGCAGGCCTTCTGGAGGAGATTGTGTGCAGCGCTTGGGATGCCTGGGCATGAAAGCTATGCTATAAATCTAAATTGTTTCAAATCTTAGGTGAAGGATGAAGGAAGTAGTAAATTAAATAGGAACATCGGCACACTTAAACCCTGTTGATATATAAACCCAGCTACAGTTGATGTGTATGTGTTGTGTTTTTACATTTTTAGATCCTGAAGTGCATCAGCCAGCTGGAGTTGGCTCAGTTGATAGGCACTGGAGTGAAGCCCCGCTATATCTCAGGGACAGTGCGAAGTAAAGAGGGAACCATTACTGGCACTAAGGAACAGACATCAGATGAGTATGTCGGTCTGGGGCTAGGTAAGTTAATGTGATCTCTGTTAACACATTGAACACTATTTTGATGTACGGTATATATTTCAAGGTTTTAATCTGCATTTTATTTACTTGTCATTTTTTATTTATTTTTTCCCTTATTTTTTTAAATAAATTTTCAACATGCAAGTCGGAGGGAATGTGGATCGCAAGCAGATAGCTAGCATTCAGGAATCTATTGGAGAGACCAGCTCACAAAGTGTAGTTGTAGCTGTCGACAGGTATAGTAATATTATTTTGGGTTCTTTGAGCTTACAAGTGAGATTTTTTTTTTTCTGAACTATGAGGCTACATCATCAGAAATTGTCACACAGATTTGCTAGTAATTTGCAGATGTTTTTCAGTACATTCATCCACATACTGTAAATATCATTTGACACCCAGGATCTGTTTCTTTATCTGAATAAAAGGTACAACAAATGATTATTTAACAAAAGTGTACATTTCGTATTGTACCTACAAACATGGTACGTACAAGTGTGAATCAAAAATCAAAAGTGTGATTTTGGAATCAAAGTCATTTTGATTTGATTTGATGTTCCGTGCATTCAAAATAACAGCAGTGAAGTAGATCCTATCTGAAGTGGCCTGAAATCTTGTAGCAGAGACTTTTCAAGCTACTGGAAGTTAAATGGCCGAGCTATTGGAGGCTCTATCTTGGGAATTGCTTACCTAAATTGAATTCAAACTTACATGGACATTTATACCACATAAAGTGAACGTAAGACTGACTCCACACATATGTTATTTGTAACCTTGACGGGGATGTGCATGTCACTGACATGCCTTGTTTTTCTTGCAGGATATTCACAGGATCTACCAGACTAGATGGCAATGCAATTGGTGGGTATTGCTAAAAATAATTAAATAAATAGTGTGCAAAAAAGAATGAATGTGTGAAAAAAGAAATGTTTTCTTTTGCAGTTGATTTTGTACGTTGGCTGTGTGCTGTATCTATGGATGAACTAGCCTCCCCTACACACCCGCGCATGTTTAGCCTACAAAAGATAGTCGAGATCTCATATTACAACATGGGTCGAATCAGGCTTCAGTGGTCGAGAATCTGGGAAGTTATTGGAGATCATTTTAATAAGGTAATTATTTATTTATTTATTTATTTATATCAGATGACTTTTTTTGTTAATTAGATTTAGTGCTGGGACAAATATTGAAATACTCCAACAAGCACTTCTTTAATGTATTCTGTGTCAGCAATGACCATGTTCATATTTGTTCACATGCCGTCATTTATAAAGGACTGTATAAAAAAGACATCCGCAAGGAAACCAGTTCATCAGTGATAGCTGAAATAAATCCTGCTTTACAGTGGAGTGTTTCTCTTCTTTCTTTAATTTGATGGCTACAAATTATTCTTTTTGTTTTCCAGCTAATTCAGAAGTAATGAATATCTGAATATTAGTACATTTTAAAAGAATATTCTAACATGACAAACTCATGGTCGCCCAGCAATGTTATGTGTTTGAGAAGTGAAAGCAGTGGGTATAAAAATTGTTCATCGTTTCTCACTCTTTTGTCCAGGTTGGCTGCAGTCCGAATGAGGATGTTGCAATCTTTGCAGTAGACTCCTTGAGGCAGCTGTCCATGAAATTTTTGGAAAAGGGAGAACTTGCTAATTTCAGATTCCAGAAGGATTTTTTGAGACCTTTTGAACATATTATGAAAAAGAACAGGTAAGGTTGTCACGAATGCATACCATTTTAGAATTTGTGTTAGCTCCATGTTATATAAACAGTACAACATTATCTATCTACCTACCTACCTATCTAACGCTAGGCTTTTTGCAGCAGTCACATGGAATGTACTGGGTTGTGTGATTTTCTTTTATTCAACCAATACAGTACACAAATAAATGCTTGGCATACATGAAAGAACAGTGAAAATTCAAATAAAAAACATTTAAAAACAGTTGTTCAATAAGCAACAAGTTTTAAATGCATTTAAAATGAAGAAAAAAAAGAAACAATTTAAAAATATATATATTTAAAACTATAAGCTTTTAAAGGAAAATAATCATAGTTACATGCTATTCTGAAAGTTTAAAGATCTCGATCTAATTTCTCCTATTAGAATGCCAGTTTTGTGAATGAGTTTGTTTTTTGTTTATTCACCAGGTCTCCAACCATTAGAGACATGGTTGTCCGATGTATAGCCCAGATGGTTAACTCACAGGCTGGGAATATCCGTTCAGGCTGGAAGAATATCTTCTCTGTCTTTCACCTGGCTGCTTCAGATCAGGATGAGAGCATAGTAGAGCTGGCATTTCAGACTTCAGGGCATATTGTCAGTAAGTACTGTTTTTCTCAGTAATGGTAGTCAATCTTAGGAACTTTTTAAATTATCATTTAAGGTTACTGCATATGTTTTACTTTAGCTTAAAGCTTTTGAAACATAACAATATTTATGGGTGACCTGTCAGTCAATACATTTTAGTTTCATTTATATTTATGGGCACTTTGCCCTGGGGCAATGTAAAATATGCATGCTAGTGGCTACTATATCATTTTTATTATAGCTTTTGTCTGACAAATTGTGTTCACAGGTATCAAGATTTCAACAATGTGTCAAGCATAGATTTTTTTTTTTCCTTTTGGTTTCTTTGTTGTATTTGTTAGTTAAAAATGTACAGTGCAGTTTATCACAGGTGCAATGTAAAATATGCAGGCAGGGAGTTACTGTATGGTTTTGATTATAGCTTTTCCTGTGTTTAGTAGAAAGGTAGGAATGTGAGTAATATTGTCACCCCGCAATGTATCACTGGTACTGTTAAAATACAGACTGGTGCTAACAAATTGTAGACTTGTTTTTTTAGGGTTCTTAAATAACACTGTCCCTCAGAAGTATACACATGTACAAACATGTATTCCCTGTATATTTTCAGCAAATGTATTTGAAAAGCATTTTCCAGCCACCATAGACTCCTTCCAGGATGCTGTAAAATGTCTGTCGGAGTTTG
Organism: Polyodon spathula; assembly: GCF_017654505.1. Classification (NCBI taxonomy): domain Eukaryota; kingdom Metazoa; phylum Chordata; class Actinopteri; order Acipenseriformes; family Polyodontidae; genus Polyodon; species Polyodon spathula. The sequence continues at coordinate 24,061,607 of NC_054537.1, read as the reverse complement.
CCTGTAATGCATCCTTCCCAGACACCAGTATGGAAGCTATCCGTCTCATTCGCCACTGTGCAAAATATGTTTCTGATCGGCCACAGGTAAAGAAATCAGAATGACTTCATCTTTTGGCATTAAACAATAAATATGTATGTACTATCCTCATGAATCTCTTGTTATCCTCATGAATCTCTTGTTATCCTCAAGACAATCTCTTGTTATCCTCATGAATCTCTTGTTATCCTCATGAATCTCTTGTCTTGCCAGCTTCCTCTTTAACCGATCCTTTCTTATATATACCATATTCCTTAGACTAGAAGTCACCCTTTTAAAACCATTTTGCTTTTCCCAAAAGTGGCTCGACTTAAATTCGAGTGTAGTGATGCGTGTATTAAAATCGCCAACAAAAGGTGCGACTGTCCCCAATACACAAACTGGAATGCGACTTCTTGAGAAAAGACGAACAAAAACATTACTGCCTTATCTCGAATCATCCGTGACATACAGACAGCCATTTGCAGGCATTATGGTTTACCAATATGCCTATAGACAAGTTTGTAGCATTTGACTACAACAAAATTCAGTATTCATTTGTATAAATGGCCCTTATATGCATAATTGAGGTTGTATCTTTTTTGTAAATGCATCTTCATTTGATGGTTTATTTTTTCTTCAAATTGAGGGTGGGAAATGTGGTGTGTGTCTTAAATTCGAAGGAATATGGCATTTTGTGTAACTTCATTTGAACGGTTGAACCCCTGTTATCCAAGCTGCCCTCTTTATGTGAACGCCCAGATATCCAGTTTTCTTCTGTGTTCCCAGAACAGTAAGAATAAAAGGGTTTCTGCTGTCGGCTCCCCTCCTTCTCCATCTAATAACTTTATATAGCAATAAGAATACTAATCTGTCGCTAGCCCTAACCCATCCCTAGTCCTTAAAGAAAGGAAAATTCTGGAATATGATAAAGATGAATATGTGAGATAGATGACTCTGTGCTGTGTTCTTCCACATTTTTCACCATTAAATCAATTTCTTCTTGTTGAATTCATACAGTTTTTATGGTACACATCAATCCTATCATCAGACACTGTTTTAAAATATCTTTATAAAGCAATTTAATGACAGCGAGTAAAATAAATAAATAAATAAATAAAAAGACTAGCATTTTTGCTTTACCTATCTAATTGTATTTCTACCATCAGGCATTCAAAGATTACACCAGTGATGATATGAATGTGGCCCCTGAGGACAGAGTGTGGGTGAGAGGGTGGTTTCCCATTCTGTTTGAGCTTTCCTGTATTATCAATAGATGCAAGCTAGATGTAAGAACCAGGTAAGAATAGGTGTTTCTAATGTCTGTATGAATCATGTCTTGTATTTCTGTAGAATACAGTACTTGACAAATGCATTTACCGGTTAACTACAACATTCGATTTGTTTCCTTTTTTATAGAGGACTGACTGTAATGTTTGAAATAATGAAGACTTACGGTCACACCTACGAAAAACATTGGTGGCAAGATCTGTTTAGAATTGTCTTCAGGATCTTTGATAACATGAAGCTTCCAGAGCAGCAGACTGAGGTATGTGAACAGTATAAGAAATCTGATTGGGTTTCTGTGAACCATTTTATTGTTCAACTGGTTTAACTCACTGTTCTCCGAATTAATAACTTGAAGTATGTCTTGTGCATTGGGCTGCGGCACAGTCCATTTAAATAACAATAGTTTTACTTTTTATTATCAAAATACAGCACCCACTCAATATAGCGCGGGTGTCGAGGTCCAATATAAATCCGCTATATATCGAGGGCTGCAATATAGCGAGAGACCCAGAGAAAAAAAATAGGCTAACAAATACTGTGTAGCCACTCCCTCATTTTATCGGGGGCGTCAGGGTCCAGTATAAGTCCTCTACGCAACCCACTTTTTCTCATTTTTCATATAAAAAGCAGCACCCTGTTTTAATTCATACAGCAGAGAGTAATTGCTTCTCATCAAATTCAGACTTCTGTGACCACAAGTGAGCACCTCGCTGGCTAAAATAAAACCCGCTTCAGCAAGTAGGTATTTAATTTGCTTTGTGTTATTGTGCAATGCGTGTGTGTATGATAGCAGTACAATATTAATGCTTTGTTTTTAATTGTTTTGTATATTCTTGTTTGCGATGTGCAGTACAAAATAAAACGAACAATAAGTACCTACGTATATTGCAGCTAAGGCACGCACAATTAGACAGTAAAATGGGGGAGCCAACTCCAGGACCGCGATATATCTGAATCCGCAGTATAGCGAGGGGTGATATAATGAGGGGTGGGTGTATTATTTAAACATATCTGTGCCCTGCTGGGAATCTGACGGTGTGTCTGACTGTAGGCAGTGTCATAACCAGAGTGAGTTTCAATACTGAAATTGTACTGTACAATAAGTGGAAGTCTTGTTGTTAATAATAATAATAATAATAATAATAATAATAATAATAATAATAATAATAATAAACACTTTTTTTTTTAAATCTTTTTAGAAAGCTGAGTGGATGACAACAACCTGTAACCATGCACTTTATGCCATCTGTGACGTGTTCACTCAGTATTTCGAGGCACTGAACAATGTTCTCTTAGATGAAATCTTCTCCCAGTTGTACTGGTGTGTACAGCAAGGTATAATGTGACTCCAGTGGCGTTTTGTTGTTAAATGGAATACGGTGCCTGGTCAGGTTTATATATCTGTGCTTTCTAATTCCAGACAATGAGCAGCTTGCTAGATCTGGAACAAACTGTCTGGAGAATGTTGTCATTTTAAATGGAGAAAAGTTCACGTTGGAAATCTGGGACAAGACATGCAACTGTATGCTGGACATCTTTAAAACGACAATTCCCCATGCGTAAGATATAAATACCTGTATATTTACCACATCGATTTTTTACCACCACCTTTATTGGTATTAAATTATTATAATTTGAATAAACTTTTTTTTTATTTTTTAAATGTAGTAGTCGCCAATTGTTTTTGTATAATTCTTTCTCCCAATTTGGAATAGCCAATTTTGTTTTTTTTTTAGGCTCAGCTCACCGCTACCTTGGTACTGCTAATTGATCCAACCCTGCTGACTAAATCCAGTCAGTTTTTCATGGATCCCGGTCACTTGCGACATGTAAGCCACAACGTGGCAGGATCCTCAGACTTTCAAGCCGTTGGATTCGCACTCCGAATTTTTCAACTCAACGTCGAAGGCTTATCACCAGCCAAGCGTACCCTGATCAGCAAGCAGTCTTGCCCATCAGCTCAAGATTGACATTGTCTGTCTACAAGAGACGCACATTGCGGTTGAAGAGGCTGGTCGCTATGCCATTGACGGCTTTGACCTGCTGTGTCATGCAACCCACCCAAAGCACGGCCGTGCAACGTACGTCTGCAGCGACGTCGCCGATGCTCGGTTCATTTCGTCGACCAATTTTTGCGACGTCATCGAAGTCGGAGGTTTTAAAATTGCTAATGTTTAAAGCCTCCGAGTGCCAACTGGGACAGTCAAGTTCTACCGGTGCTTCGTCACCTCACTATCTACGTGGGGGATTTCAACAGCCACCATTCAGACTGGGGATATGAGGATGTATCCAGTGACAGTGACAGCCTTGTTACATGGGCCGCCAGAAACGACATTATCCTGTCATACGACCCAAAACAACCAGGTTCCTTCCACTCAGCCCGCTGGTCCAAAGACTACTCACTGGACTTATGTTGGGCGAGCACTATGAATGGTCGCTCCCAACCTATTGCCAGAACAATCCTCAGTGACTTTCCACATTCCCAGCACAGACCATCACTGATACATATTGGTCTGCGCCTACCAACAATCCGCAGCTCAAACAAGCTTCGTTGGAACTTCAGAAAGGCAGACTGGGAGAAGTTTAGTGAGATAGCTGACCGCAGCATTCCAACGATTCCACTTCGCATCATTCCGGTTGAAGAGGCATACAACCACTTCCATCAAGCAATCTTCAAAGCAGCAACTTCATCAGTTCCAAGAGGCCGAAGACCGTTGTACATCCTGTGCCTGGACGATGAATGTGCACTCTGTTGAAAGAGTACGAAGATTCAGGAGAACCAGAGATTGCGGACCAACTGCTGGAATCATTGGATGCAGCCAGAACAGTGCGCTGGGAGGAATCGACAAGTAACCTCGATTTCACCCACTCAAGCAGGAAGGCATGGACATCCCAGAAACCTCCTTCATGTAGCTGCCCAGGAGTGACGGCAAACCAGGTGGCCACTCGCTCGATAGAGGTTGGCAAAGCACCTCTCGAAGCAATGGAAGAGACATGTAAGAGACGAGTGGCGCCAACTCCACCAAAGGAATAGTGGTCAGGTCACAGAAGCTCTGAACAGAATGAAATCTGGAACCGCCTTGGGCTATGACAACATCCCCCCAGAATTCCTGAAGCATTTAGGACCACGGGTAAGGTCATGGCTGGCTGGGTTTCTAACGTGTGTCCTGTCAGAGCACCACATGCCACAAGTTTGGCGATGCTCAAAAGTCATCGCTATCCTGAAACTGGTTAAGGACAATTACTTTCAGTATGCTACAAGGTCCTGGAGCGGGTGATCCTTAAACGCATCACCCCAGATGTTGAGCGGATCCACCCAATTGAACAAGCAGGTTTCAAAGCAGGAAGTAGTACATTTGATCAAGTCCTGGCTCTAGCTACCTTCCGCTGGAAGCCGTTTTCGATGAAGTTTAAAACCGGCGCCGTTTTCTTGGATTTAACTGCAGCGTACGACACTGTCTGGCGCACAGGCCTCTTGTTAAAGCTGGCAAAATCCTTGCCAGCTTGGGTTCCAGATGTCGTGGAGTTCCTGCTGCGAGACCGGAGGATACGAGTACACATGGGTGAAGAAGTGAGCAGGTGGCGGATTCAGCAGAACAGTCTCCCACAAGGATCTGTTCTCGCAACCACTCTCTTCAATGTGTATGTCTCGGACCTTCCTCGTACAAGATCTAGCAAGTTCATGTATGCGGACGACATCTGCTGTGCCACTCAAGCCCAAGCTTTCGAAGAACTGGAAGACTGTCTCAACATCGATATGGCGATATTATCCGACTACTGCAAAAAGTGGCGACTCCAACCAAGCATCACAAAAATTGTATCAGCAGTTTTTCATCTGCACAATGCAAGTGCTTCACGGGAACTGAATGTAGTCCTAGATGGTATACGGCTTAAGTGCGATCACAGCCCAATTTACCTCATTGTTACCCTGGATCGTTCACTGACATTCCACGACCACCTGATAAAGACAGCCGCGAAAGTCCGCGCACGAAACAACTTGCTGAGTATGTTGGCCGACATATCATGGGGAGCACGAACACCGGTCCTCCGGTCCACAGCCCTTGCTCTCTGCTACTCAACAGCTGAGTACTGTGCCACAGTCTGGTGTCGCAGTTCGCATGCAAAGAAAATTGACACTCAGCTGAACTCTGCAATGTGGACCATCTCCGGCACTTTTCGCTGAACTCCGGTCCAGTGGTTACCGGTGCTGAGCAACATCACACCTCCATTCGGCGCAAGGAAGCAGTTGTCAAAATCGTCAACAAGATCCAGGATAACCCGGCACTACCATTGCATGACTTTATCCTCCATCCACCAAAGGTGCGTCTGGAATCTAGATGTCCAGTCTGGCTGTCACTTCCTGACCCTGATTGGTCATCAACAACCCAGTGGCAAGAGGAGTGGTTCCAGAGCGACACTCGCAACCAATTCCTCATTGCCGACCCAACAGACCGCCCACCCGGCTTTGACCTGCCACGCTAAGATTGGACTTTACTCAATCGTTATCGTACTGGTCACAGTCGGTGTGCGGTGTGTCTTTATGACTGGGGCCTTGTAGACAGCCCACTCTGCTCATGTGGGTAGAATCAGACAATGCTTCATGTTGTGGAGGACTGCCCGCTGACGGCTGCTCCTGCTGCCAAAGGTAGTGTTCCGAACCGGCCCGTGGCTGCTCGCCGCAGAGGCTTTAATAGGTTACGCAGCCCGGTGCAGAGACAGAAGCCTCATGCCAAGTCACAAGCCATGCAGCAGCCCTTGGAGTTTGCTGCCACAGGCCCACGGCCCCTTTTCAGGGAGCCATCTGGAGTTTTGGCATCAGTTCACCACGGACGTCTGGGTGCTTACTACTTTTCAGACCGGCTACTCACTGCAGTTCAAGCATGGTCCCTCTCCCTTTCGATGGGTGACTGTAATATTAGTCATGGACCCACAGGACACTGCTGTGGTGTCTCAGGTGGTAGCAGCTCTGCTGCTAAAACAGGCTGTTCGCATGTTAGACCCCCTTCAGGTACTTCCTAGTGCCCGTGCGGGATGGTGGCCTCAGACCAATCCTTGACCTCAGATGGTTCAACTTGTATCTGAGTCAGAGGTTCAAAATGTTGACGATGCAACAGCTGTTGTAGTCTATTTGGCCAGGCGACTGATTCATCACGGTGGGCCTCAAAGATGGCCATTTCCACATCCCCATAAAACCAGCAGACTACCTGCTGTTTGCTTTTCAGGGAACAGTGGATGAGTTCTGGTTCTTGCCAATTGGCCTCTCTCTCGCAAAACAATATTCTTGACCTGCCCCAGAGTACTACCGTGACCAATATATTCTCTCTCTCTCTCTCTCTCTCTCTCTCTCGTACTCTGGGGCAGGTCAAGAATATTGTTTTGCAATACCTGCAACTGTTTTTTTGAAGTATTTTTAAATGCTATACCAATTAAAGGCTGTTCTGTTATGTTTTTATATATATATATATATATATATATATATATATATATATATATATATATATATAGATACTGTATTGTAGCTGCTGCAGTTAAATGGTATTTATCTTTTATTTAAAGGTTGCTGTCATGGAGACCTGCAGGAACAGAGAGTGAGCCTGTTTTACAGGCAGATGTTCCAGACAAACAGCTGGTATGTTAGCAGTAACTTTGGCAGGGTGGCTAAAATGCGGTGACGGCTCAGCTTTTGCTTAAGCACCCCAGTGTTCCATATTTATTTGGTTGTCAGTCTAACCTTAATTATGGATTTATGCATGTGTCTCTTTATGCTAGTGAAATGTATCAATTGGTGACTCTAAATATCATAATTTAAATAATTAGAACATAACCTTAGAATAGAATATAACCTAAATAATTTTAATATTTTACAAAATGTATTCTGTGGCACTTGATTTGTGGATTTTGGTATTCCGTATTTCTTTGATACTGTTCTGTAATCATTTCCATTTGTTGCAGTTTGCTATGAGTGCTTTTCTCAAACGTGAATCCAACTCCTTTGTCTTGACAATCATCCTTGTTACCAAAAAGTTCTTCTTCAACACATGTTGGAAATAATTACTGGCTATTGACTTCATAATGCAGCTTAGTTACTGTGTAATGGTTTTCAATGAATATATTTTTTTTATTAGTTCTGTTACATTTTTACAGACTTTTAATGTAAAGGCGCCAATACTTTTGTCATGAACAAATATTTGAAATTGCTTTAGTGCTTTTTGGTCTTTGTAATTAATTGGTACCTAATGTTCAGTAAATGCTTGTATTAACATGTCTTCTTGAATGATCTTATATTAAGTGTAGGGTTCCAATACTTTTGTCTGCGACTGTGTATATACATCATGGCACTTACAATTTAATTGATTAAACTTCCACAAGCTTGCTGCTTTGTTTTTCAAATTGTGTAATTGTTAATGCCCTGATGCATATAAACAAGTGCTATGTTACGTCTAAAAGCACATTACTTTTAAACAAAGGACTGTTGGGCACCATGAAGGAAACTTTTTTTTTTTTTTTTTTTTTTTATTCTAGATAGAGGTACCCACAAAACCGACCATTTCCTCATAATGATACGTATCAAAATATGATCACGGGCTATGTTTCTGAGAATAAATGCTTTGTGGCAACTAGACGTGTTTCACATTTATCCCACATAAATGATATAAGTTTAAATGTCTTTGCAAATTATACCACAAATATATAAAGGTATTTTATTTTGTATTTTAGAATTCCCTGCCTTTTTCAGTGTTTGGTCAAATATATATTTTGGTTTTGTTGTCGAAGTAACAATCAAAACTTTGTGTTACTGTTGTCTGTGCCTGTTTGACACAGACAATGGTGGCGCTGCCCTCGAGTGTACATAGCAAACGTGAGCCGGCTCTGGGACCGATGTGTTCACAGTGGAGCAAAAAACAGACCAAAGCCGTCTTAGAACTAGATATCTATAGTGCCTTGCAAAAGTATTCAGACCCCTGACCAATTCTCTCATATTACTGAATTACAAATGGTACATTGAAATTTCATTCTGTTTGATATTTTATTTTTAAACACTTAAACTCAAAATCAATTATTGTAAGGTGACATTGGTTTTATGTTGGGAAATATTTTTAAGAAAAATAAAAAACTGAAATATATTGCTTGCATAAGTATTCAACCCCCACACATTAATATTTGGTAGAGCCACCTTTCACTGCAATAACAGCTTTAAGTCTTTTGGGGTAAGTATGTACCAGCTTTGCACACAGTGTCGGAGTGATTTTGGCCCATTCTTTTTGGCAGATTTGCTCCAGGTTGTTCAGGTTGGTTGGATGACGCTTGTGGACCGCAATTTTCAAATAGTGCCACAGATTCTCAATGGGATTGAGATCAGGACTTTGACTGGGCCACTGTAGGACATTCACCTTTTTGTTCTTGAGCCACTCCAATGTTGCTTTGGCCTTGTGCTTGGGATCATTGTCCTGCTGAAAGGTGAATTTCCTCCCAAGCTTCAGTTTTTTAGCGGACTGAAGCAGATTCTCTTGCGGTATTTTCCTGTATTTTGCTCCATCCATTCTTCCTTCAATTGTAACAAGATGCCCAGTCCCTGCTGATGAGAAGCATCCCCACAGCATGATGCTGCCACCACCATACTTCACTGTAGGGATGGTGTGTCTTGAGGCATGGGCAGTGTTAGGTTTGCGCCACACATAGCGCTTTGAGTTTTGGCCAAAAAACTCTATCTTGGTCTCATCTGACCATAAAGCCTTTTCCCACATCACAGCAGGATCACTCTCATGCTTTCTGGCAAACTCCAAACTTTTGTACCCTTTCCCTAATCTATGCATTTGTATTACTTTATCTCTAACTTCTGTAGAATGCTCTTTGGTCTTCATTTTCCTTCAGATTCACAGCCTTACCAATGATCCTTCAACAGTGGGGTTTTTATGCAGAAAATGTGACAGCAACTTTAATGGTTCACAGGTGGAGGCCATTGGTAAGGTAATTGTGTCCTCGTTAGGGCAATTTCTTTCATTGGTGCAAACTGAGAGCTTCCACAGCACAGGGGTTGAATACTTATGCAAGCAAGATATTTCAGTTTTTTATTTTTCTTAAAAATATTTCCCAACATAAAACCAATGTCACCTTACAATAATTGATTCTAAGTTTCAGTGTTTAAAAATAAAATATCAAACAGAAAGAAATTTCAATGTACCATTTGTAATTCGGTAATATGAGAGAATTGGTCAGGGGTCTGAATACTTTTGCAAGTCACTGTATATTAGACTTAAGTCGCTTCAAAGATGGCTTAAAAGTGGCTCGTGTAAAGGGGGTACTGTTGACTCAATGATACTCTTTAAAGAGACCTTTAATGTTGTTATTTGTGTTTGTTAAGGATTCCTTATCACAGAAATCAGTTGACTTGCATGTTCGTTCTGAGGATCAGCAGTCTATAAGCAGCGTTGAGAAGATTTCCTTAGAGAATCGACGACCAAGCCAGTTCAGTGTGGGGTCTGGGGTTTATGAGGAGACAAGCAAAAGCAGAACCCCTTCAAGTAAGTACTGATCAATAATGTGACAAAAGCTGAAAAATAAAGTGGTATGTTGTTGTTGTTAATTTGCCTTTTGGTAATGCTTTTTTCAGAAGTTCAGGAACAGAAGTTGTTCGCTGCATTGCTTATTAAATGCGTAGTCCAGCTTGAGCTAATTCACACCATCGACAACATCGTATTCTTTCCAGCAACAAGTAAGAAGGAAGATGCTGAAAACTTGGCAGCTGCTCAGGTATTGGGGGAAAATAAAAAATAAAAAAAATTGAGTGATCCTAGGCCTCGCACTTTCGGGGTCTTGTCACATGATCTATAATGTTTTATTTATTTTTTCTTAAATCTTGCCATCAGTTTTATTTTTTTTATGTACAACAGAAAGCTTTTTACTGTAATGTCATTGTGAGTGAGGTGTACGTACACAAGTTTAACATGTAATTTGGGAGTGTCGGAATCAGTATATATGGAGCAACCTGTATATATGTACCTGTGTCACATATGTGTCTACTGTGTGTAGGCCTTGGTGGCTTCAGTGACTGTTTCAAGATTCCTTTTGTATTTACAGCTGTATTGGGGAATGTGTCACTGTCATAAAAATTAAAGCAAGACTTTTTTTTCTTACACAGCGAGATACTGTAGATGCCGAAGTTCACATTGAAACCCAAGATCAGGGAATGTATCACTATCTCACTTCTCACCAGCTCTTTAAACTGCTGGACTGCCTGCTGGAATCACACCGATTCGCCAAGGTGTTCAATTCCAGCAATGAGCAGAGAACTGCACTCTGGAAAGCAGGTGGGTTATCAAAACTCATTGTGCATGCATGCATGCTCCCTTCTAGAGAGTTTTGAGCAAATACTATACTGGACCATATTATAACAAGGCAGAATTCACTGTGTAGATAGGTCATCAGACTTGACAGTGTATGTTTATTATCCACCTACTAATTGTGCTGTTTATAAACTACAGGTTTTAAAGGGAAATCGAAGCCCAACCTGTTGAAACAAGAGACCAGCAGCTTGGCATGTGTCCTGCGCATTCTTTTCCGCATGTATACAGACAACAACCGCAGCGATGCCTGGGAGGAGGTGCAGCAGCGGCTGCTCAAGTAAGATGAGCCCTTGGGGCCTACTTAGAAAACAAATAAACCACAGTGCTCTATCTCCTGATTTATTTAGTAGTAAACATACTGCAAACAATAAATAAATAAAATGACGTCATTGTAAGTTTTTGCATCCTTGTAAAGTAGGATTCAGTGGTGCTATCCACCCAAACAGCATATACTTTATGAGCTAAGCATTATTAAAAAAAAAAAAAAAAAAAAAAAAAAAAGATTTCATGGCGAGACGGCTTACTTTTTTGTTTACTTAATTAAGAGCATATAACTTTCAGGACAACCAGTATTCAGAATTGTCCAAACTGCAACATAGAATTGGCCAGAACAGAAAAGAATAAAGGCTGACATTGACCAAAATTAAGCCTGAAATTGATTTGAATTTAAATGTAAATAAACAACCCAGTCTTTTCTGGTCAGGTGATGCATATAGATGACATATTTAATGCATAACAGACAACTTGACCAAACCACTGTATGTACATAAGATGCAATAGCTTGCATTAAGGGACTTAATAGTGTGTGTGTGTGTATGTATGTGTGTATGTTTTTAACTGTACACATTCCCAAATTTTAAACTGTTGTCTACACAACTAGAAGTTTAGGTGGAAGAAAGCTACTGTCTTATAAAATGAAAGATGATTCATAGATTTGATTTCCATTACATGAGAGTAGATGTTCAACTTTGTGCTGATTTGAACTCAGCTCTCGCCAAGATAAGCACCAACTGAGACGTAGCTTTGCAGAAAACTAACGTGATCCATCTGCATCTCTATTCATTTGCATTGTTTTCCATCTGATGATGTAGATATACTTCTGTCTGGTGTTGATTGCTGAAGTGTAATGCTGGCTCCAGGGATCAGCTCATTTTGCCTCCCCAGCGCATCAGCACACACAACGGCTGCGATGCTGGCTCCGGGGATCAACCCAATGTGGTCTCCCCAGCGCATCAGCATGACAACCATCTCGATTGAGCTAAGTAGGGTACATCTCTGGGGTCTTCAAGTGGGCACCTTCCATCCTCGGTGTTTCCTTGACTAGCCCACGACACCTCAAGAGGGCTCAACAGTGATTCTGGCGTCCCAGTGTCACCCCCCTCCATCCCCCACTCAGCTCAGCCCAGCTTACTTACCTGTACATCAGCATTGCTTTCTTTCTATTGTGCTTGAAATCCCCATCCAGAATCTTTCCATCTCAACCACAGCCAGTTGCTGCTACTTTCTACTGCTTCAGAGAAGTTCTTCACTGTGCGACGCAACTCTTGGCCACTAAACCCGACGTCTCTGAGATGCCGGGTTGTAGAGTGTGCCACAAATCCTCGACAACCCACCTCCACTGGGTAAACTCGGACTCTCCATCCTCGCTGTTCCGCTTCAGCAGCTAGTTGAGCATACCGAAGTTTCTTCCTCTCATACGCCTCATCCACAGCATCTTCCCATGGCACTGTTAACTCTACCAGATGAGCAAGGCGTGCTGATCCATACCACAAGACAATGTCTGGTCGAAGGTTAGTGGTGGAAATCTCAGGTGGAAAAATAAGCCGTTGACCAATATCTGCCAGCAGCTTCCAGTTGTCCTGGGCAAGGCTTGGTTTTAACACCTTTTCTTGGTGGTTGCTCTCCTGGACGGAGGAATATTTTCTTTTGTGTGTAATGCTTTGATGGAACTGGTGGCAACTTATTGGTCAGGTTACGCTTGTCTTCTAATGCTAAGGCCAAACACCGCAGCACCTGGTCATGGCGCCAAGTAAACCGTCCTTGGCTAAGACCCACCTTACATCCTGTCAAAATGTGTCTTAATGTTGCAGGTGAGGAACACAGAGGACATGAGGGATCCTCACTCACCCAGTGGTTTAGGTTCTGTGGTGATGGGAGAACATCATATGCTGATCTGATGAGGAAACTGATCCTGTTCTGTTCCATTGTCCATAGGTTTTGCCAGCAGATCTTGTGTTGTTCCACACTCTCCCATCTCAATCCATTCTCCCTGCTTCGCCTGCGAAATGGCCTTTACACACCTGATCCTCTCCTCCTGCTTTTGCACCTCATTGACTACCAGCTTCCTCCGTTGAGCTGGGATTGTCTTGTGCCATGTAGGAGGAGCTGAACTGAGACCAAAACCTCCTTTTCCATGCTGAACTTGCCCCATAATATCTCTGATTCGAAGGGCAGCCTTAGCATCTTCCACAGCTTTCTTTGCCGTCCATTTTCTTCCAGTTTTCAACACAGGTGCTGCCTCCCTTACGCATTTGTCGCGAGAATCTACTAATGTCATTTCCAGTTGGACTTTGGCACGCTTAAACTCCTCGGTCAGAGCAGAGATTGGTAGCTGCAGTATTCCTTTACCATAAAGTCCCACTCTGCTGAGGCAGCGTGGAACTCCCAACCATATCCTGACGTATGAACTGATTAAAGCTTCTAGCTTCTCAACTGTCGTCAAGGAAACCTCATACACAGTCAGTGGCCACAGCAGTCTTGGCAATAGACCAAACTGAAAGCACCAGAGTTTCAGTTTGCCTGGTAAGCGCTGCTGTCTATGCTCTTCAACCCTTCCACTGCTTGTTGTCTAACTTCTCCCATACGAAGAACAGTAGGAGAAGAGTTGCATTTGTCTTTCAGTGCACTGGGACATTAGGGATGTAATTTACTGGGGATGTCATCGTAGCTACCAGTTTATCTTTGATTGAAAATCCTGTTATTTTACAGGTCAACCATATAAATGAAATAAAACATTCACATGTAATTAAAACATATGTTATATAAAACAGTAATCATGTTTTTTATAATTTCAATAAAAATAAAAAATACACATATTTGAAGCTACCTGTGATACTCCCTCATATACATTTGTAGTCAAAAGTTTACATACCCGAATGAAAATGTATAATTTCTTGAAAACAAATAATTATAGGAAAAATCTTTTATGGCAAATGTTTTGCTTTTGTGGATGTGGAAAAAAAGTTACAAGAAATAGATTTCTATAATTATTTCAGTGATTTTTTTCATATCCTTTGATTCTATGATAGTGTTGTTTATAGTGTGTTAGAAATTTCAATATGCTAATGCAGAACCTAATTCTAGAAAAGTCTAGAAAATGCTGGATTGTAGGTTAACATTCTTAGAGAGTATAAAAGGGTTAGGCATAGGACGATTGCTGTCATTACCAATAAGTCAGTATGGGAAAAAGTAAAGAGCTACCTGAAGACCTGGGGCAGAAAATTATTTATTGTCATAAAGCTGGAGAAGGATACAAGAAGATTTCCAAGCATTTGTGTATCCCAATTTCAACTATTTTTTCTATTATCAAGAAGTAGAAGACTCTGGGTATTGTCACAACGCTCCCTCGGTCTGGAAGAGAGAAGGCATCTTTCAGTTCACAGAGTTTAGTATGTCTGTATGTTCAACATAAAGCTAAATTAGAATGTACTTTTTAGCACTTGTTATATACATTTGTGGTCTTGTGGGATGACATAGAGAAATCCACAACCCTATCACCACAGTGTAGTAGTCCTATTTAGTGACTGTAGGGAGACTACACCAGCTGCCCAGTCTTTGTTAGCACCCCCTTTTGTTTTAGGGGGTGCTAAAGTGAATTTTTTCATTACAAAAAAATCCCCAACAGAAGAGGGTTTTTGAGACATTTCTGTCAAAAATTTTACTTAGTATTATGCTATATTTTGACGCTTGGCTGTGGAGATGGAGAATGAAGAAAAGAAAGTTCTGCCTCTGGATAACGTAGAGGGGGTGTTACACCGGTGCTCTTTTATCAAAATTATTAGTGTTAGCGTATGTTTTATGTGTTATACTTATTCTACCATAACACTTCTCTTATAACATCTTGTACACTAGGCATTCAGTACATATTTTACTGAAGCAATGCAGCTGCTATACGTACCCCCCCCCCCCCCCCCCCCTCCCCCCCTGCTTTAATGGTCTGCTCCAATGCAGGGTGGGAGTGCCAAAAGAGCTGCTGCGATCAACGATTTGATCCGTGTTTTTTTTTTAATACAACAACTTTTGTTTAAGTAATGGCCATTATACAAATCAAAAGTTCGGATTTTCCATGTGAGTGACATTTAGTGTGTGATTTAGTATTCAAAGATTGTCAAACAGTTTCCGTTTAACAAGAGAAAAAGAAAATCTGACACAGAGTGACTGCTGCCTGACAAACCTTCAAAGGTTTAGAACTACCTTCAGAATTCCTGGCAAGCAAACGAACCACTGAACACAGCCCTATGGTCATGTAATCTGTAACTACAGTACCTTGTACCTTTTTAATAACATTGCCATGACAATAGCTTGAACATACTTGACAAATCTAACAGATTCAGACAATTTTAAATGTAATATGAACGGTGTATTTAGTGTCTGAAGCAGCATATTGAGACACCTCTGAAGAAATGAAAGCAGATGGCCCAGTTAACTATTAAAAGAGAGTAAGGGCAGATGAGAGTAAAGGGTTCAATTCCCAGGTAGAGAGCAGACTTACAAGCTTTGCAGCTAAGCCTTCTGTCAGCATTATAAATAATGCATTAGAAGATGTTAAAGCAACATACAGTATCGATCGTGTTCTTTAACACAGGAAATGGACAATGGAGGATTTCACATCTTAGAACTGCAAGTGAAGAGAAGAGACATCATCTGCGGTAGTTGGCCTTAACCCTCTATGGTACATATCATAAAAAATACAACAGATTTTTTTTTACAACATAAATGTTTATTGATTTAGGTCTCAGAAACATGAATCTGGCAATATATAATTTGATATGTTTTTTTTTTTTATTATCAAAATGTGAACATGTATTTTTAAACATACAATGTATGTTTACAACATGTGTTTCTGGATATGCTTCCACTAAGTGCTCAGCAAGGGCACAGACCTGTTAACTTGCCACTTCACACGTATTAAATCATCATCTACAGCTGATTTTTTTTTGGTCTTGCTGTAAGACCTGTGGATGTGAAAGGTTGTTCATTGTCATTTTGTAGAGACTGAGCACATGCTATGTTTGCTAGGTCACGTGTGCCTGTGAGGAAAGGCTGATGTCTTCATTCTTACTGGCATCACATATATTAGAATCTGTAATTCAATAAATAAACTGGACGTTACTTTTAAGGCTGGAGAAAATACACATATGATAATAAGTACTACTACCATATTATTAGTATTAGTAGAAGTAGTAGTAATGCATCACTAATACAAAATAATAATAATAATAATAATAATAATAATAATAATAATACGTAACTGCTACAAATAATAAAGTATTACCAATACCAATAACAGTAATGCTAATAATAATAAATTGTTAGAAGAAACTGACAATTCACTATCTCTATGCACCTATGTTTCATCATCAGAGCTGTTTTCCTCACTTTCCTGATCACTACTAGCTGGAGGAGTACAGGCAGCTTGTTGTTTACGTCCATAAAACATAGAGGGCTTTATATCAGCCATCCTATGTGCTACCTACAAAGAGGAGATGGATTACTAATTTATATTAGATATTGTAAGCCTTACAAGACAAATGTATACAGTGTATGTTTAGAAATACATCGGTATATTTAGGCATTTCTACTCAAATTTAGCAGCTATGCAAAATATAATAAATACAATCAATATCTTAAGCACCTAAATATTAAACAAAACATGCACAACATCATAGCTGTAGGATTTTTTTTTTTTTTTTTTTAAAGCTTACTATTCAGTTTTCCGTGGGCACCACTCCACAACAGGAAGTCAAGATGTTTTGTTGTTTCAAGTATAGCCTGAGGTTCACAGCGCCATCTGCTGGTTTGGTCTAACCTTTCATGTGTTTTTTACAACATGCATTGTCCTCTTATATCTTACTTACTATTTAAGCCTTTCAAAAAAAGTTTTAGTGTGTATGTTTAAACATGCACCGTACCATAGAGGGTTAAAATTGTCACAAAATATTAAATAAAATTAAATAAAACTTAATATTCATTAATGTATTTTTTAATTTGTACATTTGTTTCAGCAATAACTTATTTACTTAATTTGTATAACTTTTATTTCCTTTTCAGCGTGCTGTTTCGAACATTACCATATTTCTGTCATATAAGGTGATGCTGAAGTCACTGGAGAAATGGGAGAGAATTTTTCTTTTTTTTTTTTACCATAATGGATTAACACATTTTGTGATTCAGAAGTTACTGCACACGTTGAACAAGATCTTTAGTTCTGTGTTTATCCATTTATAAATGTGTTGCTCACCTTTTGTCCAGTGATTTCTGTATATGAGCAGTAACAAAAAATTTCCTGTCAGTGCAAGTATAAACAGTGTGTCACACCTTTGAAATTGACCGACTTTCATTTCATGAAGTTGCAATTGTCGGTGTGTGAATTTAGTTTATCGTGTTTTTTTTTGACAGAGCCAAGGTTCATTTGAGTCTTAAGACTAACCAACTAGAAGTTGAAAGGTTTGTATATTGCAATATTCATTGTTGTGATTGCTCTTGTTCTGTTTTGGCAGTGTGTGCAGTGAGGCCATCAGTTATTTCCTGACGCTGACATCTGAAAGCCACAGGGAGGCTTGGACAAGCCTGCTCCTTCTGTTTCTCACAAAAGTTTTAAAAATAAGTGATGACAGGGTAAGAAAAGAATGCTAACTGAATAAATGAGTTAAGACGGCTAATTTAATTTAGTTTTGCAGATTTTCCTCATGTTGACTAAAGAGGAAAATAAATTGACAGCAGGAAATAATTGTTACAGATAGTTATCTCAAACCAAAATATAAAACATATGCTAAATGGCTGATGTTACAAGTACACTACAGTATTTGTACCAGCAGATTCCAAAAACACCACAATGTAATGGGTACAATGTTGAATGAAGTTGCAGTAGCTGACATGTTGCATGTGACAGACATAAGTGGTTGAAGTCAAGGTCATCTCTTTTTCATTTTGACAAAATTGAAACCAGAAAACTAACCTTTGCATTTCAAATTAGACATTACAGACATTAGTTAATTTCAAGACTATATTACTCATTATGAATTATTTTCATAAATGGCTTGTGGCATAGATTTGGGAAATATGAAACGGGACATATTTTGTTACTTAAAATGTGAAGACATCTACATGAACTGTGTTTTTATGTCTGTCTGTGTTTCTTTCCTTTGATAGTTCAAGGCTCATGCTTCAAAATACTACCCCCTCCTGTGTGAAATTATGCAGTTCGACCTGATTCCTGAGCTGCGGGCTGTTCTCCGCAAGTTCTACCTACGTATTGGGATTGTCTTTAAAATATCACATTCTTCTGAACAGGAGCAAGGCAAGGGCAAGGAGTAAGGGGAAACACTGAACACTCACTGGAAGCATTAACTCTCAAGGTCTAGTTTGTGTTTATCTAAATTTCTGGGTTGCTCTGAAATGGTTTTGTGTATGGCAAATTCGATCCTGCTAAAGGGTCCTGTAGTATGGCTGCTTTGAACTTTAATACTGGCTTGCAGTCCTCAATTCCCTTGCAACTTTCAGGGTGATTAATGGCACTGAAAGCTCTTCTCTGGTTCATGCTGAGCATGGAGCCTGTCATAAGCAAGGTCAACGGATCAATGCAGTGTGGCTGGGATAATGACCAACCATTGTACAACTGGATAAATATTCTAAAGAATAAAATATTTAAAGAATACTCATTTCTAACCTTCTGAATGTTCAGAACTAGTATTTTGAAGGACATGTGTTTCTCTCTAATCTTACATGCGTCTAAAGGACGAAATGAAGAAATATTTCAGATGATCAATAATAATCAAAAATGAATGGTAATATTAGTTTGAGTGACTTCATTTTTTTTTTTTTTTTTTTTTTTTTTTTTTTCCACAGACAATGGCTAAAATAACCATAAGCAGTTGTTGCATAAAAGTAGTTGTACAGAAATGCAGGTCTGTAAGATACAACCGGTAACACTAGAAAGCTGTTCCTGCAACGATGTTATTTCTATATTTTATGTTCTCTAATTTGCTGCACTTCTAGATTTTATTTACTTATGCACTGGGTATTTTACATTTTGTGAACATTTTAATTTCCCATTATGATTGCTAAGGCAGGTAGCCCAATGGGATTTGGGATAAGTGATCATTTGTAAAAGATGTAAAAGGTATGAGACTAAATTTGAACAATTCCACATAAAATGATATGTAGAGGCTTTTATTTAAATGGAAAAATGAGCCATTGATGGGGATCCTCTTTAAACTAGAAATTTAAATCACTGCAAACTAATTTGAAGTGTGCCTGAATTGTCACAAATCTGTTTCCATATTTGATGTAGGTTTCACTGTAATGTGTACAAAATTTTAATGTTGAATATATGAAAACTGTTTTTTGGCTTGGGGTTGATTTAATGTATTGAAAATATATTATTAATACTGTGAACTGTTTTGGTGGCATAATACGGATATGAATGGGTCTGAAGCATTCCTAGTCACGGCAGACGTAGAAAACTGATGAACGAAATGTATATGGTACAGCAATGTAAAGTTTTCTATGTAAAAAAAAAAATAAAATAATAATCTGTACAACTTTCTGTACAATATTGGTTATCATCTGGCACATTCTAATCAGGTCACAGGTCAATAAAGTTTTTGAACTCTGTTTATCAGTGCAATTCCAGTCAAGTCTACTTTCACATGTATTTATAGATCTTTTAAGTGGACTTTTTTTTTTTTTAACACACACAAAAAAGCAAGTTGCTTACATAGGAAATTTGGCAGTCTTGTTTCCAGTGGGATTTTACAGGATGGGAATGACTCGCTAATTGGTCACCTGGTGATTCCAACTCCTTTGCTGTAACCAGAAGACTACACTGACCCTTCTCCCCATAGTTTTCACAACCAAGGATTGTCAAAACTATGGGGGTGTTGAATGTAGAATAGGTTTTAGTTGATATTTCACACATTACAGTTTAATGAGCAATGGTTTTCGAGCTGCCCCAATCAAGCCATCAGAGCACAATTTCTGGGTTCAGACATTTACATTTAAGGGATAGTATTTTTGTCTGTATTGTAGTTTAATTCAATGAAGACATGGTATAAATGTTAGGTGCATTACTTTTTAATGGTCAGTATAGTTCGAGGGGTTATAATGACCGATTTAGATTATTATCTAGTAATTGTACCTGAAGGAAACCTGTTCAATATGAATCATTTGGTTCAGTTAATCTTATCTTCCAGTAAGGATCTGATAAAGATGGTGATGTTCCACTGTTTCTAAGATTTTTTTTTTAAAACACTTTAGAGCAGTAAAGAATGAGCACTTTGCCCTTTAAAGTCCCATTTGAGCTTATTAAGATTAAATTATGTTACATCAATTAGTTGCAAATAAAATAATTTGAATTTATTTTTGTACTCTTTTTATCCATTTGCATGAACTGACTGTAGGTCTCTAGAATCCTCTACCCACCCTGCCCCACCCCAGGGAATCTAGAAGGCAGGAAGGTCTTCAAACTAACTTCTTTAATCTGCTGTAGCATCCCTCGCATAAATCTGCCCACTGTTCAGCCCTAGTTACATGTATTAAGAAGTAATTTATGTCTGCAAACTAGGACTCCTAGGTTTACGCAAAAAAACAAAATGCAAGGGGATACCAAAAATCTAAAGTACTATACATGGGATTGCTCAGATGCCTGTGAAAACAATGCAACAGTATCAACTACCTTTTAAAAGTCAGGACAATCCAATTACTTTATACGTAAATGGTGAGGGCACACCTGGTTTCTAACAAACGATTGTGTGAATTGAAAAGATTCGATCAGCATAAATGAAAATGTTAATGGAGGGTTAGGGCAATTTAATGTTGTTTGTTGTACTTGAAGTGAACCAAAACATGGCAACCTGCACTGCACCTGATTTTTTCATGACGAAATCAATCAAAATGAGGTGTATAGATAGATAGATAGATGGATGGATGGGCTTACAGGTAAATAATTCTATCAAGGGTTTCTGTGACATTATAAATTATGAGACTAGGCTGAGTAATTTATAAACTCATAAGAACATAAGAACATAAGAAAGTTTACAAACGAGAGGAGGCCATTCGGCCCATCTTGCTCGTTTGGTTGTTAGTAGCTTATTGATCCCAAAATCTCATCAAGCAGCTTCTTGAAGGATCCCAGGGTGTCAGCTTCAACAACATTAGTGGGGAGTTGATTCCAGACCCTCACAATTCTCTGTGTAAAAAAGTGCCTCCTATTTTCTGTTCTGAATGCCCCTTTGTCTAAACTCCATTTGTGACCCCTGGTCCTTGTTTCTTTTTTCAGGCTGAAAAAGTCCCTTGGGTCGACACTGTCAATACCTTTTAGAATTTTGAATGCTTGAATTAGGTCGCCACGTAGTCGTCTTTGTTCAAGACTGAACAGATACAATTCTTTTAGCCTGTCTGCATATGACATGCCTTTTAAGCCCGGAATAATTCTGGTTGCTCTTCTTTGCACTCTTTCTAGAGCAGCAATATCTTTTTTATAGCGAGGTGACCAGAACTGCACACAATATTCAAGATGAGGTCTTACTAGTGCATTGTACAGTTTTAACATTACTTCCCTTGATTTAAATTCAACACTTTTCACAATGTATCCGAGCATCTTGTTAGCCTTTTTTATAGCTTCCCCACATTGTCTAGATGAAGACATTTCTGAGTCAACAAAAACTCCTAGGTGTTTTTCATAGATTCCTTCTCCAATTTCAATATCTCCCATATGATATTTATAATGTACATTTTTATTTCCTGCGTGCAGTACCTTACACTTTTCTCTATTAAATGTCATTTGCCATGTGTCTGCCCAGTTCTGAATCTTGTCTAGATCATTTTGAATGACCTTTGCTGCTGCAACAGTGTTTGCCACTCCTCCTACTTTTGTGTCGTCTGCAAATTTAACAAGTTTGCTTACTATACCAGAATCTAAATCATTAATGTAGATTAGGAATAGCAGAGGACCTAATACTGATCCCTGTGGTACACCGCTGGTTACCACACTCCATTCTGAGGTTTTTCCTCTAATCAGTACTTTCTGTTTTCTACATGTTAACCACTCCCTACATGTACATGTGTTTCCTTGAATCCCAACTGCATTCAGTTTGAGAATTAATCTTTTGTGCGGGACTTTGTCAAAAGCTTTCTGGAAATCTAAATAAACCATGTCATATGCTTTGCAATTATCCATTATCGATGTTGCATCCTCAAAAAAATCAAGCAAGTTAGTTAGACACGATCTCCCTTTCCTAAAACCATGTTGACTGTCTCCCAGGACCCTGTTACCATATAGGTAATTTTCCATTTTGGATCTTATTATAGTTTCCATAAGTTTGCATATAATAGAAGTCAGGCTTACTGGTCTGTAGTTACCTGGTTCAGTTTTGTTTCCCTTTTTGTGGATCGGTATTACGTTTGCAATTTTCCAGTCTGTCGGTACCACCCCTGTGTCAAGAGACTGCTGCATGATCTTGGTTAGCGGTTTGTAAATTACTTCTTTCATTTCTTTGAGTACTATTGGGAGGATCTCATCCGGCCCAGGGGATTTGTTTATTTTAAGAGCTCCTAGTCCCTTTAACACTTCTGCCTCAGTTATGCTAAAGTTATTTAAAACTGGATTGGAACTGATGACATGTGGGGCATGTTGTCAGAAACCTGAGATGATGGAATTATTTACCTGTAACTCACTGAAGAGGCCCATCTATTATTTTTTATAATACATAGATGCCCTTGTGATGGTTATGTTAAAGAAGACGAGATTCAGCAGTGCAGTTGTTTTTTTTTTTTTAAATGTAGTGTTTCAGTGCTGTACAAATGTTCTATGTCGTTATCCGTTTCTCTGAGAGATGAATATACCAGCTTTGCTTTTTTTTTTTTTTTTTTTTTTTTTTTTTTTTAGAATGGGAGTTCTACGTTTATATCGTAAGTAGGTATAGATTCTATATCTAAGATATATATCAATATTATATAATATAGCATTATATATATATCCATCTATATATATATATATATAAATATATACTATATATATATATATAGTATATAATATATATATATATATATATATATATATATATATACATATATAATATATAGATATATCATATATATAACAGTTATATGTATATATTATTATATATATATATTATATAGATATACTGTGATATATATATATATATAGGTATGTATACATATCCCATGACACTAGTGGTGTGTCAACAGTTGTCAACATACATAACTCCTAAATAACATTTCCATAAATATATGATAACTATTAATCATGCATGTTACAACTTTCAAAATATAATTTTATTTTATATTAAGTTTTCTACAAACAAATTTTATAATTTACAGAACACACACAAGAAATACTTAGCAAAAGACTCTATTAATTGCATTCTGTACATTTTAATACTTAAAGCATCCTCCATGTGTAACCACTGCAAAATCCATTGCTCATATCTCTGGGACCGTTTGTTGGCTTAACTTTAAAACTTTGTAGGCCTGCATTACATATAACCTTTAAGGAATTTGTTAGGTAACCTTCACCACCTCCAATGCTATATTATACTATATGGCCCATTTCTAATTTTAGATTTATATTGAGAACTACTAATCTGATTATAATAAAACCTAGTATTGACAGCACAAGGACCTAATAATATGTTTGTCAAGAGATTGTGCTT
Source organism: Polyodon spathula (assembly GCF_017654505.1). Classification (NCBI taxonomy): domain Eukaryota; kingdom Metazoa; phylum Chordata; class Actinopteri; order Acipenseriformes; family Polyodontidae; genus Polyodon; species Polyodon spathula. The sequence continues at coordinate 24,038,002 of NC_054537.1, read as the reverse complement.
CAGAGAAACCACACTCCCCTTAACGTAACTGATGTGGTGCTACAATTATCAGATATTTAATTTGTCATTTTTTCTCCCAAAATTCTACACCGTATTAAATCTATATCTGATCATTTCTTGAGATACGAGGTGTTAAAAGCATGTAAGGCTGGTTTATTAAAGAGCAGCATAAAGAATTTATACCTTTCAAAATGCATTACCTGCACCTGTATGCACTTAGACATACATTGCCAAGAAAGGTCTGTCACGTTTGTATCGTGTTTGTAAGGAGATATGCTGGAAGACAGCAGAAGCATAATGGTATATTAATCAAAACCATAAGTGCTATTTCATGTAATTGAACAGATTAAAAACAGATTTTTTTTTTTGTAGATAGGCTGGTTTGACTTAACAGGTTTTCTCCCATCATCTCCTTGGAAACAAAGGCTGAATTTTTTAATAGAGTGAGGTAGCAAACAAATGTTTTCTTAAAACCAATAAAGTGTATTTTAAATCCTGAAGCATAAAATCATTTCATATAACTGAATTTTGTCATGCACCATAAATTATTCAATAATTCTGATTAAGACCCATCAAAGTACTGAAGGGTACATGCGATGAACACAATCAAACTTACACAGACTGAGAATACATTATATTTTTGCCTACGAAATCTCTTTTTCTCCCCTGGTGGAAAAGTCATGGGTAACTCTGCTCATGAAAAACTCATCCGTGTGATGTTGAAGGGCCCTGCCATTTCAGTGCCAATGAGTTTGCTGATGGAGGTCTCTCTCATTGTGTCTGACCAGCCATAAACAGCTTCAGTGTTTCAGAAGTCCCTGGTCTCAGCCAGGGTTCTGTGGCTACAGTCTCCACAGAGTATGGTCTGTCTTTGTCTTTAGAGGAAAACTGGTTCAGGAGCTCATCGGGATCTTCCAGAGATGTATTTTCTCCTACAGGAAAAAAAAATTAATTATGATTCCTGGAGTCAATATTAAAAAAAGAAGTAAATCGTGCATTTTCAAAACTCCTTAAGTAACCCACTACTGAAGTAAGGCCCAAGTCTTTAATTGGACTGGGTCCTTGTTACTGAAATTTAAAACTGCAAGGCTCTCCAAGAAAAGAAATTGCCTCTCACTAGGATTAGGCTGGCGTGAAATGGACAACAATTCAGTGTCCTGTCATAAGAAACTATTTTACTATATTCTAACATCACTGCCCATTCCAATACACAAATCCATCCAAACACAGAAATATCAAATGCGTTAGAATAGAGAAGGTTTTACTTACCAATATTCCTACGGGGATAGTGCAGATCCTCTAGCCGTTTCATCCTGTGCTCATTCCTGGCCCTGACCTGATCAACATTCAGACTGGTCATGGAGTTCACAGAGTAGCTGTCTGGTTGTGCTTGCGATTCCCTGGGAAATACATCATCCTGTTGCTTGAAACAACAGAGGAAAACTACAAGGTTACAAGCAGAAAAAAAACTAATTAAAAGATTACACGCAAAATACCTTGCAGAAAGGCTTGTATCGTATAGTAAAACAAATGACTTGTAAAGATATAAATAGGCCATGAATGTTTAGTGAAAGGATCCAAGGAAGCATTTACAAATAATAAATTATTAAATACATCTTTAAGTATTATCTTCCACTTACAACATGAACCCTTCCCAAGGGTTTCTTTTTATAGCAACACCTCACACCTCTTCCACTGTATAATTATTGATAATTCAGCTACTCAAAGGTGAAAAGCAAACTAGGATCATTAGTAACACACATACCCTAACCCCCACCCCCACCCCCCCAAAAAAAGGAAAGTGTCCAGAGTTTCTGAAGATACATCCTTCATTATTCCAACCAATCAGCGGTCACCATGGCCTGGATTGAAGACAAAGAATGCGCATACCAAGATTTACCACAATTGGATGATGGTTCTCAAGATATTACTAAAATCCAAGTGTGATATATAAGTAAATATGTAAGGGAATAATGTTAGATATGAATCAACAGTCAAAACACCTACAATTTCAACGTCTATTTTCTTTATCTGTCTCCGCCGATCTCTTGCGGAAAGCTGTCTTGCACTCGGCTCAGTGTCTACCAGCAGTGGGTAGGTGTCTCTGTTGGTTCCTGTGAAAAATAAAGCACTTTTCACTTACAGAATATAATGAAACACTGCAATCGCATATGCAAACATTGTTCGATGAATGTCAATATTTGTAAATACTAGCATTAACAAACGGCGCTGTAGCAACTGAGAGCAGCTTTTTGTTTATCCAGATCACAGCCAAGGCCAGCGCCTAGGTTATGGTTTTCCTAAAGGGAATGGCAGTTGTTCCTGATCTGCTAGAAGCTTTTTACTCCCACTTTTCATTGGGCAGGGCCAGTACATTTGCATTTTACCACGCTTCATCAAAATCAGGCCCATGGAATAATTAAAGGACTGCTTTAATTAAGAAGTTACACAAATTGAACCATTACATTTCAAGTACAGTAGAATCTGAAGCTGGGACTAGACCATGTTCACATAGGTGATTTGATGAATACTGATCTTAATCTGTGCCATGCAAAAATAGCCTCTAGTCTAGGTTTTTTTTTTTTTTTTTTTTTTTTTTAATGTAACTACTCTCCCAACTTACATTTCATAAAAATGATAAGCAAAACATACTAATCAGTTTCTGTATAATGTACACTCACGAATGAAAGCACTCTCCGATTCCAGTAATGACCCTCTCAGTATTTCTTCAGAATGGTCCCTTTGCTAAAAAAGAAATAAATACAAAATACAGTAATAAAAACCATGAGACCCATATCACTATATTCTTGTACTTACAGTAGCAAAAGATACAAGTTCCCATTAACAACGAAGCTACTCACCAGCAGAAGGTTATGTGGGTTTGTATGTGGAATAGAAAAGCCATGATCATCTGTACAAAGCAGAAAACAGGAATCTGTAACTTACTTTCCAAATACTATGGTATCTACTCTTTAATCATGAATGGACACTGGAACTATTATTAAGCCAAAATCATTGCTGTTAAACCATTGCAGGACAAACTTTTTTTTTGTTCTAAATTTGAAAAAAAGTCAGTGCCTACTAAAATCCCTATAATTGTGTGTTGAATGATGGATGACTTTGTAAGATGACCAAGCAATACTGCATAGCCTGTCAGCTTCTAGCACAGCAAAGAAACATGTGTTTTTTAGTGACTTAAATGTAATGATACATTTGCTACAAAAGTACAAAGCTGACATTTATACTGGAAATGCTTTTATACAGTTTAAATACAGGGTGACTCATAAACAACTCGCCAAAAACATAACGAAACATTAAGCCTTGCCATTGGACTGGCACATGGTTATTCAAATTTTTCTAGGGCATGGTCTAGTAAGTAGGGTGCCATGTTTGTATTTTGTCCTGTTTTGTCCTGTTATTTGGCAGTGTTTTGTGAGGCAGCTCCACAGGCCTCTTGCTTTTCCAACAGCCTGGGAACATGTTGTCTAAGAAGGTGCGAAAGACTTTTTTTTCTATGGTGCCTTGTTTGTGAATCGCCCTTTTTATAAAGCAGTGTTTTTATAATCCAGCCTTCTAGTCACCTCCTATTTTTCTCATGCTGTTTATTCTCCTCTGCTGTTCACGGAGCAGTGCCTGCTGCTGGATCTCCAAGCTGTGGTCATCGTTCGGCGGGTCTGGGTAAGCCTGCCTCACCTCCTCGCGGGTTTCACTTTCTGTGAGCACAAGAATCATTCACCACACTTCATAATACAGCATAATATTTTATAATATTAAACATGTTACAAAGTGTAAAATTTCTCTCTCCCTATATATATATATATTCTCACATGGGGACCTGTTTTAATATTGTTAACAAGGAATTATCTAACATAGGAATGAAGAAAAAAAAAAATGTTGAAAGAAACACTCAATACCTGAGATCCTGAAATATTAAAATAAATTAAAATAAGTATTTTTTTAAGTCTTATGATTAATAATACGTAGTACATTATTGCCAGACATTTACAGTTGAATGCCTTTTACTGTAGACCCCACCTACAACAACTAAACTGCCACGCTGCATTTCCACAGACGAGCAGAACAGCAATGTTATCAGTGCAGCCCGACTACAACAACAAAAACAAACTAACAAACAAAATGTGTGATTTACATTTAAAATCCCACATGAAATAAATAGGAGTGACACACAGGTCAGCTGGGCTTGCCTCTGTACTTCAGTTGATTGAAATCCCGAATGTTCTGAGGGTTTATTGGGTCCATTTCTTTGGAGGAGGGTCTCCTAACAGGGGCCTGCATCCGGAGCCTGGCCATGTCGAAAATATCCATCTGGCTTCTGTCTTTTCGCCTGCAAAATGCATACACACTAATAACAAATGATGTTCACACTGTGAAGACCTTTTTATATACTGCAGGGTTAGGACAGATTTTGAAAAAAATAGTGTTACTGTGGCAGGGCAGGGCCCTGTCTGTAAAGATTGCTGTGTGGTGATTTGGTGGTGGTTGGCAGGGATGGGGTTAATTTCCTATCCCTGCCAAGATACATGTGAGAATGTGGCTGGAGCTAATTGAGTAATTGATAATTAGGCTCCAGCCACATGCTATAAAAAAGGGGGAAATTCCTTTGTTTGTTGGAGGTGTTTTGGGGAGTGTTTTTGTGTTGCTAAATTTGTTTTGTGTTACAAAGTTCAGTGAAGGCTCTGCCCAGCCTGAACAGTTTTTGTTTGACCTTTTATTTTTGGCTCTGTGAGCAGTGTTTTGTTTGACTTTTTTATTTATTTTTGTTGATTAACAGCGCAGCAGCGCTTTAACTGCAATTTTACTGTCTCCGAGTCTCTGTCCTCCCAGCTATCCTGTCACAGTTACACATCCCCAGGTGTTGCTACAACTGTTTAAATAATGTACCTGTCATTTTTCTTTTCATTCTTGACATCCTGACAACTGTTTTATACTTATAATTTTAAAGTCTGTTTCAAAGCTCTTTTCAAAATGTCCGCTCTAGTGCGCTGATAGAGTAGGGATTATTGCCCACATTGTCAAACAGGTAACACAGCAGTAAGTGGTACAGAACAATGCAGTGATTTAGAGGACAGAGCTTTGAAACAGACTTTAAAGTTATAAGTGTAAAAAATTGTCAGGATGTTAACAATGAAAAGAGAAACTACAGGTACATTATTTAAACATTTGTAACAACACCTGAGGATGTGTAACACTATATTTTTCAAAACCCACTACTTATTCTTTAATGTAAAAATTCTCCTTTACTTTAAGGAGTACAGACCAGCAAATAAGTCTGATAAATACTATTTCTACTAACACTGCTCAAGGCAATTTGATGCATTGATTCACCAATATGTAATCGAAGCTCTGGAAATTTAAGGACAGGTGATTAATAAATTGATGCATCGATTAACTGTTGCACCCCTAATAATAATATTGAAAGCAACAGGCATTGGTATTCTCCCTTCCTAAAGTATTGGGCGTTTGCACAGCCCAGCTGAACAGATCACACACGTTACGAGTACTTTTTAACTTGAGTCTGGTATACATCATTGTAGCTCACCCTGCAGTAGTTCAGTCGGGCTCTCAGACCATGCAGAGGGACATTATTTTCATAGAGCCACTCACTAACAGAGTACAGGAACAGATATGGTCCACTGGCTTGTGAATGTATTCCCACACTGTATTTAACACAGACAGCTGTCCATGTTGCTTCTTCAAATGCCTTTATAATGTCTATCTGTTATCGGTTATGATCGGCACCTGTGTTCTCTTGGGCAAAACATTTCGTACAGGAGGACACTGAGGTGCCTCTTAGCTGTACAACTTCATGAACAGACCACATCTGATGTCCATTCCACAATAAGTCTGTTAGCTCCACAGAACCACATAGCATCATGCTACAGAAGGTGTTCGCTCACTTTTTTTTTTACCTTGTTCAACACATTCCATTATTATGGCAGCTAAACCAGCTACCTGTCTCAACTATTGCCCAGGGGATGGTTTATTATTTCTTGCTCTTCTCAAATCGATGTGGTTTTATTTAAGGTTTCGCTTTTAACGCTATTTAAATGTGTTGTATCATTAGAATCCAGACAGCCAGTAACAATGGATTTGTTTTAGTAACTTTAAGCACTGTCTTGGTTTTGCCAGTGTCTCAGCAGAGTACTACCTGCCGGTGAGGGGTGTGTCCAGCTCGTCCCGGTCCACATTGCTGAGATGCTGTCCCTCCAGCCGGCGCTGCTCACTGCGGAGCTGTCTCCTCAGAGCTGACAGCTCGCCAATCACGTCCTTCTTGTCCTCTGCGCACAGATGAGTCGCTTGATCACATCTGTCACCTTGTGTTATTACACCCACCCAACAAGCACAATCCCCAGCACCATTTGTCAATATAACCTGACAGATGTATCAGTGATACTGGTAAAGACACTGCTAGATCAACTACACACCTTAGCATAATCTCAATACAGCTGTTTTCACACAAAAACGTTAAGTTATTATCATAACCCTGGTTCCCTGAAATAGAAATGTAACCATTACCGAATGGATATTTACCTCGTAAAGACCAGATTAAGTAATTTAGAGCACAGTTGGAACAAAAGCCAGGAGGGACACTGGCCCTCCAGGACCGGAATTGCCCACCCCTGCTTTAGATAGTGGTGGGATACTGTCAATAGGCGGCCGTAGTTAAACGTGGGCTGAAAAACCCTGCTGTTGAACCAGGCCTGCAGAGGGCACATGTGCAGGAGACCCAGTGGAAGGGTCTGGGAATTCTGGAACATTACTACCACGACCGCTCTGTTGAGCTGGAAAAAAACAGAGTGGTCAGCATGGCACTGGAGTCCAAGCAGTCTCCTAGAGTGAGCTGCCTCTTTGCATGATTCACCGTAAGGCCCAACCACTAAAGGTGGTTGTTGACAAGTTCCGTGTGGGCCTCTGCCCATTCAGCAGACTGGGCATAGTTTAGCTAGTCGTCCAGACAGTTGAGTACTCTGATGCCTTTGAGTCTCAATGGGGCCATGTGGTAGGGCTGAGGCTTGGTTGAGTACTGGGTTGGTTTGGTACTGGTTTGGTGGCTTTAGCACTGGGTTGGTACGGTATGAGGTTGGAACCAGGTCAGTACCTGGACGTACCGGTTCGGTGACTTAAGCACCAGGTTGGTACATAGACTGCACAGGGATGGTTCGGTGGCTTTTGCACCAGTGCAGTGATGCTAAAAAGCTATCATCAAAATGGCACCAAGATACTGTGGTTGAAATTGCTTTAAGCACAACCGAAGTGAGTATCTCGGTCCTGCACAGTGCTGCTGAGCCCAGCAGCTGCCGTTGCTGCATGTGTGCTGAGCACCACATTGCAGACATGCATTAGTGTAGAATCTGTTTTAAAAAAAAGGGTAACACTCAAAGAGAAAATGCTTTCTCAACAACAAAAAACAGTAATTAAACAATTACAAAATAATACAAACATCCTGTATGATGCTAAAAAGCAAAATCGAAAAATAAAATAAGCTCCAGCCGGAGCTATGCAACCTGGAGGAAGAGCACAAAGTCAGCCGACTTAACAGCCAACACAAGGTTACAGCAGGCCGTAACAAGCACCAGGCTGTAGTGCACACAATACACGTAATTAGTAAAAACTATTACTAATTACGAATTGTTGCATTTTTCTGAACAAGGTTCTCCGATCATGTCTTGAAAAGAAAAATGGTGCTGAGATCTGTGAGCACAGTCCTTTTGTGCCCTCGGGGCAGGCCACGACTGCATCACAGGCTCAAAGAGCAGCTTTGGTATACAATTTTCAGGATTCAGGTCTTTTAGAAGGTAAATAATTGAAAGGTAACATAAACAGTAAACATGCATCTCACTCTTGGAACTTGCCAAGTTAGTGACATATGTTTGTCAGTAAAATACAGGCATTTCCTTATACTCCCGGATTCTGATATTCAGTAAAGTGCTATAGGTAGCCGTAAGTTTAATCACATTTGGAAAATCCGTTCTCTAGATCAGTGGTCCTGTATACCCCCTATGACCCTTAGAAGTACCCCTAGGGATATGCATACCTGATTAAAAACCCTGCTCTAGATGTAAGTATGCAGTGGCTTCACAATATCCCTGTCTTCTGGGATTCACATTGCCAGCTGAGGAGAATAAATCTAACACAGTGAACCCTGGTTTGGTTACTTAAAAGTTCACAATGCACCACTGGTCAGAGTATTCTTAGGGATATTAGCTGGCATACCCAATTGGTTGTGTAACAAAAACTGGCCATAACCAGCCTATTGGTGCATGTCCTACCTGCAGCTCGCAGCTGGTTCCTCCTGGCAGGAACAGGTGGAGACTGGGCCCCCAACTGTGGACGATCCTGTTAATTAAAAAAAAAAAAAAAAAAAAAATGATAAAGTTTGCTAGATTTACAGTTTGAATTGCATGACTAGAATAACAATAACAAAAAGAAAAGAGAACTTGCTGAGAAAGCCACAGAGTGACGGCTGTCCACGGAGGGAGGTCTTGGGGTCTGGGAGGCCAGCTTCTTCTGTATTGTCGGGATGGGAGGAGACGGCTGTCGTGGGAGCTGCATGTAAAGAAACACCAAGTATGGCATCAAATAACAGTGACCAACTGGAGGGAGAGAAATATGGAATTGAAGTTAGAGGACTCCGGAATTCAAGCCGTTGCAGTACTTGTGGTACTTTTACTAAACACTTTGTTAAATCCACCATCATTAAGGACACTAGCATATTAGCAGAACTGTTAAACTTGTACAGGGCTTGTGACACCAGCACAGTGATGAAGGGCACCATCACGCACTTTTAACTTAACAGACCAGGTAAAATAGGTAAAATAAAAAATGTTTTTCCTACAGTACCATATTCCTTTAATTCAGCACATTCATTTAGAATTAAATCTCAATTAGGCTTAATTCACTGTGAAACTATTAGTGTTTTAAAAGAAGATAGCTCACTGAAATGCATCTTCTTTTACGCACAACGTATATTAAACAGATACCAGCTACAATATCTTAAAAAAAAACTGTCCTAGAGCTGAGGTATTCTTGGTATAAACTACAGCTGCGTACTGCAGCTCTGACCTCACTGTGCCTCAGCAGCACCCAGCTGTACATCTGGGTAGAAGTGGGCTCACATTGAAAGAGAGAAATTGTATTTCAGTAGGACTATGATGGACAAATCATTTTCAAATAATAACTAGCAATATGCTTGTATATGTGTTCTGGTCGGTTACCCCAAGGAACGGTGTGCTAGGATTTCAACCTTGTGTGTCGCATTCTCTGCGTGTCTCACCTCTTCTAATCTAGCCTGGCGGTCTCTCTCATACTCTAGCCGCATTTCATCGTTCCATTTCTCATCCTCCTCTCTCTGCTCCTCTTGTTTACGGCGCTCTTCTGCTTCACGTATCAGCTCTTCATTCTTTGACTTTTGCTGTAAGTGGTTAAAAAGAAAAGTTTTATGCCATTCACCTTTTGTATGTGCTGAGATCGCAGGTTCATTAATGTTAATGCATATCCACAGGAAGACAAGATAACCAGAATATCGCTCGCTAATGGTCATGTAGAACTGATGTAAATTTTAAAAAGACAAACATTTTCTTTGATCAATGAGCATTCTGGTATCTATAGCTTGGGAACCAGCTGCAGCCGGTTCATTTACTAGCCTCTCATGTTTTTCTGTAGTCCTAAGCACAAAGATAAAAAGCAGACTTAAAATTGAAGTAATTTGTTTCTTTATTTTTGTTGAATCCACCCCAAGGTTCTCCAGTTTCCACACTAACCTCCTGCTCTTTGAGTTTCTTCTTCTGCAGTTCCTCCTCGTACTCCTGCTGGATTTTTGCCCTTTGCTCAGCAAGCCGCCTCTCCTCCTTTTCCTCTTCCAATTGCAGCATCTGCCGTTCCTCCACTTCCTTGCAGCGCTTTTCCTCAATCTGAAAAAGGAAAGCGGGATTGACTTCTCCACTATTTTTTCCTGGTTAAAGATTAGAAGTTCAGCATGCTGCAGAACATTACCAACTCAAGGAATTGACAAATGCAAGAAACATAATAATGGCCAAACAACTATAGTGGTGCACAGTTTCAATAATTCACAAATATAGATAATTCATGTGTGACAAAGTGGTTGTATGTTGCGCAGGTTTTTCCCAATAAAGTACTCGGAGACTTCAGTTAGTTTTCCAAAACAACAGTGCCTTTACTTACAGTGCACGGAGAAACCAAAACAAAAAAATAAACAGCAAAAACAAAAGCCTAACTCCTTCAAGGAGGGCAAACTAAACACTTAACTATTCCCTAACTAAATGGTTGGGGCAGCTATGCCATTTCCCCAACAAAACCACACAAGAGAGGTTACACACAGTAACAATACTGTTGTCCTGTATTGGGTCTCAAACAAACTCCAGCTTTGCACAGGCTGTTAACAGTTTCCACGGTTCACACACACTTCTGCTCTCAAACTCCTACTCGCCTTCAACCAGACTCAGACAAAATAACTTCCTTTACACCTTAATTGTATATACAAGCATTAGAGTTCTTTCACGACCTCTAGTGGACACTTTTAGAAAAGTGTCCCCCCAGAAAACCTGGACACAGCACTCTGCTCATTCTCAGGCTTACATAAGTATTCTTAATTACTTTCCCTTTTATTCCATCACATCATGGTTTGGTAACTCAGACACTAAATTGAACGGTTTTAGGAACTTCACTGAGTCACTGCCTTAATTCACAATCTATTTATGTGCAAGTCAGATAATGAAATAACAAGGGAGCACTGCTGTATTTGATTTGCTACCAATTAAACTCCAGGCACACACACTCCACTGATTAGTTTTGCACTCTTCTTAATTGCTGAATCTGTTGGGTCATTTAGAATACAGAAGAAGAACCTTCACTATACAGGTTGGAACTACAGAGGGAGCAACAAAGGCGATAGGCATTCTGACGGTGGTCCTGAAGTGCAAAACCAAAAACACAAATACAAATTGAAAAACACAAATGCAAAAAACTGAACACACAAAAAAAAAAAAAAAAAAAAAAAACCACAAAACACAAAAGCAAATGCCGGAAACACAAATACAAAATCAGAAAACACAAATACAAAAAGCCCATAACACAACAGAAGTCATTTCACAACTGAAATACATCACAATGGAGGCCACTCCCCCAGATACCCCAGCACAGTCTCCACCTGTTTCTGGAGAAGCTGGAACTGTTTAGAAAGTGCAAGCTGAGCCTTTAGTAACTTCGTACCCCCTCACTTTGTGACAAAATAAACATGTGCACCGGCGCTACAGGGGCTACGGCATCTAGGGACCCCACAATAATGTTTCTTTCGGTTTCAAATTCGTCAGGTCATGACTGCAATGGGACTGAGAGATCGGGATACATCACCCAGTTCAGTGGCAGATAGACAGACAGCCTTTCAGTGTGTGCTGTGCTTTTGCTGTGAGATAAGGTTTTTTTTCAGTGAGAAACTGATTACTTTTAAAACAGGAAACATCCAAGTTCTCTGTATAATTAAAGAATGGAAAAACAAATGCTTTAGAAGGCAATGATATTGTGGATGAGCCAGCGAAAATCTTAATTTCACTGCCATCAAAAAATTAAATAAAACAAGACTATATATTTAATTACTCCTGCAGGCGCCACTCTCCACAGCAAAGCAAGAACGCTGACAACGTGAAACGTAGTGGCTTTGATAACCATACACACAGACAGAATTAACACTGTCGACTTTGGGTGTGATAGCAAATGTTTCTACATTCGTCATCTTGTAACACTACAGAAGACTGCTCAAACATTTGTTACCATTTCATGTAATTTGTGTCGGAAGCAGTAAATAACTGTAGAAATTAAATACCCTTTAGATAGGGTATTAAAGCTCAACAAATACTTTGCAGACAGCAGTTTAATATTCTTTATCAGTAAATGATTTATCAATGTAAATGCGATATAGGGTAATTTTTTTGATTTTAGTATTTTTCAATTTGTATATCTGTTTTTTTTAATCTGTATTTCTGTTTTTTAATTAGCATTTTTCAATTTGTATTTCTTTTTTTTTTTTTTTTGTTTTTTGTATTTGTGTTTTGTACTTAAGGGTCACCGTACATTCTGTCTATTTGAAGGAGGCACTTGGGGAGGAAAACGACACCAACATACTGAGGTGTGTGACCAGTTTTGCAACAATGAAATAATCCATGTGTTAAGTTATTAAAACTATATGCTACTCATATTAAAGGGAGAAGGCTGCTTAAAAATCACCTGCATGCGGAGGTAGTCTTTGTATTTATCTTGCTCATGTAGCTGCTGAGGTGTAGGAACATCACCAAATAGAGTTCCTCGGCCAAAGGGGGACGAGTGAGCAAACGCAAACCCTACAACAAAACAAAATCATTTTAATAACGCAGTGCAAGAAAGAGAGAGCAAATCAGAGACACTCGGAAGCAGCAGGAAGGTTTTGGTTTAAAAGGCAATAGAAAAACAATTCTGAGTTCTGTGAAGTTCTGTGTATATTTTTTTTCACAAGTGTGTGACCTTAGCAATTACCCTTTTATTTCCATTAAAAAAAATTAATTATTATTGTCCTTTAATTTTAAATTTTAACTTTAATTCTCTCAGCGAGAAACAAAGTCTGCTGCTTAGTAGGAGCTAACTTCATTTTGCATAATTGAAATATTTTGAAGAAAAGCACTAGACAGGTTTGCTAACTGATTTAGAAAAGGATAAATTAATGAGACTTGAGAAGATCACCCCTGTCGTGCATATATTGTAGGTTAAAGAAAATGGCTGGTTTTGATCTGGAAAATAATGTAATATTTCTCTCCAGTGCTTAAATCAGTTACCTGAAATCTTGTGTGAAGAGGGGGCTCCGGTTTCATCCCTTAGAGTCTCTAAGTTCCTGTTTAGAGACAGCAAAGATCTTTTCTCTTGCAGTGCTTTCGATGCAGGGTTCACATATGCATCTTCATTGAATTTATGCATTCTTTTTAGATCAGCTGCCCAGAGGTTTAAAAAAAAAAAAAAGATGCATTTAAAATGTCAAGGGTTTAAGTCGTACAAGTTCTTTAAGGTTTATAACACACAGACATAGATTTACAGTTTCAAGTAGGACTACAATTTAACTCCAAATCCCCTGTACATGTTCTATTGTTCTCTCCAACTAGAGCATCCTGTAGAGATATTTGAATACATAGATCACAAAATCTCATGTTCCCATCATTGAACAAAGCTGGTTTTAAATGGATGCATCATTACAGCAGTAAGCATCCCTTTTCCTTTACCTCATACAGTGCCGGCGCTAGGATGTACTGGGCCCTGGTGCAAGAGTTTAAAGTAGACCTTGCAGCCCCCAGCATTAATAGCTAATGATGTAACTATTAATGCAAAAAGTCCAAACTTATTCAACATATCCATATTGAACATTGGTATATGTACCTAATTTGATTTCAGTTTTTATAAACTGAAATTCATAAAATGAACTATTAATAATACATTTCTTCATTGTTAATAATGTAAAATAATAATATAAAAAGACAAGACTTTTCATTTTTTGAACTAAGGTCTACACGGTGGCGGATTTTAAACCATGCAAATTTTGTCTTGCAAGTCTATTTTCAACTGACAGTACAGCCAATGCAGACAATCTGTCCTGTGACATTGTTGACTGCAGGTAATTCTTAATCAAACAAAGGCAGTTTACTGAAGGATCACTCAGCACTAGCAACTCTGGAATTTCAAGTAGTTCGGTTTGGGTGTTGAGAATCCTCTGCTCAAAATCAGGTACTTTACCACTTGAAATGGAGAGTTCCCATCATCAGATAATCAGATCAGATATCAGCCTACAGATAAACAATCTATTAGCTCTAATTTGCGCATTTGTGTTTTGATTGACAGTCCTCCAATACTACCTTGCTACGGTTTACTTTTCTAATCCCAGTAGATTAGACAGCACCTATATATATTTTTTACATTTAGTAATAAAAGAAAAGATCTCAGGGCTGGGCCTCCCAAAGGCTGGGCCCGGGTGGAATTGTGTCCCTTGCACCTCCCTTGATGCTGGCCCTGACCTCATAACATTACCCAAGGCTGTCATTGCCAGCCTTGAGTGCAAGATGGCTTAAATTTAGCATATAGTGCCATCTCTAGGTCAAATTGTAAGCAGAAATTTAAAAAACCGAGACAAGAAGACAACTTACTGATGAGATTTCCCTGGTTGTCCTTGAGAGGTGCCCCTCCTCCACCCTTGCCCCAGGGATTGTAGTTCTTCATCTCAGCCTCAATCTTAGCATCGTATCGTTCCCTTTCTTCTTTCTCCCTCCTCTTCCGCTCCTGCATTTCTTGCATCTACCATTGATTTTAAAATTATGCTCTCAACGCTCGTCAATCTGAAAGCTATACAAAACTGTACTGTACAGTGCAGCTCCATCACAGTAAGTTGAAGTCAGAACCTGAGATCAACTCAGATTCTGCTTTAGAAGCACCATTTGCAGGGTCTTCATGAACAAATTTAAATAAGTCTCATCTGATTTTTTTATGCTAATGCTAAATTTCTTAAACTGGGTTTCCACTTTTTAATTTTTCACAGCTTCAGTTTTTTTTTTTTTTTTTTTTGCTTTGCTTATAAAACAACAAACTTTAAAGCACTATCATTTTATGAGTCAAATGGCAATAATTTGAAACTTTGAATGAATGGTGTAACATAAAAAAATAATTACTGAATGAAGGGTCTCTAAATCCCTCGTACTGTGGGCCTCATTTACGAAAGGACACTAATTGCAGCTGTAAAGTGCACATTAAGCAGTGAGCCTAACGTGCACTATAAATCTAAATTTACTGTCCCATTTACTAACACAGAACACATTAATTTACTTGCAAGGTATTATGCTAATTTACATACCGTGCACACTACATGTATTGTGAGCGATAATTTAATGTGCACAATAATATCCAAGACTTACCCGTGACCACCGTAATATCAACAGCTCCGGCAGTCCTGGCATATCTTTTGGTCAGTGGCATATTGTGAAAGTGGAGGTGGCTTACATTGACCAAATGTGAGTGATCAACAGACACAGCACTCCACAGGGGACAGGCAGAGGCAACGCAGACTAAAACTGTATGCAGAAGAAATTCTAGTGGAGGCGGTTGTTTTAAACTATAATAACTGTTTGGTCCAGTGGTTTATTAAACCACTCTATTATTTGTACCAATGTAATGAACTATAAAATAAAATCTAAGAAATTATAACATCAATTAATGTTTATTCACGCTTAATATAACCTGCTATTTGAGGGTAATGTTCACTGCTCTATATGAAAACTTTAGGGTTATGTATGGTTAAGTAATGCCTCTATGATGCCAGATAGATTTCAGACCAAAAAATAGGTTTAAATAGTGCACTTTTACCCACCCATTTCAAATCGTACCGTTTTGGCACACACTTCCTATAGAATGAGGAATGTTATATGTGTTAAGTCACATTCTCAGGACAATGGAGAGAATTTGGAGTTTCTAAACTGCATGGAAACGCTGCCATTGTTAACTTATCAGAAATAGAACATTTGGCCAATATCAGTGCATTGTCACTTAGAAGTACTGTACACGTTAAAATACTAGTCAATTATTGCCCCCAAACTAAATTACTGTAGCATTTTTGTTTGTTTTTGTTGTAGCTGGCCAGACAGTACCTGCTGATTCAGTGCTTCCTGGTAATTATGTATAACCTCCTTTGATTTCTTTGGTTTCTCTCCAGGAAACATCCCAACCCTATCATTGGTTGTAGCAGCAGTGGTGTTCGACCCAGTTGCTCCTCTGTATAAAACACAGTGGGGAAAAACAAAGATATTTCTATTTATTTATTTATTCTTCAGGCTGCCTTTTGAGATATGGGTGATCAACGGATGTGGCAGAACAATAAGATATCAAAATTCAAGAGCAAGAGTAGTTCCTTCAACTAAAATGAGATGTTTCACTTCAGTTTATCTCAATTAGGGTAAATCGGTATACCAGATATCCTACATTCGCAAGGAGAGTGTCCTGACTACATCCGGTATTTTAAAAGAAAAGAAGTTGCTATTCTCAATTGGGACTCTGAATGAACCTACCTGAATATAATTAAACTCCACTACGCACATACATATATAGCAATCGATGATGAAGTCTACAGCATGACAGACCAAACAGACAGATCTCTGTCCCTTTCAAAGTATTCCAACACAAAACTTACGATGATTGCATTCCAGGATAGTTCTGCGGGGTTGGTCCAGTGGGAGGGTTCACAAAGGGCAGAGACTCCACACCCATTGCTCCTGGACCATCTGAGCATCATCACGCCACAGAAAAAGAGAAGAAAAGAAACAAAGGATGTTAGGAAGACCGGCATTAATACAAATAGTCAAATCAACACAACTGCTCCCAGAGAGGAAATCTTATTTAACATTGCAATGCAATAGAGAACATCTCACATCTCTAACATTGTTGAACACAGGTATTTAGAGGTATGACTAATACCACAAGCTAGGATAGTTTTGCTTACAATAGGCCAGGCTGGGGTCTAAAGGATTCCGAGCCCCATAGTAGTAATATGCGTCATCATACGGGGTTCTGTAATTATCGGTCAGTGTAGGAGGCAGGGGTGGAGGCACACTTGTAATCCTGCAAAAATACAAATAAAAGAGAGACATATGAAATGCAAGTTTTAGGGAAAAAAATAAGGTTTGTTCTGCAGATAGTAAAGATTAATATTGTGTATATGATGCATACAGAATAGGAAGAACTGTCACTTGCACTTCAAATTGTACTCTTGAACAGCTTGCAACTACTTACACCACCTCTTAAAACCACAACATACTATATTTAAAATATTAACAATAGTTAAAATAAATAAATAAATAAATAAATAAACAAACAAACTTTTCAGACATTAAATATCCTGGTTACAAATACCTGGGGGCAACAATTTCTCCAAGGGTACTAGACAGCCCTCTGTGGAACTCCTCATTGAGGGGTACACCCCCACTTATACCAGCACCTCCAGCTGCTGAAACTCCCAAAGGGGTGTAGTCAATGGGAGGAGCCTGGAACGCTACTCTGGGTCTCTCAGGTGGGCGTCTCTCTTCAGCAACAGGAGGAGGTCTTTCTTCATGAGGCCTTCTGATTGGTTCAGACCCCAAATCACCGAGACCCACCCCTGATCGATATGGCAGATCTCTTGGTTTGTTGTCATATTCCCGATTTATTGCACCAAACTGCTTAATTCTGTCAGGCTGCAAGAGATTCCGGGGAATTCAAATCAAATACAAAAAAGACACTTTATATACCATTACCCAATTCAGCTTGTATCTAAAATACTATATTTTATTGTAATGTAAAAAATATATGTTTTAGAGTTGAATGTGACTTGCATTGAGGATCTAGAAATCATGGGAGTAACTGTGATTCAGGAGCAACTTATTTCTGAGTCAATACAGTATTATAAAACACTTCCCACTGCAATCAACAGGAATAATCATGCACAGCAAATTGAGTAACATGTACTGGTAATTTTACAAAAAGCCATGATGGGGTCACAGGCAATCCCTATGGCATTAAAATGGACAAAAATGGAACAAAGCCCTCCCAAAATACCCTTCTCCCCTGGATGTTAGTTACTGCTATTGTTAAATGGAAGGTCTACATAAATATATGACCTATACATTTGCGCAGTTCTAGTACAGTGCCTGCACTTGTGTTAAATGTTCTATCACATTCTAGCTGTATGTATAGCATCCCATCTTCATAACAGTTGCCCCATCCCTTCATTAGTACTGTATCCACTGTCTTGAACATGTTTCTAGTGATTGGTTGTGTTGGGAATGCTCCCTTGAGTGAGTTTCACTTTTTGACTAAAGTTGGGCTATAAAAAGTTATAAAAGAAAGGTTACATCAGGCTGCACTACTGTGGTGAATAACAAATTACTACATACATTCAAAACACACACGCAGGCAACAAGGTTTACCTTCTCTTTGCTTTGCTGGAAAAATAAGTGTAAAAGTGTTATGAAGGTTTGTTCAAAGTGCAGAAGAAGATCAACAATGCAGCTAAGTTTTTTTTCATTTTTTATTTCTGTTTTAAATGAAGTTTTTGTTCCAAGCTTGTGATCCTTACAAAACCCTCAGCTTGTTTGGGGTAGTTCCAACATTAAGATTTGTTTAATGCGATTTTAGTTTTAAAACCTTTTAAAACCGAAATGTTGAATACATGGCTGCAAAGACAGTAGTATGCCAAAATGGACCTGCCACGTCTGTATTTTGGGAAATAACATAGCAAATATCATCTATAATACAGGTAATACAGTTTTTTTTATATTTTTTTATAAATGGTTCTACAAACCATGCTATATAGGCCAACATTAATACATTTCAGATTTTCCTTTGTTGAAATGGTCACACTAAGTATCACTCTACAATGTTTTAAACCTGACCAAATACAGTTTCTTCAATTCAAATTCAGCTTATCTCTGATATATACAGAAAATTGCCAAGCACGTTTGAGACGAGAACTGACTTCAGTTCTTTATCATACACATGCGTATTATGCACTTAAGGTTTACCTGCTTCTCTGGGTCGACTGCTCCAGAAGCAGCAACTCGGAGCCCCAGTTCTTTTTCCCTGAAAAACGGAAGTTAAACAAATACAAATTTGTATTAAAGGTATACAGTAGTAGTAGCACACCTACCACTTAAGGACCTCCAGCGCTCCCAAAAAACACCAGCGATGTATTGTGTTGAATATTGATTGCCATTGTCAGAGTGAATGTGGATAATATTACCGTTTCTTGTTCCTTTGCTGCTCTGCCATCTGTTCCTGCAGCTCTTGTCTGTATTTCTCTTTTCTCGTCTGCTGTGCAAGATCTCTGTTTGCTCCCCCTAAAGACACCAAAACAAGCTCTACTAATTAAAAAAGTGAAGTGCAGCTCAATGTTTAAGAGTAACGACCACAGGCATAACTAGTTACAGCGCAGACCACAGAGTATTACCACACAGTTCAACGTGCAAATCAGCATGTATTAAGAGAAGTAACTGGCATTTTTCATGAGCGCTATCTACTACTACTAGGTTTGATTGAACAGTTTCACATTTAATTGGGTGTACATTTCTACATATCAGGAAGCAACTATCAAATTAAGGAATATAAAACATAAAAGCACACTATCACCCAGCTGAGTCTGAAGTCACAGACACCAGACTTCTTCAGTTTTAAAGACTTTATCCTTAGCGGTGGTGTGCAAGGTGCACACACTGATTTACTACCAAAGCACCCGAGTAAGTGAAAATACATATATAATATAAACTGACCAATCATCAACCCTGTAGCAAACACACCATCCTCTTTATTGGCTGCCGATTTTGATCTGTCAGTGGGCCTGTAAGATGGAGTCAGCATTTGAGGCCTGAAAATAAATGCAAGGAAAGATGATAGAGGTTATTGGTCACAAACCTAGAGTACTGTAAACCCCAAAAAGCGAATTGCTTCATTGTTAATTCATATTCTTCCTGGCATTTTATTTAGCAATTTTGTTTTCAGATAAAGTTTAGCTCTTTTGCTTTTTATTCATTATAGCCCATTATGCTAAGTGTTTGAAGCACACTAAAACAAATCACTTTGCTGTCAGTGCTATTGACCAGACTTCTCTGGCAAATGAACACTGTTCAGTCATAGTCTGAACTCAATGCAATTTCTCCTATGGTGACATGTTGTACACACTGTACCTACATTCACAACCCCCAATCGGTAGTTAAAATAACAAATTTCCTGTCATTGAGACAAACTGTAGATCTCATTACCTTTGAAATATGTTATCTATCTAGCCTGGATTTATTGTACATACAGGGACATTGCAATCTCACAAACACACTGACTAATAAAAAGTGTCACATTACCAAATACAGTAAGTGCTATTACCCACAAACTGTTACTCTTGTGGTCAACAGTCAAAGAACTCCAGAACCTAAACCTGAGGTCTTACAACACCAGTGTACAAAACAGAAAACGTCCAACGTCTCTGAGACCCCTGTGACCACCTTTCTATTAAAGGCTGTGCTTTCTCGTCTTTTGCCATCAAGCTCACCCTATTCAAAATCCTCAATAAATTCAAACACAATGGATATACCAGGCTATTTCCAAAGTTACTGTAACCTCTACAGTCGAAGACGAAAATGTCTGGCAAGTAGTGAGGTTTTTTTTTTGTTTTTTTTTTTAAATCTACACTTGGGTTTTATCCCGTTCTTTTTAAAAGGTTTAACAAATATGACTGTAGTTTTCACATTATGGTGGAATAAAATTTCCCTTTGGTTGAAAAGTGACCTGTATAAGAGAGAACCTGCAAAAAAAAGAAACTCCTAGAGTAACCTTAACCCTTTGCGGTTCTATGTCGGACTAGGTCCAACATTATGATTTTTCCTTTCCAGTCTGATGTCCGACATCATCAAAAAGACGTAAAGCACAGGTCTCTAGTTATTTTTTCTCTGGAAAAAGCATAGAAAACTATTCAATGGCCGAGTGAGACCCCCCCCCAATACATGAGAGTAGGTGTTAAAACGTCATGCTGATATTGAACTCTGCTCTCGCCAAGATAAGCACCAACTAAGACATAGCTTTTTTTTTTTTTTTAAAAGTGAGGGCAACCTTTTGCATCTTCCACAGCTTCCTTTGCTGCCCACTTTCTTCCAGTTTTCAACACAGGTGCTGCCTCCCTCACACATTCGTTGTGTGACTCTACCAATGTAATTTCCAGTCGAACCTTGGTGCACTTAAACTCCACGGTTAAAGCTGAGACTGGCAGCTGCAGTATCCCTTTACCATACGGTCCCACTCTGCCGAGGCAGCGCGGATCTCCTAACCATTTCCTGACGTATACATCGATTAACACTTCCAGCTTCTCTACTGTTGTCAAGGAAACCTCATACACAGTGAGTGGCCACAGAAACCTTGCAGGAATTTGGATATTGTAACTTTATTCTGCAGAGTCTAGAAATTGCTGGAGGGTGTAAAACTATGAATTACATTATAGTTTATTTCAAACACTTGCCCGAAAAAAATAAATAATATTACTTGGCTTTGCCTGCAGCTGAGAGCGGTCTCCTGTTTGGCCTTTCCCTGTAGTCATCTTCGTAGTCCAGGTGGGCATCCCGGTCTTTCCTCTCTCTATAGGGCCTGGAGATTAAAATAAATAAAGATTATAGACTTTATATTTCTAAATGAAAGTTGGGAGTGCAGTAATGTACGATAGATACATCACCAAATATGGAAATCTCATATGAAAAGAATTATTCAAGAGGGACTGGACTGAGCTGAGCTGCACAAATACATTTGATAATTCAGTAATTTGACATGTATTTGTAATTTTAATCCAGTTTCTATCAGTTTTTGCCAGGCTCTTTTTCCAAAGATGACTGGGAATGGAGACCACCCTTCCAGCCTTTTAGACAGCACTTGGGCTGGGGATGTGAGTGGACAAATAGAGAATAGCAGTCCAATGCTATCAATTGCTATCAAAATAAACAAATAGACATTTTAAATCCTCCAAAACATTACCGATTTTCATTTTTATGCCTGTCAGTTTCTTGGTAATCATCATATTCATCAAGTCTTGTGTCCCTCAGTCTTGGCATGTCTCTAAAAAGAAGAAAAAAAGCACATTTCGACTAATATAAGATTACAAAAACATTTTAAAATAATATGCATTACTTGGAGAATTCCACAGCAATCAGTTAGAATGTTATTAATGACAATGACCTATTTATCATCAGTAGAATACCAAACAGTAGGCATAATTCCTCAAACTTGTAATTACATGTCTTTGGATGCACAGAATTAAAATATATTATTTGGGAATCTCTTTGGAAACACTTGTATTTGCTTTCTTTTCAACAAAGTTATTATACATAATATAAAATAGTTTGCCCTGTAAATGTTTATCATGTTATCATTTACTTCCCATCTCAGCATAATTGTGTGCCGTTTAAAAGGTTTATAATATAAAAAACATTAATCTCAAGATAAAACTATAATAAGTAACATTGAAAAACTTTTTTTTATTAAAGTCAACATAAAAATGAGCCAAAGGGATTCGATATAACTTTGTCGCTTTGCACTTTCTGTACTCTTGTGTTTCTTTCCTTCATTTTTCTTTTGCAAGTAAGAAATGTACCCATTTCAACCAGCCGCTATTGCTGTTACTAAAAATGCAGCTGTGGTTCACTTTGGACTGCTAAGCAAAAATGTATTATTTATGCACAATGGTTTAGAGAAAATATATAATACTGTTAACAAAATTTACTTTTTTTATTTGTACATTTCTGAGTCGTCCTGTGTACCCCTTAGATCCTTAGAAGTACCCCCGGTTGAAAACCACCGGTCTAAAGTAAACAATTAGGGAGAATATTCCATAAACATCTGCACACTGTTACCACTGCTTACAGTGTTTGGCTGCCCTGCCCTTTCAATATTTACACAAGATGTAGAATCACAAAATGAAGAAGTTATTCTAATTCAAGCACAGCAAATCCACCAGCTTTCTTTAGCCTCAGCTTTAACACTGGTTTGAAGCAAGACCTCACTGGAAACAAGACCTTTCCGTTGGGCAATCCTGAGTAAACAAAATGTAATATATAACCTCATGAGAGAAGGCTGCTCTTTGTGGCAGTACCTTTCTGATTTGTGGTTCCCCCTGCGCTGTCTTTTCTCTGTGAATCCAGGTTCCTCGCTTAGCTGAGGGTGCCTCCTTTCATGGCTCTCGTCAAGTTCGGAATCGTAGTCTAGCCTGGAGAGCCGAGGTCTCCTCTCTTCCTCCGGCCGCCGTGCTCTGCCCTCCTCTTGCCTCCTTCCCTTCCTCAACACCTGAGATTCTGTGAGGGTGGCAGCATCTCTCCTGGGAGGAGGGGTGTGCTCCCTGGCTGCTGGTGCTCGTGATGTCGGCTGAACCTCGGGGTACAGTTCAGGCAGGACTCTGCTAGAAGTAAGGGGCTCCTCAACTCTGCCCTGGTGGTACTGATAAAGAACAAAAAGAAAGGATCAGATGGGCCGGCACCAGCAGGCAATTGGATTAAGTTCATCCCAGTTCTTAGTGGTTATGAGTGTAATTCAAAAGACTTTCATTAAAACTTGCCCTCAGAAAGTCCAGGAACTGGTTATGTTTGTAAAATTGCCATGACCAAAGTCATACTACACAACTCTCTTAGTACGACTTTTGCTTTTTCGTTGTACTGGTCACACTGGAGGTGAGAGGGAGAATACATTGACAACAAGCACCTACTGGTTGCTGCCTATGCCTTATTTTTTATAGTGCTTTTTTTCATTAATATATAGTAATTTTAAAACTAATATATAGTAAATTTAAAATTAAAAATAAAAATGCAGCTACAAGTAGGAAATCAGTAACGTATATTGAAAAATAAAGATGGGCGATTATGTACAAAGCTTTAATAAAATTAGGCATTAAATCAATAAATCATTTCTATAAACCCCTATTCCTTGAACTACCTGCCATCTTAAAAATAATCAATTTAAAAACACAAAACACCCAAAATTATAAATATAAACCTAAATAGGAAAAAAAAATACTCAGTCAAAAGGTGCAGCATGTATCAAGTAGTTATTAATAAACATAGGAACTTTGCCTTTCATCTACCTTGTCTGTAAAATAGAGCAGATCAGTTCATCTATTGTATTGTATTGAACTGTACATGTAACAGTGACAATAATCACAAGCACACAATGGAACTTATCTGTGACATTGATTAGGCAAAGCAGTAATATTAACTAGGATCACTACACATTCAGTATTACCAACTGTAGATTTGTGTTTTTATCAGAATATTGTAATAATAATCGTATTTAAAAACCTGTCAATATAGTAGTATATGTACCTGTACAGTACTCCTTGCTTCTCTCTTAAAAGCAACATTTTCCTCTTGTCCCCTGAGAAACTGGTTATACTCCTGGTTTCTCTCACTTCGTAATCTAGCCTAAAAATGCAGAGAAAAGAAAACAAGCTGATTTAATTGGACAAAAGGGTTCTGAATAAGGGTCTCCCCCGGTACTCGGCTCTTTAATAAATAAAAAAGCAGTTTTCATAAACACTAAAATCCAAAGGTCACAGTTCAATTTTAAAACAAACTGACATGAAAACTGAGCTTAGCTGTGTTTCAATAGGAATTCCTAATTGACTCTCTGCTCAACTAATGTACATTAAGCAAAATCACATTCGTAATTAAAGTCAACAGCAGAGGGTTCCCTGAACAGCTCAACAACCATTGGCAGCTAAGCTGGTGCATTCAATCCGAACAAAGGGATTTACATCGGTGCTAAAGCTGTTGCTTAGATACACAGTTTGGCAATCTGGTCACTTGTGGTAGCTTCCAACTTAACAGTGTATTTTTTTTTTTTTTTTTTTTTTTTTTCTACCTTTAGGACAAATTAAACCTGTTGCAGTACATAGCTTTTGGTACTTAAACAAACGGTCTCCCCCTGGTACTCGGGTAAATCTTTAATAAATAAAAAGTTGCATCTAGTAGTATATATATATGTGTGTGCGTGTATATATATATATGTACACACACACGTTTTATTTTATTTTATTTCAAATTGTACATTGATTTCTCATACACTACTTAACTAGAGGTTTACAGTACACCAAGATACATTAGCAAGATCCTCAGATAACAGTGTATATGTGTGTGTGTGTGTGTAGATATACCATACAGTACATACCTTTGCAGATTTTCTCTCTCCAATGGGAAGTGAAAGCCCCTGAGTGTTTGGGTCTGCCCCACTGGTACTTGTATAATTTTTCTGCAACATAAGAAACACAGTAACTCTAATATTGATTTTAACATTTAATTCATTGCCTCAGCCAATGTTTAATATGTTAAATGCATTAAATTGCAGTGTTCCAACTTAACATTGTCCACAACAGAAAACATACTGTTAGATTTTGCTATGCAGGAATATAACCTGTTCTGAAAACTGAGTGGATTCAAATGGAATTTGGTCAACAAAGAGATTCATGATATTAATCATCAGACTTGTATTTATAGGGCTCTGTTTACAAAGCTTAATGTTATTTTTTTTTTTTTTTTTTTTTTTTTTTTTTTTCAGTTTGTTTTTATATATAAATCAAGTTTGACATTCCTGAAATTGTTCTGGACTATTGTCAATTGCATCAACAACAGTAAAGAGCAGTTTCTTAAATATCACACTATTTTATTCATGAATAAAAATATTTATACAACTAGTGAGTTAAAGCTTTGTAAACAGAGCCTATCGCATCAACCTTTAGTTCAAAAGACATAATCAAGATTTCAGTCTTGAAGATTATAGTAATTCGATATATTCATTAATCACTTGTAATTAAATAAAGTCTTCATTCACAGTTACAGTTCTGTTAGCACAGGAAGACAATTTAAACAAACCAGAGAAATGCAAAGCTAATAAAATCTATATGACTGAATTAGTTAGCACAGGAAGTACTGCAAAGCAACAGGACATATTTATTTAAATACAATTAAAGTTATAAACCAATAGATCTGTAACAGAGAGTACCGTCTCTGGTTCAGCTGGGCTGCTGCTTAGCAAACAGGAAGGCTTGCCCGGTGCCAAGTTGATCAGGAGGTCCTAACTGGCTGGGAGGGCATGCCCGGGGAGCTTACGTCTGTTTAAAAGAGCAGCAGCGCTGATGTTCAAGGCTACTGTGTGGCCATAGCCATACATAAGCTTGCTATGTTGACATCAAGGAGGAGAGTGTCCGCTCCACAGGATAACTACTACGGAACCCTTCAACTGCAAGACGGTGCCTGTGAAGGCTCTGCCCAGCCAAGACCATCAGGAAGGCCCGGAGTAGGTGGGACATCAGGACATCGGGATCAACAGCAGTAGGTTACTTTAAGTGATCTGATCCCAAACTAAGTACATAGAGGGTTTCGTAGTGTAGTATTTTGCTGGAGCAGGACGTCTCTTTTAGCGAGCCTAGCGCTCGCCTTGTGTGGCAAACTTTTATTTTTAGCTTTGTTTGTTGTGTTTTCTTTATTAAATCTGGCGCTAGGATTACCATTTTTGGTACCCTAGCATCAGGCCTGTGTTGCAGCGTGTCAACAATCTGCTGCAGTATTATTCAGTGATGACCCACGTAAGTAACATCTCCCTGTTACAAGATCTTTTTTTGCTACTTTGCATAAAAAGCAACAATTAATAAAAACAGTGTACAAAACACAGAAAAAACCTTGTTGAACCCCTACTTTTCTTTTGTCTTGAGCTACTTCCTGCAAGTTAGCACAAGAGTCATTAAGTGCAAGGTCACTTATTGCACTACAGACAACATTTAATTATATTTAACATTCTAAATTCTCTTTTTTTTTTTACTTTTAAAGGCCACTGTGGTTTAAAACTGCAACAAAAATGTAGTTTTATTTTAAATAAAAAGAAAGAAAGAAAAGGAATATTGGTTAAGAGTAATTTACCTGAGCCATATAGCGCCTGTAATCCTGACGCAGTTCCTGCTTCAGTTTGTGTTTTTTCCTCTCATACTCGTATCCAAGTGGTAAACTCAAGTCAGAGTTCTCCTCTGGAAAATGAAATGCACATATTAGCAGCATTCTTGTACTATTGTACTACATATTATACTCAAGTTATTTGTAATAAATGCTCAAAAGGCGACACCTGTGACTCCTACATTTGTACGTCATGTTCACCTGTTGGCCCCTCTGTCACATTATACCATGTAAACACAATAACTGCCTTGATTTTACACCAGTCTTCGCCAAACGTTTATCAAACACTCCTTTATAGACATTTTGGGTAGCATTTTGCTACAATCTGATAAACCTTAGAATTTTATATGGCTATTTTAAATTTCACTTTGTTACCTTAAACAGTCCAAAAGTATTACATCATCATCTTATACCATATCTGCCTAATGTATGTGCATAAAACAGTAGCGCAGTCAGAAGTTATTATGCAGAAGTCTACAGTGAATTTTGAGACACTCTTTACTAAATGTATGGTCAGAAAGATGGTCAGAGGCCGCTTATCCTTTCTAAGGAACACCTCACAGTGAAGCGTGTATCATTGGTTCAGAAAGTAACTTCATCACTGTTAGGCGTGCAGGCTGCAGTCCCTGCTACAAGTGCAATAACCCTGTAGTACAATACAGTGCTCTCTGTAAACAGAAATAAAGAGTACTGAAACCAATGATTTGAGACGGAGTGCTACAGGCTCACTCCTGCTCCTTTAACTGCGTCGCTGACATGGCATGTTCATTGTTAAATGCTATCCAGCTATCAATGGAAACTTTCTGTTACAATTTATTTCTGCCAGTGTTGAACTGCAGCACATACTGTACAACAACAGCATACTACCAGCAATAATACAAAGTCTCACCACAAATAAAATCAGGGGAACTAAAAGAATTAGCTCTGAGCTGCTTTCTTCTACGGTACAATGAAGCAAGCTTGGCGCACAGGCAGCACCACCTGTGCATCCCTGCTGATGATATACCTTTGACATTGTTATTATGCAGTTTTTCTGTTGAGGGCCACTTGCTTGGAGGAATATTTTCTTTGATGCTTGAGTTGTAAACTGGGTCAGGCTTGATCTGTAATAATACATTTAAAAAATAAATAAATAAAAACAATTGCTTAAAAACTGACCAAAAACAGTTATTTAAAAACATTCTTGAATTTATAAAAGCATTTTACTTTGTGGCAAAAATAAACACTGATAAAGGCATTGGTCTACTTTCTTATTAGTTTTACCTAAAAAAAAAAAAAAAAAAGGAGGTACTTTTTTTTCTTTAATTTAGTTGTCGCCAATTTTTTACCACGGTTTTTCTTCCCAATTATTATCTGTATCTTTGGTTCACTAGACACTAAACATTATATTCCATTAAATTAAGTCTGTTCCTACAATATGTTCTGGGGCAATAAACCCCAATGGACTACCAAGGAGCGACATTCGATGTGTAGGTAACCAACAAGGGGAGTAGAAGCTCAGAAGACATGGAAATACAAAAGCATGCAAATGAACCCCACTTAATGCAACTGTAACACTCACAAAAACACATTACTGTACTTACTGATTGAGCAGTACGGCATACAGAATCTGTTTCTAAATTCATATAGGCTATATATTCCAATATTATGAATCAAAACTGTTAACTCCATTCTGCTTTACATGGTACTGTACAGAGCACATCTATTTAACTATCCAGGCAGTAAATACGGTAGCCAGTGAAACACATACATCTGGCAATGCCACTGACAAAGTCAAATTAAATAAGCTATGCCCCTTACAAAAATCAATATGTGAGCTGCTAGCCACCATTGATTTTGTCTCCCTTTTAACTGCAGTTCTCCAATATTTTAATCAGGGACAAATATGGGGTCTAATTATAGCACTGACTTATTGTAGCCTCCAAAAGACGGTCACAGTATGATAGCTTCTGTTAATGTACTACAGTACTGGGTACAAAAAAGTTGACTAGTACTTACATACCCCATGTACAGGTACTGTAGAAAGTGTTATTCTGACTCAAGTGGACTAACACCCATATGGGAGAAGTCAGTTCCGCATACAGTAGTGACTATAAGTATGGACTTTGACTGCTCTAGGCTTAGTAGTTTCTAGAGGACTTGTCATGCTTCTCAACATATACAGACTTGTTTACTACAGAATTCACAAGGGGACCAACAAGAACCTGTTCATACTCATACCAGAAGGGACCAAAGCAAAGCAATGCGGGTTCTGGTTATAATGTTTCTTTATCTGTGCATGTTTACAGTTTACAAAACTTACCCGTATTTCCATATAAGGCAGGTCCTGCTCCTGGTTGGCTTTGTCACGGGCAAATCTAGCCTTTTGTTCCTCAAGAAAGATTTCCAGTTCATCTGCCATTTTTATAAATGTATTTCCTTTCTAAGAAAAAAAAGCAAGAATATAGAAGAATTATACACTTGTTGAATTAAATGAGCAAGACTACTCAAGGCTGACTGCGAGACAGCACACAATGCTTCGCCTTATTAACATTATTACTGGCCTTCCTTTCAGCATCTGTCATCCTATAAGAAATGTTTCATTTAGGAAGTTTTGTTTGTTACATACATGCAGAAACACTGAAACCCCCAATGAAGGCGTTAACATGAAATGAATACACCCGGGGGTTGGGGGGGGAATCACAGCAGCTTCGCCGCCTTCATCCACAAGAAGCGCAGGTGACGAATAGCCTTTTGGTACTTAGTCAAGTGGTGCTGACTTTCACTGTGAAAAACACATTCCTGACCAAACTGAAGGGTACAATACAGAGATGTTGTCTATATTATGCTTGTAAAAATAATGCAACTGCTGGAAGCCTAACTCAATGAGAAAGTGTGCTAAACTGCAAAGTTTTTAAAGATTTTCTGGCGAGCCATTTCGATTCGATTCCGTTAGGGCGTTAGCTCCAGTGCAGTCTCCTGACGTGCGGCGACGACATTCAGCTGTCTATTGTCCCATCATTTAGTTCCCCTCCCTCACAAAACAGCAGTATTAAACCATCTCGATTGGAACATTTTAGACCTATGCCATGAACACCAAGGTCAGAGCTTTAAAAAGAGCGAGATTAAAACAATATTTAAATACTAAACCGAACTGCATTGGGAATTATTGTGAGCGCTTAGTCGTTCTTTGCTAGACTTGCTTGGTCTGCCTAGGCCACAATAGAAACCATGTCTCTTTAAAAAATGACTTTCGTTGTTACTAGGCAACCACAGTAAACTAACGCAGGCTCGCACAAACAGACCACACAGAATGGCTTCACAACAATTAAATTATATATAAAAAAGTAACACAAATCTGAATTTAACAAATCCTCAAGTGATAAATAAATATATTTTATAGGATTCATAACTTTCACGTGAACAAATATTTCCATGGCTAGTAACAACGGAATATAACACGGTCTACCACCACAGACATAAATAACACAACACGTTACAATTAAGACAGCGTGAAAGGAGGAATGTAGCAACTTAGACGTTTCTGTACCAGTAGTACCACCAGTACTGTACATGCTAATAATGCAGGCTACACTGAATTTCATTAAGTAGGCTGCGCTGTACTGTACATTATTTAAGTTAATGTCCCGAAACATAACACCTCAATAATAAAAAAATAAAATAAAATAAAAAAACACTTATCTTTAGTTAAGAAAATACAGCTTTAATTGGAAAAAAACAACTACTTATTATAAAAGTAACAGTAAACAAAGCTATAAAACATTTTAAATTTAAATAAACGTTTTTGTATGTTTTACCTGCACTCAGTTGGACGGCATGTTAAATGTTCCCATATACAGTAACATCCGAAAGTTTATAAATGGTTCTTGTTGAACAGTACACGATCAGGTGTTTACAGCAGGCGGGTACACACAGCCCACTCACTGTGCTGTCTCCATGAATCGATCAATCAACAGTCCCAGCCCTCGCCAACAACACAAATAATCAGACCCTGAGCGCTACGGAAAAAACAAATGTAGACATTACAGACCTTAATGCTGCAAATGAAAATGAACTACCCCCCCTGTCGTCCTGGAGTTTGAAACTCAGTGTGAAAACGGGAACAGCATCGTGCCGTTTTTGTTTTGTTTTGCTGTTTTAAATATAAATGTAATGTACAGAGGTGTTGCGGTTAGTAAGCACTATGAAGATGTTTATGTACACACGATGCTGAGAGGTCCACTTTTGTTCAGGTATAGTTGAAATGAAACGGCAGAGTTGAAATTATTATAACCACAGCATGTGTTGACAAAAATGTAACATTACATTTACAATAATACAATAATATAATTAATAAATGAAAGCACCAAAATTGTTTCTACGTTCAAACAGTTAGCTAAAATACAACAGAGAAGCACTAAAAAAAAAAAAAAAAAAAAAGTGAAATCCTAGTCCTGTCAGCAGAGGTCGCCATCATCTTTACAGCGACACATTTTTGACAACAGTTTTTAAACAGGACTGTACCACTCTAGATACCTCATAACATATTATACATATCATTAAAGCATAATACGTATACGAAATAACTCAGGACGGGGCTACGATAACTTAAGTTACATTTCCGTAGCAGTCATTTGAAATAATTTCCTCTTGACTTGCAGTACTTATCTTTATTTGTTTTATTTTTTGTACCCCCCTGTAATTCAGCAGTGGTGAGTCTCAACATACGTCGGGGCAGGCTTATCTGGTACAACTGCTATTGTTGATGGGAGTTGGTTAATGATGTAGATTTCAACACTCACATTTATCATTTTGCAGAAATAAGTATACTTTTTCTGTGTTTTCTCTTTAGCGGAACCATAACGTTTAGCTATTAATTCTATATCACATAACAATACCACTTAATTAGGAAATGGCCGGTTCAAGCACGGCGCAGAAGACATGGGAACTCTCCAATAACATGCAAGAAGTTCAGAGTATTGATGAAATTTATAAATACGACAAAAAGCAGCAACAAGAGATCCTAGCAGCAAAACCGTGGACAAAAGAGTAAGTCAATCAAAATATCATGGGGGTGGTGCTTTTGAAAAAAAAAAAAAAAAAGCTTCCTAGTGTTTTGATCTCGGCCTGTAACTTGTCAGTAAACTGTATCCTTTCTCGTTGTTGATACATGATAATCACAGTGAGGTGTTTTCTAAAGTGCTTTCCAATGCAGGAATGGTGATAATTAACAAGACAATAAACCTTGTCAATATAGTCTAACACTTAGATATATTGATTGTGTTCACGACTTATTTGTTTAATCCGGGGTATTTTCGGCAAAGAAGATTAGCCCTGTAATATGTTAATGGCCCGTATTGGTTACCATAGTTCGATTTTTTTTTTTTATTTCTCTCCTCCGTCACCCAAAACACGTTAGTCATGCTAAGCAGAAATGAAAATAAGACTCCCATTGCATAGCAGTTTGATCCATTCCTGTTTTTACTGTGAGTTTAATTAGACACGCCGGAGTTTGTTACTATATACACTGTGTCTAATCAAAATCGTACTAAAACTGAAAATGGATGAAGCTGCTATGCAATAAGGAGCCTTATTTCCATCCTGGCTATTATATTAACCATAGCCTATTTTTCCACTAAACCCGCTGTACATTTGCTGAAGCTGATAATTAATGAATAATAATTAATTAATTAACTATTCCACTGTAGTTTAAGACATCCCAGGCTTTGATAAGATAATAACTTTAGTGTTCTCTCCATGATTGGAGGGGGCAACACACCATAAGCATTTTCTAATTTAAATTTCATAACTTTATCTATACTAGAGCCTTAGAGAACGCAATACAAGGTCAACTATTCCGTTAACGTGGCGATTGTACAGCAATTATATCAACTGCAGTAAAATAATTCTCTACAGGTTAGGTGTGATGTTTTTCAGTAGAAATGTTATAGACATCAGTAGAGGTTATAGACATCACACATTCTAGCTGTATGCATGTTTATTTGTGTTTTTGTTTGTCTGTTTCAGCCATCATTACTTCAAGTACTGCAAGATCACAGCTCTAGCCCTTCTGAAGATGGTGATGCATGCAAGGTCAGGTGGTAACCTGGAGGTCATGGGGTTGATGCTGGGGAAGGTGGACGGAGAGACCATGATGATCATGGACAGCTTTGCACTGCCGGTTGAGGGAACCGAGACCCGTGTCAATGCTCAGGCAGCAGCATATGAGTATATGGCTGCATACATAGAGAATGCAAAACAGGTCTGTTATATTTCCCAGCTGAACCTTGTTTTATTTGTATTTTTTTTTTTTTTTAATGGGGTAAGATTCTCACAACTATTAATCCAATTAGACTTTACTAATGTGCCTTCAAAAAGTGTTATGTTGAAGACTTCATACAATTATGGTATAAAATCTCAATCTGTAGGGCAGTGTGAGTGCACATGATCCATCCTGTATTACACATGGCCTACTTGCTCTGTAAGCAGAACAATGTTCTAAGGAACCCCACTGGGACAAACCAGAGCTGCATTTTACAGCACTAGGGAATCATCCTGGATTGCATCAATCATCTGCTTTAAGTTCCCAAGTGCTGTAAAATGTTCTAATAAAATCCAGCGGTAGCTTATCCTGGCTGGTTGTAGGTTGATGAAATCAACCCTTAAGACACACACTTGTATTGATTAAAAGTATTTGAGACAATAGTAACAGAAATGGAAAAGCCCAGGTGACTGGAAAAGTTACCGTGAATTAGATGTAATAAGTTTTAAATATATGTTTGGATGTCAATATAAAATAATGTACTGTAAGGAATAGGAATAATGTACACATGTAATATGTGTGTGTGTGTGTGTGTGTGTGTGTGTGTGTGTATATATATATATATATATATATATATATATATATATATATATATATATAATAATTATTATTATTATTGTTTTTTTAAACTGTTTAATTAAAGCACATAAAAATACTTTTAAAAATAGTGGTCCAAAATCCAGCAGTGCAAAGCACAGAATCTCCAGCTGGTGGCACTGTACTTTTTCTTTTAGGTATTTTTAGCTGTCAGAAGACATCTTTGGATCTAGGGTCAAATGTTCTTTCAAGCAGCTGTGCCTGAATTCAGATGTACTTTTCAAACTGCATGCATTTAATTTCTGTCAGTCACAAGTACAATCATAGTCAGGGTTTATTTTGGGTAGAGACACATGGTTCTCAATGTGTGCTTTGTTGTGGTGCTGTTTTTCTTTGGTTTTGTTTTATTTCAGTATGACTTTAAAGTGTTCATGTTAATTTATATAAGGTTTTCTGATTGTTTTTTTTTTATTATTATTATTTGTTGTTTTGGTTGGTTCATTTAGTAAAATTTAAAATACATTTTCTTATCCCTATTAGGTTGGACGCTTAGAAAATGCCATTGGCTGGTATCACAGCCACCCTGGTTATGGCTGCTGGCTGTCTGGGATTGATGTCAGCACTCAGATGCTTAATCAGCAGTTTCAGGAACCTTTTGTCGCAGTTGTTGTAAGTACAACTGATTCTTAATCCAAAGCACATGTAAACCCATTTAGAATCGTTAAGGTATTCATGAAGTTCCTGTTTAGAAACCTACTTTACTGCTCCAAAGCATAAAATAATGAAGCAAAACATATCGTGGCATTAGCATTAAGGTTATTGAAATCCAATCAGATCTAAACTTCAACACGTTCTAATAAAAAGGGAGGTGGCATTTTCCATTTAAATAAAGAATTAATCTTTTGTCAAAATATGTAAACATTTAGTAGGAAACCTAAATGGAAAACAAAATTTAAATGTTGACACTGTTCTATTTAATTTCCGAATCAAGCATACTAAGACTACATGCGGACAGAGCAGATCTGCATCAACTGAGCTAAGTAGAATAACTCATTTACTCAGTAACATAAGGAAGGCAATCTTTTTTAATGACTCGAGATTAATCGAGGCAAAACACAATTACCGTAAAAATTGTTGTATAGGTCGCATTGGCGTAAAAGTCACTTCCCCCTTTTTGAGACTTCAATTTTATGAAAACACCTTTTTTGTGTTTTAAAATGCATTTTTGCTATTGATTTGTTTTCCCTCTACATGCTCAACATCGTTAAATAAAGAAAAATACATCGGTTTAGTTTAAAAATAAACCACCTTTACAACATTTTACATGCTCTTTAAAAAAAGAATTGCAAATTATGGCAAAATGTAAAATAAATTCCTAAACACACAGAAAACCCAGAAGAATGTGCCTGTGACCTAAAGGATTTCGTTGTGAAAGACAGCAAAGGATAGAAGGTACAATTGAAGTGTGCAAGTACTGTCAAGTTAATATTGTGACAGAAAAAAATGGCTACGAAATAATAATTTCATACAGTATAGAAAAAGCGAAAGCCCTGGAAAAAAAAAAGATTTTAAAAAAAGCTAAAAAAAAATAAGCACAGAAAAATGAAATTAATAAAAAATGAAAAACAGAAGCTCTAATTATATGTAGGCTACGTGTCTAATATGTTTATGCAGATAATACAAGGATAGCACACAGCGCTTTTCTTATGGAATGTTATTTTTTAGTTATTTGTGTAACGCTGTGGCCGTTTTTTCTTGCTTTTTTTGGTGGCCGAATGAGGCAGTCTGCGCTGTCTGTGTTTTAAGGCAACTCACAAGCTTTGTGGAAACACAGTTTAAGAAAGCTGGACAATACCAGTAAGTCATGCTATGCCAAATTGGAACTCAGACACAAACATTTAAATATACCCTCCCGTGTTTTAATATTAATTAGCTTATTTGCATTTGGAACAAGAATTTCTCAGGCTAAAAGAAATCTACATGGAAACACACACAACCTGAAAGTACTACCAAAATAGAGTGAGAAAAAGGTGACACTTATTTTTCTTTTTCCATGGGAATTGCCCCAATGACTCCTATAACTCCAGTGTACCTTTCAGATTACATTTGGGTACAATGATAAATTGTTGTTTGTGTTTTGGGTTTTTTTTGCAAATATTTCATGTATTCTACGATTATGAACACCCTTTTTATGGGTTTCCATTGGTTATATTCAGATTTTGCATGCTGTTCAAATTTCAACAGTGAAAAAAAATACAGGAACATTCCAAAATTGAAACGTTGCCTAATTGTAATTTAGTTGAGAGATTTTTTTACAGCTGTTTTTAATGTAAAGCTGATTTTGTGTGTTAATTTGGTGGCTTGGGAAAAGTCATGGCAAAATGTAAAGATTGCCGACTTACCTTCATAATTATGTATTGCTGCAATAACATATACTTTAATAATACTGTATTCTTGGTGTTGGTAATAATTAAG
The DNA here is from genome assembly GCF_017654505.1 of Polyodon spathula. Classification (NCBI taxonomy): domain Eukaryota; kingdom Metazoa; phylum Chordata; class Actinopteri; order Acipenseriformes; family Polyodontidae; genus Polyodon; species Polyodon spathula. The sequence continues at coordinate 24,002,164 of NC_054537.1, read as the reverse complement.
ATCTGTAATGTGGTGTGTACATACATGTGGAATTGACAGATAGATGAACTGTTGATGCATTATAGAAGTAAACATGCATTGGTTATAGTACGACATGGTTTACAGTGACTTATATAATTTGTTCATCTTTTTATCAGAAATAAAAATTTGTTTTCTCCTTTCTCTTTTTTTTTTTTTAAATAAAAGATTGATCCAACTAGAACAATATCTGCTGGAAAAGTAAATCTTGGAGCTTTTAGAACATATCCTAAGGTAATACTTTATTTTATTTTTTTATTTTTTTAGTTGCAAACCTTGAGTGGTAAATAGTTTCTTATGCTTTAAAAAAAATAATAATAATAATCGCCTACAAGTATCTAAGTAACTGATTATTTAATCTATTTCTATATTACAATAAAATAAATGTCAGTTTTGTTGCAGCTTGAACTTTGAATCCATTCCATGTTTCAAGTTCCAGAAAACTATAAGGAATGACTGAAATGCAGTCATAAAATATAGTAAGAATCATTGAAGGAAAAATAAACCTGATTGAAGTGTGTGTATTCAGTAATATAAGAATATTGCATATTTTAAATTCACAAAACTTAAATGCCTAGGTAAAACGGAAATAAAATATGTGTACATTTATATAATAATGTGTTTCAAGATATGTTTTGTTCTATGTTTGCACTGTTGATAATTGCAGTGATTGTCAATAAATATCTTCAGGGCTACAAACCTCCAGATGAGGGTCCCTCTGAATATCAGACAATTCCACTGAACAAAATAGAAGACTTTGGAGTGCACTGCAAACAGTAAGTGTTACATACAGTATTGTTTCTTATTTCCTATGAAATGCTTTTTTTGTGATTGTTTTGATATTTAAGCACCCCTGAGAGAGGAGCTTAGATGTTTTGTTTTTTTTAAACCCACGGCTCCCACACCTGTGATTTAAACTGTTCATGAAACTCTGAAACCGTTTAAGACGCCAACTTCAAAAACTTATTGTCAGTATTATGGAAACTCCTTGGGTAAAAATATAATCCCCTACTTTAAAAGGCTTTGTTACGAATAACATGTTCTGATTAGGTCACTTGCTTCTGTTTTTCACCTAATGAATGTGATTAATAACTGGAACAAATATATTATATTCTTAAATGAACACAAGCCTTGCAAAAAGAGAGGTTTAGTGAACAGGATTAGTTTATGTTCTAAATTAGTCCTTTGTATTTAGGTATTATGCTTTGGAGGTGTCTTATTTCAAATCATCACTTGACCGTAAACTACTGGAACTCCTATGGAACAAATATTGGGTCAACACTCTCAGTTCTTCAAGTTTGCTTACTGTAAGTATTCACTGTATTAGATCTTTTTTTTTTTTTTTTTTTTAGCATACGAAAAACATCACAACACCTTGTCTTTTCCTTTAACAAATAACTTATCTAGCACTGGAGTAGGACGAACAGTACATGTTCCCAATGCTTGTCCATCATCCTCTGATTTATATTAAAAAGTAGCATGTGTTTTGGATGAGTTTAAGCAAGTGAAGCAGATGATAACTGGTTGCTGATCAGTGACATTACAGCCTGCTTTTTGCAGGGCTTCTTAGCCAAAGCAGTCCTGTTGTTAAAATGCACTTTGCAGTCTCCTATTTGGTATTGTCTTGTTTAAAGCTGCATGCAGGAATGGGATGAAGACAGAGTGCTTGCACAGTGTCTAGGATGGGTCTGTTAATTGGTACCCGCTCAGTGATTAGAGAGATAGTGTTGTCACAAAGTAGACTGAAACACTTGTAAAGGTTGGGTTTCCTGTTTATCAAAATTCTTCTCTCACTTGAAAGAACAAACACACCACCTTTGACAAACTGTAACAAACTTGTTACAGCAGCAATGTGTACAAAGTACATAAAAAAAAAATACTATTTGCAAGTCCCCATGCAAGTGAATGGAATGTTTCCACTTTTCATAGTTTAGTTGCTGCATAACACAGTGGTGTGTACTAATATTTTTGTTTAATTTATTTTTAGTGTACATATCCTATATATTTGGTTTAAAGACCCATTCCTATTTTCTTCCAATTTGCTAATATGTCTAAGTAAGTAAAAACTATATTTATCTGAATGTGGCCACACACACTTTTTCACGTGCTCTGCTCAAATTCTATTGACCTGTGTTGGTCTGTGTCTAAATATGAATATAATATATGGTTAACATTTATGTTTTTTAAAAACTAAAGAAATGTGTAATTTTCTTCTTGAGGTATGACTTTCTACACCATGAACTGCGCCTATATGTTTTATTTTTTGTGAGTAACTTCTGTGTAAGACACTGATTGTTTTTTATTTGTTTACATTTTTGCAAAGTTATCTAGAGCATACTTTTGTGCTGTACTGAAATTCATTTGCCATCCAATTGTTCAGCTCCTTAAAACAAACTTGTAGAGCTGCATAAGGGAAATGTGTATTCTTTTTATCATTCCTTTTAAACCACTCTCAGTGTCTATGTTCTTCTCCCTGCTTCCCTTCCAGAATTCGGATTATACCACAGGACAGGTTTTTGACTTGTCTGAGAAGCTGGAGCAGTCCGAAGCCCAGCTTGGCCGAGGCAGTTTTATGTTAGGTTTGGATACACATGACAGGAAGTCAGAAGATAAATTGGCTAAGGCTACGAGAGACAGGTAAGGGCACACTCAGTCTAGTTTATTAACTTAGATGATTCTGCTTTATTTCCTGATATATATATATATATATATATATATATATATATATATATATATATATATATATATATATATATATATTTTAATAATACAGGAATTAAATCATTTGAAATCCATTTTGTATGTTCCTCCTTGTATAGTGAAATGGGGTATTATGTTGTCACCTACGCCAGCCATCTGTTGACATATCTGTTTAAAGTCGGTTGAAATACAGTTTGTTTGCGTTGCCATTACTCCAGTCCTCTTCAAAACTTGCCACACACATTCTTGAATTGATACCAAACAGTTGTTGTTGTTGTTGTTGTTTTTTTTTTTTTTTTTTTTTTTTAATTTAGAGTGACCAATTATTATTTTATTTATTTCCCCCCCCCCCCAATGCCCAATTATGTGTTTTTTTTTCTCCTCACTGTAGCAGGTCATCACATAGAACAGACATTCTGAGGGCGTGTGAGCGTCCTCCGATCTCACAAGCCTAAAGCCAGAATTGCTTTTACTCTGAGCAATCCAGAGCAGAGGTGGGCGGGCTACTGATCCCAGAGAACAGAGATCAGCCCTGCTTTTTATCAACTCTGAATGTGCTCGGTGTCTGGCCAGTAGGATTCGCTGTTGTGCGATGAGAATGAGTCCCTGCCAGTTTCCAATCCCCCCACCTCGTGAGTGTCACGGCCAATGTGACTCCCACTTTAGAGTGCCCAGCAAAGTTCGGCTTCTTTGCACAGCCCAGGTGCAAACTGGCACCGTTCAAGATGTGTGACTCATCCTGCGCTCCCAGTGGCAGTGCCTTAACTGGCTGAGTTACTTAAGGATCCTTCAAACAGTATACTTTCATTTACTCAGGAAGTACTTGTTGAGATCAGGAATCGCTTTGACAATTATCTGATTTTGTTTTATTTTTTATTTTAATTCATTAAACTTCTACTCGCCCAGATGAACTGATAGGTGCTGTCTTGTTTTCAATGAATACCCAGCTGACAATCAGTCACAAGCAGTATTGTTAATGCGTTAATTTGACAAACTAAAGATGCTTACTATGCAGTACATAACTACAAAAGGAAAAGTAACTAAAATGTTGACATGCAATGTTTAAAATCTAGTTTACTGACTTACTCTTTTTATCATAATTAATTGTTTAGCCGTTTTAATTTCATTGTAACTTTTTTTTTTGCTTATTTGTTTTTAGCTGCAAGACCACAATAGAAGCTATCCATGGTTTGATGTCTCAGGTTATTAAGGATAAACTCTTCAATCAAATTAATACTTCCTCGACCTGATCTGAGGTCACTTCCTATAAGCCAAGATTTACAACATGTCAAATTTCGTTTCAGCAGCACCTCAATCCATATCCTAGCTCTGTGTTTAATAATCTGTTAACTGTGGCTAGACTTTTCAAAGGGAGGTCCTCCTGGGATGGAGTAAACATTGACTGAGTTGTTTGTTCTGTTTCTCTTTTTTGGCATACTTTGAAGTAATGCATACAAGTGTTTTGACATGACATTTTAGTAAAGCTTCTCCCAAACTAGATGTGTGTGTGTTTTTTTGTTTGTTTGTTTTTTGTGATAAAAACATGAGCACTGACTTAAATAAAATAATTTCAGTGTGTTGTGTGGTTGCAGTAGCTAATTGTTTCTTTATTCAGAAGAATCTCAAATGGTTTTTGCTACCCAGTGAACAGTGCGTTTTTTTGTTTTTGTTTTTTTAAGGAAGATCTTATTATCAAAATATATGTTGAATGAAATTTAATTTTATACTTTAAATGTTAGTTACTTTTACCTGCACTCATCAGCCCTATGCAATTAGTAAACATTAATTACGAAGCTTTATGCATTAAAATGGTAGAAAAGTTGTCTGCATATAAAGACTTCCAATGCTTTGTTACTTTCAAGTCTGGTGTGTGGGTACTCCCCCCCCCCCCAACCCCCGGTCCTGCAGAGCTCTACTATTACGGGTATGAAATGGACAGGTTTGTATGGCTCCAGTATGAAATCAGAAAAACGCCCAGATCAACTTTGTTTAAAAAAAATAAATAATACAAAATAATTTTGAAAATACAACCAAGCAACCTGAATGGATGGACTACTACTCAATTTTGACTCATGTACATTTCCCATGGGAAAAGCACCAGCGTAAAATCGACTTTTAGTTAACCCACGTTTTTGAGTTACTGTTTCTGGTTGCAGTCCGGGGCACTATTTCTCAGACCCTCTGGCGTGCCCCTTTCAAACTCTGATATATCAGTGATTCTTTTTCTGGCCAAGTAACGGCTTATTTTATTTTTGCATATAGGTGAACATCAAGCTGACATTTATTAGACTCAACAACTGTAACTAGTGCGTTGTCTCATTGAAGGAAACTATATATAATTAATCTACGTTCCCGCTCGCCACGAGTGAAACATTTTCCCTTGTGGCTCAACTATTTTCCCCCAAGTTTGCCATGATTGCAAAGGCTTTGAAAAATGTATTTGTGCAAGACTGCCAGCAAATTCAACGTGTGCTGGTAGATGAGTCAATACAGACTGTTTAGTTTGATTTCATTTTCCCCAATGAAAGCTCTTTAGCTTGATCACCTAGCATATGCATGCCACAGACATTGTGTTTGGCGGGAGGATAGAGGCTCTAATTAGAAACAGTCAGTGTTTGGTGCTGCTTATAAAAAAAAAAAAAACAATTGTACAGACAAATTAGTAGAATCATGTTCCGAAAGATGTAGGGTAGGGTTTCAAAATAATCACTCTTGTTACAATTCTTCGATCTATTAATGTTAAGGTTTAAAAGTTATAAATCGAGACAAGGCAAACCATATATGATGGTAATTGGGCAGTTAAAAGCCGATAATTCCCTTTGAATCGAAAGCACTCTGCAAAACCTAATGACGTCATTTAAGAGCGTCATCATGTTCAAATTTAATGTTGTTTTTTTTTTTTTTTTTTTTTTTTTTTTTTTTTAAAAAACCTACATGAAGACGTTACGCACTATTGTTATGCTTATGTGTTTATAATGTGGATCTGCATCGGCCACGCGAAACTCACCTGTTTACAGATTAAAAGGTGACAAAATGTTTTTAATTGAAAGCACTTTGGAGATTATACACACTGCACAACCTAATTGTGATTTAAAAGTTTGACCGGCTTTCAATTGAAATGTCGTTCAATGAGTGAGACCTTAAAGGAAAATTATACAGAGCTGCTGTATTCGTCCCATCCGGCAAGGTACATATAATTAATAATATCTCGTAGACATACGATATATCAGGCTATAATTATTATAGTATGATTAACATATAATATATTAGGAGTATATATAATATTACTAAGATAAAACTACACCAGTACTAAGGCTATATAAACACCATAATGCAACTATTCAGTATGCTAATCTTATTTAAACAACAATAAGGTATATAACTTGTTTCTATCTGTTATGCTGAACACTGTATAATAGCAATCCTTTGAGAGAATGTGTGCATGTGTACACAGCTCTTTAATTTAAATGTAATTCATCTCCCATTTCCTTTGTGAATTCCTGTATTTGTTTTAGATCCAATTACCTTAGAACCTGTGTTTATCTGAAATGACATTTTTCAATTAAATTATAACTATTTTACAGCATGTAATCCTGTATGAACAAAAAACAGCATATGCATGCCAATTATTTTTTATTTTAGTCATTTAAAATAATAATAATAATAATAATAATAATAATAATAATAATAATAATAATAATAATAATAATAATAATTGTTTTCCCTTGTCAAGCAGTGGTTGAAATGTGATACATTTTAGAAAGTGCTTTGACAAATGAGTTTAGGCTATGCAACAATTCATCATATCTTTTTTTTTTTTTTTTTTTTGGCCTCAAAAAGAATGGCTTGTTATGTGGTATGTGACAGAAAAGAATGTATACTATTAATTATATAACAGACTCCTGCAGCTTTGACTCTAGAATGGTTGCGTTTGATTTCAGACATGTTAAGTTCAAGCAGTAACACTCGACTAGTTGAAGTAGTTCTTCTGCAGTATAAATTGCTGTGGGTGTGTGAGGTGCCAGGCAAAAGTGAAGGCCTTCAACACACACACAAAGAGTGTGTTTTTTACACACATTTTACATTCTAAAATGGCTATGAGATGGCCAAGGTATTAAAATTAAGTATTAACATGGGTATCTTGGCCAGAATGCTCCCATTTGTCCTAAAGTACAGTTTTGTATATATATATATATATATATATATATATATATATATATATATATATATATATATATATATATATATATATATATATATATAGACATACACACACACACACACACGTACGTTGATAATATATTTAACAGTGCAACAATATGTATGTAGTTGATATACATTGTTGCTGCAGTACAGGGCCTGCGCTTAGTTACACTCAGGGCTTCACGCCAACACACGCAGACTGTTTTAGCGTTTTGTCTCCATAGCAACAGACATGGCTACACTTCTTAACAAACAACACCTATTGCAACTCGTATACTTGTTACCGATGAATACATTGGTATTTTGATCATTAAGTCCTCTTGTGGGAAATCATATGCAGAAATAACCATAGCTTTCAGCGAGTACATTTAAACCAGGTAGGGCAAACCTGAATGGAAACGAAAACAGTACCCACTGGTATTTCTTCAGAGCGCTTGTCGCTGCATGTTTTTGTATGTGTGCGGTGGACAGTGGTACTCCCAAGGGTGAAGTACAGTTACTCACTGTATGGTAAGTGCAGCTTTTCGAACTAAAATTATTGTATCATAGCGTAAAGTTATAATAAACTAAAGAAACAACACCTTGAGAGTGCTCAAAAGGTCTTGCTTTAATTTGCTTTGATGTTTCCATTTTAATTTTATTAAACAAATAAATACTGGAATAAACGATTTGCACATATACCCCTTACACCTTTGAGTTATTTATTAAAATGTTTTTTGATCTCAGTTTTTATTATTAAATGCATTTTTTTTTTTATGGAACTGTTCTCAACTGTTTAGCTGAATCCTGTTGAAGAGGATGGTGAAGAGAAGAATAAGACTTATGGTCAAGACGTTTTGGATAAAGCTTTATTTAAATTGGGCATTCTAAAGGCAGCAACAGTACATAACACCGAACACTGAGTCAGGATACCATCATAGTCTTTTTGAAAACTAACATAAGATCAATAAGTATTCACAAGGTGTAGCAATAATATTTCATACACACTAAAAATAATTGGAAATTGAGTTAGCATTTCTATGAAGGATTGCCTGCCACAATTATTGCTATCTTTTGAATTTTTTTTTTTTTTTTTTTTGCAGAATTATAGTAACAAATGTGACAGATGTAATGTTAAGTCACATTTTGTAGCCTTAACCCTAATCCAAATACAACATTTATAACTTTCCTTTTCTAATGTAGTGTTCTTTTTATTGGACTAAATACAAAAAATATGTATTGTCATTGCAAATTATTTTGTTAACTAGGCTAGTTACTAGATTAACTTTTTTAATGAGGCTGATGTATGTCAGGGTGATATGGTTTTGTAAAGCTGATATCTCTAATTGTGTATTTGGAACCATGGTGGGGGTGGAAGTTACTCACATTCCAGTTTAATTATTTAAATAGCCTAATCCATGAGTTAAAACTTTGTGAATGGGGCACTGTACCTTTACCTTTTAGACAGAGCCTGTGTGCTGAAGTATAGATTTCTTAAATTTCTTAAATGTAACTGACCCCCAATTCTCTTTCTTGAAGTATTGTGTAAACTTAAGTCCTGTCCGTTTTAATTCATTATGCCACAAAGTTAGGCTTGCGTGATAAACTTCAACAGAGACACCTGAAACATGTGCCGATGTTTTTATGATACTACAAGTAAGACGTGCTGCACCGGACAAAAAACTCCTTCAGGTAGGTCAGCAATGATGTTGCTTTTTTTTTTTTTGTGTGTGTCAATTGGCAGCTGTATTGGTTCAAATGACATTACAGGCATTGATGTAGTGTCACGATGCACATTTCAACTTATGGAAATGCACGTGTAATGTCCTGGCAAACTAAATTGACATATTGGCACATTTTAATATGAATTTAACAAGTTTGCTGCAGTAAGGTTTGCCAGTAGAAACTTGAGACTGACATTGGTTCACACAATAACAAGTGATGCTGTATAATGAGCTTTTAACACATTGACATGAATTGTGCTCATATTAGGTTATGTAATTCTGCATTAGATAAAAGGTACAGAAAAGCTATTTTCGATTAGTTTATTAAAAGGTCAATTAAAAATGAATTGCACATAAAATTAAAATTAATTTATTTGGAGAACAGAAGCCACATGTGTGATTTAAAACCATTTCCAATCTACATTTATAATATATTGAACAGGAACTTTTTATGTCTGCCAATTCTAGATACAAGTAAAACATTTCCATTTATATACAGCAAAAACAAAACAAAAACATTGCACTAAGATATATTTTATGATGCGAATCATTGGACGACATGAACAGAGATCACATTGTAGTATTATTTTAGAGGCTATATGGCACATTTTATGTTGATTTTGGTAACACGCTGACCAGAAAAATGACAATTCACTACCATGACATTCAGTAAAAACAGTTTTCAATTACATGAGTTTGCAATTATTGTAGTAGGTATTTATTTATATATTCTATACAAAAAAATAAAGTAAATAAACAATTGAAAAATGTTCCCCATTAGGATATTTCATATTTGCAGGTTTATGAGACAATGGAATGTACTGCAGTATGTTCATTTTAATAATAACCCACAACCATTATCATAATAGGCAAAACAGTGTTAATTCTTGTTTATGACACTTTGGTTATATTGACGTGAGAAGTATTTTTCTATATGGTGCAAACTTGAATGTAGCTGCGTGAACATACAGCACAACCTTTTTATGTGGTTATTTGGTATAAGAAACTTGAAACAATGCATTCATAAATAAATTATGCTGTTATTAAGTTGAATCATATAACTTGTGCTTATATTTGGTATGATCAGTTTTGAAGTTTCTAAAATTTAAGTACAGTACCTTCCATTTCTACAACGCTTTAATAAAAATCTTTATTTTTACACATATAAATATAGAATCTCAAAAGTATTAGTAAAAAGCAACACATACATCTTCACATCTCTCTCTCTCTCTCTCTCTCTCTCTCTCTCTCTCTCTCTCTCTCTCTCTCTCTCTCTCTCTCTCTCTCTCTCAGTAGCCCTACATTTTTATACAAACAACTCAAAGCATTAGCATAAATCCATTGCTGACGAATGTGCTGAAAACATTGTGCTTGTATTTGCTTTCATTGCTGTAACCTTGATACGTCTTTCAGCTCAGTCAGTCACTGTCATAACTTTTAAAAACCTTTGTGCTTTCTTTGATTGCAGGTACCTTAGAGGTAACTGCATCACTGTAGTGGAAGGGCTGGAAGGGCTAAAAGAACTGCGGGAGCTGCACATTGAGGTTCAACGACTTCCCCTTGGAGAGAAGCTGCTGTTTGATCCCGGGACCCTCCACTCACTCTCAATAAGAAGTGACTGCTGTTCTGTTTGTCTTAATGTCTGAGGAAGGGCAAGCTGCTGGGTAAAAGATCAATTCCACAGACTTTTTCAATTTAATAAAATAAGCAGTTTGTCTTTAGATTTGAGCTCCACTTCAAAGATGGTATTTGCTACTACAGTGTATTAAAAGAAAATCTGTCCTAATAAAAAAGATCTTATGAAATGGGTTACGCTTTACAAAACACCCAACAATTCTAGTATTTTATGGTTTTGCTTGCCTTAAATGCCTTTCCTGATCAGATGAAAAAACTATTTGAATCTGTAAAATTCATGAATAATAAACATGCTGTACATAATACCAGCAACATAATACTAACAACCTTTTAATAATTAAATAGACTGCAAAAGAACAATATTTTTTAGATAAATGTTAGCCTTATTGTAAAATTAAAGTTTGTAAAATCTTGCAAACTATTTCAAGCTGTGGTACTGTGAAAAAATAATGAAAATGTGTGTAACATGCATTATATATGCAGTACTTACTTTTAACACTTTTTAATCTTAAGATTAGATTTTCCAAAGTAGTACATAAACACAGTGCAGTAGTATGATCGCAATCAAGTAATTATCTTATTAACAATAAACACACACCGCATTCTGGGATGGCTAAAACGTTTTTGAGGTGGCTAAAACTACTCAAAGCTGATTCCATGTATATTTTCTATGTATAGTGTGAGTAGTTACTTTTCTGGAGTGTCTAAAACTACTTCAACGGGTCTGGTCTACTCTTACTGTTAACTGCAATCTTAAATCTGTTTGTATCTCCTATCTGTAAATGAAAAAGCAATCAGCCGCAAACATTTAAATGAAAAAGGAATCAGCAAATCTAGTCTGCCAGCATGAGTAACAATTGTTATTAATTCTATTTTTATTCTAGTGACTCTTCCATTCTTTCACCCTTGAACATTACATCCGTTGCAGCCAAAGCTGCAGGTCTTTATGGTGGTGATCGAGGGACTAACTAGCTATCATCCTATTAACCCCTCGTCACATTTTGCATGGGTTTAGTAAGTCTGCATGCCATCCCTTAAATAATCAGTAGCTGACAGTCACACATTCTCACAAGGTACTCTAAATACAAAACAATAACACATAATGGCAGACCGCACCTCGCTCGTCCTGCCAAATAATAAGGGCTTTTTCGCCATCATCAATAAAATATGTAATAATAATACAGAATACAACCAAACAAAATATGCACAGGGGCAGAGAGTCCCCTGTCATACCAGCATATAGAGTATTTGTAGAATACTGTACATGGTTCTGATATCCGCCCCATGTGAGGTTAGAGCAGCTGTCGCTTTCTTTCCTCCCATTCTACAATGCTCCCATTTTCATGGCACTCTCGATTTAACAGTGTTTGAGAAACAGCAGTATTAAAAGCTGTTGTTTTAATCACAACCCTGGTAACAGTTAAAAACAACAAAAAAAACATAAGTGAATTCATGATTTAATCAGATTATTGAAATCCTATTTATATATGTTAAAGTTATTTGAATAAATCCCTTCTGGCCTTTAAACATACTGTATACTTTTTATTTTTGTTTGAAGGAATGTTATTTGAAGTTGAATCAGCCAAAAACTTTTTTTTTATTTTTTACTTTTTTTTCCAGAAATCTTCGTCAGTTTTCAATGTCAGCAATAATTAATCATTCTGAAGAACATAACTCGATAGTAAGATTAAGAATTTGAAGGTAAACTGCATTATAATTTAAAACCTTATTCAAGTGGTTTGTGTAGCCATTGCATTTTTTTGTTCAGTAAAGCACATTTCCCAATGCTATGAAATCTTATGGAGAGAGGAGATCTGTTAAAGCAGTATCCTGTAGGTATCGCAAAGCTTGTGCATGCTTGTATGCTTGCATACAGAGTCAGAATTATTCAGCAAATCAGCAAGAATTCCCTTAGGGGATGCCATTGCTGATAACTTACTCAAGCATGCATTTTTTACTGGACTGTTTTCTGCAGAATGATGGATTCCGTTTTCAGCATAAAAGTATTTCTGAGATTTCACTGTGCAAACTTAGTTTGGTTAAAAATATGAACTGAATAAATATGGAACCATCAAAACTTTCTGAGCATATGTAGGTAATTGATACTGCATAAGCAGTAAAGTGCAATCATGTAACATTGCTCAATCAGAAGTTTAACGGTGTCACTGTTGAACATTTCTTAAAGTTTTTTTTTTTTTTAGATAGTTACTGTACCTGAACCTGAAAACATAAAGAGATTGCTCTCCACCGTTATGTAATACTAATACTTGCTGTACAACTGCCGTCAAAGAGCTTTTCATGTTTCACTGACAGCACTTTTAATTTATACAACCTCTGCCCATTATTGATTTAACAAAGACAGTACCCAAAAAGATAAATTCATCCTTCTCACAATTTAGTCAGGAACCAGAGGGAAAATTATAGATTTTCGTAAATAGATTATGACAGGCAGTCAGCAGGGTGACAGATTGATGTCTGCAGATCCAGTTAGTGTGGCTGAGTTAGACATTCCATATACAGATTGAAGCGCTGGTCAAATACAGGTTCATAACTGGTCATCATTAACCAAGTAGGTCTATTGCAGATCCAGTGGGTGCCTGCTGAGGTACACGTAGCACTTGCACATGGAGTCTAATTTACTGCTCAGTATTTTGTGGCAAGCCCCTTTGAGTGATGTGTCTGACACGATCATTTATCAAACAGAAAGCGCACTGCAGAGAGGGGTCCCTTTAGAACTGATTACAGAATGCCTGAAAAGTGGAAGCACTTTAGCTGAGACAGGAAGGGAGTGCACAATCAGAGCGTGTCCAGAGAGTAATCATATTTCCACCCTGGATTAATGTTCTTTTAGATAAACATACACTGCAGGCAACATGTTCTAGGGGAAAATACAGAGGTAACTTGTAAGTTACATGACACTTGGGACCTAATTTACTGAAACAAGAGCTGGATCTGTATTTACTTCTTTTATAATAAGAAAAATAAAATAAAAAAGTTGGCTGATTATTTTGATTCTGTTTAATCTTTCCAGATATTATACCTTTTAAGATAATTATACTTTTTTTTTTTCCTTCACTTGACATTATTTTTTAACAGTCTTTAACTGTGGTGGATTTTAATACACTGCAATTCAGTGTTAATTCAATGCTACAAAATATAAACACATTATACTTTACACTGTAAGTTTGCTTTATTAAAACAAACAATGCATTCATTTATAATATGTTTCCTAAATTGTATGTTTAATTCTTTTGGTTTCACAATGTATGGTACCAGTGCCCTAAAATGTATAAACCTGGTCTTTCTTGGACCTCATTACAAAGTATTTTTACTAGTTTTGGGGAAGTTAAGAAGCATTTCTTTGAATCACACCTTGGAATAAACACCAATTTTAATAAAGCTTATCCTTTTTTTGTTGGATTTTGTTGCTCTTTAAGCCATTGAAATAGACTCGAACCTGTGCTTAGATAACACCCTAAAATCTCAGGATTTTTTTTGTAAATCCTTTTTGTCTCAATAAATAAAATGTGTTTATTTAACCTTTTTTCTGCTATAGTTGTTTTCTACACATACATCTAAACTGAAACTGAGTGTATTTTTTCATGACATTTTAAAAAAATGGCAAAATGTTTTGTTTTAAAAAAACTTAAAAAAAAAAAAAAAAAACATTTTATTAAGGGTAGTTTGGAAATAAACCTTTGCAGTGTGCCTTTTGTGTTAATTTTATTTCAAAAATATTTGTCAACATAATTATGATTAAACTTGAAGGCTTCCTTTAGCTTAATTTTAAAGGCCTATGGATGTGTACCTTAAGAACCCACAGAACTGAGAAAAACCCAAAGGGTCTCCTTACATTCCTGTTTCCTATTGACATTTATCCTGTCTGTAAACAATGCTGAAACTGTATGATGGTTTTGGTGGTATGATGGAAATGCATGTGATTTAGAGATGTTGCAAACAGCATACATTTTTAAAATTTTTATAACAGTTGTCTTGTTGAGCTTGGCATGAAGTAAAACAGGTGTAGCACACAAGGAGTGCAATCAAAAATTCAGAAACGAACATGCCTAAGTTTTGCAAACCATTATCTTAGAAGCTCCACTTTAGTAGCTTCAGGTCTTGAATGGATGCAAAGTGTGCATTGCAGTCCTTCAAAAGTGGAAAAAAGGTTTTAAAATCTTTGTAAGTATAAACAGATGGATTTCCATAAACATATACCCTGCTAGTCCCAAATTTGAATGCCATTTCAAAACAATAGGTCTGTCTGTACTGTGTAAATTAAAAAAATGTGTAGACAAGTTGCAAGACACAGATAAATGTAATGAATGAAGTCAGATATAACTTCTGGGTTGTTTATGGTTTAGAAGCCAATCCTTGGATGAAGAATGCAAGAAAATACTACATATGCAGAGTTTTGGTAAAAATAAAGTGTGTGTAAAGCAGTGTGAGTTAACTATCCTGTGACTGGATCGCTGATCAGCCACTGCACTCAGGCTAGTTTTTAAATGTAATGCAAAAAAATGGTCCTGTTAATTGAAGCCATCAGAGTAAATACTTAATTTGATTTGTACCATTTTTTTTTAAAAACTGAGATGGTATTGGCAGATACCAGATTTTAGATTTGACTGTGCTTATGTACAGCTTGATACTTAAGTTCAATGTCTGCCAGTAAATCAGTCCACTTATTTACAAGACAACTCACGATAAGAAGTTTTTGAACTTGATGGCTTCAATTGAAGTATCTATGCTGATTTTATTTTTCAATTTATGCACATGATTTTGTGACAAATAATGTTATTCTTGTATAATTACGGGAGTTAGAATTGTTTTTTTACCAGTGGTCTTTACTCTGGTGGATGGATTTGAGCAGAAACCCTGTGTAATAAACCAAAGTACAGAGACTTATAATGATGTGCAAAACTCTTGGTAAGAAAATATACTGTTGGGAATCTAGATGTACTGATCTCAAACCCCTCTTTGATTACAAGAAACCAGTAATAACTAAATGTGTTAATTATACCAAAAAAAAAAATCATAACTTTGGATTGATTTTTTAAAATAAAATATTTATTTTAGTGACTGAATTAATATCTTATCCCAGGATACCGTGTATGTTATCCACTTGATATATGGTCTGACTGTGTGTACGTGAGATGAAGTCCTGAATTTTGGTTTAGATTGTATCCAGTTTCACTTTTATTACACTACGGGGAACAACTTTTGCTTGTTAGTATACTTCAACCTAAGTATTCATAATGGTTCCTGAGTTGCTCATCTGGTAAAAGCATAGCCATGTGAAGTACAGGTTGAGTCATGCAGCGCAAGTTCACGTCTTGGCTATGCGGACTCACAGGTCTTCACTACAGATTCTAAAGGGAGTATCTCATTGGCTCTGGCGCGCCCGTGGTTTAAGGAGGCAAAAGCGCCAGGAACTTTTTCTCCTTGCGCTGCAGTAAACCCTGCTGGCCAGGCACCTAGTGAGCTCAGAGTGGACACCTGCAGGGCTGGTCTTTGTCCTCCAGAGGCCAGCTGCTTGCTGACATCTGCTCTCATGGTCCTGGCTGTAAAAGAGGAAGCTGTCTTGGTCATGGGATCAGAGGATGCCCACTGAACCTTCGGATCTCCTGAGATGAGGGGAATTGCTGCAGTGAGAAGAAAAAATAATTGGACATTCCAAATTGGGGAGAAAATCAGGGTTAAAATAATTGGGCACACTACAAATTATAAAAAAACAAAACAAAAACAAAGTAGTATTTAATGAATTATTAGCCCTTGCACAGTGTATTTCCCAGTTTAGACATAAGCAATAATTTGATTAATAATAAACATAACCAAAAAAAAAAAAAAAACAAGAAAACACTGGAGCTACAGTATATATGTTTTAAAATGTTTTGTGTGTGACATTTTTTATTTTCTAGAGGTTCTTGATGGGAAGGATATAAATGAAACATCCAGACAGTTTCTTCTGAATTCGAATGCTTGAAAAGAGGCCAAGAAGAGAATCAAGGATCAAAGATTAAGGGGTGCAGCCTTCTCAAATCCTGGTGAGATGCTTTATTTTAAATCATATTTACTACTATATATATATATATATATATATATATATATATATATATATATATATATATATATATATATATATATATATATATATATATATATATATTATAGTAAATATGATTTACAATAACTCAAGGAATTACATTTCTGAAGTACAAGGCTGTCCTGGAAGAAAACTTGCTTCCTTCTGCTCTGACAATGTTCCCCAACACTGAGGATTGTTTTTTCCAGCAGGACAATGCTCCATGCCACACAGCCAGGTCAATCAAGGTGTGGATGGAGGACCACCAGATCAAGACCCTGTCATGGCCAGCCCAATCTCCAGACCTGAACCCCATTGAATACCTCTGGAATGTGATCAAGAGGAAGATGGATGGTCACAAGCCATCAAACAAAGCCGAGCTGCTTGAATTTTTGCACCAGGAGTGGCATAAAGTCACCAAACATCAAAGACTGGTGGAGAGCATGCCAAGACGCATGAAAGCTGTGCTTGAAAATGAGGGTTATTCCACCAAATATTGATTTCTGAACTCTTCCTAAATTAAAACATTAGTATTGTGTTGTTTAAAAATGAATCTGAACTTATTTTCTTTGCATTATTCGAGGTCTGACAACACTGCATATTTTTTGTTATTTTGACCAGTTGTCATTTTCTGCAAATAAATGCTCTAAATGACAATATTTTTATTTGGAATTTGGGAGAAATGTTGTCAGTAGTTTATAGAATAAAACAAAAATGTTTATTTTACCCAAACACATACCTATAAATAGTAAAACCAGAGAAACTGATAATTTTGCAGTGGTCTCTTAATTTATTCCAGAGCTGTATGTATGTGTGTGTGTGTGTGTGTATATATATATCTATATATATATATATATATATATATATATATATATATATATATCTATATATATATATATATCTATATATATATATATATATATATATATATATATCACAATGTTTTACATCGTATACGCTTCTGTAAATACTTGAAAATGAAAACACATATTACAATATACAAAAAAAACATATATAACTTCTATGGGATTGAGGTCTGGAGACTGGACAGGCCAGGTCATTAGATTGAGTTGTCCTTCACTTTCCTTCTTTGCCAGATAGTTCTTCCACAACTTTGAGGTGTGTTTCGGGTCATTATCTTGCTGAAGAATGAAGGACTGCCCAACTAGCCGTAATCCTGATGGAATGGCATGCCTCTGAAGTATGCTATGATAGCCATGCTGGTTGAGCTTGCCATGGACTTGGTAAAGATCACCAACTCTGTCACCAGCATAGCAACTCCAGACCATGACACTGCCTCCTCCATGCTTGACAGTGGGAACCACACATGCAGAACTCATGCGCTCACCCTCTCTGCGTCTTACAAATACTCGGCGGTTGGACCCAAATATTTCAAATTTTGACTCATCGGTCCATAAGACCGACTTCCACTCCTCAAACGTCCAGTTTCTGTGTTTTTTGGCCCAGGCAAGTCTCTTCCTCTTATTCTGCACTCTTAGCAATGGTTTCTTTGCAGCAATTCTTCCAGTTTGACCAGCTTCACGCAATCTCCTCTGAACAGTTGATGTTGAAACATCTATACTTCTAGTAGCATTTAGCTGAGCTTGTATTTCAGGGGCAGTTAATCACCGGTTTCGCAGACTTGTGACTCGAATGAACTTGTTATCTGATTCTGAGGTCAACCTTGGCCTGCCTGATCTTGTTCGGTCCTTATGAGTGCCAGTTTCTTCAAATCGTTTGATGATCTTGGCCACAGCAGTTACAGACACTTGCAAAGTTCTTGCAATTTGTCTTAAAGATTGACCTTCATTTCTTAAAGTAATTACAGACTTTTTTCTTTGCTTAACTGAGTGTATTTTGCCATTTTCTGCACCCTTACATTCAGGAATGACAAACTTGTGCCTATGCTACCTATATTTATAGTAATCATGGACCCTCACCTGTTAACAATAATTGGTGACGAAAGGTTAATTAGGTAACATGCTAGTTAACATAGAGAACACCTAACAAAGACACTTTTATACTTAGGCCAATTTTCTAAAACTGTGCTATACACATTTCAGACTTTTAACTGACTTGGGCTTCAGACTAAAATCCTTTTGCTTTGGGTGACCATTTCAAAGAAAAATGTAATTTTTGAATGCAATTCACTTATGATTATCGGCTTATATAAGTACATGTATCATATAATGAAATATTAAGTGTTTATAGACAAGTTTATACAGTTAAAAGCATAGATAATCATGAAAAACCTGGTTTCAAGCAGGTGTACTCAAACTTTTGACTGGTACTGTGTATGATATATCTAATTATTCTGCTTTAACAAAATACAAACCAAAATACTAATCATATCATTAATAATACCAATCTAATAAAACCTCTTGGAGGTGAATATAATAATATCTGCATTGTCACAGTAGGTCATTCTTCCCTGTATGTCTGTCAGTCATCTGTTAACCACACTCAGGTTTATTCCTGTACAAACGCATAACATTTCCTGTTCATTAATACAAGAGTACGAGACACAGCATCTCAGGTTTCAGTATATATAAAATTGTATACATATACTTGTATATCCATTAAATCTGTAAATTATAGGATATGTCACAATGTGTGATACATTGTCAGGGGATGCAAATAGAAAAATGGCATTTAAATGGTATAAGTGATTCCAATATATAAAAAACAAATCATTTAACTGCTTATTTCCTTCCTTTGAGTGTTTCACGAATGGCCTGCTTTTTGTCAGTTGCTAAATCTCAGAGTTTTTTTTTTCTTTTTTCCTGCAAATAAACAGCATTTTCTTTTCTGCTAGTGACCCAAATGTTTCCTTGCTGAAAAGCATGGTTCAGGCTTTTAGCAGGTTGTATTTGTGTGTGCATTTCAAAGAGCACACAGGCGCCTGTCATGCTTGGCTGCTCATGTTCTTGCAGAGGAAATTTAGGGGTTTTTTTGCATTTTTTTTTTCACCTTCATAATTTGTTATTGATCAAGCTTTTTTTCTAAGCATGATGAAAACTGATATTTAAAATGACCTTCCTGTGCCAGTCCTTTTAATATGCTAAGTTTCTCTTCACATGATTACAACTCTACACCTGAATTCTGTTGGGTGTAATTTATCCTAGATTCTTCAACGTCTGACAACGGTATTTCCAAGTTCAATTTAATCATATTGAGTAAAATGTAACCTCATTCATGCAGATTCCCCCATCTATACAATTAATGATGATACTGTTAATTAAATCAGACATACAGTAGAAGTCAGTGACAGCTGGTGGCCAAAAACAATGGGAAGGCAGAAAAAAGGCAGAGCAAATAATAGAGAACAGAGAACAGTATAATCTTATTACTGTATTCTGGCTGACAACACTTTTCATATATTTATTTATTTATTTATTTATTTATTTTTCCAATGTGACTTACAGGTGTTACAGGGCAGTACAGGGTTACAATGCAAGATTAGTTTTTAAATACAGTATAGTTTACAGCAAGTGCAAATAACACTAGTAAAATACAATATGAACTAGGATGCAACAAGTTAGGATTACAACAAGTTACATCTACAATGACTTGTTAGTGCAATAGTGCAAGGATAGTGCATCGGCTGAGGATCCAGTAACGTGGTGCTTAGGTCAGGCAAGTCCAGTGAAGAGTAGGAGGGGTAGATCAAGAGATCTGCAAGTGCAGTCTAAACAGGTTTTGCCCCAATTCAGCTGTTAAATGCATTTTCTCTGCTAGCCAACAAAAAGAGAAAAGAAAACAATAGCCCATCATAGTTTATAATATACTATAAAACAGTATATGCTTCCTCTGGTAAAAATATAGCTAGATATGATGTCACAGTTGGGTTATGGTATTGTTTATTTAAAATGTAAGAAACTAATTATTCTACCGAGTTATATACCAGTAAAATACCATTATTACACTAGGGTCTATCAACTTTAAAATCCTGATATAATTTGCCTTGTATCCTCAGGTAAACCAAAAGTCCCTACCTATATATTTATATTTTTACTTTTTTTTTTTTTTTTTTTTTTTTTAATAATTATTTTATCCCATTTTTTGAATGCCTGTTACTAACCCATTTAATACTGTGAAAATCCTGTGAAGTCCTCACTGGACTCATTATGCACCTGACAAATAGTGGCCACTGGCGTGTGATGATGAATGGAATTGACGTCATCTGATTTTTCTTACCTAGCCTTGCAGGAGCACAAATGCAAATGCATCACTCTCTGTGGTTTCCCAGTCAAGATCACCACCTTGGTGCAAGCAAGATTCACAGTATGACATTAAAGTCACAGTATAACTTCCACCCTAGTGGCACACAAACTATAAACAATAACATTTGGGTTTTGCTCAGCCTGCAGCCAGGCAAAATGCAGAACATGCAATTCAAGACATTCAACAGACAATGCATTTCGTGGAGGTTGTCCTTCCTGTAAATGTTTCTCTTATATGGGTTCAGCTGTCCAAATAAGCTGCATACCTGCCGTTTTTACGTGTTAAAAATCTGAAATATGCACTAAATTTAAATTGAATGTGTAAAAATATACATAGCAATTTTGCTGCATAGCTTGTCTGCCCCCCCTCCAGCCTCACCTAAAGCTTCCACTAACAACTACATCTCCCAGAATACAATGTCTTTAGTTACTAGGAAACTGTACACAAGAAAAACCAACCCAACAAACATGATCCAGTCTCTGGCTAGCCCTGTTGTCTTTGTAGCCAATCACAGTAAGAATAAGAAAAATTAAATGCTACACAGGTTCAAGCGAAAACACCCCAAGCCAGCTACAAATCCAACTGGAACCATTGTCAGAAACAACAGCTAAAAAAAGGTGCCTATAATACTAAACAAACTTTTTTATAACTTATTAATGCATTTCCTTATTTTATTTGTCTGTATTGTTTCATATTTAAGTTTTAACATGTTCACTGAGTTTAAGAATTTAATGTTAGAATATAAGTAATATAATTAATTTGCAGATTCAGTGATACCTCGAAAAAAAGGAGCCAATAAAGAACCTTGCAGAACACATATGTGGTTGTACAGCAGTTCAAAGTAACATTGCAGTTAAAATGGAAGGCTTTTTTTAATGCCCATTACCATTGAAGATTATACAGTATATATTGAGATTACTCATGACTTCAAGGTAATGTTACAGTTTACCCCCTGAAAATACATTTTACTCTCTGTGTTAAAATTAGAGGGTAAGTTACTCCCAGATGCAAAACCTTAACTGGAGTGCTGTGTGGGTTCATTAATAATCAGATCCATGCTGTTTGTTTTCAGACTTCCCTTTCTTGGTTTCACGTCTTGCAAGTTATTCTAAAACAAGTAAAACTAATTACTGTACTGCTGTTATTTTGATGAATATAAATTAACTTATTGTGATGTAATTGTAAACATATAATGTTTCAGCAAAGTATTATTTCTTCTTTGACACCTGTGCTGGATTTAAAACTCTCTTTTTTGTTCAAAGACTAAAATCAACATCTATGTCAAGCCAGATGCCAGAACATCTTATACCCCCTTTACCTTAGTTGGCATTGATAATACTTCAAATACAGTGAATGTTAATTTGGAAACACACTCATTATCTGTGAAAGGGCTTCTGTTTATTTCTTAAAAGGAAGGGAATGATCAAAGACAAACACAAGGTTCACTGGTAGCAATGACAGGAATCTAATTGGATTTTTGGTGTGTTTCACCCCTCTAGTCTCCTGAACTGATTCAAAATTCACTTACAATTTTTCTTTTACAAGTTTGTTATTTACAAGTTGGTGCTGCTTGTTCAATGCATGCAGATTGCACTCCATCTTTCATAGATTAACAGATCCAAACAGCAGCTTTACTGAAACAACATGCATTAACCATACATACATACTTACACACGTGTAGATTTGTGGAGTGTCACAGCCATTGTACATATAGCTCTGCACCTGATCACAGGCAAACGTCAGCCACTTAAGCTTAGATAACAAATAATAGGGAAGACTAGGGAGGAATACCTGTGATTTAAGGAGGAGAACCTTTCTGCCATGCACAACTAACATTCAAAAACTTAAATCCCTAGGGTGTATTGTGTTAGATGGGAATTCAAAGAATGGGAATATTGTGTGTGTGTGTGTGTGTGTGTGTGTGTGTGTTTAAGATAATACTATGCCATTCATATGACCAAAGGATTATAATAGGGTTTGTACTGAATGGATGATCAACTTATACTAATTCAATAGGAAATCATATTTTACATTTATATTTCACTGATGTCTCATCAGTGAAATATGTGATGGCTGATGTCTCATTTGTTTCTGTTTGTTTTCTTAACACAGACATCTGAGTTTGAAGACGCCCCAGATTGTAGTAGCAAGGCAGGATGTATCTGAGACTCCTTCACTCCTCACTCAAGTGTCTCTGTGACCATTTTCAAGATCGCAAATGTACGTTCTAATTAGAGTCTTGTTTAAAGGAATGAAACGCTAAATCCTTATTCTTTTCCCATATGTATAGTACCGTTATCCTCAAGATATTAGTATGACTATTTTGGAAATAAAACTAGCATTTGTGGTCATCTAAACTAAGTGGTCAACCTATTTTTCCAATTTATTTGCAAGAACAGATTTTTTTTTTTTTTTTTTTTTTTTTTTTTATGACGGGAACCTTGAATAAGCAATCACAAAAGTTCAGTGCTGTCACTGACCGGGTAATTATGATCTCATTGTACATGTACATATGTCAAAGGCATAAGGCAACATTCTAAATGTAATTCTAACTGTTAACCCCCTTTTATCAGTGTGCTAATTAAATTTTCTTAACTTGCTAATTTAAATAGCTGCTAATTGTGAATGCACTGTCTGTTACATTATACACCAATTCTGAGGTGTCTTTTAGTGCAAAAACTTATGGTTTTTTTTTTTTTTTTTTTTAAAACTTAATTAAACTTATTTAAAAATGGGATTGCAGTGCCTTAAAAACAAAAAATCCCTTGGCTTTTACTCAAATGATGGATTTGCCTTGGGCCTGCGAAATACTGCATATGTAGCAGTTCTGTTGCCAAGGGAATTAAGAAAAAAATGGAGAGACATAATTTATTATGAGGTTTGCCTTGTTTATTTAATATTATTATGTTTTGCAATGATATCATTGTTCGTGTTTAGGAAAGTTGAAACCATGTCTGAAATTGCTCACATGAACTTTGTTTACGTTGTTAATAAATCCTAAAGTTGACTTTCTGAGCGGCGGATGTTTTTAAAAGACAATGTGTTGCTTCCTTTTCCAGCTGTATAAAGATGAGTGATTGACATGTGATAATCCAGATGAAGTGGTCAACATTAAACTGTTAATGCACAGTATGCCTTCTCAATTCAAGACTATTTCAAGTGCTAAACTTTTAGAAAACAAATGTTCAATCCTTTTGATTGTTAGTTATTACATATGATTTAAGCATGTCCTACAAAAATAAACTTTCAACTGTAAGTTGCTCCTACACTTTGTGTTGCCTTTGTATTGCAATGAAAAACAAGGATAAATAATAAATCTTTTTTATTAATGAAGTGCAATAAGCAGAAAAATGACATTGGACTATGGAAGTATCAATCATAATAAAGAGTAAACTAAGGGACCAAGAATGAAGTTCTGACATCACTGTCCTGCCTTAGAAACAAAGTGAAAACCTAAAACTCAAATTTGTATACAAGACAACAGCAGCAGGAAATGGAAAGTAAATTCAACATTTTTTTTGTAGGAAGCTGTTCAAGTCCCATGAATTTCCTATTAATAAAATATTTGCTTTTATTTTAATAAACTTAATGGGAGGATCTTAATAGCACCTCCACAAAACTTTTAAATCTGGTCTTTCATGAAACCCAAGCAGAATTAATGTCAATTGTGACATGCAGACAGACAGAGAGGTGCCTTCATAACCCTTAGATTCTGATACTCTCAGTAGCTTGTGCTAAAGTATGTCCAGAACAAGTTTCATCATAATTGAATAAACATTTCTTTAGTTATAGAATTTATTGTGCCTTATGGATGGAGAGACAGGAATACAGGATGCCTCTGCTTACCCACAGACTCTTAATCTCTTGTACTATTTATCGTTTTCAAATTTCTTCAGAATTTGATAATAACTGTTCTCTTGATAAATTGTTTGGTTCTTCAGTTTCTATCAATTAGTAACAGCTGTATTGAAAGCTTATGGGAGTTCTCTGGAACCCATGAAGGAACTCCATAACACTGGATAACTGGAATGTACTGGTTTTCTGACAGATCCATAACTCTGCTAATGACCAAACAGATGCCTTTTAAATTTTGCATTTTTTTTTTTGTTTATGAGCTCTGTGAGTTCAAGTCAACAGTACTAAAATGATTTTAATTTCACTTTAATTTTTATTTAAAAAAAACATAGGTTTTCCAACTAGCCTTTATTTTCTACATCTTATAACAACGATTCTGTTTTTGTTTCTGATTACTTCAAGTTTCACACTGTCGAAATTTGAAGCAAAAAATGCATAGTCACTTCCTACTGTAACTTAAATTACTTCAGTTAAGTGCATATGTTTAACTAAAGCTTGACTTGTCTTTTATGTGCTTTAGACATTCAGCTTTGTATTGAGGTGTAAACGTTGCCACACTCTTAAGTTGAAGGATATTAAGCCTTCTTGCCAAGGAATGTTTTCAACGAAAGAATAGTTTAATATATTTAACAGCATACATACTAGTTAACAAATGATAGCCTATCAAGATAGTTTATTTCAAAACAGTTAATTCCCTTTTTCTAATATAAATTCTAAAATAAACTATGTTGTAAGATATGTAGGCTACTTGCATTGTTCATTTATTTGAATTTATACGCTTACATTGTTTTATATATTATTATTTTGTATAAATATTTTCTACCTTCAAATGGCAGTGATTATAAACAATATATACATTAGCCTGTAGAAATAGAGTAGCTATACGACACAGCATTAAAAGGCACAAACAGTTGTATTTTCAATAAATTTTGTCTGATATGTCCACCTGAAACCCAACCTGCTTGATACATTTTTTAATGTTTATTTTGTACCATTGTACTGGTGTCACGTCAATGTACGCTACCTACTTAAATGTTCCTACTTTGCGTACTGTGCATGCCCAGGCTATTTTCACCCTGCACTGTGCAGGCCCAGATTTTTTTCCCTTGACGATCGAGGACGTTCATTAAAAACTGCTACTGTACCTATTATGTTTGGATGAGAAAGTACGTTTTTTGTAAAGTTACATTTTACTCTGCATATAACAAATCATTTTATATTAAATAGACAGCTGGTGTTAACCAATGGTAAAGTGTACAATAGAGCAAGGTAAAAAATAAATAAATAAATAAAAAGGCACTGACTGCAAATCCTTTATATTGACGCATAAAATTTTCTTGACACTATAACCCTTAAGCACACCTTTGTAAAAGTGTTTTGCAAGGGTATTATTATTATTATTATTATTATTATTATTATTATTATTATTATTATTATTATTATTAGTGGTAGTAGTTTATGCACTACAGTGCAGTCTTTCCTTCACCGTGGCCATAACCCCATGTAAAACACCGTTAAAGCAATTTCTACGTTTTTAAAATTACAACCGTTCTATCTCTAGTAAAGCACGTAGAAACAGACCATGTTCTAATGTTTACGACTGATTAGAAATGCTGAGACAAAAGAAGCGAACCCTGTGTTTAGAAGAAAACAGTACAATTATGAAAAAACAGTAGAATGTTTTGTCATCACACACCACAGTAGTGTGTGTGTTTTATATATATATATATATATATATATATATATATATATATATATATATATATATATATATATATATATATATATATATATATATATATATTTTCCTGGTGTGAATTCCAATCATGTTGTTAATATTAGTTTAAAAAATAAGTAATGTTAATTATATTACATTATTTTAGTTCTGATACATATATTTTGTAATCTTTTAAAACTACTCTATATAACCACCAAGATTAATTGTTGGATTGTTTTAACTTGACTAAAAAATAAATAAATAAATACTTTATAGCTACAGATGAAATTTTGTACAGGTAGCAGATTTTGACAAGGTAGCAAAATGTTACGGTTATACATGTCATATTTTGCTACCGCTGTAGTGTTATTTTCAGGTATGTGGTAAAAAGTGGTACTCAGAGCACTGCACATGCCTAAAACCCTTCCGCTAAGAAAGCAGGGAAGCACCTGATCAAATATGGTGCTTCATGCTGTTTTTGAATTGGAAGGTATAATATTTTTCCACAGTTAAGAAAATAGTATGTGAATATTTATCATATGGCTCTTGTTCATTTTTTTTTCTTCTGCAACTTTGCAGTGAACTTCTTATTTTTTTATTTTTCTTTTCTCAGAAATTTATTGTCTGTTTCCAATTTAAATTTGCAAAAAAAAAAAAAAAAAGTATAACTGATGGTAAATGCACTTCTGTTTGACAATAGCAAAACACCCATTAGATGGCAATTCGTTACACATGTACCAAAGCCTGACATCACGTGACTCGTTTGGTATGCGTATCACATTCGGTGTACCACTTTCTGACACAATTTTTTTTTCAACTAAAGTATATTTTCAAAAGTAATATTTCACATGGTAGGTTTTTATTCCATCTTAACTGCCCTGGTTTGATGGTAACCCTGCATCATAAACAACACGTTTAGAATTATCATATTTAATCCCTATGCCTGTGCTTTCTATCAAAAATGCCTTTCAATCCAATGTGCAAATAGTTATGCTTCTCATGTTCCCATATTTGACATACTGTAAGGACAATATATTATTGCATTCATATATCACCAACTGCTCAGAATTGTTTGAAGAAAAAAATAATAATCTGAGTTATAAAATAACAGAACAAAAAAAATTCTTACATGTGCAAGTCGGTTTAAAGTTTTCTGCTGAGCAAATAGTTCAAATAGTAGATCGTTTCTTGACGGTCGTGTATTTAAAAAAAAAAGAAAAAGAAAAAAAAAAAGTTACTGTAGGCTATATCCTCGATTTTACATATTCATGTTTTACCGGTCCATCCGTCCAGATCTGATTTACAAATTGAAGAACGCAACACAACACAAATATTGGTTTAGCCATTGTGTTTCCCATACAAGGAAATTGTCGCATGCAAATTGTTTCAGCCTGTTTTTGCAGAGAAATACATAGGACTGAATATGTCGTAACTATTACGAGTTTAAAAAGCACATTAATATTTCGTTGTCATTTGTAGAAATATACAACAAGTTATTATTAACTTCATTATACGTATGTTCAAAATTGCAATATTAATTTTCAAATCACAAAAAAAAAAAAAAAACTTATCGGAGTTGCTCATTAATAAGTCCAAGCGATGAATCTTTAAACAGTACTAATTCATGCATATATTATGAAATTCTGTTTTCCTGTTTGTTGCAGGTGTTGTTTCAATTCATATCGCAAATATGACAATTTTCGTAAAAGAAGTCCATATATCAAAGCTTTCATTTTAGTTGTTTGTAATGTGTTTTTAAGAAATAGAAAACATTTGTGTGTGTGTGTGTGTGTGTGTGTGTGTGTGTGTGTGTGTGTGTGTGTTTATTTTTTTCTTCTTTTCTTTTATTATATTGGAGATAAACTATCTATTTGTTTCTCTATGTAAATTAAGGGGACGGTTTGACAGGTCGAGTGCATGATGTCAGTAACACCTCTTGAAAGAGGACGCGTAACTAGAGAGGTTATTGTATTATCATACAGCCTTTAATTCCCACAGCAGCTTCGCTGGGGTATTTCAAAACAACGCGAGTACAACCCTTGAAAGACGTATAGTAATTCATGAAAAAGCTTACTTAACCTGTTTACTTAACTTTATAATAAGTGGCCTGGGGCAAAACTGTTACTTCAACCTTAGAAAAACAGTGTTATTAGGAACAGTCTAAAATATACATGGTATGAATAATTCCATTCATTAATTTGCCGGGATCCCCGTTAGCAGACATTGTGGAAACCAGAGTGATTAATTTGTGAGGCTCGCTGGTATTTCCTCAGGTTTGAATGTTTATTGCAGTTTTAGGTTTTATGTATTAGCTTTAACTCGGGGAATTAAATGCTATGATTATGAGAAGCTACACTGGTTTCTTTTTTTTTTTTTACTGCTAATTTGACATTGCAATATCAAACTAAGGGGTACAGCCTAACTAAAATAAGCTGTTTTTATATTAAGTCCTACTTTTGTAATATTATGTATGCAACTTATAACTTTATAACTTATCTTGTGTGTGCGTTAAATATTTGTTTGGGAGTGTTCACCAGTCACATATTTTTTATAATAAATAACAGTCAAAGTAGGCAACAACAATAATCTACCACAATAAAATAATAATAATAATAATAATAATAATAATAATAATAATAATAATAATAATAATAATAATAATAATAATAATAATAATAATAATATTATTATTATTATTATTAAGAATAATAATAATAATATAATATACTTATAATAATAATTATAATAATAAACTTATTGTTATTGTTATGCATTTTTTATAATTTTCTTTATATCTGTCAATTAATAGTCAATTTAAAAGCATGGATGCATTTCCTTGTGTTATTAAAGTAGAGAAACTGGTGTTGGGTTGGTGCATCATTTAAAAAAATCACACAAAACCTGCGAAACATATTGGGTCACGGGTGTGTGTATGTTGTTGTCTTTTATTATTTATTTGTCAATTTGGCACTTTGCCTTGCATATGAATAAGTAAATGCATTGCAGTAATGTGTTATTATAGCATGCAGAATTTTGGGGGAAGAATAACAGCCACTGAAAGGCCTCCTGTCTAGTTAAAATAAATTGGGAAAGAAAGGAGGGTGGGTGGGTGTCTTTCTCCTGCCACGGAGATTAAGGGGTTGTGATTAATTACTCTGGAGTGAACTAGCTGTCAACTTTATGTGTTTCCATTAAATTAGAGGCTCTAGAGACCAATATCCTCATTCAAGTGAGATCTCAACTCTTATGCACACAGACTGCAGCACCCTAAAATCCAGCCACCACCAATCACTGCTTATAAAGCACATTATACTTGGGAACTACAACATTTTACTGGAGTCAAAACACCAGAAGACTTCTATACTCTGCAAAACGGGGAAGGGCTCATTGGAGGCGAACCAGAGTTTTCACAGACTACACTAAATGTAGTTTTACACGAGCACATTGCAAACGGGGAACCTCGAAGGTAAGATCAAATACAAACGTTCCTCCGATGCAGGTGTTGTAGTGGTAAATAATAGGACACAGGAAAAGTATTTTAAATTATAAACTGGACTGGAAATGTAAATAACTACAATTCTAAAGGATGCATAACCAGCCATCATGTTAAGTGGTTATTGTTTTAGAACATGATGTTTTAATGTAACGATTAACTAATTATCATCTTTCAATAAGGCTGCAGTAAACAATAGCGATGGTTAATTATATTTTAAATCTTAATGTAGGTATATAATCATTTTTGTAAATATTTAAATATTATAGGGTATCTTTGTGTGTCATATTACGGACTGTAAGAATCCATTATTATTTATTAAAAATATAAAATACCGGTATTTATTATTATTATTATTATTATTATTATTATTATTATTATTATTATTATTATTATTATTATAGCTTATATGGTTAAAACCAATAACAAAACGTGTCAAATGGCTAATCTAAAGCATTAAAGATTCTTACATTTAATACAGCTACTTACAAAGTAATTATGTATATTGTAAAAGCTGTTCGTTGGACTACAATTATAGGTATTAAGGACAAAAAACTTTATTTGTGTAACTTTTAATGTGTAAAAGTATGCGTGATATTTTGGTTTACATTAACAGATATTTAGACTTTTGCCAATTAAAATTTTACTTAAAACTTTAAATAGGCCGATGAAGATGAATTGTGAACTTTAGCTAAACGACAATATTCGTATTGTCCATTTTTTATTAAAATTATCAGCCTTGTGTTTATTTGTTTATTTTTAAATCTTGAACTTTTTTTTTATTTGTTTAATTAAAATAGATTCGTACCAAATCAATCTCCTTATTATTTCAGGCAGAGCTGCAACCCATAGGGAGTGAGAAATCCCCTATGGACAGTGGGAATGTTTCAGTCAAAATAATGGACGAGAGCCCCGACCCTGACATTGACTCGCTCCTTTCACGGGACAAGAGACGCTCCGACCAGCTCGCACGCAACGCTGCTGGCAGGGGCAGGCCTGCAGCTGCAAACGCGGCTCGGGAGAGGAACCGGGTTCAAACACTGCGACACGCTTTTCTGGAACTACAGCGAACTCTGCCCTCAGTTCCTCCAGACACCAAGCTGTCCAAACTTGACGTGTTGATACTGGCCACCACATATATTGCCCATTTGACCAGGATCCTGCAAGAGGAGGGGATGGAAGATGGAGAGGGGACTAGGCATGCTGATGTATTACACTCTCTCAAAGGAGACGGCTACTTGCACCCTGTAAAAGTAAGTACGCTGCTGGTAGAACTTTTTTTTTTTTAATACAGTAGGTTAGTAAGTACTTATTATTATTTTTCCCAATTAATTCTATTTTTAAATAGGAAGGTTGTTTTTGTATGTATTTATTAATAATTGATATTATTTTTCCTAACAGTTTTGTATATGCATAGTATTATTTAGTAAGTGTTCTAAATATTACAAATAGTGGTTCATGATAGTTTCTTTTCTAAGTTTGTTTTCACTGTAGCCCTTATTATAAACGACTATTATATTACTCGCTGAGTTAATATTGCAACTGTAATTTCTAGAATGTATTTGTTCCTTAGTTGCATCATTGATTCGTGTTGTGTGGCTCCATGGATGAGTTTAGGTGCAATTATTACACTAAGGTTGAATATGTCATCTATTTTTTTTGTTCTTCTCTTACTCATAAAAAAAATGTAAACAAAGCAGAACTTGTTACCATAAAACGTTCAGCGTATTCAAAGTATTTTTAAACAATGACTTAATGATACGTTTTTATACTTAAGTGCTTGTGTTAATATAAACTGCAATTCCATACAAATGTATTTATACCTTAAGAATGACATGATATTTAGGGTAACCTGATAAAATATAGGCTACCAAATTTAGAGACCAACCAAATTTAGTGCCAGATTCACTAAACGTTTACTCCAATGCACGAAGACACACCTGAACGTACATAATGATTTCCAGTACATACAGTAAATGGAGTTTTTACCACTGATCAATCACATCTTTATGTTGCATACAAATGTATAGCATAATGCTTAATATATTTCACAACACTATACTTTAGGATTCAAATGTGATGTTCTGAGCAGATTTCTATGTATGAGATAATGTTAGTGTAACAGTTGCCAGGGAATACAAATTGTGTAGTTGCTTGAAATTCCTTTTTAATTTATTTTATTTTTCTTGCAGAATAAATAAACTTTCACAGCAAAGGCTTGCTTATAGGCAAACTATTGTTTCTTTACTTTGCAGAAATGGCCAATGCGATCCAGGTTGTACATTGGAGCTACAGGACCGTTTCTGAATCCAGGTCAGGCTGAAAATCCAGTCCAGGGTGAATCATCATCAACTTCACAGACTTAACTAACAATCAGTGTCTTTTTTTATTTTTTATTTAATGGTCAATCCTCAAACACAAGAATCTACAGCCTTGTAGGAATAAAGATTTTCTGGAACATTCGCGCTCAGCCATGCATACTGATGTCAGAAATCTGAAGTTCAGTAAGAGGTATGCAAGGTTATGCTAAATTCCTTTGTATTGCGACATACTTGTGACAAACCAGTGTACAGGACTGAAATGTGGATTCAATGCAATCACATGCATTGCTGTTGTTTTAAACCTCTGCCAGTATTTGATGGTGCAATGTCATATACCGCTAAAAGCAATTGATCAAGTGAAGGTCAGTGCTGTGGGTGAAATGTTATGTAGCTAACTGAAATTCTGTATATGAAAAAAAAAAAAAACACACATTAATATATTTGTCAGTATGTAAATAATGAATTTTAGGTACATCATACTTAATGATTGTTGTGAGAGATGTATTTTAATGTTATTGTGTGTGTGTGTGTGTGTGTGTGTGTATGTGTGTATATATATATATATATATATTATATATAATATATATATATATATATATATATTAACATATTATAATTAATTACAAAATACTACACGCTACTTGTTTATCTTCAATAACTTTACTTTCGTGCTTTTAGAAATTCAATTTATGTTAAAGAAATGAGCGCTCATGCTTGACTGGTGGGCTGTGCACTTTCAGTTAAAACATTTGCACTAAATGCTTGTCTGAATAACTAAACATTTGTCAAGTGAAGTGCACTGTCAGACACTCAACAATAGTCTTGATGTATTGAATGAAAACCTCTTAATTGGTGCACCATTCTCCTTGTTAATATTTGTAAATACTGCTGTGCTATTGAAATGAGAAATAAAAACAAGACTTAAACTTCTATTAGTCTTGTAAATAAATACACCCTAACAAAAAAAAACAAAAAAAAAAAACACAAAGTAGTGAATGTGTGTTTAAAAGCAGGTCTGATTAGATGACCTTACAGGTTCTCTTGGTGTCAATTCAGTGTTATTTTGCCTTATGTAGACCTTTCTTTTAAAGTGTTGACTATAAGAAGGGTTTTTACGCACTTCAGAATTCTAAAATTCTGAATTTATGATAATTAGGAAAATAATTATATGGCATTTGTTGTTCTACTCATAGAATGCAATTTTTTTTTTTTTAAGTATTAGGAATTTTAAAAAAAAATAACTAAGTCCAGAATTTAAATGCTATTTTATTAGAAAAAAGTTTAGTTTAATACAACAGCAATAATGTTGAACAGAAAAAATAAATAAATACAGAAACACACCAGTGGCACCAAGGTAAGAGTTTTATTACAAAAGTGAAGAGGGCCTAATAGGACTTGTATGTTAATTTTTAAACACACGTGAGGATAGCATATCAAGCCGGAAACATGCAGCATTTTTTGTTATGCAGCAAGTAAAAAATAAAACACACAAATTATACAGATTGAACTCAAAGGCAAGCCTTTTAGTAGAAGTTATATTTTTGGGATGTCTGGTGTCTTGTCTGTCCATACATTCATCAAACTTACATTACATATATCTGGAAAAAAATAGTTTGTAATGAAACTTTATACATATACAGAGGTTTCTCTCTGTAAATCTGTCTGGACGCAAGAAGTCGTTTCACTGCGACAGGGTGCCGTCACGGTCTTGGCTGGTTAATCGGCAGGAAAGAGACCCATAGACAGAAAGATCTAGTTTTACACACAAAGGGATCTATTCTGACTTGGTTTAAATGCTATTTACGTGCTGGAAGAAGCTGTAAACTCCTCTTCCAACGTGTAAATTGTTGCCTAAACCAAAGTCAGAACAGACCCCAAAGTACACTTAATTAACAAAAATAAACACCACAGGGGCCAAAATAAAGGGTGTGGCCAGTCACCAAACTCCCTACACCACACAAAGGATTTTGCTTCCTTTTATACAGGTAGCCATTTCCCAATTAGCACTCAATTACCTAATTGCAAAATGGCTGTGATTGTTTTAACCCCATCACTGCCACACATACTGTAAATCAGTCATTTTAACATACTTCACCATGATATTAACACCTAATTTGCTTACCTAATGAGATTGAGTTTAATGCCACTTATATTTAATAAAATATTCCTTGACATTATATATGATTCTGTACATACTGTTTATACACCTCATGGCCATTCGTCAATGATAAATTGTTACTCATACTGATAAAAAAAGGTGTCAATTAGATATGCTTTAAAAAAAAACACACATTGTAGAAACAGTGCAACTAACATGTTTATTTTGCAAAGTACTTTGCAAAAAAGAAAAAAGTTTGTTCAACTTAATATTTTTATTGCAACATTTACTGTATTTAGCAATGCTTCTCAACCACGGTCCTCTGGGACCCCCGGGGTCTTTTGGTTTTCATTCCAACTGAGCTCTCAATTACTAAACTCCACTCTTAATTGAAATAATTAATTGGGTAGTTTAATTGTTTGCAGCTCTTACAGTTGGCAATTTCAATGTAAAAACAACATTCTATAATTAATTTGAAATCTGCAACTTTTTAAGGAGGTGAGAAGTTAAGGATTAGGGTTTAGCAAAGTAATTGAGAGCTCAGTTGGAATGAAACCCAGAAGACACAGGGGACCCCCACTCACCAGTTTGTTTTAAATAAATCCTTGAATCTCAAGTAGGTCAAAAAGTCTTTTTTTGCCTCTCTCCAAGTATTATTGACCTGGCAAGAACCAAAATTATTTTTGATGATTTTTTATTGAAGACCTCCAGTGAAAACATACTGGCAGTTTAAAACATAGGAACAAATACACTTTGAAAATAATAAAACAAACCAATAACAGACTCTATAACACTGCAATTATATCCCCTGAACACACACATCTATTCAGATCCGCCAAGCTCTCTGAAGTGTTCAACCTATGATGAGGGTTTATACCTTCCGACCTTATCACCATACCTTTAAAAAGAAAAGGATAGTTAAACATAAGAGTAAAACAAAGTGAATTACACTAATTAAATGACTGGGTTCAACTCTGCCTTTTTTCCGTCCCTGTCAAACCGGTGCATCATGGGAATCCAAGGCGTTCTGGTAGCGATTATCCTATCTGTATAATGTAAAATCTGCCTCACTTCCAACTCCAAGCCTTCTCTTTAAAACGATTGCACTTTTAAAACACGATTCACCTACGTTTATTTAGAGACACCCCTCCTGAACACATACGTGCTATTTCTACAATCGATGTTTTCACCTGGACTGACAAACTCTTCATCGCCGAAGTGCTGTCAAATTGCCACTGTCAAGCAGTCAAAACTGGGCCGTGGCATGGTTGTCAAGGGTAGGCAACTACAATAGAATGCCTCGGAGGTTGTGGCACTAGAAAAAAAAAAAAAAAAGTATACATCTCCCTTTTCATTTTTCTACGGGATTATCTTTTGATATCTGTAAAACAAATATAAAGTTTAAGACGATACAAGTGTCACGAAGGACAAGTAAATAGTGGGCAAGTATACTTATTCTAATCGCAATAGGTAGCCAAACTACGCCACCTGGTGGAAGGTTCGGGCTCCAGGAACCGTAATTTTGGTACACTGGTATAAATCAGGAATGTAATACTTGGTAACAGTTATTCCCCTTTCGCAGGGTCTGTTTGATCCCAGGACCACACAACAAGGTAATTATAAATATATTGTATTTGGTACATATGTTTCTTTAAAAGACGGAATTTGTGTCCGTGTGTTGTATGTCGTAACAAAGAAACAAATAGACCAATTGTGTATCTGGTTATCAGATCATATGTAAAATCTTTTTAGAACAAGTTATTGGGAAATTTTAACCCTTTAAAACAAGCAGAGGCGCTGGAACATTTTTTATAGTGGGGGTGCTGAAAGCCATTGAACAAAACTGTATATGATAGAAGCCATGCAAAGCCAAGGGTGCTACCGCACCCTCAGCACCACCAGTTCCAGCGCCCCTGGGTATAGCAATTAAAAAGAATGCATCACAGTGCGCCAAAAAAAAAAAAAAAACAAGTCTAAAAATTATAATAGAACTGCTACATAGTCAAGTGCAACTGGCTATATCTTGTGCCAAGAGAAAATACAAAGAAAGTCAATTTCAGTCTCACGAGTCTCTGTCATGGTTCCGTTAATCTTTGTGCTTGCAGGGGGCTCCAGAAACGAAAGTCCATGTTCAGTGTAACTCGCTCCTGCCTCCAGGATCTCTCACCAATTGCGGTAATGATAAAGTTTGAGATGGGCTGAGCTCCGGCGCACACTGGCCACAACATTAATTATTCAGCACAACTGGTTGCAAGTAAAATAAAGCAATGTATTTGTAGCAGGGTCCTTTATTTCAGGGCAGTGATAGTGTGTGGCCAATTTCACACCGTCACAGCCAAACGGACCACAATAATCACTTTCTGTATATGGTTAATTAGTATAGGATTTGTGAGAATTTTGTATTACCGTTTGCAACCACTAGAGGCCCTCATATGCAGTGTTCTTTGCTAGAAATTTGCAAGACAATGCAGTGGTTATTTTGAACAGCTTTTGTGGTTAATTATTTTCAGATCTAACTATTCTGTACATCATTGTCTGGGATTTGTTTTCCAGATTTATATACATCATTAATTTTAATTATCTTGGCGCTTCATAAATTGCTTATATATACACACAGTATTTAATATAATGCATCTAAATTGAAAGCATTACATGGGTAGAATCCGTGTTCTATGAAGTACAGTACATAGTATAAGACTGATGTATGTTTAGTAGTACAGTACTATAATTAGAATTCCACATTTAATTGAACCATTTGAGTCATTAACATGTCTGTCTAACACCGGAATGCACGGGTTTAGTTATTTCTTATGTTCCGTGTTGCTTAAATCAGTTTCCTTCTCTGTAAATAGTATTGCACACACGCTTATATAACCTGGCTCCACTGCTTAATTTGACATCCTCACGTGTTGAAAACATTGTGAATGAAGTGAATAGCGATCACACTGATGCCAGTGCAAAGTCACATTTTTAAATAACCCGTTTTACAGACACAATCAGATTCGTCTGTATAGATTGCCTTGTGTTATACGGTTAAAATAGTTTTATTTTTTTCAGAAAAGTTGTCTTTGTAAGCGTTAAGCTTTCAGCGATATATATCGCCACCCTATGGATATACTGGACTACGCCACGTCCTTTTAATATATAGGAGAGGGGAACTCCCAAGAATATAAATTTAACAATATCCCCACACAAGAACTACCTCATAAATGAAAGTACACGGGTCGGTACAGTTTGAAACAATTTATTTATAATATTGGAACAATCCCAAATTGAATCAAACAGAAGATAACAACTACAAAACACTATACCAATAGGAAGTGTTTAATGGTGGCAACAGCAATAATGTTTAGTATAAAGGTTCAAAGAGATAGTGTTTAATGGTAGCGAATTCAGTAGTATTTAATTGTAGAGATTTTTAAAGGCAGCCATCCACCAAAAGCCAGGAGGGCGATAAAGCCCCCTTGTGAACAATCACACACAAAAGAGAAACACTCGGTGTCAAACAATAAAGAACGAAAATCTATTTAGACTACAAAATTATCAAAACGTGCACAAATCAACCAAAAATAACCCAATATAAACTCGCTTAGCACAGTGCTCCACCCAATATCAAAATCCATAACAAAACACTGTGACTATCACTGTCCAGGCGATGAATCACAAAAAGTATAGTCTCAATATATGGACAAATGCAGCCGTTAAGACTCACACACGTTTGTAAACTTACTATAGCAAACCGTAAAAAACACTAAGAAAAACAGTGGAAGGCGCTCTTTGTCCTATGAAAAAGGAAAGGTTAGCAGCGTCTCCACACACAAATGCATTTATTACAAAAAAAAAAAAAAAAAAAAAAAAAAAAAAAAAATCACAATACAGCGGGTGAGCTGTAATCCCTAAAATACATAAACCCACCCTACACATACCCCTAAACAAATAGAATGACCTCAGGCGAGTCCACCTTCAAGTCATCTGATAGCCCGCCCGACAGACACTGGAACTAAAACAGAACCGCAATCAAAAATAATTCTCCAAGTAAAAGAATCACACCGACCAACCTTAATTCGCCAAACGCTGGACAGACAACTGAGAAGACAGCTACCGGGGGAAATGTGTACTATTGCATAATAAAGGAATACACAAAAGGTAAGCGTAATCAACACGTTTGTGATCTTGAAATCACACGGCAAACATCACACCTTTTAGTTTGGGCATATATATATATATATATATTATATATATATATATATATATATATATATATATATATATATATATATAAAGACTGAGGCGATAATATTTTAACTAAAAAAATCTGTTGCCTGCTTATTGGGTAGCGCTGGCGCTGCGGCATTTTAAAAGCCGTGACGTCTGAATTTTACCAACAGTATAGAACGGATGTTCCGGGGAGGAGTTGAAATGTGTCTCAGAACAAGCGCAGAGGTGGTCAGGGAGGTTGTTTGCAACGTGGTCAGTTTGAAGGTACCTAATTTGTTTCATTTTAAGGGTTGCTACTACAAAGTTAAAGATTACATTAAAGATAATATCGTAGAATTATGATTTAAAAAAAAAAAAAAAAAAAAAGTCAAATGCTTATTATAATCCCAGTAATTGTACTGCGTTTGGGCTTAATTATCGGTTTACAATGAATAATCTCTTACCCAAACATACTTTTTTTATTTTAACGCCTGTTGAAAATACATGTTGTACCGCAATATTGCCTAATGTAATGTTTTAATGTCCGAATATGTGAATGGCAGCAATTTGCATTAGAGAATGCATACTGTGGAGACCACGTGGATGCACAGTTTTGGAGCCTAATGATATAAATGCAATCCAACAGCATCCTAACTAGTGGGTCATTTGTTGAGCTTGTTATGCAGTGAATTCTTTAAATAATAATAAAATAAAAAAAAAAAAACATTTTAGTTGGCACAGTAAATAATGATCATTAAAATAATAAAGTGGTGTTCCTATGAGTGTTCTCTTAGGATTCTAACATTATTCTAAATGCCATCAATAAGCATACTGGTACTTTTTCGCAAAACTATTAAGTATTGTAGTTAAAATTAGGGGGGAGGAGGAAGGGAGGGGGGAAGGGAAGAGGAGAAGAACACAACTAATCAATACTTGTGTATTTTTGTGTGATTTGTCATAACACTATATGGAAAACCAATTTTAGTCGCATGATTACATTTTATAAACTTTGGTGTAATTGTGTTCAGTTTGTAAAAGTTGAATTATTTATTTTAATCAGTTGTCATTTAAAACCTAATATTGGAATCTAAAAATTCAAATAGCAACATAATGTGAGTTTTCAGCACGGGCACTGTTGGTTACAAGCTTAAGATTGTCAGGGCAGGTAGACCCATCCGCAATACTGTTCAGACGTTTTATTGCTTTACAAATTAACTGGACTGCACTTATTATAGAACTGAAATTGTTCAATTGGTTTTAATGTTTGCATTAGTGTGCTTGTACCTTCATGTGGTGTGTTCAACTTTGCGTTTTTAGGTTGCCTGTTGAAGGTGATCATGCAGTGTCTGTGCCTGTGAAGACTGAGTGAAATGAGGTAAGAAATAATGCCCTTAGACTTGTAGTATGAGCAGGGACGTTACTGCAGCCTAAGATGCTGGATATAGGATGACTTTCTTTTGCCGTTTACCCAACTGATGTCTGTGCTGAAAATGCTTATATCTGAAATCCAGCCTTGTTCCAGTATTCTTTTCTCTTATTTAGCTGCTGTGTAATAACTCCTGTCTAAACTGCAGGTATGCTGTAAATGATATGGGGGATCCTGACAAGTCCACTAAAATGGACTAAAGAAAATGGCAGTTTTTCACTGAAGATGAAGTTGCAAGATTATGCACAATTGAGTATGTATCATTCCACTAACTTGGGTTTACTTAGGGACTAGTCAATGAATTGAGGAAACAAGTGATATGCTTTGTGTGCATTGCCTGTGGGAGAAAAACGGTTTACAGTATTTCAGCTAAAGAACCCATTAATAGGTACAGTACATTGTACATGAGGATGGGATGCTTGGGGAGAATTTGATTTGGTTTATAACTTGGAATTCTATTACTCCTGGAGATTCACCTTAAGTGAAATAAGGTTGGAATACATTTTAAATTTTATTGCTATATTACCAGAATTGACCACGAGTACACTCCTAGTTAAGACTAATGAGCCTCGATTGCCAGTTTACAAAACCGTGCTGGGTTTATGATGATTTTACTAATGCCGTTTACCCAAGTGATAAACCATGTCTCTGCTGAGAATGTGTAATCTGGAATTCCAGCGATGTTTGCATGTTCTGTTTTTGTTACTTGGATTTTGATGCCCTCTTCTGTTCAGCTGTAGATATGCACTCCAAAGGAGATGAGGAGCTGACTAAGACTAATCAGTAAAGAGGCTGCCTGCAATCCTCTGGAGAGGACTCCACAATATGTGAGAATCAGGTTGGCTTTAACTCCACCATAAATATCCTTAGGTTTTAAATTGATATACAAGCTTGCCATTTTTTACCTTCAATGTTAATTCTCTCAAGCTAATGTTTGTGCTGTGACTTAAGATCATGGAAACTAATACATGTTTTGCAAGAAACGGTACACAAGCTGTCCGTGAAAGCTTGAAGTCAGTTGGCTCAAATTGAAATACCATTACTACTGGGTCAGTGATGATCATTTACAGTCTGAATGTACAAATAGTGCTGACATTGAGTATCAGATTCTGGAACAGGTAGAATTTGAGGTTTACCTTAAGATAGGGGTAGACGATCAACATTTCAGTTTTTTTAAATGTATTTAGAAATTGTACTGGAATTTAAAAAAAGTCACTATTTGAAAGTAACGCTTGTTTTACCTTTCCATGTAGGTGGACTATTTTGGAGATAGTCACAGAATCTAGAAGATTACCTACAGAGTGAAATGAGGTAAATACTGCAAGTAGCATGGTTGCTGCAACCTGCTGAGCCTATGTCAGGTTACAAAACATTTTAATTAAACTTTTTTTTTTTTTCTCTTACCCAGCTGATAAACAATGTCTCTTTGAGCCTGAAATGCTGGCAGTGTTCCAGTATTTTATTCTCACCTTGATTCTAAGACCAGCCTGTGTTGGAACTCCAGGTATACTGTAAAGGATGTGTGGGTTCTGAAGAGCCACAACTAAAGGGACTAATTCCCTGAAGATGACATTGCAAGAATGTACATATGAGGTAGTGTTTAAATGTTGTCTTATTTTGAAATTTTGAAAACCCAGAGTATCTAATCATTTAGATCCCTAGCGTATACAGAAAGAAGCAAATAAGTCAATCTGCATCTGTAATCGCCATTTTGTTCTTGTCCCGTAGTGTTTGCATAATCTTGGTGACCGGAGTTCATCCATTTAAAATTTCATTTTAAACATGCTTGAAACACCACGTGAAATAGGATCTTGCTAATCCAATATTTTGAAAAAGTCAAATACTTTTACAAGAATCGTGGTCAAATCTGTTTCACCTGGAACTATGATGTAACAGTTTGCCGTTTTACCCATCTGAATATACAAGTTATGGTGCTGACAATGTGAATGAGTTTCCAGAAAACTATCTAATTAAATTCCATTTCATGTTCACATGTCTTGTGTAATGTCAAGTGCATTTCATCAATGCCATAGTGTGTAGTCCATACTTTGTACATGGGTGCACAAGTGAAGTACTAAATGGTAGTTGGATTAATTCTACACTACTAACAATTAAGGCAATTTTATTCAGACATGCGTTCAGTAGTTCTAAATGTTGTAAACATGCTTTAATATACCCATGTCTGAATATCCATTAGCTGTTTGGAGCAGTATAGTTAAGACAATTTTGCAGGCGATTGGATGGATGCATTTCATTGACAAAATGGCTTTCCAGATCTAGAATATCGACATTGCAATGGAGATTTAATAGAAATCTGGCTTGTTTTTTTTTTTTTTCTAGTTAATCGGGTTATAAAATGGAGTTGTTGAATTGTTTTAATGAATTGGGTGACCTTTAATGTAGGATTGCAACTTTTTGTACAGAAGTAAAATATATTCTGTAATGTTTTATATCCATTGTCTTTTAGAGGTCTCAATCTGCAAGTGCCTTGGTGGAATAAGGTAAGGTTAATACAATTGTTTCTACATGTTACAGGAACATAAGTAACACTTAAAACAAGCCTAGATTGACACTTGCATGTCTCGTGTTTTGGGAGGTAAAATTGTAAGAAATATCCAAAAAAAGTGATAAGTTGCGTGCAGAAGTTTGGTTCTTCAAACAGAACAATATTTCAGGATATGTGAGTTTACTATGTAGTTTTTAAATTTAGAAAAATATTGGTGGTCTGAAATCCAAGGTATAAGCTACATTTTCAGGTCAGAATATTGGTGCTGGAGCTGTGATGATGTAACACTTTGCCGTTTACCCATCTGACTATACAAGTTATGGTGCTGACAATGTGAATCTGAGTTTCCAGTTGGTTTAAATAGCTACTTATTTGTCACCTGTAAGTATCTGAATATGCACATGGAACTGATCTTGCAGATGTAAGCTTCACTTCAGTAAAAGTTTATGTAGTTCAAACTGTACTGCACATTAGTCTGAAATGAAGCTATTCATTTTCCCAGAGGCAGTTTGTTTTGTACAGCTACCTCTAATGCTGAATTACAAGAGAACAAATATATTTGATGCACATTGATTCCAAACTTTACATTGTATCCTTTTCTCAACAGTACCGTGTCTATGAAGAAGTTGGTCTCTCCTTTAATGTTAAATGGTATGAAGGATTATCTTAATGTCATTTTTGGCCTCCTTGTGATTTATATTGAAGCTGTGATGATGTAACACTTTGCCGTTTACCCATCTGACTATACAAGTTATGGTGCTGACAATGTGAATATCTGAGTTTCCAGAAGATGATCAGTATTTGGATTCCATTTCTTGTTCACATGGCTTGTGTAATAAAGTGCATTTCATCAATGCCATAGTGTTTAGTCCATACTTTGTAAATTTAGCTAAGTTCAGAAGTGAAGTACTAAATGGTAGTTGGATTAATTCTACACTACTCCTAACAATTAAGACTATTTTATTCAGACATGCGTTCAGTAGTTCTAAATGTTGTCCACACATGCTTTAATATACCCATGTCTGAATATCCATTAGCTGTTTGGAGCAGTGTAGTTAAGACCATTTTGCAGGCCATTGGATGGATGCATTTCATTGACAAAATGGCTTTCCCGATCTAGAATGTCTGTCTCAATGGAGATTTAATAGAAATCGGGAGATTGTTCTAGTTAATCGGGTTATAAAATGGAGTTTAATTGTTTAAGAATTGGGTAACTTAAGATCAACTTTTTGTACAGAAATAATACATTCTAATGTTTTATATCCATTGTGTTTCTTTAGAGGTCTTAATCTGGAAAGTGTCATGGTGAGAATAAGGTAAAATTTAATACAATAACTTTTTACATGTTACAGGAACATAAGTAACACTTGCACCAAGCCTAGGTCGACACTTGCATGTTTCTTGTACATTTTAGGAGGTAAAATTGTAAGAAATGACTATCACTATCCAGAAGTGATACATTGTGTGCAGAAGTTTTGATTCTTCAAACAGAACAATTATTCAGAAGATACTTCAGTTTACTAATACAAGTTCTAAATTTTAGAAGGACGAATATCAGTTGTCTAAAATCTCAAGGTATAAGCCACATTGTTTTCAGGTCAGAATGTTTGTGCTGGAGCTGTGATGATGTAACACTTTGCCGTTTACCCGTCTGACTATACAAGTTATGGTGCTGACAATGTGAATCTCTGAGTTTCCAGTGGGTTTAAATAGCTACTTATTTGTCACCTGTAAGTGTCTGAATATGCACATGGAACTGATCTTGCAGCTTCACTTTATTAAATTTCATGTAGTTCAGACTGTACTACACACTAGTCTGAAATGAAGCTGTTCATTTTCCTAGAGGCAGTTTGTTTTGAGCAGCTACCTCTAATGCTGAATTACTAGAGAACAAATATTTGGACTATTTGATGCACATCAATTCCAAACTTTACATTTTATTCTTTTCTCAACAGTTCTGAGTCTATGAAGATGTTGGTCTCTCCTTCAGTGTTAAATGGTATGAAGGGGATTATCAGTCATTTTTGGCCTCCTTGTGATTTATATTGAAGCTGTGATGATGTAACACTTTGCCGTTTACCCATCTGACTATACAAGTTGTGGTGCTGACAATGTGAATATCTGAGTTTCCAGTGGGTTTAGCCTTCACTCATTTAAGGATGCCTTTCACAGGCAAGTAGAA
The DNA here is from genome assembly GCF_017654505.1 of Polyodon spathula. NCBI lineage: Eukaryota > Metazoa > Chordata > Actinopteri > Acipenseriformes > Polyodontidae > Polyodon > Polyodon spathula. Next base: position 23,957,804 of record NC_054537.1, on the reverse strand, counting down.
TTGATGATTGGTTTGCTGAAAATAAAATATGTAGTAGCTGCTTAATTTCTTTCTACATAGTAGACATTAATCGACTTCAATACTACACCATAGCCAACTGTGATGTGAACTGCAATGTATTATTTTGAAGCTTTAATTTTACTCTTCTCTTGATTACAATTGTGAAATCTAATTCGCACCCAGTGTAGATTTAATGTAACTTTTTTTTTTTTTTTTTTTTTTTTTTTTTTTTTGCATAGAGCAATTGACAGAAGACTGAAGTCTCATTGCACATGGACCAAAAGGCTTTTTTTTTTTTTTAGGCATTAAATGGATTTTCTAGAGTGTCATCCTCCTAATAAGATTGCAATTCTTTGGAACGACCCCTGTGATTGTAAAGGTGGAAACCTTGAGTGCTGTACAGTAGTATCATGTAATTTAATTTAGATACAAATAAAGCTAGTCCATATCAAATGAATGACTGAAGCAGATTTCTTTTGATATAGCTATTTCATTGGGTATTGTGCTTTTGATTTGGTACAATTTGAACTTGTGCTTCTCATGTTGGGTTTCACAAATCTACTGCTGTAAAGCATATGAATATAGTCACTGCTGGGAATTGTTTATTAACCTTTTGCAGTCTATTTGGCGCTTAATGCGTGTCGGGTCCAGTTTATTTTACACACACAGTTTAAAATGTATTCAGAGTAAAACAGGTTTAAAAAGCATTGAATTGCAGAAGGACACTTTGTACTGTGTCTACAGCCAAGCCCCACCCCTTGTTTTCTGTATTTCACATACCTCTTTATAGACGTGCATACTGATCACTCATTTTATCACCAAACTCCTCCAATATTGCAATTCAACTTTTGCTAGGCCATTGAAAGTTTCTAGTTTTTTCCAGAGAAACAACTAGACACCTGTGCTTTAAGTCTGTCGGAAAGGGAAAATTGTAATGTCTGACATAGGACTGCAAAGGGTTAACCATATTTGTTAAAGGGTATTCACTTTACTCTGTCAATAGTCAGACAGATGCAGGAAGTCTGTTATATCTAGGGCCCTGTGAAAACTGCGTGGTGGTTTTTTTTAATTTTTTTTTATGGGCTGTGCCAAAATTGTGAAGTTAGCCCAATACCACAATTTGTACAATATTCTATAAATTTATTTCATCCAAAAAAATCACAAATGAAACTAGAGCTTCCGAGATACAGAATCTCACTCCTACACAGTAACTGTTGAGTAAGTGTTAACATAATTCTATTTGGATTATCACAGGGACCAGCTTGAACTTTCCTGGCACAATGGGATACATTTCCAAGTGTGCAGGCTGTACTTCAACCCAAGCTAGCAATTCACTGAAACATGGCCTGTTTATGTTTCTCAGATATTCCAATAATGGTGAACCCTCAGCACAATAAATGTAAAATCTGGTATTAATAATTCCATTTGAGTCTACAAAATGAAGATAAATATTTAACACATGCCTGACTGTTGAAAGTTCTTACAAAGAAATACAAATGAAAGGTTCATTTTGTTGTCCTAGAATATTTATTTTTTTACGTGATAATGCATAGTTAAAAAGACTCATATTTTACAAGTTGTAAACAAATATATTTTCTGATAAACAGGTCTTGAAATAGCGGTATAATGTTTTACCTGCACCATGTCTTTTGAAGGTAGAATATTCATCCAACACCATGATATTTTAAACAGATACTACAGCAAAGTACAGAGTTCAATCAAACAATACATTATATTAGAAATGCTTCAAAAGCATGACGTTGAAAATATACACAGTGTAACAGTCAGCAGCAGAAATGTATCAATCAGTAAGTGACTTTAATATGTTATTTATTGAACCTGAAAAATAAGAATACAATTACCAGCCATTAAAACATGTTACTCCCGAGCACTGAAGCTGCATCAACGTGAATATGAATCAGTCTCTAAATGTTTCACCATATATCCTGAAGAAAATAAAAATAAATAAATGATCAATGCAACATTTTGCATAAAAAACAGTGCAGACTCATCTAGGCTTATGCTATGCACAGTGAATTTAATTAAGAATGATCCCTTGTCAGGTTAAAGCTTTTTGTAAAAAGTAAGGCTATGTTTAGTACCCCCCCGCCTCCCACCTCCCCCTCCCAGTCCAGGCAATCAGGAGTCATTCTAGAGGAATGAGTCTTCAGAAGGGGGTGCATAGGAAAAACCGATAAATGCATCATCTGCCTCGAGTACGCTAGCGTTAACAATGGACTGCTCAGAAGAATAGCACACAGACTGTGGGACCGTTTCTTCTGTAAATTCTGTATCAAAGTTCTGGATGTCTTCAGGGCCAGCCTATAAAACAAAAAAATACACAATTTGTTGAAAAATATTAAATGAAAAAACAACAAGCATGCATTTATCTGTGCCCTACACATAAAAACACACTTATAGCTGAATGTGTGCTTAGAACAACCATAAAACATACTATGTTGTCATATTTTTATGAAGTAAGTAAACAAAGAAATGCAAATGTATGAAATAAAAAGGATTACATACTATGCAAGGATTAAATGGAGGTGGGAACTTCTTCTCTACAAGGTCATCCCAGCTGATAGCAAGAAAAAATGGGTGCCTTTTGATCTCAAGCTGAAAAACAGAAACAACTATTGGACCGCTGTGACACATGTGCTTTTAACATGTATTTAATTAAAAAAAAATATATATATATACATTTTTTCAACTATGATACCAATCCTCAATATCCCACTCATGCACCAGCAGCTATTACATAACATTTGAATCTTACACATGCACTCATTCACACATATACAGTACATTATAAATGTGTCCAGAGACGGGGTTTGAACTTAACACTCACATTTCATAGACTACTGCTCTACCCCAGGGGTTCTCCAACAGTGAAGACCAGGGTAGGGAACAGATCTGTAATGCATGGATCGACGGATATCACATACTCAGCCCCCAGGGAGAACTCCTCACACACTTACAAAATCATCGTTCGATCCCAATCTCTTTGTCCGGTCTTTTTCCAGCAATCCCTCCAGAATAGACCAGGCAGCACTGGTAGCTCCAGGCCTAACGGTCAAGGGCTTGTGAAGTATGTTTTCATACATCTCAGCAGTATCTCGGCTATAAAATGGAGGCTGCAGGAAAAACAAAACCAAAAAAAAAGTAATAAATAAATTCTTAGCTTGAACATTCATGGTTCCCTTTTAATAAAAGTCTTCTAAGAGACATGCGCAGACTATAACCGTGTGTGTACATAGTTTTTTGTTTCCATGAGGTAGCAGTCCATATCATTAATACTCTATAATTCATCAGCTGAGCACTTCAAGAGACCAGGCTTGGTGTTTCAGGGTAGGACTGAAGTGCAAAAGTGGAGCTCTATAAGGAACAGCCCCAATAGTGCTCTATCTGGCTACAGTTCCTGTCACTGTCCATGTCTTTCCATGGGTTTATTCACAAACAGTGCTTTCTTTAGCCTCTAATAAACAGTTATAACTAACTTTCACCCTCTACTGAGATGGACAAGATCAGTTGGCTAGAGAGATCATTTGAAGATTATAGTTTCTTACCAGTCCATACAGCATCTCGTACAGGACAGAGCCAAGACACCACCAGTCCACTGTGTTGTCATAGGGCTGCTTTCTCAGGACCTCTGGTGCAAGGTACTGTAAGAAAATGGAATAAGCATTTATTTTATTCTTCAATGCATAAATTAATAGAAATAGAAGTTTGTGTGAACAAAAACAAAGAATCCCTGGGGCACAATGGGTTTAGAAACCCTTCAAGTATACAGTAAGTATCCTGGCAATGTCTCAAATGTAAAGAGAAACCCGATCAAACGTTACCAAAACAGTCACAGACACTGTTTTGTACAGAGTACAAACCCAATATCTTTAAACCGCTTTGTATTTAGAGAATCAAAGGAAAACGAAAAAGTCACATAACACCAATGTTGTAGAAGACAGAAAAGACAAAGCCGTTGCATCCACAGGCTTATAAAAACACTCTACCCTCATGTGGATGCCTAAAAAGACACAACTGCTTTTGAAGATCAAGAAAAATGTCTGTAATAGATCAAGGATGCACATTTCACCAGATTTGTTTACATAAGAATTTAAATAAGTCTGAATGTTTCTGTAAATACAAGATGTTGAATATGTGGTTGCATATAATACAAAAACTTCCTCTGTGGAATCCCCAAAAAATTAAATTTATGTGCTTGGAAAAGTCTTAGACATGTTGCATTTTTCTACTCTAATGCATTATGAGCATCAACAATTTACTCAAAGCCTCCACTAGTGTGTTCTACTATTATAACAACCTTGACTTGCATAAAGATGGAAAAACATTGAGTGAAATAGCTTGCGTCACTTGATTTTCAAGATGTGGAATCCGACAACAGAATTGAGAACAGAACTGGCAGAAGGCACAGGTGTCGTTGTCCATCAAATCAACAGTACGAAATCAGGACTTAAAGGATGTGTTGCAGTAAGAATAATTCTTTAAAGAAAGGGGAACAAGATAAAACGCTAAAATATGCACAATAACACAGAAATTGGAGTATGGAACAATGGTCAAAGGTGCTTTGGACTATTGATGGACAACGTTACCTGTGTTTTCTGCCAGTTCTGTTGTCAATTCAACACTTGTCTTTTTTCTATTCCTTATATATGCTTCTGATATATTTAAAGTTGGATTTCAGTGCTACATGAATGAATTGTCTCTTAATAAATTCAGTGTATATTTGAACATTTCACCAGCCCAATCAAGCACAGCTTTTTCTTGTTTGTTTGATAACCAAATCAATACACGTATCATTATAATCGTGAACACAGGCAATTTTGCTTTACATTTAGAAAACATACTTGTTCAATAAAACTGCTTCTGGTGTACAGAGGTTGAATGAGGCGCACTGTCAGTGTCACATTTGTGCTGAAACGTCTCGGCAGTTTACTCAATTTTAGCCCTTTATTTTAATTGCAGAATAACCCAGATTTTATTTTATTATCATAGAATTTCGTATTTTTTTTTATTGCGGAAAACTAGGATCCCTGGTAATTACTAAAAATCCACATGCAGTACAAATCATTCAATCATTCGTTTTCTTTAATCAAGTAAAACCCTTGAGAACAAATTCTCATTTGCAATAATGCCTTATTATCAGACTGTGCCTTTTAGAAAGTGCTACGATTGTAGCCCAAAGTAACACGCTACCCATAATGAAATGTGCGTCACATCCACAGATATTGATGATTGTTATTGTTACAATGTTTAGCAACAGTGATGTAAACACTACGTTTTGTGTATCATATAGCTTAGTAGTTTGCTTAAAAAATATAGTTAATAGTTTAAAACTATTCAAAGTATATCGAAATGTAATACAAATCCCCAAAACTAGCCCCCCCAAAAAATTAAAAAAAAATACAAGCCCAATTGGATGTGAACCCGCCCAATCTGGCAACACGGTTCACTTCCCGTTCAGGGGCGCTGTGTGACGTCACTCCCCTACAAAATAAACGTTAATATTTCGAAAACCATAGCAGCACAAACAAGTGACATACGAGTCAAAGTTAGTGCTGTTTGTAGGGGGCCAACTTCACGCAGCTATTTTTTGATACGCGCCGTTCACACTGCCTGCGATGCGACGGGTGACACTCAAGCGATGCAAAAAAAATAGGATTGGTGTCTCTATTTGTGATTTTATCGTGCAGTAGCTAGGGAACTGACCAAAAGAGGAACAGATTCCCTTGCACGCCTTCAGTTAACAATGGCGGAAGAAAAGATAATTCTTACAGTATGAAAAAACCCAGAGCTGTAGGTACAATAAAAGGACACAAAAATTATAAAGACATGGCAAAGAGGGAGAACATCTGGCAGTCCATTTCCAGGGAACTGGATATAGCTGGCGTGCATGGTTCGTTTCTCTTTACTGAAATAAGCATTCTGAAAAGCTATTATGTATTTTACATTTTTATTAGCTGTATAACAGGACTATCATATGGGTGATTTTTTCCAGCTGATGATACAATATTAAAAAGAAACTTACTTCTGGTGTCCCACAAAAAGTAGTTGTGGTGTCGTCCTGAGAAATTCCTTCTTTGCACAGCCCAAAATCAGTCAGAACTATATGACCCTAAAAAATAAGGGATTAAAAAATGATTTAACACAATGGTCATTCAAAACGATCAAGTAACAATGTATGATCATCTAATACAAATGTTTTAACTTTGTTGTTCTGCCTTATATCGAAATTGTGCTGCATGTCTGATGTTTTTTGACAGACTGAGTTTGAAGAATGCAACATAAAACCTAATGACTCCTCGAAAAGTTGGGAGTCTGAATGGTAGGCTATATTACAAAAAGCGTGGAATACAAGTCTAGAGGTTCCAATGCCAGTTAGACCCTGGCTAGAATACGGTGTGCAGTTTTGACCCCCACTACCAAAACAAAAAACAAAAAACAAAAACATTACACTTGAAAAGGAAGAAGGTACAGAGAAGGGCAACTAGGCTGATTCCAGAACTTCATGACATGAGCTTTGAAGACAGGTTAAAATAATAAAATCTCTTCAGCCTAGAAAGAAGGGAAAGAGGGAACTTGACTGAAGTCTTTAAAATCATAAATGGTACAAAGTTAACTCAAGACACGACTTCAACGAGAAGAACAAGATGGCACAAATGGAAGCTGAGTAAAAGTAAGTTTAGAACAGAAGTTTTTATTTTATTTTTTTTCAGTTTTCTAAATGCACAGAATAGCCTACCAGGTGAAGCAGTAGGATCTAAAACACTGGTAATGAAACAACAGTAAGGATGTCAATGACAAAGTAGTAATTTAAAGACATAGGAAGATGGAATAGGAGCATGTAAGGATACCCTTCATGAAAAACAGTTTTCACTACAGTCTGCAACTAAGTAATACAATAATACTGTATAGAGTAATTTGATTTCGGTTCAACCTTAGGACTTGAAACTTTCTATAACAAATGTACACTTACTTGGGAGTCTAGTAAAATGTTCTCTGGTTTCAAATCCCTTTAAAAACAAAGACAATCTTATGAAACATTATTCCTTCCTGTAGGCTGCATTTCTGAAGTTGCAAAAGTCTTAAATGTTGTAATGTATTAAGTCACCATGACATGGCATCAAGGTAGACACGAAATTTAGCTGCACTCATTTCTTGCAGCTAAATGCAGCTCCTGCCCCTGCATTGGAATCTACAGTATTACATTGTAATGCACTAGAACAGGAAACCATTTACAGTCTCTGTAAAAATTATGTAGAAAATAACTTTACTGAAGTTACAGTGACTGATATAACATCATGGAAACTGCAAGCTGAAAAGAAACTTCAGATACACACTGGACTCCATTTGTGCTTTCTTTGCACCACTGCAAGTTTGCTTCAATTCTGTTGAGTAAAAACAACATGTAAATGTTACAGAACTAGCAGTAAAATTATTTGTATTACTTACAACTAAAACCAAGCTGTTGTTTAGGTTTTATAACAACATTTACATTTTCACAGATTTTTATCCTTGCCAAAAAGAAGGGTAACGTTACAGTGGTGCAAACGGAACACTAATCTTCTGGCCCCCTGTTTTCTTCTGGGATGAGGATGAACAATACCACTGTCACAGAAATGTACCATCAATAAATATTAGCTTGTTACCTGTAAACAATATTTATTGAATGTAAGTAGCCCAGTGCACTCGCCATTTCTGCAATGTAAAACCTGGCTCTGGGCTCTGGAAAAGTGCGTTCTCTTTGTAGATGGAAAAACAGCTGCAATGTAAGAGATAAGGCACAACTAGTCAATAGAAATCTCTTCCCACACACACGCAAAACAATGGATAATAACATATAGAGGGTACATTTTATCGATTTATTTTACTAGCTTCAATGTCTTTAAAATACTGGTTAAGCTACTTTGCTTTACATGGCTTAAACTAAGGACAGCAAAGTTGTTATTTTCAGACTACTGAAACCTGATCTTTATGATGTTTTCACAGATCTGTCTCTAGCAGTTGTAGTTCATACTCCAACAGTGAATGGTAATATCCTGTTTAAATATGTTACAGTGCATGGAGAAAAAAAGCTTTAACTATTATTCAAGCCAGACCTCTTTCATACACAATCAGTCTTCACACTAGGCTTTAATGTAGTTTTCAATAACCTTGAAAACAAAACGTATCCCAAAATAGTACATTTCAGTAAGGAAAATCTGCAGCAAGCCTGTGTACTGTATTTTAAAGTGTTTTTTTTTTTTTTTTTTTTTTTTTTTTTTTTTTTTTTTTTTTACATATACCATCTTGTCAGTACTGGACTGGTTCCCTGTTGTGAGGCAATAAGGAGCGATTGCATAAATAGCTGAGAAATCAATCCTGAAGTGCAACTTTGGCAGTAGAAGTGTATTATTGACTGACCTCCTTAAAATGCATCTGCAACCCTGACTTTGCAACCACTTCCCCTAAATGTACTTCCTTGATTTCATAAAATGATTTAAAATCAAGGATGCAGCAACTATTCTACTGCTAAATACAGATTCAAAGGTAACAGAAAGTAGTTTCTGAGAAACTATCCCACTTGCATCTTCTCTTTACATGGCGATATAAAGGTTAATTAACATAAAACTCACTACATCTTTTGTATTAACATATCAAATTTAACCTTCAAAATACTAAGCACGGACTAAGCTGATTCAACAATTATTATTATTATTATTATTATTATTATTATTATTATTATTATTATTATTATTATAACAAAAACAGAGCATCTGGGGGCATAATGTAAGGGGACTTGCATCTGTAATTCTTTAATTAACAGGTAAAACAGCAGTTACTTTTACAAAACTAGGACCAAACAACAAAGTATATACAGTATTTAAAAGTTCTCTTCAACACTTTCAATGTGCTTTGTTTCTCATTTTGTAACTTTAACACAATCTGTCTTTCTTTAAAGCACAGAGGAAACGCTTTGAAAACATGGCCCGTAGTATCAAGCAGTTTCCTAATCCATTATGTAGACAGACAGGGACCAAAAACTACCCGAAGTTTGGTTCTGTTCCGTGCTTTCCCACATGTCGAATACCAACGGCAGAGAATCACAGAATGCACTGTGTATAGAGTATGAAGGGAATTCATACTAGGTACACAATGTCTTCTTCCATAGCACTGTAAATAATGTACGTCATTGGCATCTGAAATGGTTTAGAAGATATTAGCAGGTATAATGACAGTAGCAGCAGACAGCTACCCCCTTATGGGCTGCTTTATTACAGTAAATGTTGATAAAGAATGACCAGTAATCCTAGGCCCTTGCTGATGATTCAGTATGACACACTGACCTGACAGCAGTATCTATACTACACAGCACATTTCTCTTATTTGTGCCAGTTCATACTCCCACAGATGACCCAGGACTCTCCAACACTGTAGGAACAAAACTGTTTTACCAACTCCAAGGGCACTGAACTCACCTCTCCTCCATTAATGAAATCCAGCACAAAGTAAAGCTTGTCTGCTGTTTGGAAAGAATAATGTAGCCTAACCAAGAAAGGATGTTTTATATTCTTCAGCAGCACGTTGCGCTCAGCCATTATGTGTTTTTGCTAGAAGAATTAAAAAAACAGAAATTGCAGTGAAATAAAATAAAATAAAGCAAACTGCTCAACATCAGTTCAACATCAACATTTTATATTACCTCTCTCCGGTTAAGTATGACTCTTTTCTGTAAGACTTTGATTGCATAATATGTATTGTCCAGTTTATGTTTCGCAAGAAGAACCTGGCAAGATACAAAATATGAAAATATATATTACACAACAGCAGGATTTTTTTTTTTTCATTTCTTAAAACATGTCAAAAGGAAACCAGCAGTTCAGTATTGTATTGTATTATGGTTTCACTTCCTAAACTACTATGTCATTGTATACATAACTTGCTGTAATCCTAACTTGTTGCAACCTAGTTAATATTGTATATTAATAGTATTAGTTGCACGTACTGTAAACTACACTTCTTAAACATTAAGCTTGCATTGTAGCCCTTAACTGCCCTGTCACACCTGTAAGTCACCCTTGGATAAAGGTTGCCAAATAAATAAATGCATTATTATTATTATTATTATTATTATTATTATTATTATTATTATTATAAACTGTGATTTAAAGCAGTTCTGACTGGTCACACTTGGATCTGACTTATCAATTCCTTATCCTCGCCTGTTCTCAATCTGCATTCTCAACTGCACATCCGAGGGCAGAATGGTACAATCCAAAGTGAAGAATTTAGAGGGCAATTGTGACAGTTTTGTATTTTTTCCATAATCAAACAACTACTTAGTAAGATGCAGGGTGAAAAATAGCTTGACAGTTGTTGTGTTTTTCCATACATCAAAGACAACTACTTAGTAAGATGCATCGGTGAAAATGAGGCTTGTTGAATGACAAGCAGGTTAACTCCTTCACACTTCCGCCTTCACATTGAATAATGAAATAAACAACAAACTGAAATACCAACCCTTAAATTATTTTCACCATTTGACGTTTTTTTCAATTCATGCATTCAACCCCTTATATAATATATATATAAAATATATATAATAAAGTGTAAACTTCAATATATATATATATTATACTATATTTCCATACCTGAAAAAAAGGCCACCTGATAAAACAATTTGAGGTTCATTACCCACAGATTTAAGATAATGTAAAAAAATAAAATAATATAACAAATAAATAACATACTGAGGATTTCCAGATGGACCCAGGTTAATGTCGCCAGAGGTAGAGTTGTGCTATATATAAGAAATTAAAATATTAAAACATGAATAATATATTCCCATTAAAACAACTAATTTTCCACAGACGGTCACAATGCATCAACAGCAAAGGTTACAAAAAAGATCTTAATCTACAGAAGAATACACAAAGACCTTCATAGGGCTATCATGCACGTTCTGTTACATTAAACAAAAAAAGTGCAGACTTTCAAAGACTTGCCCCATCAAAATTGATCTGAATAAATAATCTTTGCACATGAGTACAATTCCTTCAGCCTTGTTTGTAAATCCTTTATAAAACTTCCTGTGTCTGTAGGGCATAGTAATAATGACAAGACTGCTTAATTCACCAGAGACTGCAGGAATTTCCCCCCGCAGGTTCAAAATCTCTTAATGGTCTACAATTCGTTGAGGCGTTCCTCCCATTTACAGATTTACAGCTGCAGTACAGTGACTGAATTGAAGTCACTGTTAATTGGTCTGACTGTGTATTTTCTGCACAGAACTGTTTCAACAACAGGAAGTCTGAACTCTCATTTTGATAGAGCAAATAGTTAAGATGTATGTTTATTTGGGCCATGCAAAATTAATATTTAGCTTCTGACTATACAACTTTATGGAAAAACTGTATTTTTTTTATTTTTATTATTGTCATTATTTAGTCACCAACAAATCTGAGATTTGTGTTGTGTTGAGTGATGGAGGTGCCTTAACATGTTTATCTATTTTTTATTTTTTTTTACCTAGAGCTTCCCTTAATGCATCGTACCAAAGCTTCATTGAACAATATTCCTACGAACGTCATCGCCCCTTAGCGCCCAGACCGAAGTGTGAAAGTAGATACGTGAACGTGACTGGGATGTTATTTATTCTCGCAAGCAATCGGTTGTGTTAACATTACACAGCAAACAATAGGAAAGAATGGAGCGTTTTCTAAAACGTCAAGTTGAGGATATTGATCCAGATGAAGGACCAGGTATTACACATCAGCGGCCAGTGTGTTGTTTGTGCTGATGTTCTTGCCAATGATAGCATGAAACCAAACAAACTCAAAGTAATGCCATCTGGAGACCAAACATCCTGCTCTCAAAGATAAGCCACTCTTTACGTTACAGTATATATTATTTTATTTTTGTTTTTGATATACTTTATTCTTTTTTCATACTGAATTGTACTTTGTTTTGAATTTCTATCTGAATATTGCCTTTGTTCATTTATAAAATATAAAAACAATAAAAATAATAGTATTTATTTTATATGTGAAATAAAAGTTGCTGATCAGTTAAATCTCATTCCACTATCTGACAACATAGTTAAGTCCTGGTCACACCTGGAACGATAGCGATTTTTAAAAATCCTTCCAGTTCAAATGAATGGAGGTAGTCACACCACAGTGATAACAATCATTGTAAACGCTAACGATAGCTATCGTTTCAATCGCTTTCACAGCGTTTTTTCCAGCTACAACGCTAACGATAACTGTTCCTGGCCAATCAGGGATGTATTAAATGTGACATCTTCACCAACCTGGTGTTATTTTATATGTTATTTTAAACATGATAAACATTAAATACAGGCTTTGCAATGATTTACTACAGAGAAGACAACCCTCCACTGTAATTTTCAGCACTATACCAAAGAGCGTGTGGAATTCCCCTAACTCCTCCCTACTCTACAGTATTATGTGTAACCACACTCATCTTCTACGCCTTCTATTGATCAAATACAACAGGAGTATTTCTTAATGTGCCTCATCACTGTCCCTCATTTTGCTGGAAATAAAAGTGGGTGTGTACTAAAAAGTTGATTGGCATTTGCTGTACAATATATCGGAGCCCTTTTTTTCATTCTGGTGTGACCGCTGCACAAGCGATTTATGGTTATTATTATCATTATCATTCCAGGTGTGACCGGGGCTTTAGCCACAGAATTGCTGATATGGCAGAAAACACAGAGGAGCAGCATGTTGAAGCTGTGAGGTGAAGCCCCCTTTTTGCACTACAATTTGACGAGAGTACTGACAGCGCCAATGCAGCACAAACAATGGTTAATGTTTGATACATCAGCTTATCGTATGTTTGTCATGAACTCTCGCTCCCCACTTCACCAACACTTACTCGACCAGTGCTTTCAAGTCTTACTGGGCTATTTGGCTGACATATTTGAAAAGCTCAATGAACATAACCTTTCTTTGCAAGGTAAGAACTGTAACATTTTCATTGCACAGGAAAAAGTATAGCGCTCTTCCCAAAAACTTTTTGCTTTGGAGTAGCCGTGTGATGCAAGATGTTCCCAACACTGTCTTCTGTCATTACGGATTTTGGAATGTCGATCCTGGAAGTTGTGATAGTGGAGGAAGCATTTGTCTCAGCTTTACATGCAATTGAGAGTATATTTTCCCCAAAAGTGAGGCAAATTAATTACAGGATAATTTGCCTGGGTTTGAAATCCGATTTCAGAGAACTTCGTAGCAAAGGCCAAGATTGCTGTGAGTCTAAAATAATTTGATTGGTGTTGCTGGTGACTGTTTTGAGAGATCATTTCAAAGTTATGTCTATTGATCAGTTTTGGCTGACTTGTCAGAAATAGTCGTCGAAATACTTGTTCACTTTGTTATCTGTGTGAAACAAGGTTTTCTTTGCTTATTTACGTAAAGAACAAGTACAGAAATCACTTGAATGAACCTCTGCCCTAATGACTGACATGCTTTGCTACCAGAAACATGCTTTGGCTCTGCAGACGTCGCTAAGGTGAAATCACCTGCTCTAGGAAGTTACTATTACAGTACACGAAAGTAATGAATGTAAACTAAGAACTTTTTTTAACCTATTATGGTACCCAATATTATTTTCTGTAACATGTTTATTTTAAATATGCACATGCGAGACCAACATGGCGAATAGAAGAGTATGACAGGTATGATGTATGGAATTAATGTGTTAGCTACTACCCCTTGAAAATAAGTTTAATACAATGCTAACTTTTTCTTCATCATCTTCTGAAGGATCAGAAAGATTATTTGGTTTGTCCATCAGAAGAAATGCCCTCACATCAGGACTGAAAAAAGAAGAGAACATATTAAATCTTACAGATTCAGGAAATAAACCCTGCAGCTCTAATACAAGTCAACATATTGTATTAACAATTTTTTTGGTTCAAGTCTCTCGTTTTCATATTGCTACAAAAAATGTAAAATGTGAAGCATAAGTTAGTTTTTCTTGTTAAAGCAGCACTGGTAAAATAAATAAATAAATAAATAAATAATAATGATTCCTCAAGTCATGTTTTTTTGTTCTTCTCCCAGAATTGCAGTAATAATTTGTAAGTGTGTTACTGAAAGCCAAGCAATGAAATTCAGCCTTCATGCATGCATCCATCTTTAAGTATCAGGAAGTTGTATTAATTATGCACAGCTGGGACTATCTTGATTTTGGGTGCCAAGGTACATTAGTTTTAATAACTGTTTAAACACAACATTGATCCCTGTTTTAAGTACGGTATTTACAAAGCTGTTGATGTGACTGACACACATAACATATTAAAACCTGCATTTTTATTTGTGTTGCATTATACCAGATGAATAGGAAACAACTTTCAACATCATTAAGGCAGAACACAGATGAAAATAATAATTTAAAAAAATATAGAAAATAAAAATGAAAAACATAAAAACAAGATACTTACTGGTTACTTAGTTGAGGATGCGTGACCAATCTCTGAATAAATTCATGTAGCCCTGTTCTTCTTTGCTTTATAAATTCTGTTTAAATGTAATAGTAAAATCACTATAGTAGAATTCCCTTTTATAGTGATAGTGCTCTGCATATAATCCAGGCACTTCTGTATTATAAAATGATTTTACAGCGAATCTGAACAATGACAATCTTTGATTTAATTTGTCACTCACATTTGACGAGCACACACGTGAATGACATAGGCATACATAACTGATCAATGTCTTTCCAACACATTAATGAAGAAACTCAACTCAATTTCCTCTGTTTATGTTAGCTGCTCTCCAAGTTGTTAATCTGTAACCTTTAACCAGAAGAGTTCTCAATGTTTAATTATATATTCAAGCTGAAACCCACATAATGGAACTGATGAACCTGAAGCGTAAACTACATTGCTCACATGAATTATGCAGCATGCCCCTAATGCTTTAATTGAACACAGCATTTGCTAGCACTTACTCAGCAAATAGCATCAATGCCCTTGAATATAAAAGATGAGACACAAATAGTGTACAACATTTCATGATATAGCACGTCACCATGAACTATATACATTGTGTTTAAATAGTATATTATAGAGTGAGTCCATGTAAAGTCTCTTTAGATTTGGGCAAGAGGTTCCCAAGATATAGCCTTCAGCACTGTGAAAAGTACAATGATGTAGATTCTGATACCCTTATTAACTTGCCAAGGAATGCCCATACACTCATATTTCTAACTGATAAGCACATATAATGATATAGCTAAAATTGTAAAGTGTATACAGACGTACGGCTATTTCTACAGCATCCCTGTTGCACGTGCTACCTACTCCCCTTAGTCAAGTCTTATTTTGATTTGCTTTTTTGTTACTGATGAACCAAATATATTTTATTAAAAAAAAAAATACTGCCTAAATCAGGGGTCTCCAAACCTGGTCCTGGAGGGCCAGCGTCCCTCCTGGTTTTTGTTCTAACTGTATGCTATATTAATTTATTGGTCCAGTTAAGCTTCTAATAAGCACTTAATTGACCCAATTAAGTAATTTAGGGTACAGTTGGAACAAAAACCAGGAGGGACACTGGCCCTCCAGGACCAGGGTTGGAGACCCCTGGTTTAAATCATAAATAAACATAGTTATTTTCAAAGCAGTTAACTGTCTGGGACCACTAGTAGATAAAGTGGTAAAGCAAAAGACACTGTCTTATACCCAGTAGTATTGTCTTAGTAATTTGAAAGACATAATAGTTTAAAAATATGTTGTTTACCTGGATCAAAGTTGTCTCCGAATATCCGTTTCGCTGGGAGCTTCAAGTTGATGTTAGGAAACTGTTTTTTTAGCTACGAAACAGAAATGACATGTTTAAAACAAAATGGAAAACAAGATTAAGGCATGATTTACAGTACACACTTAAATTAGAGCCTGTGTAAGCTTGTTTTCAATATCCAGGAACTCTGGATGTTCAAAGAGTTTATATTTTAATTAGATGAAAATAGGAAATGCACAAGAAGTAGAGTTCTATTATTTGCAGTAGTTGGACTGAAACTAACTTTCTTTGCTCTCCACAGGCATTTCCTTAAGAAGGCTTGTCCGCCAAAACAATTTACATTCTGTTTTTCTGCATTTAACAGGAATTACAAAAGGAAAACTACTTCACATAAATTCCATACCATACAATCTAACTTGGCTAAAGTTAAAAACACATCTTTATACTAAAGCTCACAATGGCCCTGAAACCATTGAAATCGTGCACAATGCATGACTGTAATTCAACTGCTACTACCCGGCTTTCATATACAGTACACTATGTTGGCTTGATGAAATAATTGATCATTTCAAACAACCACTACAATACTCATATACAGTACTAACATTACTTTTAAACAAAAATACATGAATGCATTTTATATACCTGAATACAGAACACATATTACACTGTTTCAAAGCTCTTTTCAAAATGTCCGCTCTAGTGCACTGATAGTTTCAGGATTATTGCCCACACTGTCAAACAGGTAACACAGCGATAACGATCCATGATAGGGTACGGAACAGAAAGGCCAGAGCACTTGCTGTTATGTTTTTATTTATTTATTTGTTTTTGATTTAGAGGATTTAGGAGGACAGATCTCAAACGCCAATGCACTAGAGCAGACTTTTTGAAAATAACTTTGAAACAAAGTTATAAGCATAAAAAGTTGTCATGATGTTAACAATGAAAAGAAAAATTACAGGTACGTTATTTAAACAGTTGTAGCAACACCTGGGTACGCATAATTTTATATTTTTCGGAACCTCACTACTTACTCCTTAAGACACAGCACAACATTTACAACTTATAATGGCACTTGGTTGCTGTATAATACAGCCTCTCACTTTTCTGATACATCACAACCAGCAAGTACATGTTTTCTTTTTACATTTTACCTGGGTTTTCTAGACTAATATCCTGGGAAACTAACAAACAAATAGTAACTGATCATTTCAGTTAATCAAGTTCTGAGTAGCGTGGTCCTTATCTTATATTCTGCAATACTACAGATGGTTTCAGCTAAATGGAGCAGAGAGAGACATTCATTCAGCAACAGCACAAATCCAACCGTCAACCAAGCAGTTATACTGCTAATTATAGCCATGTAGGTATACCACAGCCCCGGATGAATCGAATTAGATGCATTTAAGTTCCTTGGTTTAGTTCAAACACAGCACATCTCTGTTTCATTAATACAGTTCCATACCCCCTGCTCCGACTGTGCTGGACAACTGAGCTCACAACATTTGTCCTTTTAAAAACATGCAGGTATAAGGAAACGCAAATGTAATATCTAGTTGCTGGGCACTTCCATAATTGTTTCATATGCTGATGCCTTGTAAAAGCTAACAGGACTTTAAACCACAACATAAATTTAAAGCAACACAAGGCAGGTAGTCCCAAAATCTAATAAAAAGCATTTTACACTATCAATAAGTTTATAAATACATTTATTGTCTCAATCCTCTGCAGTGGCCATTACCTGTAGATATTGATCTGCGGCTTGGGCAGCAAACTACTGCCGCTGTCAATTATCTAGCAAAGTTGCTAGCAATTGAAATAACAGTATCTGACTGCCACTTTACTTACTGTGTTGTAGAGTTTATCAAATTCTGCATATCTCCTGAAGACAAACCATTCATGTCTGCTGACAGAAACCATTACTTTGTAAACCTAAAAAAGAAAAACAGGTCTCATTAAGAAAAAAAAAATAAAAATCTTGCATTGTTTTTTTGTAGATTATAAAGATTTCTTCCCACTACTTTACACCACGAAAGGACATTCTGAGTTGTCTAGTTAGAAGTTATCGATTCTGACAGATACATTTAGGAGCTTGGTATGAAAGACAGTTAGAAACCAAGTGTAAACCTGTGCTGCCTGAAAAAAACCCAGCTGAGATCTGGCTAGATTGCAGGGATTCATTTTTTTATTTTGTCTCTATGATGTGTAAATATCAGAACATTCTGTACCAGTTTATGAAATATTATTATTTCTACCCATAACATGCCCTTTGGTTTTATCCAATGATAACACAACTATAAACAGTGTTGCTAAGTTGTTGTTGTTGTTTTTTTTTAAACTACAATTAAAAGGCATTGTCATAGTTACAGTATTCAACAGTTTGATATGTGACATGTTGTGCAATTAAAAATGCATACCAAAGGATTTGCCTATTTTTAATTTCTACTGTATTCTTCTGCATGCCTGTAGAATGATTTATACAGCACAAATACTGTAGCACGGTACACAGTAGCACGCATTGCACATTCAGTAACGCACATCAGCATGCCTTTCTACTTACCGTATACCGCTTCTTTTTGTCCCGTTGCTCATTATGGCAGGGAATGCTGACATAGGCGCAGCTTGGTTCGGCATCCATCTTGTTCAACTACACAGGCTGGCGAAGACTCAAGAATAACAGATGAGAAAAAAGGATTTTCAAGGTTCAGATCCAACAAAGCCAAGCATATGGGTGGACATCTGAATTCCCATCATTTCACTCTAAAAAAAAAGTATAATATATTACAACAGGACACACAATCCAAGTAATTCATAGAATCTTTACTTTGAATGATGTTCTGTACACTCTGTTGTTGTACTAGATATATTAACCAAAAGCTTAAAAAAAACAACATTTTTTTAAGCCCCATTCATCTGGATATAACAATCGGACTATAAATGCTGCTTCCTGTCCTCGTTTATAGCATATGTAGCAATGTGACCCAACCTGAGCCAGACTGCATATGTGGTGTCATTTTGGGTCCTTATACAGTAACTGCACAGAAACTGAGCAAAAATAGAGAATTCCCATGAAACACTACAGGGGTCTAGTCTCAACAGGCCTTTAACTCTCTGTTAACCCTGATGTTTCTCCCAGTGGGGTGATACTCTATGAATGTTTTTTTTTGCATTCCCGATTTTGGAATGTCGATTTATTATTCAACCTGGCTGCAACCCCCGAACTAGCTAGGGAGAGACGAAGACAAGCACTCGCGTTCTCCGAAACAAGTCAGCCGTCCGCCATGCAGCCATATTCAGAATTTACAGCGTTGGAGGACCACGCAATTCAGAATTTTTTTACGTACGTTTTAAGTACAGCTACAAATAAACAGGAAAACAGTATTTGTCACGTAAAATGATTCAAGGATTTGCTGAACTGTCACTGTCCGCCTGTCAATTTGTATTCTTTCATTTATACATTGAAGTCTGCATGCATTAGTCTGACAATCTCTTACTCAAGAGGGTTAGCAACCACCCTCTTCCCTACCACACTGTACACGGTTCCTCATTTCCTGCAAGCCTCAGTGAACTTGCCCTACCTTGTATGAAATATTTGGCACAGACAATGTGTTCCGACTACTGACATTTCTGGTACACATTCCTGCTCAAGCAGGCAGGCAATTTGCAAATGGCTAAAGGCTTGAACTAGCTTCAAATTACAATTCCCTCAAGGGGCATGCACTGACAGTCCAATTCAGTAAACTTTTAGCTTGAAAAATTGTTTAGTCGGAACTTTAAAATCTGGTAATAGCAACACTGTATGCAGATACAGTAGATGCATTCAGCCGCAGCAAAAGCTCCATATACATTTAGCATGAATTTGTACTTTATGGATGCACTGTGAATATCCTATTACTTGTATGTTAGTAGAATTTGTAATCATGAAGGAACTGTCCAATCACCCTTTTAAAACCCTGTGGCACATTCTGTACTACACCTAACCTAGTTTTATGGCCAAAAGTTCTGCATCACAGAGGATTTTCGGATTGAGACATGTATTATATATGAACGGAATTTCGATATTTTATTTAATATCAAGTAATCAAAGAAACAACAAAATGATATCGCAAAAGTCTACAGAAAGCCATAATCGCAGTACAGTATTTCATGTTAGATTTCAAAAATGTCACATTTTTCAATTTGTCAGTTTTTCATTAAGTAGGTTATATGGAAAACTACAAAGCGGTATGTAATTCAACATGTTAACGTAACATGATTCATCAGGTTTCATCCGACTTTATGAAGCAAAATTAGTTAACTCTATAGGGTGATGCAAACCTTTTGGCCGTAGCTGTAGACAATACAAAAAAGTGTACCTCCGTACACTACATCCCCAGAGCTTATGGTAAAAGGCGTTGCTGACAAGCCATTCACAAAAATGAAATACGAAATGATTGGATAAAGGAAATTAAACATAGAGACCATTTCCCCACTCCCAATAGAGTGGTTTCCTCAGCTGAATAGACGGTGGTACACAAGCAGATTACTGCAGCATTAACAAGAGCAATCAGGACCTGTCACCCAGAGTCAAGTCAATATGCAACCACAGTATTTTTTAAATACTGTGGTTGCAGTGGCAGGTTTGCAAACTCATACAGAACAAGCACCTCTTAAGGGGACGTTTGATAAGTACTACAGTATCAGTTTTATTCAAATATAGATTATGAAGACCTACAGTAAATTCAGCGCTTCTGATACTCTCATTATCAGCATCATTACTTCTTGTAGGGAAATCTAGCAACATCTTAAACTGATCACAGTAAATTAATCTATTCTTAAATTGATTCACAATTATGAAGTTGTCTATCGTAAGCTACTACTGTAATATGTATTCTTGACCCTATAATCATGGCAATCTGTATCACTTAATGCAATGTACTGCATACAGAGTTTCATTTTATAGGTCCAAGCCTTTTAGAGACACAGTAAAGCAGATGGCATACTTGGCAGAACTGTTGCAGATTTATTGCAGCCTTCTAAGTTACTTTCAAATTCCTGTGTAATCACAAACCATTTCTGGGATGTGGGCTACATCAATCAGTGACAGTACCTGTACTTCAAATTTGCAGTTACAGGCAATTACAGCAGGACTACATGAATCAATTACAGCAGGACTACATGAATCAATTACAGCAGGACTACATGAATCAATTACAGCAGGACTACATGAATCAATTACAGCAGGACTACATGAATCAATTACAGCAGGCAACAACACTTTATACAGATACTCCTTAGCAAACTGACCGCTCTCCAATGCAGATATCTTTAAATACAAAGAGACTTTACAATGAAATCACGCCTACGTTGTTGTGTAGCATATTCTGCTGTGTTTAAAACAACAAATAAATAAATAAATCCTAATACAAAAGATTAACTTACCACAGAGCATCTGTGAAGCTGTTTCACCCACAACACAACGTTCTGCAATAGGAGAGGTCCTTTGTGCAATGCTAAAGTGGAATGAACTGCATCAACGCACAACTGGAAGGGCCACACTTAGCAGTCCCCATGCAATCAGCTCAAAACCTCCTGGGGAATCACTGAAGAACGGTATCCATCCTCTTTTACCGTGTGAACACAACCTCTGCCTTCCAGTTCCTCAGAATAATACAGCTCCTCTTTTCAGAAACTTATTAAAAAGCACACTTAAGACTGACAGAAGAACTTACAACTTAAAAATGACTTTTCAAACGTAAAGTACGATTTATTATTATTATTATTATTATTATTATTATTATTATTAGCAGTAGCTTGAAAAAGAGCAATGCGTGTCACTGATTCCCTTTAGGCTGGTCTTACAGCTCAGTACACTTACAAAATGTAAAACAATACTTGCATAATGTTCATCTTTCTTTCACTCCAGAACAGAAAATATTTGTCAAACATGATTTATAATAAGTCATATCCTGTGTCAGTATACTGTGCAATATAACTTATTTCTCAGACACTTGGCAAAGAAAGAGCAGCCTGTCCTCACAGACCTCAAGATCTGCACTTTCATTAACTACAGTACTATAAAGTACTGTACAGCATATGTATTTAATTATTCTGCAAGGTGAACTGAGATTTTGTGAATAAAACTCTACATGCTACTGTAAGAAAGTGTCTACTTGAAATGACACCTTATCAGAAAATAAAGTAAGTGTTGTTGTTGTACTACCTAGCGGAATTTCCTACTAACAAGCCAGAAATCCTACACGGAAAACAGACTTTTACTATTTTAATGACAGTAAAAAAACAAACTATTACTGTAACACTAGTGCACTTGTCTGATGACAGAGTCAGAAGTTGCTATAGATTTCAACACCAGGTCTAATGTTGTTTCTCCAAAGCGGGGATTTTACAAATCACAGTAACATTGCAATGTTTTATGAGAATGAAGGGACAGATGGAGACAGGAATTGCAGTTGCTGAATTCATGGTTTATTATTTACAGGTATTTATTTAGTCACTGTCAGTCGTGTTTAATGCAGTATCGATTTTAACTGGATTTTCTAGGTGCTCTCTGTCTCTCTCAACAACCAAACCATTCTACCATTTTTACCGTTCCCAGCTCGAGCTCTCCTTTGAGTATTTAAGACTGGAGTGTTTGCCTGCCCTGCTATGCTCAGCACTCTCTTCATGTCCAAACAGCAAAACAAGTCCTCTCAGTTCCTGCAGACTGCCGGGTCATTACAACACTGTAAAGGGGTGTTACAGTAACATTCCTTGTGAAGTGACTACTCTACACATTGGCAGCCAACTGGAGGATAACCTGCCTTTGTATTAATTCTTACAAAATGGTTACATTTTATATGCGTAATTTCACTTTCACTTTAACAGCTACTAAAACTAAAAGAAGTAATTCTTCCCTCTGTTCATTTTTGGCTTTATCTGTTTTCCAGCTGGACAGCCTCAAAACCTTTGGTTTGAACTCCTCAGAAACCTTTTACTCTGCTTCTCAGATGCCAACTGTAAATGTGTCAGCCTGACATGTGTGTTTCAGTCCAGTAGCATTCAGCTTAAACAAATAAACAAACAAACAAGTTCAAAACGAACAAAAGCCCTGGATACAATAATCTGACATTCGGTGTTTATTACCCAGAAATGAACTTCCAGTTTTACACAGGGTGATTTTAACATGGCCCCAGAGAGAAGGCCACCATCCTTGTCAAGGATGTTTCCATTGTGCATTTGAGATACAGCAGCTTGAACATAAGAACATAAGAAAGTTTACAAACGAGAGGAGGCCATTCGGCCCATCTTGCTCGTTTGGTTGTTAGTAGCTTATTGATCCCAAAAGCTCATCAAGCAGCTTCTTGAAGGATCCCAGGGTGTCAGCTTCAACAACATTACTGGGGAGTTGATTCCAGACCCTCACAATTCTCTGTGTAAAAAAGTGCCTCCTATTTTCTGTTCTGAATGCCCCTTTGTCTAAATTCCATTTGTGACCCCTGGTCCTTGTTTCTTTTTTCAGGCTGAAAAAGTCCCTTGGGTCGACACTGTCAATACCTTTTAGAATTTTGAATGCTTGAATTAGGTCGCCACGTAGTCGTCTTTGTTCAAGACTGAACAGATTCAATTCTTTTAGCCTGTCTGCATATGACATGCCTTTTAAGCCCGGAATAATTCTGGTCGCTCTTCTTTGCACTCTTTCTAGAGCAGCAATATCTTTTTTATAGCGAGGTGACCAGAACTGCACACAATATTCAAGATGAGGTCTTACTAGTGCATTGTACAGTTTTAACATTACTTCCCTTGATTTAAATTCAACACTTTTCACAATGTATCCGAGCATCTTGTTAGCCTTTTTTATAGCTTCCCCACATTGTCTAGATGAAGACATTTCTGAGTCAACAAAAACTCCTAGGTCTTTTTCATAGATTCCTTCTCCAATTTCAGTATCTCCCATATGATATTTATAATGTACATTTTTATTTCCTGCGTGCAGTACCTTACACTTTTCTCTATTAAATGTCATTTGCCATGTGTCTGCCCAGTTCTGAATCTTGTCTAGATCATTTTGAATGACCTTTGCTGCTGCAACAGTGTTTGCCACTCCTCCTACTTTTGTGTCGTCTGCAAATTTAACAAGTTTGCTTACTATACCAGAATCTAAATCATTAATGTAGATTAGGAATAGCAGAGGACCTAATACTGATCCCTGTGGTACACCGCTGGTTACCACACTCCATTCTGAGGTTTTTCCTCTAATCAGTACTTTCTGTTTTCTACATGTTAACCACTCCCTAATCCATGTACATGTGTTTCCTTGAATCCCAACTGCGTTCAGTTTGAGAATTAATCTTTTGTGCGGGACTTTGTCAAAAGCTTTCTGGAAATCTAAATAAACCATGTCATATGCTTTGCAATTATCCATTATCGATGTTGCATCCTCAAAAAAATCAAGCAAGTTAGTTAGACACGATCTCCCTTTCCTAAAACCATGTTGACTGTCTCCCAGGACCCTGTTACCATATAGGTAATTTTCCATTTTGGATCTTATTATAGTTTCCATAAGTTTGCATATAATAGAAGTCAGGCTTACTGGTCTGTAGTTACCTGGTTCAGTTTTGTTTCCCTTTTTGTGGATCGGTATTACGTTTGCAATTTTCCAGTCTGTCGGTACCACCCCTGTGTCAAGAGACTGCTGCATGATCTTGGTTAGCGGTTTGTAAATTACTTCTTTCATTTCTTTGAGTACTACTGGGAGGATCTCATCCGGCCCAGGGGATTTGTTTATTTTAAGAGCTCCTAGTCCCTTTAACACTTCTGCCTCAGTTATGCTAAAGTTATTTAAAACTGTTTAGGAACTGGATGACATGTGGGGCATGTTGTCAGTATCTTCCTTTGTAAAAACTTGTGAAAAGTAATCATTTAATATATTTGCTATTTATTTTCTTCATCTACGATTTTGCCATTTGTATCTCTTAAACATTTAATCTCCTCTTTGAATGTTCTCTTGCTGTTGTAATATTGGAAAAAACATTTTGGAATTGGTTTTAGCTCCCTTAGCAATGTTCATTTCTATTTCTCTCTTGGCCTTTCTAACTTCCTTTTTGACTTGCGTTTGCAGTTCTGTGTACTCTTTCTGCGTACTTTCTTTTTGGTCCTTTTTTAATGCTCTGTAAAGTGCCTTTTTTCGCTGAATATTTTTTTTAATTGATCTATTAAACCATTTTGGCAATTTAGTTTTACATTTAGATTTGTCTACTTTAGGGAAATAATTGTTTTGCGCCTCTAGTACTACATTTTTGAAGAACAACCATCCTTCTTCTGTGGGTGTTTTCTCTATTTTACTCCAATCTACTTCTGTTAGTCTCTGTTTCATACCTTCATACCTTGTCCCTGAGAAACAGTTCACCATTTAGGGTTAATGTAGTATCTTTACTACGATACATGATCCCTTGCTTTTGTAAAAGTGCACTGTTGATTCTTAATAATCTCTCATGTACTGTATGCAGACATGTTTGATACCACACTTAACTGATTTTAATGGTACTCTTTTTTTTTTTATCTGTTAATACAACCAGCTGTTCTTTCACAGGGAAGTCCTAGACCATCCTTTTAAAACCAGCAAGCAACAGACAAGCATGAAGAAGCACGTGTGATTATATTCAAATTTAATGTACTGAACAAAAAAACAAGACATCTTGAGCACATATATTTTAGAGAACACCCAAACAGTGTAAAACTGTGTACAGCGGATAGCAGTGCCTCAGTTTTAACGATGATGTGAAAATGTCTATTAATTGGAACAAGAGTCCCATTCAAAAGGTTTAGTAGAACAAAGTACGTTATGAACAGGCTTGTTTTTCCCACTATACAGTATGTATTGCAATTTAACTGACGGATTCATGGAATGTCAATGAGAACCAGATGGACAATTGTTTTTTTCAAAAAAAATAAAAAAAATAACACTAATTAAAAAATGCAATAAGCGTTGCAAACAACAATGTTTGTCTTTTTCAACAATATTTGCAGGAAGGGAACCATTCACGTATTAATAAATGTCAGTACTGTACGCGGTTCTTTTTTCTCCTTTGGTATGAGTCCAGGCTGTAAACTAAACAATACATGGGTGTAACAACCATGAAACCCTGAAGCGCATATCTCAGTTTAAAATAGAAACAATGTAGTCCCTACTGGATGTTCATTAAGCAAGCATTTGAAAATCGATAGAGATTGCTACTGTACTGAAATGTTTCACTGCTAATAAAAATAAAGACCCCCGTTGCTGAACTCACCACAGTGGAATCTCTGATGGGAGAGATTCTATAGAAGCGTGTCCTATACATTCTGACTAAGGAGATTGCAGTTTTAAAATGTGGCAGAGCATGGAGCGCAGCACTTTAGACCTGAACACAGAGCCGACAGGGAAGGCACAAACAGTCTGGTTTCAGCAACCACTGGGGCTTATTATGAGTTCAGATGTCTCACTATTTCCTGTAATTAATCAACTCTGAAATAGTACATTCTGTAAACTGCAGATTGCGGGATTTTGTGCAGTGAGTAAATCCTAATATTTCAATTCCTCCTACACAGATTTACTATTAGCTGCAACCCCCCGGCGACGCTGGAAACAGAGGCTGAAACACGCGCCCTCCGAAACGTGTTCCTGCCAATCTGTCATTTTTCGCAATGCAGATCCACAGCGAAGCCAACACAGATCTGAATGGCTCCACTGCAGACCTGCAGGCAGCCTGTCAGCCAGAGGGGTCGCTGGTGCACGGTGACCCGTGGATTGCCCTGCCGACCTAATCCCGCCCTACCCAGGCGGCGTTCGGCCAATTGTGCGCCGCCCCCTAGGAACCCCCGGTCACAGTCAACAATGATTCGAGCCTGCGATCGCCAGGCTATAGGGCGCATCCTGCACTCCAAGCAAAGCGCCTTTATTGGAGGCGCCACTTGGGAGCCCAGTTATATCTTCTTTTAAAGTTATCCCGTTGGGAAATCACAAGAACTACCATGTTATTTCACAATTCGATAATGCACAGCAACATGTACAGTAATTCATGTAACCTAGGTGCACTAACCCCAGCTCAATGCCCTCAATGTTTCCATTTTTTGGAGGTAACACCTCCATCTTTTACTACAAATGTCAGCTGATTTTTATATTATGTATGAATTGAGGTTACTGTAACCTGCTGTTTTACAACTTGCACCTAACCCTCCACAACAGAAGCGTTTCACAGGACAAGGTACTGCTGATTGCACAACATTGCCATTTACTAGGACCTGAGATGCACATAAGCTGCTGTGTTGTCCTAGAAGGCAGGAAAAGGGCACTCTGACCTGACAATGATATGCATGACCTTTTGCTGGCCTATTCTTGTAAATCAGTGGGGAATCCTGGTCCTCTGGCTTTTGTTCCAACTGTGCCCTAAATTATTTAAATGGACCAATTACCAATTATTGGTCTAATTAAGTAATTTAGGGCACAGTTGGAACAAAAACCAGGAGGAACACCAGCCCTCCAGGAACATGGGTTCCCCACCCCTGTTGTAAATGATTCTGTAGCTTCTTACAGTAGACAGGTTTTAAAATAAGCAAACAAAAAAACAATCAATACTGTATCTAGACTTCCTCATAATCATTACTAAATGATAAACTCTGAATCCATTTTCAATATTATATATCTATCTATCTATCTATCTATCTATCTATCTATCTATATATATATATATATATATATATATATATATATATATATATATATATATATATAAATCTAAAAGTAATCTTAAATTAAGATGTATACACACAACCTATATAATTTATATGCAAATCAATTAAAGTAATTAGGCCTACACATTTTGTAAACAGTATATAGTAGTTATATTTGCATCGAATTTCAAACCGTTTTCTTTATTTTTTACTTTTTAAATCAAAAAACTTAAAACTAGTCTTACCTATTTAAACGTGTACACGTAACCTTAATGCAAAATTTAAACCGACTCATTCATTTAAAAAGATACAGTACAATACAAATCAAGAAAAAATAATGGTACAATATTGTATGTAAATGAATCTGGTCCATCCGTGTTGTACGCAACTACCACACATTAATTACTGTGTAGTACCCAAATACTAAATAGTAGTACAGAATAGCAGACTAGATAGTACTACACGTTTACTGTAAAATGAAAGTAAAAAGAAAAATGAAGTTCACATTTCAGTTCTTACACATAAATGAAGTTTGCATATGTTCGATTAATTTATAACATAAATATTACCAAAAGATTACCGTCAGAACACTCAAGCTGTTACACTTACCCGTTTTGCAAAACTTTTAAAAGTTAAGTAAACCTCTTCCTCGTTCTCACTCCCGTTCTCTGCTTGCTTAGAGAATCGTTATCAATATCACTGACGTGTCGGACACTGCCAACAAATGCATGTAAACCTCACCACACGATTTTTTTTTTTTTTCTAAAGTAGTAGTAACGTCATAGAGCTTTTATGTTTTCCCCAACAAAAAAATAAAAAAATAAAAATAAAATAAGTATCGACTACACCCATGCAAATTAACGCTCTTTTAAACGCTGCCTAGATACGAAAGTCTAAAACTTTGCACTCAAAATTCTGTGCAGTTTTAAAGTCACGGGACTTCAGTAGATACAATGGGGTCTCCAGTAACTCCAGTAGCACGCCTACCTCTAGCGGTACATCATGGTAATACCCAACCAAATCCAGGCTGTCAAATTAATGTTTTTATATTTATTTTGAGAACTACTTTCCTCTCTTTTTCTCATAATACAATCTGTTTAATTTTCTGATCAAGCCAAAAAATAAATAAATAAATAAATAAATACCATACAGAAAACAACCTAGAGCATATGAATATATCAATACAAAGGCCAGGTTAAGGTACAAAAAAAGGTTACACTGTATGAAGATAAAGCAATGTAAAAAATATCATGTTTCCTTAGATAAATGTACACCTAAACCTGAAGACGAGATGTGGCAGTACCCCTGTCCCTGTGGATATTTGTGGGCTATTTTTTCTGTTTTATTTGTATTATATGATTTATATGTATATATGACGACTTTTTTTGTTTTATTTGTATTATATGATTTATATGTATATATGACGACGAAAGACGATGGGTGTGGTGTGGTTTCGTTTCGTTTCGTCCCGTCCCACAGTTGCCTGTGTTTTGGTTTAATTTCCCTGCTCTGACGTAGAGTTGCTTGGATAGTGGTCTTCCAAACTTACTGTGACTTATCTGTGAGGCTGGCACAGAACAATGTGGAAAACAATGGTGAGCACACAAAACAAAGTGTCTGTGAAGTCTCAGCTTATGCATTCAACATAGTATCACTTGTTAATGTAAACACTCGTGGGTTTGGGTTTTTTGTATCATGGTGTTCCCATGGCTTGCTGTGTGCCAGTACCAAGGTTCAGTCCTCTATAATGGCTGTTTAATAAGTCACAGCATTAATAGGTACAACCCAAGTAATATTTGCCAGCCCTGCATATATCAATCTCTAATAGTATTCAGTGTGTCATGAAAATCCATCTTTGTTTTACTGCTCCCTCAAGAAATAAAAACATGTAGTAAGTCAGCACAGTGAGTTTAGAATGCGCTGAAGCATATAAAAATACAATCCCCATCTCTGCAATGGATGTAGCAATGCCCTAGATATTACACAACAGTTTGGCCCTGTGTATAGCGTCCCAGTAGTTGTCACTTCTCAAGTGTACAGTTTAGACCCGTTTATCTCAACCAAAATAACACTATGTAACACAATTTTTGTTCCTGGGTAGAAAGTGTTATTTCCTAATTGCTTATGCCTCAAAAGTATAGAAAATGGCTATTATTCCCCACAAACTAAATTTACAGTATAATCGTAAATCTCGAAAAACTACTCACTTCTAAATCTTTTGTAGTCATTTTTGTATTACTTTAGTATAAATACATGTTAATTTGGATTCATATGTTGTTTTTTTCTGACTTTATGTGAACGAAAAGACACAAAAGCGCCCGTTTTCTCATTGGTAATAGTGATATTTTGAAATTTACCTGTCCTGGTCACAAAAGCCAAGTTTGTAGGGAATAATAGCTATTTTCTATACTTTTGAGGCATAAGCAATTAGGAAATAACACTTACTACCCAGGAACTAAATAAATAAATAAATAAATTGTTACCCGGTGTAGTTAAGCCACAGTACTGTGACTTTTGGGTTATCCTGACCGGTTAAGTGTAGACTACACCATGTAGTTGTATATTCCTTCTCCAAGCTTAAGGCCACATCAATGTAGAAGGTGGCATTATCAAAGTTGCAGTTAACTTTAAAAGATACACTTGACCAAACTGGTAAAAACTGAAGTGTCTCATCGTTTTTAGCTTGATCAAGAACACTAATGAAACAATTTCGAACACTGGCACCTTTCAAACTGAATCGCAGGAGGAAGTGCTCAACCGCAGTAGAAAATGAAGACCGGCTGGTTTCCGTCCTTGGAACCTGGTCTATTTACACTGGAAAAATACTTGAGGTTCCATCAAAGCACAGTCATTGTCGGATAATTATTCCAAACTTCGCTACAGTCTATTATGCAGCAGCATTATGTCAAATTGGCAAAATTTCAATTGCTTTTCTGCGACTGGGTCTGCATATCCAAATATCCAAATTATTAGTTGGAAGCTAAACGATTATTATTATTATTATTATTATTATTATTATTATTATTATTATTATTATTATTATTATTATTATTATTATTATTTTGTATAAACAAACCGAAAACTTTTTTATTCAGCTGCGGATCACATTTTCTATATGCTCCGGGCCATTCATGCAACAAAATAGGTAAACAACCCCCAATTACTTTTTAAGACTTGTGGTAGTTGTGGTAATTTAAGTTCGTTTTATTTTTTATTTTTTTTGGTATAATAAATACAAGTTCTTTGACAGAAGAAACTACGATTCCCGACTGCCTTCACGCGTGGGTGGTCTTTGAATTTGTGTCGTACACTGGATTATGGGATATGTAGTTCTGGAATACATGTATATCATCTTCGCAAGCACCGAGAGAAGCGCCTTGTTTTTTTTTTCTTTAAACTACAATCCCCATATTTCCAAGGAAGGTGGACGGTCCGTTACGTTCCTAAACACGCAATGAAGAAGTCGATGGGAAAAAAAGAACAGTTTCCGTGTTTTGGGGTCCTGTTACAGTGAGAATTGCGTAAGGTAAAACACAATTGATAAATCACCAGTCAGCCGTTTAGAATGAATTTTTAAACACAGCGCGTAACAATTGTTTATTTGAAAAAAATGTCTCTACAGCAGGGTTCAAAGAAAAAGGACAAGCATATTTTGTCTGGTACCTGCCCAGATCCAAAGTGCCAGGCGAGGTTATTTTTCCCTGCTTATGGCTCTGTTAGTATTGAATGTACCGAGTGCGGACAGCGCCATGAACAGAAGAACCTCCAAAATGTGGAAGAAGTCACCGATCCGGACGTGGTGCTTCACAATCTACTCAGAAATGCTCTACTTGGGGTGACGGGTGCCCCCAAAAAGGGGACCGAGTTGGTGAAAGTGATGGGACTGTCCAACTACCACTGTAAGCTGCTCTCTCCAATTCTCACCAGGTATGGCATGGATAAACAAACGGGTAAAGCCAAGCTATTGAGGGAAATGAACCAGGGAGAAATGTTTGACTGTTCTCTTTTGGGGGATAGGGCATTTCTAATTGAACAGGAGCATGTGAGTACTGTTGGCTACGGCAAAGATCGTTCAGGGAGCCTAATTTACTTGCAGGACACTCTGGAGGAGATGAAGAAAGCCAATGGGAATCAAGAGTGCCTGATCCCTGTGCATGTTGATGGAGATGGCCACTGCTTGGTCCATGCTGTGTCCAGGGCACTGGTGGGTAGAGAGCTCTTCTGGCATGCTTTACGGGAGAACTTGAAACAGAATTTCAAGGAAAACTTAGATCGCTATAATGCACTTTTTCAAGACTTTATTGATGCAGCTGAATGGGAGGACATCATCAATGAGTGTGACCCCTTGTTTGTCCCTCCTGAGGGGGTACCACTGGGACTGCGGAATATTCATATTTTTGGACTGGCAAATGTGCTACACCGCCCTATCATTCTGTTGGATTCTCTGAGTGGAATGAGGAGCTCTGGTGATTATTCTGCTACTTTTCTGCCTGGACTGGTGCCTGAAGAAAAGTGCATGGGAAAGGACGGGCAGTTTAACAAGCCAATCTGTATCGCCTGGAGCAGCTCAGGTCGTAACCATTACATTCCTCTTGTTGGAATTAAAAATGCTTCTTTACCTAAACTGCCTGCAAGGCTGCTCCCCAAAGCCTGGGGAGTCCCACAAGAACTTATTAAGAAGTACATACAATTAGAAGCAGATGGGAGTTGTATAATTGGAGGGGACAGAAGCCTGCAGGATAAATATTTGATGAGACTGGTTCATTCAATGGAAGAGGTCTTCATGGACAAGCATGCCATCCACCCTTCACTGGTGGCAGACGTACATCAGTATGTGTACAGGAGGACTGGTGTAATAGGAGTCCAGCCTGAAGAAGTTACTGAGGCTGCCAGGAAAGCAGTGATGGAAAACCGCCTTCACCGGTGCTTGATCTGTAATGCACTTTCAGAGCTCCATGTGCCTCCAGAGTGGCTAGCCCCAGGTGGAAAGCTATATAACCTAGCCAAAACCACACATGAGCACCTCAGGGCTGACAAAAACTACAGCTTTCCTCTGAACAACCTGGTGTGCTCTTATGACCCTGTAAAGGATGTCCTTGTGCCTGATTACAAGTCAAGCCATTTGAATTCCTGCAATTATTGCCATGGCACCTCTGTGCGACACATCCGGGGGGATGGCTCTGTTGTTTACTTGGATGGAGACAGAACTAATACTAGGTCCCATGGAGGCAAGTGCGGTTGCGGGTTCAAGCATTTCTGGGATGGGAAGGAATATGATAATCTGCCTGAGGCCTTTCCTATCACCTTGGAGTGGAGCGGACGAATAGTAAGGGAAACTGTGTACTGGTTCCAATACGAAATTGAGCCATCATTGAACAGCAATGTTTATGATGTTGCAATGAAGCTAGTCACCAAACATTTCCCTGGGGAGTTTGGGAGCGAGATCCTAGTCCAGAAGGTGGTGAACACCATTTTAAATCACACAGCCAAAAAGAACCCAGATGAATACACCCCTGTTTCCATTGATGGGGCACATGCTCAGAGGCTTGGGGATGTGCAGGAGGGGCAAGTAGATGTGGATGTGCAGCCACCAACAAAAATAATCTTAACTGGGCAAAAAGCAAAGACGCTGCACAAGGAGGAGCTTAACATGAGCAAGGCAGAGCGCAGCATACAGCAGAGCATCACAGAGCATGCTTCTGTAATGCAGAAAAAAAGAACTGACAAATTGAAACAAGTGCAAAAGGGACAAGCTAGGTCAACCTCCCCTGGACCAGCCCGAGATGGACTCTCCTCTGCTCCAGTCACACCCACCAAAGCCCCCCACTCCCCCAAATCCAGCAAGGAAAAGAAGATCCGTGTAACCACCACTGATGGGCGGCAGGCCATGCTGACGCTCCAGACAGGGACCACCTTTTCCGAGCTGCAGAATAGCATTGCCAAAGAATTTAGTGTCCCTCCAGCCCTGCAGTGCATCCGCTATGGTTTCCCTCCCAAGGAGCTCTCCCCGCCAAAAGAGGGGGCAGAGAATGAACCTGTGCCGCTGCAGCATGGTGACAGGGTGACTGTGGAGACCCTAAAGGGCCCCAGAGGAGGAGGAGGAGGAGGAGGAGGAGGCAGCAGCAGCCCACACAGCTTCCACATCCACATCCACATCCACATCCATGTCTACATCTTTACTCCATTCCGTCAGGAGAGAGGAGCCAGCAAGTTCCAGCAGAATTACTTCCAGAGAACTCCAGGACCACGTTGATCTGGAGATGTCTTCACTCTGCCTTCTGGCAACCTTAATGGGTAAGTTATTATTGTTGCTGCTGTTGTTATTATTCATACTATTATATTATTACTGTCTTTTAAAAGGAAGAGCTTACTGTACATGTGTTTGTGTTACGTATTTTTGTAACGAGCAGTAATCAAATCAGTGCACATATTTATGATATACCAGAAAATCCATCAATGCCTGCATAATACAGTAGGAGTCAAACTGCCAGATATTAAGTGAAATTCAAATATGTGTCCTGGTTTATTCCACCAGGTCAATTTTTTAGTAGACCAAAAAAACTTTAACATGTTTCTCAATGCTCAAGTCTACTGATAAGGAAATTCTGTCTGGGTGATTTTACACCATTTTATTTTTGTCCAGCGTGGTGCAAGTTAAAATGAGCTTGAAATCAGTAATTTCATTAGAGCCTGTGGGTGTCAGATTCATTATAGTGCTTAAAGCTAAATAATGAATCATGTGGCTATATTTTGGATTTGCCAAAGATCTTCATACTGAAATAGCAATCTGCATTTTAATGGCTTCCAGAGTCATGACATGACAGTATTAGAAAGTATTCATCTAATTTCCAAATGCATATTGGTTCAGATATTTTATACTTTATTATATAAAATCGTGCCAAGATATAGGCTAGTCCAAATTGCTCAGACCATCTGTTATTTGTATCTAGATCAATTTACAGTAAGCATCAGCATGTACTGTTATTTGCTGTGAATGTTCCAGAGTGAAAAGGAGGATTACATCAAGTGAATTACCAAAGGTTTCATTCAAGCCTAAGCCTGAATTTGGTAACAGTAGGTCCTGTTTAGCATTAGGCATTACTGTTTTAAAATACAATGTTGAGTTAGACAACCTGAGCAAACCAAAAAAAAAAAAATCTCTGTGAAATAGTTGTAATTGTAACAGATTACTTTTAACAAGTAACTTACCCAATGCTGCATATTTATTATCACCATTTTCCTTAGGCGATCAACAGCATCTTACAAGCGCACTGTTTTCATACATTTTCTTTTGAGAGTGTTTATAGTGGCTACTGACAGAATGGTGGAAAAGTGGCTATTAAAGACAATTTAAAAAAAAATGCCTTTTGACATTAAACATTGTTTTTCTAGTGCCAAGGTATTAACAATAGCATCTCAAAAAACAAATACAATTGGAAATGCATAGATGATGACATGCCAGGTCTTGTAGTTTAGGATGCTGAGAGAAGAGCCTTTTTACAGAGCTACGGTGTAATGCTTACCAGCTTGAAGTTTACAGGACCCTATCCAGTGGTCTCAATATACTCAAGTAAAATACAGAGAGATACTGGTAGTCATTTTGGTTTATAAAAATATATACTGAGCGTTTATATGAATTTTTTTACAGAGTTTTCAAAAATATTCACAGTCGATTACAGTGTGGATTCAGTTAGCAAAACCAACATTTAAATGAGTTTGAACTATATTTTGTTTACTTCATTTTCTGCACTGCTTCCACTTTTATATGTTTTGGTTTTTTTAAAAAAAAAAGAAAAACATAAGTTTTTAAAACCTAAAAAAGGATAATTGGGAATTAAAAAAAACAAAAAAAACACACATTTTAATAAAGTGTATTAAATAAAAACTCAGTTGAAAAGAAGCACTAGAACTAAGTTCCTTTTTTTGTTTGTTCTGAGATTTAACTATTCAGAAGTACTTTATTCATCCGATAATAGGAGCTAGGTTAAGACACTGTTAAAATTCTAAGGGACTCGCAGAGTGCACTGCCAATTCCCAGTCTGTCCAAAAAATCCACAGTGATGAAAATGGAAAACGCTATAAACAATAAAGGAAATAACTTAGATTTGGATAGTATTGTGGATGCTTTGGCTGTATTGTAATTATCAATAATTACACTTGAGTATTTTAGAAAACCTCATACTTTACATTAGATGGGCTCAATGCTGGGGTACAATAGAAACCCAGGAAACAATTGCCAAACTCTTTGTATTGGAGTGGACTGTCTTTGGGTGATAGGCTGCATTACTGTAGTACATGTTAAGTGTCTAAAATAGAACGTTTAAAAGAATATATTATATTAACTGGAATGTCAGAAGTATATTAAAGCTCAAATAGAAAAGATTATTTTAACATTTAACATTTTGTGTATCAGGAATAGTGACATGATTAATGTAATTAAATATTTCAAGTGGATGTTAAACGAGGATAGAGGACCCAGGCTTAGACATTATTAAAGTCCAGCTAAGACAATGAAACCCTTTTCTGTGATTCCTCAGCAAGTGTGTACAAGTTTATAATCAACCTAGAGAGGCCAGTACGATAAAGGCTGTGTAAGTGGTTTCTGATGGGTAATGCACTGCAAGCTGCAGATGTAGTCCATGTTTTAGTGTGAGCTCAGTATTTTGGCCCCTTGCTGAATTTCTTGTCATAAATACGGTACATGTTTTTACACTTTGTACAGTTGTTTTATTTTAAAGTCTTCGATGGAACTGCTGCAGACCTATTATGTATCAGACTTGCAGAAAACCTTTTAGGAAAATAAATAGTGTTGAAGAACAATAAACAAAACTGTAAAATATCTGATTGAGCGATGGGGACTAAAATAGGACTTGGTGTGATGGCTACTATAGGTTTAGTAATTGACTACAGTATAAGAGATGCAGTGCATTAAAGAAAGGGAGTACCCAGAGGAAACACAACTACAAATATCTTTAAGGGCAGGAATAAACCAGCAGTGTACTGTAATAAAATTATTTTGTTTTTCTCAGAAATGTTGCTATTGCGCTTGCTTCAAAATAGGATCAATTCAGTTCGACAAATGTATATCCTCCACTGATACAATAATTGAAACATTACAATAAACCCGTACCCGTACTACCTTTGAATTTGGTTGGTAGGCATAACAGAAACATAAAACATTAAAATGGTTAATAATTTGAAATGTACAAGAGAGTTAAAGAACAGCTTGTTTCTTTTTCTGAACTGTTAGATTGTATAAAGCCTATTTCTGGACTTTTCACACTCTACTTGATTGAATTGCCAAAGAAAAGCTGCAGGAGAAACGGTGTGTATATTCTGACACAATGGGATGGAAATAAGACTTCAAATTATTACAGTTTCACCCATTCCAGGTTTTACTACAAGCTTTATTAGCCACACAGTATATTAACAAGCTCAGGTGTGTATTATTAAACTCCTAGTAAAACCAGGATTGGATCAAGTTGCTATGCAATGGAAGTCTTATTTCCATCCCAGCACTAGGATTACATTTTCATTCTGGAGCTGCTGTCTTTATAGTGTAGTGTCTTTTAAACAAAGTACCAAATAACAAAACAAACATCAACTGTGATAAAGATAGTCGCTAGAATTGTATACAGTATTAGAACAAATGCACACAGTTACCACAGTTTTAGTTTTTTGGTACTGTTTAAAAGCTGCTACAAAAATAGCAGAGCCAATTAAAATGTAAACAACTTGTTTAAAATAGGTTTACATAGTAAGCAAAGCAAAAATGTGTGGTGGTGTGTTTTTTTTTTTTTTTTTTTTTTTTTTTTCAATTTTCAGTTGCCGAACAACTAAAAACTAAAGTGCTGGTGCTGGTTTTACAGTTTTCTGCACCAGTTCTGAAAGGCTAAGTATTCCTTTCTTGTGAACTGATGAATGAAACTTTAGGAACCAGATTTAAGTGTGTCCATGCAGGTAGTTTCTGGTACATTCTGTTATGCTGCTGTGCTTGATACGCTTCCCTCTTGCAGCTATGTATTGCAAATTACAATAATGGAGCCTCTTCAGACCCCCATACACTGCAGTATACGGTACAATACAACTGAACATTAACCACATAGATTAGTACTTTTTCATTCTGCCAGTCTATTTGCAAATTCCTATGTATTAATTTTCTGTATTTTGTGTTTTACAGGAGAAGATGTTTGGTCTTATGCAAAAAAGCTGCCTCACTTGTTTCAGCATGGTGGAGTGTTTCACAACATTATGAAGAAAGACATGGGTACTCTTAATTTAAATTACTTCTGATTCTTTCTTTGCTTGACACATAAATGTTTCTTTAACCTACAGCCCAGGAAATGGTTTTGTGTTACACCCTGCAAAGTCTAAACCTCCCAATCTCAAGTCTGTCATTTATTGCTTTGTAACAGTAACACTAGTTTTCCTATTATAAAAGGATCAGACACTGGATTCTGTGGGCCATGTGATGCTTGGAGGGCTGCCCTGTACAATGAAAAGGTTGAGAACCATTGTACTGTATACAGCACAGTCTTAAAAATTGGCCTAGTTTGAAAAGCTTTTGTTGTAATTATTGCAAAAATATCAACTGCTATCTTGCATTTTCTTTCAGCTATCCTGAGTTTATTGATCACATTTACTTAAAATAATTTGAACACTTTCTATTCTAAAGAGTGATGTTTGTTCAAAACATGCTCAAATATTAATATGTGGCCTCAATGCAGATAGCAGACCATAACAGTGTTGTGGCCTTTTTTTTCTGGTTCAGTTTTTTTAGATTCTCTGTAAGGGGAAAGCTGAGTCAGCTGAAAGGCAAATTACAAATGGCCTTTTGTGTTTTTCAATTTACTGCTTTATTTTAGCATTCATTAAGATGCATGATAGCAGTGCAGAAAGCACAGGAGAACTGAATTATGTTAAGGTCAGGTATAGCAAAAGCATTGTAGCTACATTACCATTCTCAAAGGGCACCCACTTAGTCGTACTCTTCCTATGTTTCTCTTTTTAGCTTAACATCTTAATTGTGTTCAACAATTGTGATCATTTTAGAGTGAGATAATTAAGGTTATGTAGTTTTTATTTTGAAATAAATGTTTTTTTAAGAATTATTTCAAATTGGGCATTTAAATTGAATTAGTTTTGTTAGCAAGTATATATTTTTGGTTCCTGTTCTTGAACACAGTAACTTACATACATGTCTCTTAAGAAACACAGTAAATCTTTCTAAATCTATAGGATGGGAAATAACTAAGAGTGGATTCAGCACTAGGATAGGTTTTAGTTACCAATACTTCAGCCTCAAAGAGAATCAGTATGATTATTTCCATAATAACTAACATAACATACTGTCTTCTATTCTGCAGGTCTTGTGGATGGTAAGCATTGCACTTTACCCCACATTCCTGGTAAGACCTTTGTATTTAATGCAGCGGAAGACCAGTTAGAATTATGTGTGGATGCTGCAGGACATTTTCCAGTAGGTCCTGATGTTGAAGACCTGGTGAACGAGGCCTTAAATCAGCTCCAATCAGAGGTTGTCTCAAGAAGCAGAGAGGGTAGTCCCTCGCATGGTGTGCTTAAACTTGGGAGTGGAGGCGTGGTGAGGAAGAAATCTGAGCAGCCACACAGTGTGATGGCTTTCCAGGGAAAAGGCCATTCCTTAGGAACTGCATCCGGCAGCTCTCCTCCAGACCAGAAGTCGAGAGAAAAGCAAATCTCTAGAAAGCACAGCAGCGGGGTAGATTTGAGCGCTAGTGTTTCTAAGCAAGGGGCTTCCCTGACTGAAATTTCTGATGACGCCAAAGAGCTTATCCGTATGGCTCCGGGGTTTGTGACTCTGAAAGATGGAAGGAACCTGGACCCAAACGTGATTGAGGCCCAACGGAAAAAGCTGCAAGAAATGGTTTCTTCCATTCAGGCCTCAATGGAAAAACATTTGCGGGATCAAAACATAGGGGATTCCCTACTTGCTGACCCTGCTCCAAGGAAAGCAGATGCTGGAAACTCAGCAAGTAGGACAGAAAATGCCACAGTGAGTGTGACAGAGTCTGTTCCAGAGACCAGTGGTCCAGGCCTTTCAGGCATAGCAGATCTTGTGGAAATGACACCCCCCTCTACTTCTGCGAGTAGAGCTCAGGAGAGAAGTGTCGTCAGTGAGGAACTGGAAGACATGGATAGCCAGGACACAGAGCTGACAAGTGCTACTGAGCCAATGGATCACTCTTGATTAGAAAGGTGGTCTACAAACCTTTATGGTGCAGAAAGAGAAATCGGACAAAGAGAATGATACTTGCATAGGCTAGGCGGCATTAAGGAGGCTTGTTGTAGTAAGTTTATCAGGTTGTATTAAAATATAGGGATTCCTTATTTTATCTCTGTTTAGTGCATGACAGCAAGTATAAGATTGGCAGTGCATATGACAGCTTCTGACTTTCTGCTACCACAGGCTAATTCTAAAATTCCTGTAAATAGGACATACAGCTATGGCCAAAAGTTTTGCATCACCTAGAATTTTAGGATTGAGACAAAATTAAAAAAAAAAAAAAAAAACCCTTGCAAAAGTCTACCAGAAACCGTAATAGTAGTAAAGTATTTGTTAGATTTTGAAATGTCACATTTTTCAATCTGCCAGTTTCTCGCTACGCATATGTAAAACTGCAAAATGATATGTAATTCAATATGTTAACGTACCATTATTCAACAG
The DNA here is from genome assembly GCF_017654505.1 of Polyodon spathula. Taxonomy (NCBI): domain Eukaryota; kingdom Metazoa; phylum Chordata; class Actinopteri; order Acipenseriformes; family Polyodontidae; genus Polyodon; species Polyodon spathula. The sequence continues at coordinate 23,917,646 of NC_054537.1, read as the reverse complement.
GTTTCATTCGACATTATGAAGCTAAATTACTTAATTCTATAGGGTGATGCAAAACTGTTGGCCAGAGCTGAACACTGTGAAAAACCTATTCTATGGGTATGGTTCATAATCTGGAACTCGGGTGTCTGAGTCTTAATTCCTTAAAAAAAAAAAAAAAAAGTTGAGGGTACTAGGGCCACATACCAACATTGGTTATAGAATTCAACTAAAAGAGGAAATGCTTGTTAAATACTTTTGGGGGTTTTTAATCCTGGAGCCGACAAACATTCAGGTGTATAGAGATAACCTCTACTTCATTTAATACACATTTAAAATGACAGAAAAAAACACGTAGAATCTGCCTTTTTTTTTTTTTTTTTTAACCTTACTGTGAACAGCACAGAACTTAGCTTTTAAAGAAATCATTTTCTTTTAAACCATATACATGCATGGCTTGTATCTACTTATTAATAGTTGCTGTTTTGTGCTTAGTGTAAAGACCATTGAAGAAAACACATAACCGTGACAAAAGAACATAAATTGTTTTCTACACACTGCATTAGGGAATGACCTTAATGCAGATCAGTTTGCTGGTCAGAAATCTTACTGGGGAGAAAAGCAGACGGTAAACTGTAGAATGTCTTATAGCGCTATCTTGAAAAACTTATAACAAGATTAAGTTTGATTGTTTTACATAGACTTGTTTACATTTCAGTACCAGTGTTGTTCATTGAGAATTGAAGGAAACCCAGACCTACTTATTTGTAGATTACTGTGGATAGAATATTAATTTTGCCAACATCTTCACAAAGCAGTTTATGTTCAGTTTAAAAAAAAACAAAAAAAACTGTTGTTTCAAACAGGGTTAAACACATGATTAAACAATAATCTGTGATAAAACAAAATATTTCCCATTCCTGGTTTTACATGATAAGTTTGCAAGGTGTTTAAATTGTATCGAGGTTATACGCGATCATTGATTATGGTGTCTTATTACTTCAAGAAAATCAGGGAAGGAAATCGGCTGAAATATCACTGTTCCTCATGAAACATCACCACCAGGCACCGACTATAAACTCTATCAAAGTCAGATCATGCCATCTTGCCCATGGAGTTAGAAACTAACTTACAACAGGGAGATACAGCTTTCAAATATTAGTCTAGGTTTGTTTTACATAATAAATTAAATCTGACCTGTGATGAACAGTCTGAACAAAATAGTAGTCAATACATATTGCTCAAAAAAAAAAAAAAATCACTTATTAGTAAACTGTTATGTGCTGGCTGAGCAGAGCATGAACAGGTTAACTGACAAAATATATAGTTTTAATATTCATGATACATACATACATACTCACCCAATCCCATCAAAATGTAAAACAATTTTACAGTGAGCAATTAGTACTTTCTATTTGATTTCCACTGAAATATTGTAAAAAACACCTTTTAGTCATAAACCAGCTCACCACAATCTTCGAGCAAAATTACCACTTTGTTTTAAAAATATATTTTTAATTTGGTACCAAATACCTTAGATTTTGTGCTTTTGCTGCCATTTCACTGTCTGGCTTTAGCTCTGATTTGAATTCAATTCACAGTGCAAATTAACAGTACAACTAGTTATTCAAGGGGATTTTGTCATGCTTGTTATTTTTTTCCCCAAAATTCATTTTTCTCAAAACATGATGTGCACTTAAACACCGGAAAGTTTTACAGTATATGTTTTGTTGTTATTATTATTATTATTATTATTATTATTATTATTTTAGACAGTAGCTCGGGTTTACAAACAGGAAATTAAATTCTGGTGTAATGAAAGTTAAAATACTTCTCTGATAAAGAAACATGTTTTTTCTGAGATTTAAAATGGATGACAAGGTTTATAATTAAAAATAGTACTCTAACACCTCCTTCCTCTCAAAAGAGGAAGGCTATCCTGAAATGTACATTTATTTATATGTATTCTGGCAGAACATTTCATGACATTAAGATCATATGCTACGCGTTGTACTTTTAAATAATTCTTAGTGGATTCATTTTTCTTTTGCCGTCTTAAGATGTTGTCAGTTGGATATAAAGCACTAAATTGATGTACTACATGTGATGCACTTAGTACCGTGTTTCAAAATGTTATGTTCCTTTTACTGTAACTTAAAATTTACTTAAAGAACACATAAGGTAAAGCTGCCAAAAATCACATAAATGTAAAATGGGACCCTCTTAAAATCAGACTTGTTTGTTTTAAAACATGGTGCTTCTAAGTATAACGCATCTAAATCTTCAAGGATAGTATGAATATCATAATGGGCTCAATTAGCATGAAAATGCTGGTTAGCATTGAGCAGGCTTTACATCCTTTTACAGCATGCCTAATATAAGCCACTCCAGTAACTGTGCCATTTCCTTTACATATATAATGTAGAAACTCTTGTTACTGTGTATCTGCAGAGTGCAGTTGCAGTCCAATTTTAAACACTGTAGGAAAGTTGTGCATATGATCTTTACAACTTGGAATTCCCACTGAACATTTAGGGTGGTTGCTGAGCAATAATGGAAAAGCTGCAGATAATTAAAATTATTGATTCATTTCGTTCAGTTTAATTCGAAGTTTATTGTATAGTGGTTTTGTCCAAAAGGTATAGCGATTGAGAGCACTTTCTTTCTGAGAGAGAATGCTGTTAGATTATGTATACATAGACTATGATAGTGTGTATATATATAGTTCAGCTCTAGAATGTAGTATATTGTCAGTTCAAAGAAGAAAAAAAGATGCTAGTATACTTGCATAGTCTGGACAACACTGGTTATTTTCAACAAACTAAAAGTTGGTTTCGCTTTGTGACTGCTGTACTAATTATCTGTAATGTAAAACCAGTGTATTATAATAGTATATATTGTACTATACTTTGATTTGTACAGAAACTGAAGTTGGTGTGATTTTTTTCTTTCTTTGTTTGCTAATAAAATAATTGAAGTTACCAAGGCATTGCTGTCAGCATGTGTGATGAATTTTCAACTTTAGTGAAATAAAGTAAAATGCTTCGCACACAGGTTGCATTGTGTTTTATTACACTGCGTATTTGTTACTGAATATATTAATTATCATAAAGCATGTTGTGTATTGAAGAGCACTTATTAAAACATTAAAGGATGTGGGGAAAAAAGCCTTGCTTTCACATCTTGAAGCCTGCAGTGGTTTTATGTTTTTGGTTGTGTCACTCATTTTTATCTCAGTTTTACACCACGATGAGTCTTTTCACAAATAAAATGCATACTTACTGTGTTTATGAACATCTGATAAAATAATCTAGTGGCACACTTATATTGAAAGTCATTGTTGCAAGCTGACTTGTAAAGGTTGATTGCAACCTGTATTTAAATATAATCTTTTTTTTTTATTAATTTCCCAGACTTTGTTTTTCAGATAAGAAGAGACACATTTTTGTATTTTGCACCATAGCAACGTGCTTTTAGCTGACCCTGATTTATGCTTGATTTTACATTTTAAATGTGTATATCCATATCTGGTGATAGGCAATATATAAAAAAAAAAAATCTAGCAAGATTTAGCTTAAGCTAACACAGACGGAATCAAGTGGGGGGCTAGGTGGTACAGAAAAACAACTGCAATGTCTCAAGTTTACTCCACTCGACAAGCCCAACAAGGGGAATAAGTGAGTGTGATCCACTTGCTCAGACTAACATTGGTGACATTGATGATACCAACTGCAACATTGCAAAAGTTGATTAGCTGATGGGGTTGGTGGTTCCCTCGATCAGATCGGGTAAACTAATTCGCTGGATCTTCTGTTCAGTTAATTGGGATTTCCTAGTCTCAAAGTTATTTTTATTAAATTAATTTTATGAAACAGTTACATAACTTGTATATTTTAGAATCAGACCCAATTTCTTATGTGTAATAATACATTAAAACTAGTGTTTATAATATTTGTTTCACAACATATAGGTACAAAAATTAAATAGTAATGGATGTGTAACAAGGATGATTTTTGTTTTTTTGGGTGATTTTGTGGTGAACAAATTAAAAAAAGTCAATTAAAAAAAAAGTTTTCTCCATGTCTCAGCTAATTCTACATACGGTCAGTAAAAACGTGTTTATTCTTTCATGTTGTGTATAATATCAAATTGCCCACAAGGAGGCAGCACAAGCCCACTACATAACCATGCAACTTCAGCCCAGTAATAACGTAACTCATAACCTTTATGAATCATTGCTCTGTATGTTGAAAGCCTATAAATATTGTTTCTTCTACAGTACATGCATTATTTCAAATAATATGTATGGGAAGAATTGGTTTCCCAGATTTATTGACAACCATAAAACGCACATTTTATCACATATTCCATCACCTTTAGATTTGTGAAAATATTAGAAAATAAACTGAGCAGTCTAGTTTAAAAAATAAAAAAGGTATATCTTATTTGCGCATAGAAACAAGTTTAATGTATACTTTATTATTTGTTTATTTAGAAGTCTCACTTAATTAACCAAGGCGACTTACATTGGATGTGTGAATTATGCACCGGCTACAGCCACTTGCAACGTCTCACCCCGAAGACGGCGCACAAAGAGGTTAAGTGACTTGCTTGCTCAAGGTCACAATGAGTAAGTCGGGATTTGAAGAATACCTCCCGATTACAAAGCCGTTTCCTTAACCACTGGACTACACAGCCTTCTCGCTATACTTTACTGTCTCAACTAACACGCACTTGTTTACTCGTGTATAAAGTGCCCTTGCTCTAGTTGGTACAGTGTAATAAAAACGACTTTAGTTATCTAAAATATAATTTAAAAAAGAAAATAATTAAACGCTAAAGAATGTATGCAAAATCTGGAATCCACACGTGAACGAGAACCCAAATGACAGAATTGGTTGATAAAAAAAATAAAATAAAATAGTCATGTACATAATGGTATATTGTAACATACTTTTCTACCAACGTGATGCAGTATGTCTTTTGGTCAGGGGATGCCATTTTCCTGTTTTGTTGTTTCAAGTAACTTGAGTTGGGCAACTTACACGTACTTAAGAACAATACATTCAACCACTTTTCTTCCAACAGCTATCAGAAAAACGTTCCATGAATGTGCATCTTGTTTCACTGCTTTATCCTCGGGTCGATTGCCTGAGGTTAGGTATTTATTTTAATGAAAACATAATGTTTCTCGTATTTTCTTCAGCTAACAGACCTCATGCCAGTATACACTACAACTCCCAGAGTGTCCTGTCAATCCCTTTCAACCCAACCACTCTTCACCCGGCGTCACGAGCCCTTCCCCCAGACGCCCCACCACTGTCCAATCAGCAGCGAAACCGCGTGCGCAGATTCAAACGCAGTTCTAGAAGGAGGCTGGGCGCGAGAATCGGCGGGATGGACAAAAAAAAAAAAAAAATACGAAATCAAAAGAGGGCAGATGACAGTAGGGGGGATGAATAGTGATCAAGACAGCCTAAAATAGCGGAAAATATGCGTAACATCACTAATCGGGACTCACAGCCACGGCGCGGACACTGACAAAACCTGGAAAAACTCCACAACTTAATTTGATTGATTCTGAGAGAAGGTCGCATTATAGAACCTCATCGGATTACTGTCCCGGTAAAGATGTAATTGACATCTCCCGATCAGAGCGAAGAAGCACAAACTGCAATTATAGGGCTGACAGCTCCTGGATGATACAGTTTACATGTGGATTTGAGCCAGAGTGTTCTGTATATGTATTCATAAAAGTGGAACTAAGATCAAATATCCGATCGTGCAGTTTGTGCGGCTGTTATTATTTTGCCAGAAAGAAAGGTCGTCACCATGGCCAGCATGAGGTCTCGCAGGTGAGTCTGCTGTTTACTGTACGTGCTGCATTTTTTGTGCATTGTGTGATCATCAGAAATATTCTTAAAACCCCTCATGTCTTTCTGATTTATACTTAACCATATAAAGTAACATAGAAAAGGTGATGGATATAATAATAATAATAATAATAATAATAATAATAATAATAATAATAATAATAATAGTAATAATAATAATGTGTATTTTAATTTATATACCTAGATGTTATTTACCAATATTTTTGCCAGTAGCGTACCGACGATGATATTCTATTATAAAGATAGTTTAAGTTACCTTAAACAATTTGTTTTCTACGTAAAATCCTTATTGTGCTTAAATGCATGTGTGGTGTATGTATTGCAATCGCTGTCTATTAAGTCGGGTGATGTAGACGCAGTTGTAGTAATACCAATACTACTACGACTAATACTAATAAAAATATTGCCACATCAGCACCTGCTAGTTTGACAAGACAGCCGATTCATGCCAGGACCTTGTCTGCCACCAGACATCCAATTAAGAGCACAATTGGATACTACTACTGCATTTATAAGCTTGAGATATTTATTTTTCCAGTACAGTAATACAGCTAACTTAGTAGAAGTAAATAGTAGTAGTAATAATAATAATAATATTATTATTATTATTATTATTATTATTATTATTATTATTATTATTATTATAGATTACTGACAGTTCCGTTGTGCTGCTTGTTTCTGGGAGCAAAATCGAGACTAACTACATTCTCAATACACACTACGAGTGAGCTGTGAGAACATAATTCAGTGGGAGTAAAGCAAATACTGTAATAGTGCGTCTTAATCAGAGACACAGCCGTTTTAATAAGTACACTATTCCAAATGTGTAATGGACTGTACAGTATATTTTATTGAATGTTCTTTTTTTTCTGGGAAATCACCTACATTTCCATAACACTAACTATACTTTATGTTTTGGAGGCAAAGCTGCTAATTTACTTTGTATTAATATTTTTTAAAGGGCAATTTTTTTCTCAAAGTTTTTATACATTTTTCTCTTGTAATAACTTTTTTTTTTGTCAGTCTGTAAAGCCTTTGAATAATAATAATAATAATAATAATAATAATAATAATAATAATAATAATAATAATAATTATTATTTTACTTAGCATATCTTCAATTTTCAGTTATTCTAAAAGGATATGCCATATCCCTTTTAAGCAAGTTTTACTTGAAAATGCACAAAAGACCCAAATTAAAATGCAGTCTAAAGTTTTGGTGCTTTTATGCAAATCCACAGAAATGGGAGGGTAAGTTCCATTTATTGAACATTCAGTTTGTGTTGCACTAGGTTCATTTGTGAAGTAACTGGTGAAACAATCTTTTTTGAACAATGAACCTACCAAATCAATCCCCCTTATAATCCGGTTTCTCACTTCAGTGTGAGTTCACCATCTTGTCTGTTCCCTATTGAGAAACTATGGTTGCTCAGCAGGACTATCTGTAAACCTGTTAAGACTTTACAAAATCTGGCATGTCATTATTACTAGTTTGCCATAGTGGCCATCCTCAATCTTTATGGCTTGTTCTACAAGCACAAAGGAGACATTCTAATTGATCCACAAAATAACCCCTTGGATATGATATGCAAGGCATGGAATTTATTGCAAATTACTTTGCAGATTTGATCTTTTTCAGATTTTTGCATTGCTTTGAACAAGCGTTCGTCCTATAAGGGTTAGGCACAGGGTGTCAAAAATGATGTTAAAGCCTCAAGAGAGGAGAGAATGTCCTGACAGAGAAGTCTTACGCATGACGTTTGATTCATCAGCCTGCCTGTAACCATTGATCCTTCTTGTGGCATTTCAGAGTTCACTGCTAAGTGGGATGATGACTATGTAAGAAATGCAGGCCAGATCAATGGAAGACTTTATTTTATTGTGAATCATGTCGTGCATGTGGTACTTTTCATAGTTGTGGTGGGATGCTCTCTTTTGTTATAGGAAAATTGTGCTGTGTGTTTTGGGTATTTAGAGTTTGTCAATTAGGTGTAGTGTTTTGAACCTCATTTTCTATGGTAAAAGAATACAGGAGCAAAGTGTAATAAAGCATAGGTAAGCATTGTAAAGACCAGAGCAGTATTGTAAAGCATAATAAAACATTGGAAACCCAGGTGGTTTTGCAAGCTTTCAGCTGGCCTTGCTGCTTCAAGAATTAAAAGGCTTGGACAAGAGCTTGTTATACATGCTCAGGGTTGTTAAAAAAAAAAAAAACCCAAATAGAAACAGACTGGTAACCAGCAAGAATACAACAAATGTGTGTTTCCACTCTGCTTGGTAAACCAACAACTTCTGGTATTTAGACTTTAGTATGTCCTGATGTTACTTCAGTTATAATGCACAAGAAAATGTTGTTATTACATTCTGTAATTTTAGGAGGGAAAGTTAAGTTGTTAGGGATTTTTTTTTTTTTACTGAAATAATTATTACACATTTCGTCTTGATTATTGTACTGAAAAATGACTTGTCTTGTATTTCTGATAGTCTTCTAAGGCTACAAAGTATAAGCTAATGTGACTGAAATTATTTATTTCTCTCCTCCATCCAGCTTGTCACAAAAAAACAGTAGAAGGAATGTCATGATTAACTACTATTGTGTCTACTTATTCTTATAGTTGTTTACATTGCGGCTTAAAACGTGTCATGAAAATGGTAATATATACTGGTAATATTAATTCGAATGAAACTATGAGTTTAGTTGGTCAGACTGTTAAAAAATACTGCAGAAAAAAACTAAAACTGTTCATTGAAAGGTCTAATTTAAGGTTAAGGCTCGTTTGAGCCCCAAACCCCATTTACATTTTAACAAAATGTAGGTTTGCTATGTCTTTTTCCTGAAGATATCCCTGTTTTTGTCTCGCAGCCTAATTTATGGTTGTAATTGGTTTTTGGTTGGTTTATCCCAGTCACTCATTGCTAACCTGGTTCAAAAAGCAAACAGCATGTCTGATAGTTGTACAGTACAGTAACCCTGCTCAATCTGTTCAATAAGCTGTATCACGGGTCATGGATTGACTGCCTGCACATGCAGGTTTCCTGCTCCAAAAACAAACTCATTTCTATTAAAAGATATTCAAATTGGTGGTAAATGTTTTTGTTAATCACCACCATTAAGACACAGGGATAGAAATAAGACTCTCAGTGCATAGCAGATTGATCCATTCTTTGTTTTACTAGGAGTTTAATAAGACATGCCTGAGCTTGTTGTCTATGCACTGCCTAATCAAACTCAAATTAAAACCAGGAATTGTGAAATTGCTAAGCAATAAGAGTCTTATTTCAATCCTGGTACTTATGTTTTTAAAGTAAGAAGCTGCAAAGACACTTCCAACATCTCACCCGGAAGACAGAGCACAAGGAGGTACTCAGGGTTACACAACATCAGTCAGTGAGTGAGCTGGGATTTGAACCGGTTACAAGCCCTTTTCTTTAACCACTGGACCACACAGCCTCCTGCGTTCTGTGTGTTTGAGAAATATTCCAAACCCTCTTGGAAAGTAGTGGTGCTGTATCTAACCTAATTCTAACCAGCTAACCACAGCTTGAAGCCTAGGAGCATGCACGTTTTGATATTCTGTGCTTCCGTGTTGAAGAGATTTGAATGCCTTAAACCACCTTAGGATCTGCTTTAGCCATTTAATAGTGCTTTTCACACTGATAGCTTTTCCTCTATAAACAGAATTACTTTAGCCTTCAGCAAATGTTCAGGTTCTGTCAAAGTAATCTAATACAAGCAAAACCTTCAGCAAAACTGGAAAGCTGTTTTTATAATGTTTAAACTTTTTACACCCTGTACTGTAGGAAGTGGTCCAAAAAAAAGAATCTAATTTTAGTAACTGCAGTTATCCTGAACAGCTACAGTATAGGAACATGATAGAACTTCAATATCAGAGGAACAGAAAAATAGCAAACAGAAGCATGTAAGGGAAAAATGCTTTTAAAAAGCTAATCCTTCAATGTAAAACCCTTATGGAACAGTACAACATCTGCTTCCCAGGTTCATCCTATCAGTAACAGTGGCAGGTTTCTCTGTTCAATACCATACTGCTTGTGATTATTTAAAAACAAACCGTTGATGCTGCTTAAATTCGGAACCTAAATTCAAACATTCATTTGAAACACATTAGCCTGTAATTCTAACAGCCTGTTACAGTTTTGTGGTTGTCCTTTAATCAGAGGCCAGCTTTGTTATACAACGGAAAGATGCCTTTCTCACTGTTTCCCAACTACTTGGCATATACAGAAGTGGAGAATGCCAGCATTTGTTCAGTTAGGCACCTGTATAATCTGGCTAGGGATTGGCAGCATTTATAGGATATCCAAACACATTTTGATGTTTCTGAATTTTGTCATATATTTAAGCAAAAACCACAGGGAGAGCCCAGGATGTACAGTCTTCCGAGTGGTCATACGAGAAAGGAAGACTGTTGTCTCCAAGGGCACTGTATGTGCCTTGAAGTTATATGAGAAGCAGTTTGGTCTTTCACAGTTTTTAAGGTCCAGGTTTTATTCCTTCAGTTTAGTGCTGCTTTTTCTGAGTTGAACGAAATCAGTCATTCAGTTGGATGCTAGCTGCTGTTGCTGTCAGTTGAATTACTGTATTTGTTTCAACTATAAATTAATGTTTTATCACAAGATTTTGGAATCTTGATTTTTTGGAATCCAAATGAAAGTGAATAGCAGAGATATTCCACTTGGGAGAACAATTATTATTATTATTGGTTTTAAGAGCCTTCAGTAGTCAGTGGATCTGTCCACACTGAACTCTGGTTTGGTCTCTGGTTAAGCAGTGTTTGCGAATGTTGGTACAGCTACAGTATTACAGCTTAACTGCGGTTTAATTCCAGTCCTGGAAATTTACTTTGGTGTCACGTACGTCACTGGTTGTGGTTGGATCTGGCTTGTAATAAGAGAAAATCTGTAATGAGAGTTAAGGGTGTGGCTTGCAAACAGGCCACAATACACTAGCAGCTACAACGTAGAGTGCTATAGCCAAATCTAGCAATTTCAGTACTTTTCAAGGCAATTGTTTAGTGTCATTTTTACCCTTTTAACTCTTTACTCTTTTAGCTTGTGGGTCGTTCGGTCAACCTATCTCACCACAAATAGTGCCCTCTCCCCCAAGGCTGAAGTAGTGGAGGAAAACAGATCCCCTCAACAGATTAAGGACGTACAATTTTAAACAGTCAGTTGTGCTGTATTGGTTCACTGCTGCCACATGTAACAGTACTGGATTTGTACATTTGGTAATTTATCTAGAGGACAATGATTAGATTGGGTTTGAGTGGTAGATCTTTTGGGAATACTGTTGCTGTTTGGGTGCAGTATTACAAAGATGTGAACTAGAAAGAGATTTTAAATAATCTGCAGTAATTGTTGCTCAAGATGGTCAGTGATGACTGTTAGAATCTTGCTGTATGCAGTCAGCTTTCTGGTATGCAGGGTCTGGAATAGAGAGCTTGATAGAAAGGTCTATGTAATTCAGTCACAACTGAGTAAAACAAATGGCTATACATGGTAAAAGATTTAGCATTTAGTACATTGGCATAGCTGTTGTGATCGTGTTATGTTAGTGCTTTATTAGTACCAGTACCGTGTCTTGTGTTTTGTTGTTCTTTATTAGACATAATGATAGTACTGTATGTGTTGCTCTCATAAAGTGAGGCAGACATTAGGACTAACACTCCCAGAGTCCTTGATATCCAACTTGTAGTTACAGTGACTCTTATTATCCACTAGTGATTCATTGAGAGTATCATAATCTGTGGCTGTAAGGAGATGTTTGTCTTTCCAACACTATCCAAAAAAGTTACAGTACTAGTTAGTGTTACAATTATTTTTTTTTGTTTCTGTATCACAAAAACAAAAATTATAATACAGTACTGTATTACATGCAAATTCATGTAATTATGTGACGTGACTAGACCTACAGTATACACTGGATGAGAGTTGGCGATCTCTGACAAGGGAATTGATAGTGTGTGCTTGTTGCTGCAAACATAGTAGAATGTGTTTTTATAAATATTTTATTTGATACTTTTGATGAGCAAAACCTGGTTGTTTTCAAATATTTGGCTCGGCTCTTATACATATGCCTCTCCTGTTGACAGTGAGGATGAAGATGATGAAGGAATCCTTCAGGATCAAGACTGTAAGTCTGCTGAGCTGAGGAATTCTAAGAAATTGTTGAGCAAAGTGAAGTGGTCCAGAGAAGAGGTAAGCGTGTGTTCCCTGGTTTGTAATTTGCAGATAAAGATCACATGATTTGAAAACCTAGTATCAAATATCATTTTGGAGATATGGCTGTTTTTTGATCGACATATAAAGGTCTAAATTCTATTGATTAATAAAATGGCAGGTTGAGTAAGTTTGTTTCTGGCAGAAAGTAAAACCAAACTTTTTCCTCCATTTATGTTGAAAGGACGAGAAGCTAAAAAGGTTGGTAGACCAACATGGACCAGAAGCCTGGGATTTAATTTCAAATTACCTTCCAGTAAGTAACTAGATATTATGTCCTAGGCATTATGTTTGGTTGCCTTTAACTATTACAACTCAAAATCTAGCTGGCTGGCCTATTGGATTTCTGAAATAAGATTGTAGACTCACATGTTCAAGAAATAATTAACAGGCTTAAAAACAACAACAAAAAATGGCTCGAATTGCAGTTGGTCCCAGAATTCAACATTAATCTTGCTTTGTAGTTTATAAATGGAGCATTGATAGCTTTTTAGTATCTGGAATGTGGTGTGCAATATAAAGGTCTTGACATCCAGTTTTCAATACACCTGAAGACGAGGGAATGCAGAGTTGTCCACCCTTTTTGGCTTGAAGGGCCATGCTGAAAACCAGTGTGTTCTTAAAGAGACAGAAAACTCAAATTGAATAATAGGTAAACACTTTGACTGTAATCTTCGAAACTAAAGCTGAATTAATAGTACTGCATGAAAGAAATAGAAAAACTCATGAACTGCCTTAAACGGGATCTTTTACATTTCAATCAGAAGAGTTCAATGAGCTGTGTATTTAAAGTGTACATATTTTGTACTGAATGTTTTGGAACAGACTGGTGCGATTTCATATCTAGAAGAAAGAGAGACTTGTATGGAATTTAATTTGTTTGAGTGCTTGAGACACCTAAGTTTGAAATCTGTTTTAATTATATTACAATAGAAACGGACCGATGCGCAGTGTCAGCATCGGTGGCAGAAGGTACTCAACCCAGAGCTGGTTAAAGGACCCTGGACCAAAGAGGAGGATCAAAGGGTGAGTAAGCTTTCCTTTATATCTGAGGAAACAGGATCAGTGCACACTGGGTTATTCCATTGTTAAAAACATGTTTTCTTTTGGAATACTGTTAGAAAACCAGAATTTTACTATTTATATCAGCTGGGTTACTTAGGTGAAACAGGAACCCACTTTTGGTCCCTGTGCTGTTTTTTGTTTGCTACATGTGTGCTCTTGCACTATTCCTCAGATGTTGTTCTGAAATATAAACCACCCTGTGATCAGCAGAATCTCTGTTGGCAGGGAGAACAATGCATTGTGTCGGTGTGATTGTATTACATGTGTTAATGGTATTCAGAGTTACATCATATACTTGAGTGACAGCACAGTTTGGCCTGAACTATTTTCATATTTTTGTATAAAAAAATGGGGTTGAATTCAGATTATGGTGTCGCTTACCTTACAGTGGTAAATGTTATTTAGTATTTAGTTGTACTTTAGAATTTCAACAGCAGTAGCAGAAATAAAGGATTACCAAATTTGAATGTCATGGAAGTAACAATATCTTGCCTGCTGCATTTTATAATATGAAATGTTTCCTAAACTGAAAAATTAAATACAAATCTTCTTTAAATCAAAGTTTATTTTGCCAAATATGCTCAAAATATAGGAGGCTGTGTGGTCCAGTGGTTAAAGAAACAGGCTTATAAGCAGGAGGTCACCATTTCAAATCCCAGCTCACTCACTGTGTGACCCTGAGCAAGTCACTTAACCTTCTTGTGCTCTGTCTTTGGGGTGAGACGTCGTTGTAAGTGACTCTGCACTTGATGCATGGTTCACACATCCTAGTCTCTGTAAATCATCTTGGATTAAGATGCCTGCTAAATAAACAAATAATAATATTTCAAAATGAAAAAACTCTCAAAAACTGCAAGTGGAGTGCATAAAAAAAAAAGAATTCATATTTGGTGCAAAATTTAGTTTTTATCTGTATTTATACATTTCATTTTAAATTGTGTTCCGCAGTATAGTTTAAAGTAAGCGACACCATAATCTGGTTGTTTTTTTAACGGTATCTTAGAAAGCGTTTAGATTCTGAGTAATACCTTTATAGTTCTTCAGATAAATCAGCAGTATTTGCACTAAGCAGTAATCAGGATTTGAAGTGTAGCCCATTTGGCTCCATCCCAAAAGTCAGATCTGGCTGTGTTGCAATTAAAGTTTGTGTGAGAACCACTTTGTTTCACATGTACAGATCTCAGCAGGTGTAGAACAATTATTTAATAATGATAGTGGTCTGAGTGAGAGTGAATTAAGGTTGGTGGTTTCGGTTTGAGTTCAGTTCCTGCTACACCAAACACTTTCCCAGAAAACCACAATTTGCCACATATGGCAGTCTTTGTTGAGCAGAAGCCCTGGATTAAATAAGCATGGAGAGGTAATTACTGTATACTCTGCTTATTCAGAGGTCACAAAAAAACACCATATTATAATTCATTCTCCAGCGGAGTACATGAATGGATACATTGTTATTGTAATTGCTGCCTGATCAGCTCTTGCAGCCCATACTTTTTTTTATATATATTTTTAATTTCCCCTTTCATTGTTGATTCGGTTTTCAATCTCTACTTGTGCTGGTCAATCAACAGGTCATTGAGCTTGTGCACAAGTACGGCCCGAAGCGCTGGTCTGTGATTGCCAAGCACCTCCATGGCAGAATTGGCAAACAGTGCCGGGAAAGATGGCACAACCACCTGAACCCTGAGGTGAAGAAGTCATTGTGGACTGAGGAAGAGGACCGCGTCATTTATGAAGCCCACAAACGCCTAGGAAACAGATGGGCAGAAATTGCTAAATTGCTCCCTGGAAGGCATGCCACATTTCCTTCTAAAAGTCTTATTGTCTGAAGTACAGTTGTTGAATTTGAAAATGCTTGAAATTGTGGACATTCAATAAGACATAGCATTGACATTTTCATAGATCTATTCTTTTTTGCTTAAGCGGAGAGGGTGTAGATAATCAATTCCCGTACTGCTGGTAAATTAGATTTTTTTCATGGGATATTTCATTTTTTATATGTTTCTTAGACTGGCACATTTTTTTAATCTTTACAGAATATATGTCAATGTGAACATTAACTGTTTTTATTTATAATTTCAAATTTTAGGACAGATAATTCAATCAAGAACCACTGGAACTCCACAATGCGGAGGAAGGTGGAACATGAAGGGTACTTGCAAGCTGAGTCGAACTCCCTTTGTAGATCCAAACATGCATCCAAACGACGCTCCAAAGCATACTCCCACCTGGATGCCTTACAAACACAGAATCAGTTTGTCATGGCATTTCCAACTCAGGTGAATCCTACTTTTTTTTTTAATGGCTATTAAAGGAAGACTATAGTTGTGTTTGTTTTTAGCTTTATATTTGAACGTTGCCTTTTCTTATTTCTCTACCCAAGGACACGCTGTTCATTGTCTCAAAAGGACATGTACAGTAAATAAAGATTTAAAAATCTACTTCAGTTGCTGTTAATCTTTTTGTTTCCAGTCTTTATTTTCATGTTGTTGTGAAGCCTGTTTATACAACTACACTGGTAGTAATCCTCTTACCCTTACTGTTTTAAAGTAACAGGACCCCACCTTTCACCACATAGTTTTCTATGTTCAGCATAAACTTTAATTTATGGCTGAGGTGGGGTTCTTTTACCAGTAACACATTCAATTAACATTTGTTATGAAACATAAATCAAAGTGAAAATAAAGTCTGGAAATTTTCATGAGAGAGAGTTTCTAGCACTTTTTAATGTAGAATGGGGTGAGCAGATGCAATTTCAAGCTTCAGCCTGTTGACGTGGTGTTTTGTTTTGTTTTTTGTTTAAGATTACTGGGTACTCCTTTAGTTCAGCAGATGGAAACTGCATGGAGGGTATTCAAGACACTTCAGTGTGTGTTCCAGTAAGTGTACCACAGTATTTGATATTCCAAATAATGTTGCTTAAGCTTCTGTCGCTGAATTCAGTCTGGGTGTCTATTAATGGCTTTTCATAAGCATAATCCCTACTTTCCACTGATTTTATTATTATTTCTTTCCTTCTTTCTTTTTTTTGTAACTTTTTTTTCACGATTTACAAAACCTCATTAGTTTTTTCTTGTGTGTTTTAACAATCTATATTGTACTTTTTATCTTTAAAGTTCTACTTTGGCCTATATCCGAGTTATCAGTGATGCATCATCATCTGTTCAGTTTACAGTTTCTTCTTTGTTTTGCCAAAGAAATAACCAAGCCATAATAACAGATTTCGGTGAACACTGTGTTCTTTGTGGTTTCTTTGAAGGCAAATTATCGTGCTTGCATCCCATGATTTACAGCCGTTGCTGATTTAGTACTGCTAACACAATAGCTCTTCAAAAATCTTAAAAAAAAAAAAAAAGATAACTAGTAGGGCGAAAAAAGACATACCTCAGTGCCACAGCATGCTAAATCTGTGTTGTGGTTGTGAAGATTATATTAAAGGCTGTTTAAAGCTAGAGGATATAACACAACTCCAAGCATGATATGTACAATACAGGAAAGGCTGTCTTATCAAATGCTTATGAATAGTTTCATAAAAAATGGTTAGTTTCATAAATCAGGTATCAGTAAAGTGAAAAGGAAAGTCACTGATCTGCAATAACAGTATGTGGAATAACCACTTTTGGAACTCTTTGACAAATTTCACATATATACACACAGGTTCACACCACCTGCAACAGTGGTTTCTACTTTGTAGTCTCCCATTGAGGTCCACATCTTTGAAAACTCTGCTATAGCCAACTTGCTACATTATACCCCAAATAACATACCAATAAACCAACTGTTTCCCTGTCTCTCCTTTCCCTGTTCCTTTTCCTTTTCTTTCTTTTCTTACGTATTTATTACAGCATCCGTTTGATGATGATCCTGATAAGGAACAAAGAATTAAGGAACTTGAGCTGCTTCTTATGTCAGCTGAGAACGAAGTTGGAAGAAAGCGAGTCTCATGTGTAAGGACATTGTGTGTGTGTGTGTGCACCCACAACTCTAGATTGCATAGTCTACTCATTTCCATCTCACCTACTCATTCAGCTCTGTTTAGCTTTGCTTCTTAGTCCTGCTAACAGCTTCCTTGTGTCTTGTAGTGAACGGTTTATTAACCCCTAATTTTGCACAGAAAGAGTATGCACGGTTTGTTTGTAGTATAACAGCAGCATTATTAAAGAGGATATTTTAATTCAAGATCATCTGAATATATGCACTTGAATCAAATATGAAAAAAAGAGTGTATATATATTTTTCCAGTTTCCAGAAATGTTTCTAGCTACAAGCAACTACAGCAAGTTGATACCAGATTTGAGGTGGATCCTCCCATCTGAAGAAGTTGGCCATTTGCATGGTTTTCTAAGCGAATATGTGGAAAGTTTTCTGGAGAAGTTGCAGCAGTGTGTGCCAGGCTTAAAAATTAAGTTTTCATCCAAAAATGACAGTTTCAATTGTCTGCCAAATTCACTGGGGGCTCTGGCCCAGTCAGCCAACAAGCCTGCTTCTAAGAGACGTACACCACCTCCTAAGGCAGAGGCTGGTGCTTTTAAGTCTCCTATACGATACAGATTATACCTCAATTCTGACGGAGAGTGCTGAGGATTACTGCGTGTGAAATTTCAACATCATATAATCTGTTACACAGGACTGGGTATTTTGTATGCCTCAGAATGTGATAAGCTTTATAGGTTGGCATGAAATCCTGGTCTCCAGCCAGAATTGTATGCACATTTTACTATCATGCCAATAAAGCAGGCTGTAAAGTATGCAATGGCTGCACTTCTACTCATTCCCCAGTGGTCCCACTGCTCCCCAATTGAAAACTAGTCATATTTTTGACTCTCCCTTCTGGTGTTTCCTGTTTGCAGCAGAGTGAAAGATTTTCTAGCTGGTCCAGTAGTGGCTGCATGACAAATACTACAGTGAGCAGCCTGGAGGACCAAAGCGTGGAATACTGCCGAGCCGAGCAGCCCCCGAGCACAGCTGTCCCCCAGCAGCCGTCTCCCAGCAAGTTCCTGGCAGTGGAAGCGAGTGCCGTGCTGTCATCCTTGCAGACAATCCCAGAGTTTGCAGAAACACTGGAGCTTATAGATTCTGTGAGTATTCACACAGTTTGCCCATGTTTGAGAGAAAATTGTCCAAAAATGGCATGTATTAGTTTTGTATGCAGAAATAGTCCAAATTATACTTTAAATTTTCATTTTATGTTTAACTACTACTTTTTGATAATTCAAAATAAATATAGTGTCTTCAAGTGGAATATATATATATATATATATATATATATATATATATATATATATATATATATATATATATATATATAAAATATATAAAACACATGGAATAAAGGAAAGGGTTTCACACCTACGTTATCTTCTTGTAGAATCAGAACGGAAGTCTTTCACTCTTCCACAGACTTCGAACGTGTTTTTACTTGGTTAAACTTACTGAATGACCTTGATTACAATGAGACTCTGCCTTATCAAAGTTTTTTGAACCTAAAAAGATTTTTTATTCTTACTTAACAACACTCAGTGAGTCACTTGATCCCTAGGGATTGGGGGGGGGGGGTGGGAAAACCAGGGGTCCCCCTGGAGCTCGAATGACTCAGTAGTGGATATTTGTGATTGAACAGGATCCTGTTGCGTGGAGCGATGTCACCAGCTTCAGCCTCTCTGAAGTGGCCTCTCCGATGAAGCAGACTGCAGCTCCCTTTCCACACAACCAGGAGTGTATGATTCTAGGCTACCAGTTTGATGGCAGCGCAATATCAGACATGAGCAGGAACTGTAGCAGGAGCAATGGGCAAATGCAACTGATTCCTTTAACATCGCCTGTTGTGGCCAAGTTCAGCACACCCCCGTCCATCCTGAGGAGGAAGAAAAAGGAGAGGACAAACCATTCCTCATCGAGCGAGGGAAACAGCACTTCCTTCATGGACACCAGTGAGGTGTCACCAAGAAACACTCCTGTCAAGTCACTGCCCTTTTCCCCTTCACAGGTAAACCTCTTTTCAGTTCTGCATTTCCTTGTTTCTTTTCCATGACTTTCCTCAGTGCTTCCACTAGGGTTTAGTATTTTGTATATTTTATCCAAAGCTATTGTAAAACAAATAAAAGTTGTAATTCATATGTTATACGTTGAAAAAGAAAAAAAAAAAAACACTCATCAAAGCCTAATACACTAAAGTTTGTTTTGTTTACTTTTCTTCAATGGTCTTTGTGCTAATTCTGGTTCAGATTCCAAAAGTTTAGTACAGCAGTGATGAAGCAGTGTATCTCGGTAAAAAATTTAAGAGCAAACATCTGAATACATTTTTTTTAACTTGAACTTTTATTTTTCATTGTCTTACTAAATGGAAAAATGTATTTCAGTGGTGTCTTGGATAGAAGGTACAGTGTTATAACAACCACAAAGACAATACATTTATATACATTATTATTATTATTAAAAGTCATGTTATTTTTTTGTGTTATGCAATTACACATGTACAGTGTCTATACATTAAATAATACATTGAATTTTCCCTTGTATATTTTCTTTGGTTTTCTGGTACACATCTTAGTAAAATGTGGTCCTACATAATGGTCCTATCAAACTTAACAACTGAACGACTTAACATAGTTGAAAAAAAATAATGATACCTAAAAAAAAATAAGTTTCTTGGAAGTAATTCCTAAAACCTGCTGTATTTAGTGTGATTTTTAAAATGTGTTTTAACCTAGTTTGCTGTAACCAGTTATGCTTTTGGTTATCGATAGTTTTAAACTGTACTTTGTTTAAGGTGTTTTTGTACTTTTTCCTGTGGCATGCTGTTCTTTTCAAGTTCTTCAACATTTCGGGGAATGAAAATTTCAATCTGGACAACCCAGCCCTTACCTCGACTCCAGTTTGTGGTCAGAAATATCTTGTCACAACTCCCCTGCAGAAAGAAATGACGCCCAAAGGCCAGAAGGAAAATGCTGGGTAAGACAAAATACCTCTTTTCTTTTAACTCTTTTCTTTTGCAAGTTTCCTTAAACAGTTACAAAATTAAATAAGCTGAAAATGTAGGTGTTACAAAGTTTCCCTTTAATATGGCTTGAAATGTATCCATAAGTAGTAATGACAATAATACTGCATAGAGCAATACTCATTGCACACAGTGTTTTTAAAATAAAATATTTCTAGGTCTTCCTATTAACAATTTATTTTCCTTACAGGTTCAGAACACCTAAAATCCGAAAGTCTATTTTAGCCCCCACACCTCGGACTCCAACACCTTTTAAGAATGCACTTGCTGCCCAAGAGAAGAAGTATGGACCCTTAAAAATGATGGTAAGTAATTTAATTCAACCACTCTTCTTCAACATCCCTGTTTTGGGCATGCCATTAGTGTCTGTTTTTATTAGTATCTGTACCAGAAATATTCCCATTGTTTGAGTAAGGAGTGTATCAGATTCTAAAATCAGTCTAAAACGTTCTCACGGCATCTTTTGATATTAGCAAATACACAGCTTACTTGTCAATATGACATTAATGTTCAAGACTGGATATAATATATAATTCATGCTGCAGATTTGTTCTAGATTGTCCCTCTTTGACACACCATTGTCACGTGTATATAAAATTAGGCTTTGGTACTGCTTTGTTTTTAAGGTTGTTAAAGGTTTGGCACCTCCTTATCTGACTGTTCTGGTGGAGAGGATTAACACAAACTATAGTTTACGCTGTCAGGATTCGGTTAGTTTGGCAGTGCCAAGGATTTGTTTAGGAGAACTACTTTCACCTATCAGCTCCCAAAAACATGGAACTCTTTGACTTATAGTGTGAGATTGAATTTGACAATCTCTCCTCTGGCTATAAAGATCATATTTGAACTTGCTTGGACCCTCTTGCCGTTGTTTTTCCTTTAGGTGTTTAGTCCGATGTGTCTTATTTAAATTGTTCATTTTTCTAGGCTGCTGACTAAGTTTGCTGATATGTGTTTATTCTGTTTCTTGTATTGTAATTGCTTTATTATCTAACATGACCCCCTTGTAAATGAGACCTTAGTCTCAATGGGAAAAACTTCAGTAAAAATAAATACATTTAAAAAACAATGCTACATTCACATTGAATAATAAGTGCTTTACACAAAATGTTCATTTCATAGATATTATTTAATGGTAACTGTTGATTTTTTGTGCAGATCCAGCACAAAAAATTACATTACATTACATTACAAATAGATTTTACAGTGAAGTGAAGTAAAGTCAAAGGGTAGTCTAGTTACTGTTTTGTGATAAATAATACCTTAGTACTAGAACTTATTTCAGCAAATGTACCATCTGCTTTCAACATGCAAGGAAGGTCTCTTTGAATCATTTAAGTATTGTTTAGAACCAGTAGTGAGTAAAAAAAATAAATAAATAGTGGTGCACAATGCAGTTCCATATTAAATCCCTGGAACAAATATTTTAGTTTCTGTATTATATACCCTGAATGCTGCTTTCTTTGAAATGCACAGGGAAACTGTTAAAATGTGATAACAGTGTGAAAAAATGTATACATTTAGAACCCTCTTTGGTTCTCTCTATTATTATTATTATTATTATTATTATTTGACCAGCATCAGCCACTGGCTTATCTGGAAGAGGACATTCGCGAGGTGTTGAAGGAGGAGACAGGAATGGATATATTTCTCAGAGAGGAACTCGAACCAGCCTTCAGGGCCTGGAAACAAGAGGTATGATAAATTCCAACAAGACACGATGTGCTCTTGATAATAAGACTGTGTTGTTTGAGTCCCTCACTTTTGTTTCTCTATCACAGCATGATGCTCCTGCAAGAAAAGTCAGGAAGTCCCTTGTCTTGGATGCCTGGGAGAAAGAAGGCCTCGATGTCCACTTATTCCCACAAGACCAGCTCTCTAATGAACAGGTGAGGTGATCAAACTGAAGTGACACACTATTAAGTTTGACTAATTACTTTAAATTAATGTTGTACATCCAGTGTTTGGATTGACCAATTCTGATTTTATTATTAACTAGTTAGTTGCAGTTTAACACAGTTAAGATTTATTTAACAGTTGAGAGAAACTGGCCTGAGATTTACTCCAACAACAATTAAACTCTTATAGCATCAAGTCACTTTACAAAAGGACTACTGTGTCCCAGGATTTGAATAGTTTCAGTGTCATATATGTAAACGTTGGATAAATATTGTATGAACATGTTGATAGTTAGGAATAAGGAAGCTTGTTGAATTTTGAGTGGCCAAGACATGAAAAGTAGTTCAATCCAATATTACTTCAACATTTTCTGTGTAGTATGAAATGTGAGACACAGTCGGAAGTATTGCTATGAACATTTAAGGACTATGGTAATCAGTGAAACCTAGTTAGTAAAGGGACTGAGTACATTATGCCAATCAGCCTGGTTAATTAATATCTGGAGCTGTGCTGTGTGCTGCAGCTGTATTGGAGCCTGTGCCAGGAAAGGGAAAGTATTGTGTTTTGTTTCTTAGTCAA
The DNA here is from genome assembly GCF_017654505.1 of Polyodon spathula. Lineage (NCBI taxonomy): Eukaryota > Metazoa > Chordata > Actinopteri > Acipenseriformes > Polyodontidae > Polyodon > Polyodon spathula. The sequence goes on along the minus strand of NC_054537.1, from coordinate 23,894,999 downwards.
TGAAATGGACTGGGGAAACAGCCTTTAGTTTTGGATCTCTCAGATAGTATTAGTCTGTTGATTCTCACTTTTCTTTCTACTCCAGCCCCCATCTGGAAACCTGCTCACCTGCTCCTTATTCATGACACCGTTGTTAGATAAAGTGGAAGGCAGGTGTTCACCAGTGCCTGTGAAAGAGGAGCCCAGTATAACCCACCAGCACAGTGCACCTGTAAAAGAGAATCCCTGTATGTTAAGGAGTACAAGATTTGAAACACCCATTCAGGTAATTACCTCAGAACCTATGTTGGATGCTTTTTAAAGCAGTTTGGTTCTGCTACAGTGCAGCATATTCAAGTAACACATAACTGCTGATTGGACACCTGCATGCGTCATTCTTTTTGTTCTAAGCTCAGTTTAGAATGCCATTTATTTAGACGTTCTGTGCATTTACTGGCCAGCTAATGACTTAGCTTAATTTTTAAATGTCTGTTGGGAAAGAATTATATTAACCAGCAGCCTTTTGCTAAACTGGCATTGATTTGAATCCCGTCCTTTTTCTTTACAGATGAACAGTGAATGGGAAACAGTTGTATATGGAAAGACAGAAGACCAGCTGATAATGACAGAACAAGCCCGGAAATATCTGAATGCATTTAATACTGGTAGTACATCAAGAGCACTTGTTCTTTGAATCCTCAATGTGTCACGTGCCAGACTGCTGGCATACATTAGCACTACAGATAGTTAAATAACCTGAACAGTGTACTCGACATATAGGCCCTGGTTTATATGTAAACACATTTACTAGATATTTTTGTTTTTATGTAAGTGGTATAAAAGCTATTATTTCTTAATTTTCTGGTGGCCTCAACACAATGTATGGGGTTTTAATGTTGTGTACCCTTAAGTACACTGTGGTGAAATAGGCCTTTAATTGGTGGCCTGATTGCATTTTTTTTTAGGAGTGAAGTCCATCTCAACTTGGACTTTTTGTTTTTACCAATTTTCTACAAGTTCTCTTACATTCATTCTATAGCATTTGTGTAGGAAGCTTAACATAAAACATCTGCTTGGCCTAACAAAAAAAAAAAAATTGGGCAATTAAGTATTTTACAGTCTAATTCCCCACCCCCATCTCAATTTCTTGTTTTCTTGGGAAATTTCTTACGCAAAAATCCTGTCCCTGATAAGTATACGAACCCCCAGCGCCCACCATAACTGCCAACCATTTACCATAGGCCGAGTTGGTGTTGTTTACTCATGTCGTGGATTGCACAAGACTCTTCAAAGAAGAATTGATTTACTTTATATCAACAAAAATACCAATGTCAACAATTTAAGAAATCCAGTTAAGGGTACATAAAAAGTACAAGTAACTGGTTTTACAGACTTTTAAAATGTAGGCATTTTTCAGCACTATATATTTTACAGCCAAATTTAAGCAGCTTGCAAATTTGGTTATTGAACACATGATTCATATAAAGCTACCAGGAGTTGCTTTTCTAACAATTGTATTTTTCCTGCTTTTAAATATGTATATGAAAATGATAGCTAAAGAAGGCTTGCGGAAAGGAAAAGCACTGTTCACATTGCACTACTGGTCTTGGTATGCTGCAGAACGAAGAGGAGCAACTACAATGTTTAGAAGTAACAGGATAGCACTTGAAATACGAATGCGTTTCAGCTTGACAGAATGAAGTTTAATCAACTTCTTCACAGTATTTCTTTTAGGAGTCTCGTATTTGAGACATTTATTGAATGTATTGTACAGCGTGTAACTGCAGGGAAAAGTTGTAAATTGGGAAGAAAAGGTACTTTTTTATTTATTTTCTGCTCTAAAGCTTAATGTAGATATTTATGTATGTTGGGCATCTAGAAGCATTTTGTTGTTTCCTGTACATGTCCTGTTTTGACAACTTATTTCTGTTTCACTGTCACCACTCTTGTGTGGCGTAGAAGTTGTAATCTTCTATCTAAATTAATCATGTTCTATACTGTAATTATTTATTTTCCTAAATTGGAGACCAATGCCAGTCTCTCTCCTTTTAATATATTAAGAATGTAGGCATAAACATAAGTTGGACTATATTTTTTTGTAATGTTAGGGAATAGGTACCTGTTGAATGTTCTTTAGAATTATTTATTACCGAATAAATTCAGATTTAGCAATTGATAGATTTTTTTTTTTTAATGCTTGATTTTTGTTTTCTTTCTTTTTGTTTTGTTTATAACTGTCTTGCCACAAATTTCCTATAAAATGATTGATATCAGACGTCCACTGCCTGTTCGGTACAGTCTCAAGCCCAATACAGCAATCTTTATTTTTGAAATCAGTTATATAGCCATATTCTGGGGACTATTTATTTCGAAGACATATGTAGGAAATTTAATTTTAAATGTTTTATTCTAATTTACCCATCTAGAAATGTGTTTTATTCTGTACAGGTAGCAACACTTTGCTTCAGTTGCTGTAATGTAGGTAATTTGCACTTTTATTGTTTGAAGAAATGTCTGTTTTTCCTTTTTTTTTTTTTTTTAGTTGGTAATGTTAGCTGAATATAATTGTGTGCATGACAAATTGAACACTGACATTTAAGGGAAAAAAGTAGAACTATAATACTGTTGTGTGTATTTGAGCTATTTAATATTTAGACACTCTTCCTCTCCACTTCTGAGATGTGCTGCTATCAATAATGGCAGGATATGCTTGCTGCTACTGAGAGATGGACAGAGAGAGCTTCTGATGCACTGCATATACAATCTAAGAAAATGGCACCAAGGTTCTCAAGTTAGCCCATGGGGTCAAACAATACATATAATAATTGACAATTAAAAAAAACAACAACAAAAAATAACACTGGGTTCACTTTGTGTGATTGACAGCATTATTTTAGGAAGGAAAAAAAAATAATACAACACCCTGCTGTGGATACAGTTAAGATATCCTAGTGTTTGTTTGGTTTCTTTTGATGCATCACAAAGAATTCTAAAAACAGAAATAATGTACGTTAGGTAATGACAAGGGGGCCTGATGTTTAGTCCATATGAGTATATTTAAAACATTTTTAAAGTACCTATACTCCAAGTGGAGGCTCCTAAGGCCCTAAGGGGTGTGTTTTTTCATGGTGAGATCCACCCTACTTTTCTTGCTTTAATACATTAAAACATGTTGCTTCAAACACTGGAGCCCCAGGACATTCCTCAGCATTGCTCTCCTTACCAACCTACCAAATTTTATACAGCTAAAATTGCATTTAAATAACCTATATGGAAGAAATGAGCTGATATAAAGATATTTCTAGCCCTATTCTGAGACAGTTCACTAGTCTGCAAATGTTTTGAAGATGTACGACCAAGCCAGAGAAAAACCCAAACACTTAATCCTTTAACATCCCAGTTTGTAATACATTTAGTACCCCATGGTTTGGATATTGGTTGACTCTTGGGCAACCGCTATATGTATTATTTTCCTCTTGTGTGAAGATTTTTTTGTAATATTCTTTTATATATATATTATATATATATATATATATATATATATATATATATATATATATATATATATATATATATATATATATATGTGTGTGTGTGTGTGTGTGTGTGTGTATGTATATGTATGTATATATATATATATATATATATATATATATATATATATATGTGTGTGTGTGTGTGTGTGTGTGTGTGTGTGTATGTATATATATATATATATATATATATATATATGTGTGTGTGTGTGTGTTTTGTGTTGGAATGTCTTCTCTCTGCTTGAGGGTTGGAGAGAAAGAAGTAGAACGTACATGTAGCAGTTATAATTTGCATGAATGAGAAATCTGACTTTATTATTATTTACTACATTTTCAGATAGAACATACCTTTTTATTCCAAGTACTACAAAATTGCAATTATTCTGTACTGCCGAACATTTAAGTGGATCATCACCTGCCTTATATACAACTGTGCCATAGAATTTAGGACTGCCATTGTAATGCATGTACTCATTAAATAATAAAATGCTTTATGCAACAAAATGTGGAATTATCTTTTTCTTTTTTAAATTTCTTTTTTAATAAGCATTGGATAAAGTGGCAATTTGTGTAGAACAGTATATTGTTATTTTAATTATATAAGTGTATTTTATTAGATGTATAGATATTGGGTGAACTTTGTGGGTGCTATAGACACACTATCTTTTTTCCCAAAAATACTGCATCAACATACCTAAACCGAAGGCTATATTTTTCAACTGGTTGTCTCCATAGAAAATCTAGACACCTATGTTCTACACATTTTCATCCCTTTCAGTAGCTTTTGTAAGTCATATGCATTTACTGGCCTTGGTGCTAGCTGGAAAGTTAAATGATTCCTGTTAGACTGGCACTTTTAATGTGGGCAACTAATACAAGGAAAACAAATAATAATAAAAAAAAAAAGAAACCATAGTACTATAGTTTCCAGATTATGGGACTGAAGATAGGAGTATTTTTCCTTGTGATGTCTTGCTTATTAAACATTATTTTCAGCAGCACGTTCTGGTAAAGAAAGGGTTAGTTCAATCTGCGGTGGTGTTCCAGTTTCATGTGATGAATGAGCTGCGGCCACATTCAGCCTTCAGCAGGGGAAAGGGATCCTCCTCCTGAATAGGGGACACACTGCAGGTCAGCTGTCGAGTGTAAAGGTGATCAGTGTAGCATGAAATAATGCATTTTCACCCTATTGTTCAACAAGTCTGTTAGTTTTACAGGCAGATCCGGTCAATTGCCTTTGCATAAAAGGGGCACATTGCACAATCAACATGCCTTCTGTTTTGGGAGACGTATTTTTAAATCAACAAATTAGTGTGTACTAAATTATTCCGTCCATATCTACCAAAAATTCTCGTTTGTCTTAATAGGATCTGAGTCTCTCCATATTGTTAACTAGGCTCTAGGCTTGGCTTAATGCAAATTAATTTAATTTATCTCATTGTTTCCATGAGAAGTCTTAGTCAATATTTTGTAAAACAAAAGCCATTGAAAAAGTTACTGTTATTTGTTTATTTAGCAGATGCTTATCCAAGGCTATTTACAGTGACTATGCATCAGCTGCAGTTACTTAGAACATCATCTCACTTGAAAGCTGGAGCACAAGGTAGTTAAGCAACTTGCTCAGCCACAGTGAGTCAGTGAAGGAGCTGGGATTTGATCCAGGGCCCTCCTGGTTACAAGCCATTTTTATTAACCACTGGGCCATGCAGCCTCCTATTATTCCTACTGCTAATGTTAGAATGGTAGCACATTTGTGTGTTTTTATTAGTACGCTACGTATGTCCAACTGACATTTAAATGAAAATATAATGAAAAAAATCAAAACCATAAATAACCTCACAGTTTCACATTTATTTTATTTTATTTACAGCAAAGACATTTTCATAATTGCCCAGGGTGACAGTTTTGTGGGAACACCTGCACAGCATTTGAACAGCTATATGATAAATTGGCTTTGGGAGCTGATGTTTTCCCCCGTCTGTGAAGGGAAGGTTAAGGAGCTGTCAGATGAAACAGTAGATAAGTTACTGTAATTGCACTGTTCAGTTTTGCTTTGCAGAATTGAAGGCCTAGTTATAGTAACGAATGTCAAACAATAAACTGTACTGAAAACTAATATATGCGGCGTTGGGGAGTAACACAGTACATGTAACATTACATTAATCAAATTACATGTTTCAGTAACTTGTAACTAATGGTTCCTTTTTCAGCTAGGTAATGAAAGGTGGTAATGCATTACATTTTATGTGCGAAAATAACATAGTTACAATAAAAAAAAAAAATGATATCTGTTGCGTAATAACAGATATGAGAAGCTGTCAAACCTTAAATTTCACATGAACATGCTTTTCATATCATCTTGCTAGAAAATAGCATCAGAGGAAGTTTCAAATACTATTTAGAGCTGCAGCCTGACCAAAGAGAAAACATATCTTTGTAAAATGCAACTACATTATTTGTAACTGGAACTGAAAATGGAAGGATTTATACATTTTAGGGGTGATTTTTATTTTGATTTACTGTTTGATTGTTTAATCTGTATATGTGAGCAATTCATTATTTGATGAATCAAGTGCTATTATCACATGTATAGTGTTAAAATCACTATGTTTTACATTCAGCCTTAGCTAATATTAGAATCATTTAATTTGCAAGTACAGTACAATCATTTACTTATTCAACAAAATTCTTCCAAGCCCTATTTGTGAAATTGTACATTTTAGGAATGTTTTGTTCAGCTAAAGATCATTTTTTATTAATTAAATCATTCAAGTCTTCTATCAATTATTTGAGAAAGGGTTTGAAGTTCATTTTTGCTTTGCAAAGCACTGTTTAATCTAAGAGAATGTTTATTAACCCTCTTTAGTTAAAAAGCATTGTAAATAAATATGACCCTATACTAGTCGACTGAGTGAATATAGCTACAAGCCTGCAGTGATTGTTGGCCTGGCGCATCAAGCAAAGCCATCTCAGATGATCTCATGCCTCTTCAGCCTTTCAGAAAAAGACGTTCCTGAAAGCTCTTTCCCATCTGTTTTTGTCAAAAATGCTGTCGACAAACCGTGGCCTTAAGGGTTCACAAGGCTAAGATTTACAAATGTATGTAGTGCTGCTCTGCAAGATAAAGACAATACGATGTCAACATGTGGCTGTGGATATTGCTCAGACCTGCCTGTCTGCCCCTCGGCCCTGTCACACTGCCAGCCTTTGTATGGGCCAGACAGCAGATGGGAGTCAATTATGGCTGTGACAGGAGAGTCATCTGGCAGGCACTCTCCAAACCCAGTGCTGTATAATTTCTGGCGGGAAATTGAAAAATCCAGAGAGCTTTTATGAATGCTTTAATAGGTCAGATTTAATCCGCCAGGATTTCTTACAGCTATATGAGTACTGTTTACAAAACTGCTGACACTGATTCTCTGCATGCAATCAGAATCACATGCACTGTATGTGTGGAGTGCCACTCTGACTCTGGGAGAAAAAAAACAAAACAAAAAAACATTGATTGCTATTTTATAACTATTGCTTGCCAAATACAGAGGCCAGTTTCTACAGTATAGTATAATCTGTATCATCCAAAATGTCAAACACTCAATCTTAAAAACTATTAGAAAAATGTTCTCATCTCATATTTGTAAAGGTCTATTTTTACAGTTTTTTGTAGCAGCGGAAAACATGTCATTGACATCTGCCAGATAAAAAATTAAAAACAATACTTGGATAGTTCAGTTTTCAGACTACACACAAAAGACATCTGTGAAGGCAGCAATTCAGGAGTCTTTATGTAAAACAGAACAATGGAATTCTGTAAAGGCCATTATTACCTTGTCAATGGCCAGTGTACAATCACTGTGCTGTCTGTTGCATTGGCTTAGCAGCTGTTCAATAGGTAAAAGCAATGTGTGGCAGCTGCAATGTAGGTGTGTTGAGAACCGGTGGACAGTTACCTTACCTTAATGAGACAGAGCGGTGTATTGATTTGTTCTAGTTCATTTTTGTACACTAACAGTGTTAAAACAACCAATACAAACTGATTCCAACATATATATATATATATATATATATATATATATATATATATATATATATATATATATATATATATATAAAATTCATGAAGTCTTAAAAAATAACATGTTTACTGTTCTTTCTACACAGCTGAAGAAAGGCTTTTATCTGAAACATCATGAAATTATTTTTTTAATCATTTAACCATTTGTGTGCATTAAAAAAATTAAAAAAAATTAAAAAAAACTTCACATTTTTCATATGGCTCACTATCGTTGGGGTGCTATTTTTTCAGGTGTAGCAAAAGACACAGTTATTTGCCAATAACTTTGTAATAAGCAAAACTACATTTTGTCAATTTTTTTTTGACAGAATGTTATAACGGTGCCTCACTGTCCTACCAAGCTGTAAAGATCAGGAAGCAGGACTCCACTGAAAAAGAGAGATGCTACAGAGAGATATATCAGTGGAAATGTACAATATTTATTCCAAATCTATAGATTTAATTTATTTTGGATTTGGGGGTATTATAACTGTAAGCATCGCAATGAATTGACATCAAAATGTTGACAGAATTGACAGAAATGTGTATCTGTAAAATTGCTTGCAGTCTATTTCAAATAGGTAATTTTCCAGTTTTTGTTGCAATTTTCTATTTGTCAATTCAGTAATGTATGTTATTTAAAGGGGATTGCATACAATACATTCTTTTATTTTTCTTGTACAGTATTCTAACACTGAATCAGTCTTGTTTTTTTTATTGCTTTTCTACATTTCCTGGTTTTTCTGTGGAGGTAATATGAGAATGAAAAGAACATTCAGAAGGACAGACCTGGAGGGCGGTATTTCAAACTTTGTGGAACTAATGACGCTTGTTTTTGTGTTGCCAGAGCAACTTTCATAACAATGATGTTATGTTTTGCTGTAAAACATTTAACTCTGTATTGCAAATTTACACTGCACAAATCTTTTCACACAGGGTTCATTCATACAAACAGTATATGTGTTAGAGTAAAAGTCAAAATATTGGCAAACCTTAAGATGTGCTGGTAAATGTCAACATTTAACAAGTAAAGTGGTAAATGTCCAAAATAAACATAACACTTTACTGCTAAGTCTCAAGAATAACCAAGTGCCTTTACCAGTAAGCTTCGGTAAATGTCCGAAAAGCAATACATTTCTTCATAATTCCAGACATTTACCAACTTAATTGATAAATGGCGACAGTTACCGGTAAAATTTAAGATTGACCAGATTCAGACTTTGTGTACCAGTAAATTACTCACTGGTACACACGCAATACACTTTTTGTTTATGAGCAAATATCTTGGTGTATTAACCCACTGTGCCCCAATATATGTACAAACTTATTTATCAGATTATTTTCTGAAAAATAATTTTTCCTTTAGTGTTTATATAAGACTATGAGACAAACCACCTTAACCACACTGTCAACACCTCATTACTAACAGCAAACGTTTACTTGTATCGTGCAATATCCATGTGACAGAGCAGAGGCGCTGCACAGGTGTGTGTGTGTGTGTGTGTGAGTTTGGTGGCTGGTGACCATCTTGGTGAAGGAGGCTGGAACCAAGATGACCAACCTTTGAACAGCCACACGGCATTGTATAATTGTTTTATTGTTGGATTGAATGACTGTGTAATTGATTGTGTGAGTGGAGAAGTGTGGAATGTGGCCAGGTGGTGGTTGGATGATTGATTGAATCAACCCCTGGCCACATGGTATGAAAGGGAATAATGTAGTAGTGTTTTTGTTTAAAACCTGTTGTTTGTTTTGTTTTGTGTTATTATTAAATGTGTGCCAAGGCACTTTAAACTGAAGTTCTGTGTCTGGGTACCATTTCTGCCGCTGACCAGCCTTGACCATCACTAAGCAGCCCTCCATAATACTTGAAGTTATTATAAATGACATGACAAACATTAGATTAGAGTTAATGGACATCAGAACATTTTGTTAAAAATGTTTTTCATTATGAGATTTATTTTATTATTGGAAAATTCTTGCCAATTTTTCACTTGTTATGAATGGTTACACATTACATCACAAAGAAAAGTTCAGACAAATGGGAAAAATAACATTGTAAAAGGCATAGGAACAGTTGGCAATTTCAAAAGAAAAAAATAAATAACTGAGACAACATTACAGTTACTTATACTCAGAAAGGCCTAATCTGGATTATTTCAGCAAAAAACAACAGTATATAAAACTAGTCAGAACTAATTTTGTTGCTATTCAGAGCAATTCAATAGATACTACATATAACTTAAATGAGTAACTCTTATATTAATGTTAGCAGAGCTTAAAAAGGTCCCTTTCTTGTAGCATTAGATCAATCTTCAGAAACTCTCCTGGGCAGTAGGAATGTATAACAGTTAAGTATGAGCAAAACACTGCTTCTGTGCCAGAGAGAAAGTCCATTGCATGGCCTTGCTTTGAGTCATTGCTTAATATAACTACTACTTCACTTCCTTCCTTCCTCACGCTCCCCTATAATTACAGACATGCTTCCAGCACACTTCTCTCAGTCGGATTCGAAAGCGCTGTTTGTGGCTCCCACATACTCTCCACTCCATTTGTTCTTCATCAGGATCTTGCGTAGAATGCTGGGTGAGTTCTGAGACACACTCCCTGTCAGGGGCAGAGTGGCTTCGGGGCCCAAAGCAAGGACAAGATCTCCCTTCACATTCTTCTGGGTCTTCAAGCAATGTCTGCTGTGGATCAAAACAAGGGAACCGTTAATCACAATGACACAAATAGAACAGCTTCAGTGAGAAATAAAAAAAATGGTGCTAGAAAGGGCTCCTGATAACAATGTGTAACAAAACTTTTTTTTTTTTTTTTTTTTTTGTTCCAGGGTAGTAAGTGTTATTTCCTAATTGCTTATGCCTCAAAAGTATAGGAAATGGCTATTATTCCCCACAAACTTTGCTTTTGTGACCAGGACAGTGATATTTCAAAATATCGCTATTTCCAATGGGAAAATGGGCAAATGTGTGTCTTTTCGTTCACACAAAGTCAGAAAAAAATAACATATGAATCCAAATTAACATGTATTTATACTAAAGTAATACAAAAATGGCTACAAAAGATTTAGAAGTGAGTAGTTTTTCGAGATTTACAATTATACTGTAAATAATATCACTGTCCTGGTCACAAAAGCAAAGTTTGTGGGGAATAATAGTCATTTTCTATACTTTTGAGGCATAAGCAATTAGGAAATAACACTTACTACCCAGGAACAAAAATTGTGTTACATAGTGTAACCCAGCTAATAACAACAACCTTAAAGACTCCTGACTAAACTAGTATAAAATGTGAATCAACTGTTTCACTTTTAGACAATTTACAACTCCTAAAATGTGTTTTGCCTCATTCTAAGTAAAAGTTAGGCATGTAGATGATCCTTGATTAAGCCAAATTGATTGTTGTAAAAGTCTGGGCAGCATGACAGTGGCCTGGAATACATTTTCTGTATAAATTACAGTGCAGGCACCAGCAAATTATAAAAATATTTCTTGACTTCAAATAAAATGCACCAGTTTTGGTTTTACAAAATTAGCAAGAAGCTTTGGACCCCTAGACCTTTGTTTGTCATAACCAAGACTGATTGGTAAGGCCTGCTATCAATGGGTGATAAATTAATTTACATTTTATTTTATGCCAGAAGCTTTTGTCAGTTCTATGATAAATATGCATTTAACCTATTATGTATGTAAAATTGACTTTTGCTTTTACAATTGAATTGTAAAAGCAAAAAAACTTCCTCGAAATGGAAGAAAAATACAGATTTCTCTCTGGTAACAAAAAAAAAAAAAAAAAAAAAAAGAACAAAGCATTTGTTTTGGAAATGAATTGTGATTTAAATGTTTAGAATAAAAAATGAATTGCACTCAGTGTGTAATTTGTAGATGACACGACTGTATAGTAAACTAATGAAGTATGAAGGAGGCCACCTGCTAGCTGTTTAATCCCTGTGGAGTGGGAGGCAGACATGCCTCTCTTACAGACAGAGCCTTGTAAGAAAGGGGCAGCTACACCAGAGCAGAGCAGCCCAGGCGAGAGGGACCTACCCTTCAGTGACATCTGTATTTGGCTTGTGGATAAAACTCCTTTTTAATGAGCTGATGATGATAGGTGAAGGCTCAGATTTCTGTAAAGGAAATAGAATTTTAAAATAAATATACTTTTCACACGTACCTTATAACATTTTAGAGTTGACAGGTTATGAGCTAAATAAATAACTTTTACAGTTATGGCCAAAAGTTTTGCATCACCTATAATTTTAGGATTGAGACATAATTAACATAATTTAGATCTTTTATTTATCATGTATCAAACAAACTACAAAATGATGTCGCAAAAGTCTGCCGGAAGCCATAATAGTAGTACAGTATTTCAAGTTAGAATTTGAAATGTCACATTTTAAGTTTTTGACATTTTTTCGTTAAGTATATGTAAAACTACAAAGCGATATGTAATTCAATATGTTAACGTAACATTATTCATCAGGTTTCCATCGACTTTATGAAACAAAATTAGTTAATTATATAGGGTGATGCAAATCTTTTGACCATAGCTGTAAAATATGCCTTTTTTTACCTTTACAAATCAAATATTTAAACTCTCGAAACTTACAATGAATATTTCAGTTCATTTGTTACTATTGTTTTTGAGTGAACACTCTGTGATAAAAATTGACTTTTTAAAAACATATTATTGAATAATGATTAAATGAGCACAACAGTCAATAATCTTTACTACATATCCTCTCAGGGTTTTTTTTTTTTTTGTTTTTTTGTTTTTTTAAGTTATCAGTGTTTAAAGTGTGTAAATTAAAGGAAACTTTTTTTTTGTTTTACAGAGCACATAAACATCTGAGTTAATCATTTCTGGGCAGCAGCACCAGCACAAAAGCTTGCTCGGCTCTTACATCAAAAATAGAAGGTTTTCTTTTGACTGTTCTGAATCCATGTGCGTCAGACACAGACAGTCTCTCTGACTGCCTGCTGGGGGACTGCAAACTTGGACATTTCTCTTCATTAATTTTGTCTGTAAACACAAACATAATTACAATATCTGTCTGCTTGTGCTGTAAAATTCTGGGCAGCGCTACAGTGGCCTGGAATACTTTTCCTCAGGATTAATATATACACATAGACTACTGTGCAAAAGTCTTAGACATGTTGCATTTTCCTACTCTGATGCATTATAAGCATCAACAGTTTACTCAAAGCCTCCACTAGTGTTTTGTACTATTATAACAACCTTGACTTGCTTAAAGAAGGAAAAACATTGAGTGAAATAGCTCACTTCACTTCATTTTCAAGGTGTGGTATCAGAAGCATAACTCAACAAAGTACAAAGAAGCATCATCTGTAATTGAGAAACCCAGGACTGGAAGACCCAAAGAGCTGTCTAACAAGGATGAGCAATACTTCAAGATAATAGCCATAAGGAACAGAAAGAAGACAAGTGTGGAATTAACAACAGAACTGGCAGAAGGTGCAGGTGTCGTTGTCCATCAATCAACAGTCCAAAGCACCTTTGACCTTTGTTCCATAGTCTAATTTCTGTGTTCTTGTGCATATTTTAGCCTTTAAGGTCTTGTTCCTCTTTCTTAACAGAGGTATACTTACTGCAACACATCCTTTAAGTCCTAATTTTGTAATTTTTTTTTTTTTTTTTTTAATGAATTACAGACAATGACAGGCACCATTGTGTCTATTAATCAGCTTTACAGGAGATTCTTTGCTATATTTAGATACCAATATAAAACACCTGCATGTGTGACCATGCTTTTGCTAATATAATAAAATAACCCTTTCAGCGTGGCACATTCCTGTAATAATCAACAGGAACTGGGGATGGGTGGTGCTTTACCCACCAAATATTTGAGCAGGTGAACAGGTTACAACTTTCTTCTTTTACCCACAGAGTTTAAAATCTTAATGACACCCCAGATCATGAAATAATTGTTACACTATTACAGTTATGGAAAGTTTTAATTGACCAAAGTTAATTTACCAGGGCTCAAATTCACCCCAGGGAATGTACTGTATGCATTTTCTAATGGCTCTGCTTGCGCACAAAGCATGTTTTGTGAAAGCTAAACAGCTTGAACTTACTCTGTGTTACGACGTAAGCAGATGGGAAGTATCCCTGCTGCCCATTCTTCAGGCGTCCAAACCACCACACTTCATTATCTTTGTAGAGGACATGGATGACATCACCCTGGCACAGGACTAACTCATCTGACCAGTGGGGCTTGTAGTCAACCACTGCTACCACCTAGTGGACAAACAAGGGAAGTGTCACTCAAAGAAGTGAAACAAACAGAACTGGACAACTACATAAGGGTCCCAATGTTCCACCACGTGCAAATGACCTATTTCATACATTTATTATGGAGGAGCAAAATTTCTCATGGATTTTTCCATAGGGTACAGATAGTAAAAAATGCCATATCACTCTGGGTTCAAGACAATAGGAAACGTTTTTGGAGGTACAGTTTATACGGACTGGGAAAAGGGAATATTGTATTTTTCAAGCACAATGAAAAACTGGTTAATGGGAAATGGTACATATTCTCTTTCTAGATATGCAGTTTACATGGCAAACCTAAACATGTATTAAAAATCTCAATGAGCTAATTAAACCAATTATGTTTGTGGAATTTCTGTCAGTTATTCAAGGAGAGTTTCACGTGTGTGTATTAGCAATGGACAAGACAAAACTAGTATGGTGCAGCAAGAAGGCAATGTGGTACCCATAAAGGCTGAAGACTTCTGCCTCGGACAGGGAAACATGTTTTTACATAACTGAGCTTTAATATATTATACTTTGCACTTTAAAATGTAGGCTCTAAATAATGTTTCGAATTCTCAGCATCAAGTGATAGGCACCTTAAAATAGGATCTCTCAGATTGTGAGTAGCAGGGCAGATTTACTATTCAAAGTGGCCCTGGCAGTGCTATGAATCTACTATTATTAGCATGCAATATGATTAAATGTTTAAATGTGTACAGATTACCAGGATATGCTGCTAAGACGGCCCAGATTTGTGAAGAACATACTGTTCTGAATTTGTGAATAAAACATCAATTAAAATGTGATTCCTTCATATGCATTCATAAAGATCAGGTTGTATTTATCAGGTCTGACCCCTGATCTCTGTGTGTGTGTCATGTATATATATATATATATATATATATATATATATATATATATATATATATATATATATATATATATATATATATATATATAGACATACACACACACACTTTCAGACATTACACACAATACATGCATACAAAACTGTGAATAAGAAAGCAAAACACATGGCATTAAAATCATCAACTTACCCTCTCGCTTTTTACTTGCTGTGGGTCATGTTTCATTCTTGTGTGACTGCATGCTGGAACAGAGCACCGTTTAGGGTTTTTAAGTTGCACTGCCTTTCGCTGTAGCCCTGTATTCAGCTCGCATATTATATTCAACAGCAATCATCAATCAGAAGCACATTAGAAGCATGATCACATTAGCATTCCTAAGAATTAACAACATTTACAAATTGATTAAACTCAAACGATAGGAAAAGTGAGAAGCACGAGTTCCTCCAAGTATAGAGCCACAGTGCATTTACCTTTGGAGGAGAAGACAGTGGTGAAGACCTCCAAGTGCTCATCAGTGCTGCTGTAAATCTGGGCCATTATCCAGTTGCCTGTGGTGATGGGACTGCCAGCCTGATGCTGAGGCTCTGGGTTTGAAATAAATAGGTTTCACTAATCCAACCCTCTCTTTGATCAGTGTCCATGTTCGTTCAGGACACATACACACATACACACAGACCTATGTTGTCACCTCATTTATATTCTTGTTTGCAACTGGTTGGCAGCAGTCCCATCTGGTAGTGACAATTTAATGGCAGTTGGTCATTTAAGTCTACTAAGTGATTCATTTAAAACAATGATATTTAAACCCCTATTCATTATACAAATAAGGTATTCCACAGTAGAACATATATCCAATTGAAATGCATATACAGTACCTGGTTGTTTAACTGCATAATAAAATTGAGATTCTTTCTAATGAGAACTGATTTATTACTTACTACAATGGTACATTTCTTGTAAATAAAATAACATTTTAGGCAAATTAGATAATATAATCATATAATCAGTCATAAATGATGCATAATATACATTGTTATTATGATAAAATACATTACAGTTATGAAAGACAACTTAAAAAGTCATGAAAGAAATATTTTGGGTATTCCTTTTAGTTTTGGCACATTGTTCTTTGGTTTGCTAAAAGGAATATATCTACATTTTGAGCAGAGCTTTTCTGTTATACTCTTTTAGATACAAGCAATACCAAAACAAATGTACCAGGAAAACATGAAACAGGTGGAAATACAGATAGTCTGAGTCTATCACTTGTGAATCTTCCTAAAATCATTTGTTTGGAAGGGTATCTAACAAAAGTCACAACTGGATGATTTTAGAACTTGGCACTGCACAATAAGACCCAGACTAACTTGGTCAAAAAAAATCATAAAGGGGCATCAGGACTCATTGTCACAAGCGTGATTCATTTCAGTCCGCCCAGTCAGTCCTCAGGTTAATGTTTTCCACTCAAAGGAGCAAATTGCTTCTTGATATATTTTGTCACACATTTCAACCTGACGTCTTTTGTCTTGAAGATCAGGCTTGGGCTGATGATACATCTGTGTAAACCAGACCCTCCCCTAGTATTGGAAGAATCAACAGATGGGGATTTTCATTATTGGAAAAGGACATTTCCATCCCTCTATTGTGCTCATGTCAAGCAGTCAAACAGCATCCGTCAAAAAAACAGAAGGAAGATTAGGGACAGCCATTTGTGTTGCATGTGGACATTAACATGAAATGCAAAATCATTATAAAAAAAATGTGAAAATTAAAAATGCAAATCATAGTAGCAAACTAAAAAAATATATAAGGCAAAAAATATGGCAACATAAAACTAAATGTATTTCTGATTTAATTCCAATGACAAATTGCAACATTTTTTGTATTTTGTATTTTTTTTTTTTTTTTTTTTAATGAATTTACCCATTTTTTTCTATACAATTTGAAATGCTCAATTCAATTGCTGTCTCCCTGCTAAAATCCACTTTCCTATCAGAAAGACTGAAGCTTAGTGGGCAACCTCCCATGGTAAAGCCAATCGCCTCTTTACTCAAAAAAACCTACGCAATGGATTCTACTGCTACAGTAGTGGCTGCTGAAGCCTGTTGACGCAAACACACGTTAACTTTTATCACTAACACAGAGGATCCCAAGTCCGCATCAGCAAACTGGCACAAGAATGCATGACTCACCCCGAGCTCAAAGCTGATATCACACATTGGTCCCTATTTGTTACTGGACAACGACAGTATGTCAAAGCCTATACAGTCTCTTTTGTTTATATGACCAGACATGAAAACAAATATCCAGCAACATTAGGTCAGAGGTGTTTATTACATTTTGAATAAGGCACAAACCAAAAAGTCTGAATCTTACACAAGCTGTTGAAAAGAAGCACCTGTTGATAACAAAGAATGTAAAACATTGCTTCAAATGTTTATGCCAATCAGTCTTAATCTGAAATTAAATTATTGTCTCAGCAACTCAGGAACATGAATTGCAGGGAAACAGTTTTGGACACTGCTGCATTTAAATTTCCCTTAATCCATCACAGATACAGCACTAATTCCACATGAAAGTACTACTGCTGTGTCAGCAATCGCAGTTCACTGCAAAGTATCAGTGATAAAAGGCAGTACTTTCTATAAGGCATAACATATTGTAATCTACTACATTCACATTTATGAAGGGGTCTACAGAACTGATCTAAACCAATCTAAATACCTTCATGAAAACTCTCTTTAGGGAATTTAGAGACTATTTGGTTTGCTTTGACTTTAAGCAAAGAGGATATACCGGTGGAGATATTTAGACAGGCCTCCATTTAGACTCAGAATCCACAGAGTATCACCACTACATGCTTAGAATCCTTGTATTCTTTTTACAGTACCCTCATCTGTCTATTGATAGGCCAAGATACATTTGATCCTGTGTAGTAAAACTGTATAATGCAGCTTATTCTGGGCTGTATAAAAGAAAGCCACAGCAGACTTTGCAACATTACTGCAATGTTCAATATAATTAAAGTACTCTGCTGACACCCTTTATGCTGGCATCTTTAGTTCTAATATTGTGCAATCCATGAGTCTGCAGGTACATCATCATCTAGTGCCTATCTTAAGACAATTAGTTTGTACATCAATGTAAACAACCCAACCAGACAGGATTCAAAAGATGGCAGCAGCAGATAATACCCTCCAAACAAATGAATCTGCTGTCAAACAAAAACCTGCAACCATGTCAACGCAAAACACTGGAAAGCTTATCAGATACACTACACAGAAGTTATGAGTCCTCGAAACAGAATTCATGACGATACAGCCTATACTGTGACGCTGTTGTCGGTAGTCAAGATCGCCCTTCCTGGATTCACTATAATGTAGATTCACTCTAGAGCCTTTTCTTTCTAGACTCTTCTGATAGAGTTACATGAACTTCAATGTAAAACGATTTAAAAGGAGTGCAAGTTCTTGGAAGTCGAAAGAACCAAAGATGCCTCTTGCATAACAGACTTAACTAAATCCTAGCCAAGCAGCTAAATACAACGTTTAAATCATCAGTATTCTTGGAGTAGTCTCTAAGGACACATTTAAATCTATTAACTACTTAATAATCAACAAAACCAACTTGAAAAATAACCCAACATGGATATGATAGCAAGCTTTTTGTTGCTGAAGCTATAGCCTGTTTAATTAACCTAGTTAAGATAGTTTATATTATATAATGCAATACAGTTTAAGTAAATGATACCAGGTGAAGTAACTGTTGAAAAAAAAGAATCTACATAATTCATTTAAAATACTCAGAAACACTGCGGTTGCTGGAACAATCATAAAACTACTGAATGGTGGGAATGGCAGTCAGGAGGTCGCAATTCCAAGTGCTTGCTGCATTAATAGCAAAGCAAACAATACAGCTGAACAAAAATACAAACATAAATCAACACCCAAGCAAAGGCTATCTCTGTGCACATACAGGGAGCACAGGTTTTTAGCAGAGAGGGGATTCCAACCCCAGCTATGCCACATTTAGCACACTTAAAAATACAACAACAACAATAATAATAATAATAATAATAATAATAATAATAATAATAATAATAATAATATCAGTGTCGTGTGAGTTTAAACATGTTCTCCATTGTAATTCCACCTCTAAAAATCGTCCTGCATAAAACAAATCCACATGTGTATAAAGCAGTATAAAATACGGCACTGACATTTTTTCACAGGATGCATTTGCAATAAAAAACCCATGACACACTGCTTTTTGCACATGACAACACATAATGAATGGATACTCCCTGAATGTTCACTCCATTCCGTGAATGAGGATGGTGGAATAACAACACCAACAAAAGAGGTAGAGAGTTGTTTACAACTGTCCTGATTGGAAGCTGCATCTACTTGGCAACTAGCCGTAACTATGAACAACGTGATGTATAGAATATATCTTAATGACTCATGGTGGCAGTTTAATCTATATCCATATATGTTAATTCATTTTTTGAGTTAGAAATATATTTATACCCATCATAATTGCAGAAACAGGTTAATTGTATCACTCTTTATTTCTTCACAACTGTGTTCTCATATAGTATGGTAATATTCTTGGGATGGTGGATATTTTTTTATAACATACATATTTATTACATTTACTTTATTAGAATTGAAATTAAAATAATAAAATGGTATAACTGTGCACAGTACTTTGCACATACAGCATAATTCATATCAAAGCCTGAATTTCCGACATACAGATTTTTGACATTCTACTGCATTTCTTTTTAAATATAACATAATCTATAATCTAACAGATTAAAGGGCAACACATCTTAAAATAATTATTCACACAGTATCCTTGTTTGTGATTCACTGTGATGTCAGCCTGTATTTCACTGTGTTAGTAAAGTTTCATGGAAGCTTCAAACAGGCTCGACAGGTCCTCTTCTGTTTGAGGTCTTGGTGCCAGTTTGGTTACTCTTTCCTGTAAAATGTGCAATATAAAATATAAGGAATTCTGATTTTGCAGTCTTTATGCAAAAGCTGGATAAGCCTCTGAAATCAGCGAGGTGATTTAATCAGTTTTCTGAAATGATTAAATACTGCACAGCTGACAATGAGCTTTAGCCTCACTACGCCTGGAAACAAGACTCAGATTGCATAGCAGTCTGAGCCATTCCTGGTTTTACTATGAGTTTACTAAGACCCACACTGTGGCTAAATCAGGCTCATTTTAAAACCTGGAATGTGAAACTGCTATGCACTAGGAGTCTTATTTCCATCTCTGTAATCAAAGTAATGTTTTAAACTAGTGAACTACTTGCATACTTTTATTTCACCTTTCTAAATTATATAAATAAATATTCGCTTCATGAAAAATACACTTTTCACTGACAGTAGATTCATTACAATGTTCTCCTATGATATGTACTGTATTGTATTTACAATGGCAGGATTTACTATACTATACTGTGAACATGAGAGTATACTACTGTCCATTACATTCCCAGAGCAGTCTATACGTTATTTTCTGTACAGTGCACAGCGATTGTTCCTAGATAAAGCTCATTTGAATAAAGAACCCCTCTATTTTACCTGAGGTATGGTGCCTTTGACTAAGTCAGGAATATCTTCTTTAGTATAACCAATGGCGCTCAGGCCATCATCAACATTCAAATCAAACAAGAATTTCCGGAGAGTGTCTGCCAAAATCAGCCCAGCATCCTCCCGCTTTGCGTTGCGGACGTTGGTCCCTGCAAATGAAACAGAGGCCTGTCTGTGTAACATGGCAAGAAGGAAGTCAGCCCTGGACTTAATAACCACTGCCCCTCACACACTGCAGAAAAACAACTCTCCTCTCAAACACAGACTTAGCAAACAGCACTGCACATAGAAGCTGTAGAAAAAAGCAGCAATTAAAAATAAAGAACACACCTGCATTTACATTTAGTCATTGTTGTTCCTGTTAGAACAGAGCACTGCTTGATAAAGAACACCAGAAGTGCATGCGTGCGTGCATTAGATGACCTGCCAGGGGAAAAGAAGGCTACTTCATTTTAAACTGTGTAAACATAGACAGTCTACTTTCAAATAATATCACTCTCCTCTTTTTTTCCCTAGTATTTCACATAATTAATCTTTTAACATAAGATTCAATTAGCCTTGCTATCCTTATATGCGACCTAAAAAGTACTAAATGCCACCTGCGGTAAAGATAACCGATTAATTGTTGCATTTTATGCTGTGTTATCATTAAATAACCGCACATGGTTACAATAGTATTTGTTATTTGGTACTTTTTCAAATCTGCTATATGGACAATAACACTATACTAAACATTTTTTCACAGGGTTCAAACTTTTTTTTATTGTATTCATTTTTTAAATTGAAAAATAATGATTGTGTGTGCCATTGTGAATAATCTAATTATTGCTAGTACATCTGCCAACATTCTCAAACTTATGTTATCCTTAAAAGTCCTTCAAAAGAACTTGCCTAGTATTTCAGCTGCTTCAAGGTGACGTTCAGGACACATGGATCCTGTGAAAGTGAACACTGCCGGAGCAGTGAGAACTACTGATAGGCCATGAGGCTGCAGGGGAAACACAGGGGGGAAAGGTTCAAGTGATTGTACTGTATTTAACAAAATAGTTCCAGAAAATGTGTCCGCCACGTACATCTATTCATTATATAGGTCTCAAATGTGCAGTTTTAAAAGAAACACATGCTATACAGTAGCAGTACTGTATTTCTATTTCGAAACATAATATGTGGTACTACACTTAAAGTTAAAGAAAACTCTGTTTGGAAGCCAGGATTTTAGACTGTCCTGTACATCCTGTCTTGTACTTACTGTACTTCATTCCAACTGGAGAGTTTTCCCCACCCCCTCACTGGCTTCTTGCCTGTCAGTAACCAATCAGCTGCTTCTAACTGAGAGCATGCAGTCAGTAACATGCTTTGACCCAGAAGACACTGCCGAGGTGAAATGACCCAGGAAGTACAAGTGCAAACAGATAACTCAAGAAAAAAGGTAACAGATCAAAATGTATGTAGCTAACGAAAGTGGAAAATGGCCAACATTTTTGGAAATTATTTTGTTGGCAACAATACTTTACCAACTACAAACTGTAAGAAATGATATATTTACAGAAGAATTAAAAAACTGTAACACCAGCCCATATATACTACATTATATAAAAAATGCAAAAAAAACAAACAGAACACACATACATACCACCAAAGGATGATTCACATTATAGTCCTGAGCTCTGTAGGTCTTAACAAGTCCAGCTATAGGGTATGACATTCCATGGCTAAATAAAATAAAAATAAAAAAGTTTTAACTCTATTTCTTATTATAGCAACAAAACATAGAAAAGGTATATTTTTGGATAGAAATGTCCCTTGGGAGTTATTATGGCTTTAAGATGAACTGAAACTATTCTCTTAGTTACCCAGAAGCACAGTGTTATAACAGGGTTACATTAATAAAAATAAAATAAAAAAAATAAGTGGAAAAAACACTTAATTCGGTACCTTCCTCGGTGTGGTATATTTAGGGTGTGCTCGAGAGAACAGTCTACCAAGGGGATAAAATCTAAAGCATGGTCAAGACTTTTAAACTAGTGACTGTCTCCAAGCAGAGTTGATGCCTCCTGTAATTACAGTAATTGTATGAGTGCTTTTATATTTACTTTAAGGTCCTGATGGCCACGTGCCACTTCAGCACTTTAACTGAATCAGTCACATGGTGACAGTCGTTACGCTGTAAATGGGAGCCTTTTATGACTTCCCTCTATATCAAATGTAATGAAAGTAAATCAGCAAAGACATCCCACTTGTCATATAATATATATATATATATATATATATATATATATATATATATATATATAAAACACACACACACAGTGCCTATAGAAAGTCTACACCCCCTTTCAAAATGTTCACCTTTTGTTGCCTTATAGCCTGGAATTAAAAAGCATACATTTTTTTTTTTCATTTATCTACACATCCTACCCCACAACTTCCAAGTGAAAAAAATATTCTAGAAATTTGTAGAAAATTAATTAAAAATAAAAACTGAAATAGATTGGTTGGATAAGTGTCCACACCCCTTGTAATAGCAATCCTAAATTAGCTCAGGTGTAACCAAGCACCTTCAAAATCACATGCCAAGTCAAGTGGCCTCCAACTGTGTTAAATTGTAGTGATTCACATGATTTCAGTATACATTCAGCAGTTCCTGTAGGTTCCCTCTTCTGAGCAGTACATTTCAAAGCAAAGCAAAGACTCAACAGTGAGCACCAATGTGGTTTCAAAAGAACTCCGGGACAAAGTTGTTGAAAGGCACAGATCAGGGGATGGGTATAAAAAAAATATCAAAGGCGCTGAATAGCCCTTGAAGCACGGTCAAGACGATTATTAAGAAGTGGAAGGTGTATGGCACCACCAAGACCATGCGTAGATCAGACTGTCCCGCCAAACAAAATGACCGAGCAAGGAGACTGATCAGAGAGGTTACCAAGAGGCCAATGGCAACTTTGCAAGAGCTACAGGCTTTTATGGCCAAGACTGGTCAAAGTGTGCATGTGACAACAATATCCCAAGCACTCTACAAAAACTGCATGTATGGTAGGGTGGCAAGAAGGAAGCCATTACTCAAGAAAGCCCACCATACTTCCCATTTGAAGTATGTTAAAAAACACTTTTTCTGTAGCCATGTGGCAAAAAGTTTTGTGGTCTGACGAAACTAAAAGGGAACTTTTTGGCCTAAATGCAAAGCGTTATGTTTGCCGCAAACCCAACACAGCGCATCACCCAAGGAACACCATCCCTGATGTGAAGCATGGTGGAAGCAGCATCATGTTATGAGGATGTTTCTCATCACTTGTCAGGATAGAAGGGAAAATGAATGGAGCAAAGTACAGAGAAGTCCTTTAGGAAAACCTGCTGTCCTCTGCAAGAAAGCTGAAACTGGGACGGAAGTTCACCTTCCAGCATGACAATGACCCAAAGCACACAGCCAAAGTTACACAGGATTGGTTAACGAACAAAAAAGGTAAAATGTCCTTGAGTGACCCAGTCAGAGTCCCGACCTAAATCCAAATAAAAAAATGAGTGACTTGAAGATTTCTGTCCATCAACGCTCCCCAAGGAACTTGACACAGCTTGAACAGTTTTGTAAAGAATGGTCAAATATTGCCAAATCTAGGTGTGCAAAGTTAGTAGAGACCTATCCCAACAGACTCACAGCTGTAATTGATGCCAAAGGTGCTTCCACCAAGTATTAACTCAGGGGCGTGCAGACTTATCCAATTATGAGCTTTCAGTTTTGTATTTTTAATATATAATTTTTTTTCACAATAAAAACTTTTTTCCCCCCTTACCAGTGTGAAGTACGGTGTGTAGATAAGTAGAAAAAATCCTCATTTAAATGCATGAAACTCTGAAGCACTGACACAACAAATTGTGAAAAAGTTAAAGGGGGTGTAAACTTTCTATAGGCATTATATATATTATATATATCCTTAAAAATAAGTTAAAGATGATTTACCAGAGGTGAACTCCAGCGTTTCCAAATCCGATTCCTGCAAACACACTTGCCAAGTGCATGCTAGACCTGGCCTCCAGATCATCAGCATTCCTCACAGCTCTGCAAATAATTTAGCAACCGGAAACGAGAGGTTCAGTGGCAACTTTAAAGACTGTAGGCAGCTTTTACACATCGAAGATGGTAGCTATCTTCAGAACAAAGTGTTTACATTAACAGCATAACAAACACACTATACGTTGCTTTCTATGCTGCAACACAGCAAGGGGATGTCACTTATAACCCCCCAGTGTATTAGCAGGAGTATGCCTACCTGTAGTGCGGGTAGCAGCTTTCAAGAGGGGGCTTGACTCACTCAGTAATATTAGAGGTGGGTGGCAGGCACACGAAAGGTCAAATATAGAACACGTTGTTGAACACATACCGTTTCATATATCTTGCCACAATATTGAGTGCATGCTTGGACCAGACATCGCTAATAGGATTGCTTCCCTGATACGCAGGCCGGTAGATTGGGTTTGAAGGACAAGGACTGCGCATGTTGTATGGAAGAGCAGTGTAGGATTCCAAAGCATGGCTGAGGGGGGGGGGAGAGAAAGGAGAATTCTGAGACATAGCAATCTGGAAAGTTACAAACTAACTTCATTCAGGCACCTTAAAAACCTCCCTGTCACCCGCAGGAAATCGTTTTCTAAATTGTGTTTACAAAACTTCCAACAGAAAGCTTAACTGAAGAAACATAAACAATTCTGGCAGGCACAATTGCAGTAACTCATTCTGTGAGGTAATATGAAGAACAAATGTCCCACCCATTCTGCATTGGTACTAAATGGGTAGCATTTGGGATACTACTAAATTTTTGGATTAATCATTCACATTTTTTGCATGTTTCTGAAGATGGGATTGTTATCTATTCAGGGATAGTAATATGGTTAGGAACACATTTATTGTATTTACACCAAAGTGCAATTTGAACCAATATTTATTTATATATATATTTTTAAAGGAAAATAAAACTGTTAATGTCAAAAAAAAAAAAAAAAAAAAAAAAAAAAAAAAAAAAAAAAAAAAAAAAACAGCAACACCCGCTTGAGTTCTAAAATGACCATTCTGGGTTTAGTTTTATTTTCAGTTCCCAATAATTGGCGCAAATTTTACATTTAAAGATTGTGATACATTGAACCCTGAGCAGAGGGGGGGTCTGAGTGGGGTTACTGGGCAATAAAGTACTCTACCCGGTCAGTTTACATTCCTAGAAAACCGATTTTGGGGAAACGGCTTGCTCATTCAAAGGAGATGATATCTATTCATGGAATACAAATTTTGCTAAAAAGTAATGCATTTTTCATCTGATTGAGTACCTATTGGAGGGCAGTGTACTCTATGTTCTAGTTTATTCATAAGTATAAAAAAAAAGTTATGTTTAATTCCAACCAAGACATTATATATTTTCTGTATTTGCATTAACACTGGGACAAGAACAAATTCTTGTCCTAGTGATGATCCCACCTCCTGGATACAGGTTTGAGTCAGTTCCTTGTGCACATGCTCAACATAATAAAAAGTGGTTTCGCATTTTATGCTTGGTCTCTTTTTCCATCTGGCATAATTTGCATCAGGTCAAATGGCAACTTAATGCATATTAAAAGATCCACAATTGCACAATGTGACCTTAACAAGCAGGCAAACTGAACAAAAGCACATTACCAGGCACCTGTGAACCTCTTTATTGATTGGTTCATTAAAAACAAACCAAAAACATATTCATACAGGTCAAAAAGGTGGATTTAATTTCAACTGGCTTGCATGCTGCAAAATAATAATATTCTAACACGAATAAATGAATGCCCAACAAAAGTCTATGCAGACGGACTTAACAAATCACTACATATAGAAACAAAAGAATTAAGACAAATACTATAGAACATTTCCCATAAAAAATGCAAAGCTTTAGTTTAATCAAAATATGAATATGGTACATACCACAAGACATCAAATCCACTGTTAGCAGCGACTCTCTGTGGCATGTGCAGGGAATGCAAAGGATCTACCATGCCTAGTGTTGGCTTGATAGCTCTGCTGGCAATTCCTATATATTAGAAAAGTTGTCAATTATCACAGAGGCATTAGTTTAGTTTCAGCTGGGGGTGGGGGGGTCATGGCAGGAGTGGTGGCTTTTTACTTTTTTTTTTTTTTTATTTCGGGGGGAGGTTGAGGTGGGGTCGGGGCGCAAGGGTGGGGAGGGGGGGGTATGGCAGGAGTGGTGGCTGAATTTGTGGCACTGGGTTTTATGTGTAATGCTTTTGGTACCCTACATGTTTTTTTGAAAGTATAAAATGTGATGTTAATGTTACAGAAATCTAGAAACAATCAACTTGAGAGTGCCTGAGTAGTTAGTTCAAATTACCAAGTGTAGAATCATATCTGCACATTATTATTAATAACCTAAAGTGTTCCAGGAGAATAAGACAGCACCTCCAACCAACAGAGTGCTGCATGCTTTTGTACAGGTCCACATTGTGTTTTCTAACACGAATAGCAACCAAGTGGCAGGGGGGCCTACAGTACTGCAATACCTTGGGATAGGATTAATACAAAAACATTCTGAGGGCTCCGTTTCAGGGTTACTAGATTGTTTTTAGGAATGGTGGCAACTGACATACATACCTGTTTTTGCTTTCAGACTTTCAAAATCAAATATTGCCACCCCTGTTGTTTCACTTCCAGTACCAGCTGTAGTAGGCACTAGATAAAAAATACACAGAAAATCAATGTCTGGTTTCATAGTTTGGAAGGTTAAATTAAAGAAGAATCAAATACAGTAAACAGATAACTTGTGTAATGTAAAGAAGAGAGAGAGAGCGATAGAGAGCGAGAGCAAGAGAGAGAGAGAGAATGCTTTCATGTACCTGCAATGAAAGGTTTGAGCACACCAGTAACTGGCTTTCCTTTCCCAATGGGAGCGTTAACATAATCAAGGAAATCTGCTTTAGGATTGCAAGCATAGAGGTTGGCTGCTTTACAAGTGTCAATCACAGAGCCCCCTCCTACAGCCACGTAGGCATCAAACTGCCCCCTCTTAGCAAAATCTATAGCTTCCTTAAAACTGGAAACGGAAATAAACAGAACAATGGGTTAGGGGAATTGACAACAAATACAACCCAATAGCATATACAACGGCATAAAGGTAGTGTAACTATCAAATCGAATTCTGTATTCAGCCATGGTAGAACAGACTGAATAATAGCTTATCAATTAAAATAAGAACAGGGGACCTGCTGACTTGAATGCGAGTTGGGGGAATTTAGCCAGGCTAGTGTTTCATTGACCTGTATTGAGATTTAGCTGAGACCTAAGATTTTCACACATTTTCAGGCAACTGCTGAAGCAACTAATAGATTGTGACATTTTCACCATTTTGCTTGTATCAAGAACGTTGGGACGTTGTTGCTTTAACTCTTCACATGGTGAAAATTGTGTGAACATGTTCCCTAAAATCAGGCTGGGGGAGCGGCCTGATAACGCTGCCTGATGTTTCATGTGCTCTTCTTCAAAGAATGTCTGCATTGAAGCTCATTTTATTTTCTCATGCTTCTAAAATCTTACAGCTGTTACTGATGATAAAACACAAAGGACATTCTGCGGTTCTACAAATTGAAATTTAAACATAAAATTACCTGGCGTCAGTAGGTTCTACCCGCACTTTATCATAGAACTTAAAGTTAACGCCATGTTTTGCTAAAGAGTTGAAAACTGCTTTCACAGGAGGAAGTCGAGCAAGGTTCTTATCAGTCATCAGACAGACATTTCTGGCACCCAGATTCTGAAGATCCTTTAGGGGGAAAAAAAAACTGAACAGTCTACTATCAATGCAACTGGTTAAATCTGTTTTTAAATAAAGCTAGGCAAGGGTAGGTGCAATCTTCTGGCCTTACAGTACCTTTGAACTACACCTGCACAATAAATACATACAGTAACATACAGCTATGGCCAAAAGTTTTGCATCACATTAGAATGAACTAATTTTGCTTCATAAAGGTGAATGAAACCTGATGAATAATGTTACATTAACATGTTGAATTACATACAGCTTTGCAGTTTTCCCATATACTTTATGACAAACTAAAAAATAAAAAATGTGACATTTCAAAATCTAACCTGAAACACTATACCACTTTTACGGCTTCTGGTAGACTTCTGCGACATAATATGTCAGCAACATACATCCCCTGCCATGACTGTATTTAAAATTCTAGCTATCTGTATCAACAGTACAGAATAGTAGAGAATAAGCATTAGCAATGACATGTTTAATCACAATTGGATTATTTCCAAATTAATGCAAAATTGATTTTTTTAATAACATAAGATAAATAATTGTACTACTATACTATGTCTCCTGACAATTGGATAAGCGGATCGCCAAACATATGCAAAAACGTGACGTGTGAAATACGGACAGACAGACAGATATACCACCGCGTCCACCATACCCTCTTGTGTATGTATGTTACTGATATACAAAAAAGGAGTGTGAGGATAATAAAGGGAAAAGCATTAGAAACGGAAACACCCCATTGCATTTAAAATGGAAAAATTACCATGCCCACTTCCTTTGTAACTCCTTCTCCATATCTAATATTTGAACAGGCCATCTGAAAATACAAAAATGCCATGTAAATAACATTTTGTGACTGACAGCGAAACTTGAAATGTTTACATATCCATGATTTTTTGTAGTTACAATTTTCTTGTGGCCTGACTCTACAGGTGGTCTTAGTACTTAAACATAAAGACTTCAAGTATATCTTAAACTGTGTTGAGCAAATGAGTTCAGCTGAACTATGGAACTTTCAACTGCTTTTATATCTGACATATCAGGAAAATCATGGATCTGAATTTGAACACGTACACTGAAAGAAAAAACTAACTCTTAATGTTACTTATAATAAATAAGCAGAAAGTTTTAGGAAAATACGTTTTCTTTTTTACAAAACTTAATTTCAGTCAACCCCCGGTTCTTATTTTGATTTATCAGTTGGAACTTGGAATGAAACTCTATACCTCAAATGCGTAGTCAGTTGTTTTGCCACAGGAAATACCCTCTGGAGCTAAAACAGAAATCAGTCCATCATTATCAACTGCTACTTTTAATGCAGGTGGAATGTAAACTACACAAAACTACACAATGTTATGAATCATTTACTCAGAAGGACCAACTGAGTGTAACGAAGGCTCAAATCAAGTATTTCCTTTTCTTTTCTAGCATTAGTTATTACTAGTGCCCCTTATCGTTGCACTGAAAATATTCTGGTTCTGTGCTTGTTATTGTATCCTTAAATATCAAGCACAACACTATGTACATTTGTGGTACCTAACTACGTCACTTCCATGGCGTGGCAGCAATCAGGCTTGCTGGCACAGGTAAAACATACTGCTAAAGACCTGTTGTAGATAACAAGTTCTTTACGAACATTGCATTCATTTTAAACTTGCTTTAGAATGGCAATTCTTTCACCCTCTATCCACGAGCAGCTGTCTTGGACAGGTTTTTAAATGTAACTGCTTAACTTCTCTCTCACACACACACACACTTATTTTATATTTCTCTACTTTTTTTTTTTTTATATATTTCTGGATATTTTATACAAACAGCAATAATCTCACCTTTTCGACATCAAAAACATACAAAGGAAAAAAAAAAAAAAAACTACCTCGAGAAATGCCATGAGAATGTGCAGGGCATCTGCATCTGAAATGTATTAGGAAATTAACAAATATTCAACGTGTTTTGCCTTTTTTCGGTAGAGTCGATCACACATTCATACTGAGTGTCATTGACATCTAGCGTATATGGCATATGAATATGTAAAAATTTAAAACGTTATATATATATATATATATATATATATATATATATATATATATATATATATATATATATATATATATAGCGAATACATTGACACTGCTGTTTAATGTTGCAATGTTATTCATAAGCATAATTGTATTTATTTATATAGGTAGTAACCAAAAAACGAACTTGCATCAAATGGAAGGTAAATACAGTAATCTGGGTACTAAAATTAACACAGTATGTATGAGTAACAAAAACGTCTTTATGTTATAGTTTAACACTTTTTTATGTTTTTGTTGCTAAAACCATGTTAAATTTAATATAATTTATTCTAAACAGGTCAGCTTTTCAATATTACTCGGGACCGTACTGTATCTTGACATGTTTTTGAACAGTAACGTCTATGCTGACACCTGCTGGTTTGTGCTTGCATCGCGTTTATTTTTCCTGAATTCCAAAAACAAATGAAGGACTTTCGACTTTCAAAGCAAGGTGGGAACTTATTTTTGTTTTTGAATACCTACCATTGCCGATTGCTATATTAAACAAACCCTTCCCCAGTAAACATTCATGTTACCACTATTATATTCTTCACAAAACACTAACTAGGCTATTGTGTCTACATACAATATGTGCTGCAGACGTGGCATTATTTGCACAATACGTTTTATTTTTCAAGTTTTTATTACATTATTTACCTCGGGTGCAACAGTTTTAAGTGTAAACTTACGATGCTCTTTGCAGTTGCCTGAGTAAATGTACTGCTCTCTCCTGTCCAGCCATAGCTAATCAAACACAGTACTCACTAAACTTTGTATTTATGCTGATGCCAATCCGGGCATTGTGGGATACTGGAGGAGCAACATGATACAGAGCCCACGGCGCAGTTTATGAAACACGTAAAACATTGTATACCAACGCCAAATTGCTCAAAATCCTGATAGAATACACGTGACTTAGTTTCACTAGTATCTTGTTATTTTTTAATACTGCGCTGACCTAAGTACGCATTGTTTGTCCATTTTGGAGTTTACCATGCTTTACTTGTTAGAAATGTGTGCCTGTACCTTTAACACATCTTGTGACATGCTGCTTTACTGAACCTGGGCTAGGTGAATGAGGCAGTTTAAACACAACTACTAAATCAATGCGAAATTTGAATGCAAATTACAATGATTTATTCATGAACATTTCATTTTAAAAAACGACTTGTAATGGTTAACATGGCTGTGTACAAAACGATCAACATACACTTTGCTCTGACATGACACAGCACAGCATATTGTGAAACATCAAATCCTGCAGTACACTCAGAAGCACACTGACTGAAAGTCTTACATTTATACCATAAACACAATGTGATTGCATCTTTTACTTCTATAACAAGTACAGCTAGCAACATGGAAAGATTATGTACTGTTAAATTATTCAGCATGACCGAGAAAGGTACAAGGATTGACCAAGACTATGTATTTCATAATATTACAATGTCTGACAAGCTTATTACTGTCTCGCGTCAGTATGCATACACTCTGTAACAAGTCCAAAGTGACAATATTTTTTGGAAAACCGCTAAATAATGCAACTAGTTATCACATGTAGTGATACAGTCCTTGGCACATGTAAACGGCTGGTATCGGGGATTTTTTTACTCGTTATCGTTTTCCTTGCTTCATGCGTGGTTTTCTATTCTTGCCTCCCCCTGGTCCGCCTTTACTGTTGCCGCCGCCACTGCCTCCCCCTGGTCCTCCTTTTTTACCCTTCCCCTTGGCCTTCCCTTTCCCAGAGAAGTTACCCTTACGACCCTTTTTACCGGGCGACTTTCTCTTCTGAAACCCGGACTGACGATCCTCTTCTCTCATCTGCTTGTTCACTGCTTTGGTGATGTCAATTCTGGGCTTCTTGCTGTCCATAATGTTTAACAGATCCAGCTGCTTCTGTTTCTCGGCAGAGAAATCGCCTATAAGCGGCTCAAACTTTCTCTTTTTGCCCATGTTCTTGGGCGTTTTCTCCTTGGGAAGGTTGCCTTGAAATTTACCCACGGAGGCCGTGGAGTGTTTAGCAACATGAATAGCTTTGCCCAGCTCTGTTTTTGACTGCTGTTCAGTAGGTGCAAGTCCCACACCGGGAACTTTAATCTTTTGTCCCCTGGCGATGTTCCGTAGTCGGTTCAGTTCGTTCTTTGCCACCCTTTCCTTCTTGGCTTTGATGCGTTTGCTGAACTGGTCCTCATTCGGGTCGGCAGTCTCCGGCACCTCGATCAGCCACTCTTTGGTATCATCATTGGCTCGCTTGTAGCCCCATCGCCTTTTCCACTCCTTGTGCACGTCGTCCCACACCAAGTTGGTTTTCTTTTTCTTCTGAATCCCTTTTAGTTTGGCGAATTCCTCCCACTTAGTAGAAGGCCTGGGTTTAGGGACAGGTTTCTCTCTCGGCAGGCGGGTAGTGGGCTCGGGTAGTTTAGCCACAATCACCTCCTCGACCCTCTCCGTCGGCAGTTTCCAGAGCTCGTTGATGAGCAGCTGCGTGTTGTCCCGGGCCAGAGAGCGCAGGAACTCATCTTTATTCAGTTTTCTGAACTCTCGGATGTTCGGAGGGTTTTTATCGAAAGCGAACAAGTTCCCTGGATCAAATTCGAGCTCCTGTTCTTTGTGGACAGAAATACTTTTGAGTTTTTCAACCTCCTCTCTCTCCGCTTTGGCGAGCACGTCTTCAATACTGCATGCTGCCATCTTGGACTCTCAGTGAAAGGAAGCACGTTGAAAAGTGAAGGGGGTTAAGATAATTATTTCCGGGGCGATTGATCACCCACCCATCCACGCCATTCTTGAGGTCGCCGCCAGGTGGTGACATGTAGTTAGATTTAAAAGTTTGAAAGCTCTCCGTAATAATAAAAACGTAATATTTTACAATAGACCATGCTTGACATCATGGTATTAAGGTTTCCGGTCAGTATAATTGTTCCATGTTAAGTTGCCATACTTTTATAATGCTTGCTTTTTTTCTTCTTCAGAGTCTTACATAAACAGTTTTATCGTTATACAAATTAAAAGGGGATAAACCTTTTTTTTTTGATGGATTCAGTAATTTATGATTTGTGGATTAGCATTTTATCTGTGAGAATTAAAAGTAATTATGCACAAACCCATACTTAGGAAGGAACATTATGTGTTGTGTAGATAGTGAGAAGTGGAAACAGTGCAATATGACCTCCTGTGATATCTGAGTTTATGTATGTTATAATAGCTGAGTTATAGAATTGACTTTTTCTGTTCTCTGCACTTAGCAACATAATGCAGCAGACGCTTCACTAACTTATCCCAACCAGACTCCCCAAATGTATTATTTAAATAAAACATTCTAATTAAATAAAAAATGTAATTTGAAAATAATCTAATGCAATTAATGAATTCATGAGTGTACTGTAGGCTTTGCTATAAAGGTATCACACTGTAACACGAATGCTGGTGATTTATGGCTGTCTTCACAGCAGTCTGTGTGAACTGGGGTACACATAACAACATCTATACCTGCAACTGGCAGTGATCCTGAGGTACTCTGGCAGATTGACAAGGAAGGTGAAGCTGCCCTTGAGTCAAGTAACCTATGTACTTTTCAGATCTCCAGGATACAGCATTACCTGTGCCACATTAATCATTACAATTGCTAATGATTACATGACAAGACACCTATACTTCCCCCCAAAACCACTGAATTTACCATCTGCAGTTTTTAATTTTCTTTAAACATAATATTATAGTTTAGAAAAGGAGATTTTACTTTATTGTTTTTCTTCTACTTAGTTTCTTTTTTTTGCCGTTTTGTTCATAAATAATAATAATAAATAATAATAATAAATAATAATAATAATAATAAAATAAATATAATTTAAGTACGGGTAATTTAACATAAGGAAGCTCAGCTTAACATATAGATTTACTTTGGCATCACGAATCAGTCGTATTAGTGGGGATTTCTGAGAAAACAGTGTTATGAAATCTATAGACTAGAGAACACCTTTTATTCAGATAGCCAGGAATTAAACTTTTTTTTTTTTACATTTAAACAAACAAAAAAATATTCTCTGTACTGCTGTGCAGGTAATTGCTCGTAAACTAAAAATTTGCAGTATTTAGCTAATAGTCATATTTGCCAAGGCAAGCCCTGTACATGCCAACGTTGCTTTTTCATGTGGCACCTACAATAATTCATATTTGTAATGTATTGGACAGAAAACCATGTGTGACGGGGTAACCCTGCCCCGTGGTGTATTTGGTTTATTTGTATAGTGTGGGTTATGTAGCACAGGTGATTTAAAATGTATGATTGGTATGTGGGCACAGGGAAGTCACAATTGCTTCATGTGCAGACTGTGCCGAGGCCAGACTGAATGATTAGCAATCAAGTCCCGGCACAACTGTCAGCATTGCTGCTGCCAGCATTGCCAGTGGCAGCATTTCAGGTGCTGGGATAAACCATTTGTTTTATTTTATAAATCTGTGCAGCAGAGGCTTTCAATAACCACACTGTCCGGCGTTTTCCTGGTCTGACGTCACCGCACAAACTATCTGTGACACCATGTTACAAACCTGGCCAATGACAGTTATGTAAAGTGATAAAATAAACACCTGTGGCATATAGTGTAGAAGCCAGTCAGACTGATTAATGATTGTAATCATTGAGGAATGGCCACATAACCCTCCCTCCCACAAACTCCTGACACCCTTCCCATGTTGAATCAATGTGATGTATGCCTGTTAAACTTACATACACTTCTCCATAAAACGACTTGACACAATGTATCTAAATCAAGCAGTACTGGTACTGTACATATAGATTCAACTTTTATATTCTTCATACACAGTCACAGACAAAAGCAATAGTGCCCTACACAGTATAAGACCATTCAAGAAAGCATATTAAATACGAGTATTTAGTGAAAATTAGCTACTCATTAATATGACAAAGACCAAAATACACAATTTCTGGTAGTTTAACAAGTAATCTTTTTGATGAAGATTATTTGTAAAATTATTAGAACTTGTTCATCTTGCTTTTTGGTTTTATTAAAAGGTGGTTAAAATTTATTAAATGCTTGTCCGTGATCTGTTACCTTGAATTATGGTATAATAAGTGTAGGGTGCCAGTCCTTTCTTTTTTATTGCATTTTTCTTGTCAATTACATTTCTAATTGGTTTTCAGTAAATACAAAATGAACCCTTTATAAATAAAATGTTAATAAAAAGAAACAGTAAAGTTAACAAATTGCCTTCAGTTTCTTCAAAACAATATGAGTTCATTATATAGACAGTAAACACATTGATACAATACTAATATATTTATAAAAGCATTTGGGAAAATGAAGAATAGGTTAATAATAGAAATTATGTTTTTTTTTTTTTTTTTTTTTTTCCTTCTTGAAACTAGGAGACCAACCAGTTTACAAGGCATTCACAGCACTAATGTCAGGGAGAAAAAATTGCTTTCATTACATTCCAAGTGTTATATTGGAAATGACGTCAGGACTCCCTTCGCAGCGCCTCGCTAGTTTGAGCTCTGTTGGTTGAGCGAGTATTAGACGTGCTTTGCAGAGGGGTTTCTAATGCCTCTCACAGCAAGCAGAAATTCAGAAAATAGAATAACAGCCCAAACAATTTCAACCACAGCTATCAGTGCTGTGTGCAGGCAAGATTCACTCACTCCCCTTGTTTTATACACTGAAAGCCATTCCTTTCTTCAACAGAACATCTGGGTCTGAAATACCTATTTACAATTGGTGCAATTTTATAGTTTTACAGAGAGAGAAAGAGAAAAGATGAAACTCAATGATGACTCAAAAGCATGTGAAAAAAAAGCCCCATTGAAAATATACTTGCCCATCTTTTCTCTTATATCATTGTAAAGTTATTTTCATACAGTGCTGTATGTCGCAGTAGCACTTTTAAGGTAATGCCACATGGAATGCAAGTTGAGTCATACATACAAATGTTTGCTGATTTAAATCCTGGTCAGGGCTCACACAGCGCTGCTCCTCAGCGTTGGGGAAGTTAATAAGGGGGCTCAGTAAGTCTACCGTGGAAAAAATATTAAGTTAAAAAGTACCAGTATTTTTTTCTTGTAAAAAGTTAAAATATCTGTTCTTAACAAAATGCTGTTTTCTTGTGTTACTGTAATTACAGGACCCCACTTGAACCTTATACTTGTGCTCCAAATAGCACATAGAAAACGGTCTAATCATGTGTAACCCAAAAACTAAATGGGGAGCATGCTTGAAGCATTGTTGCAGGCTAACAACTGGGCTTTACCCACTGGGAGTCAGAGAACAAAGGGGCTTGTGAGAATGTTATTATGTTACTGATGGCTGACATGTAAAATAATTTACCACGGAAATAACAACTTTATTTAACCCTGTAGGACAAACTAACATGTTTAACAGGCAGCCATGGGCTCAAGCCTGTCATTCACTATCACTTCGAAAATAACTAAATGGAATAAAGCCCCAAGCCACCAGAAAACGCACTCAATGTCTGATGATCTTTTGTGACAGGTTTCATTTGGGTTCAAGGATTTTATGATGAGAAATGTTCACGAAACTTTGAGTATCAAGAATACTGGATATGCTCACTGAAGTAAGCGATAATCAAAAAACTTGATCTACTCCGCGAAGATTCTTATAGTTTTGTGATTGAATTTAGAAATGAGGCTTGATATTTGTACTAAGATGTGCAATTAGGCCAGGGATATCAGTGAATTTATGGCACTAAGGGTTTTAGTTGAAAAACAAGATGTATGCATATATTATTTCTGTGATGTGAGTGCTGTTATTGCTCATTTTATTTTGATACATTGGGCTCAATTTTGATAAATGCGAAATCAAGAGAGCTTGCATTGCAATTCAGCAAGCGCTGGATTAGCACCAGCCAATCCATGGAAAGTAGGAGGCAGAAAGGGTTAGAAAATAAGGAGCAAATGACTTTCTCTATTACTGTGCATGCATTTGATGTGATTTTCTTATAGACACTGCTGTGCAAAAGTCTTAGACATCTTGCTTTTTTCTACTCTGATGCATTATGAGCATCAACAAGTTACTCAAAGCCTCCACTAGTGTTTTCTACTATTATAACAACCTTGACTTGCATAAAGAAGGAAACACATTGAGTAGAATAGCTCGCATCACTTGATTTTCAAGGTGTGGTATCTGACACATAATTAACAAGCACAGAGAAACATCACCTGAAACATCACCTTGTTATATATCTTTTTGGGTCTTCCAGTCCTGGATTTGTCAATTACAGATGATGTAAGTTGGGTTTGCTTGTTTTGGGCTTGTTTTGAAAGGCAGTGTCGCTTTCTTTTTCCGTCAGACTTGGCAACACTGGTAACCTGCCCCGTCTGTCTCACAGGAAGCCACTGATTCCTGAACACCTAATTTTGCTGTTGACAGGAGTTTGTGAAGGATACAGACCCTCACAATTCTCTTTGTTAAAAAAATGCCTCCTCTGAATGCCCATTTGTCTAATCTCCATTTGTGACCCCCTGGTCCTTGTTTCTTTTTTCAGGTCGAAAAAAGTCCCTAGGTTGACATTGTCAACACCTTTTAGAATTTTGAATGCTTGAATCAGGTCGCCGCGTAGTCTTCTTTGTTCAAGACTGAACACATTCAATTATTTTAACCTGTCTGCATATGACATGCCTTTTAAACCCAGAATAATTCTGCATATGACATGCCTTTTAAACCCGGAATAATTCTGGTCACTCTTTTTGCACTCTTTCTAGAACAGCAATATCATTTTTGTAGTGAGGTGACCAGAACTGAACACAATATTCTAGATGAGGTCTTACTAATGCACTGTACAATTTTAATAATTACTTCCCTTGATTTAAATTCAACACTTTTCACACTATAGCCAAACATGTTCTTCACAATGCTTTACCTATCTGCTATACTATACTGTTACTTGTACTTGTATTCTACAACACTTCAGAACATGAAAAGCACAAAAGTATGATGCAAAAGTAAAGTTTTATGTGAGAGTAGGTTCTCAAAAGGGATTTTCTCCATATTGTGATTTACACAACTATTTCTGAAAGGTAAAAACACCAGTAACAATTCTAAAACAAATAATATACAACTCCTTAAAAGCCCCTAATTAAATCTATATTCTCTCTATACATTTGTCCATTCATGTTTCTACTGTATCTAGGTACTTGTGTGTCCATGGCTCTGTTCCATTGTTACAAGCACACAATTTTCCATCTGTATCAATCCAAAAAAAGAGACACTTTGTATTTTCTGGAAGCACAGTATATATGTGCATTGATCTGACATAGCCTATTAGTAGGTTTTACGAACCATTATTCAGCGTTGACCATTCCAGTCGTCGATAACCATTACATTTAATCCATTGAACAGAATAGAACATCTGGTGTTCAGTAAGGCGCTGACTCTGTGAACAATGTCATTGCATTTTGAAAGTATAATACATACAATGCAAAACAAAAGCAGAATTAAAATAAACAGCCCACATAATTTGAGTGGTCATTTCATGCCATCAATACTGAACAGTGGCCCCACAAATCAGAATAAAATAACTCATCTGCTACATGTTGTTTGGGCTCTCCAAGTGCACAGACATGTAGGTGACTAATGTCTTGGTGGTTGGAACAACCACTTTTTATCAACATGTTTTGTTTGTTGCTTACATCACTCAACCACTGTTTAATGTTAACATATTCACCAAAATGTTCTGCTTATTGCATGCTGAACCACTGAAAATGTTCTTATATTAAGTGATATAATGTAATTAAAAAAAAAAAAAATGTTTGGAGCGTGATAGGATAGGAAGTCAACCATGCAACAGAAACAAACGGGAATCAGATGTAAAGGGTGTATGAAGGAATCCAAAGGATAACTCAACTCTTCTGCACCTCATTGAGTTCATGTCTGAGAGGATTGAGGAAGTCTTAAAACACAATGGAATGTACTGCAAATACTACATACTATTATTATGGCTTCTTGTAGACAATTGAAATATAATTTCATCGTTTCTTTCATTACATGATGTTAAATAAAAGGGCTAAATTATGTTCACATAATTTTTTATTTTATTTTATAATTGTCTCAACTATAAAATTCTATGGTAATGCAAAACTTTTGGCCATAGAAAAAGAAAAACATATAATTATAGTTGAATTAAACAATCAGAAACAAAATTAATACTGAAGAGTTATTGTATCTGTTATTGGATTTATAATTGTTTTATATAACACGGTGCCACCTGCAAACATAATAATACTGGTATTTTCTGAAAAACAAATAGTTGCCAAATCATTAATATACAAAATATCGTAAATAGTAAAGGGACCAAGATAATTTATTGTATTCAGCTGCTGAATTACAGCCCTACTAGAGTAATTAACTTTGGCA
This sequence comes from Polyodon spathula, assembly GCF_017654505.1. NCBI lineage: Eukaryota > Metazoa > Chordata > Actinopteri > Acipenseriformes > Polyodontidae > Polyodon > Polyodon spathula. The sequence continues at coordinate 23,855,440 of NC_054537.1, read as the reverse complement.
TTCATTAACATTAAAAGGATATTAGACTTGCAGATTGACAAGACATTCTGCTCATGTTATTAACTTTAAATCATCTGATCATCTTTTGTCTTTGTCACACTGTCTGGGTTCTCTATATACCTGCAGCAAGGGAGTTCCAACTGCAGAACCTTTATGACATTGAGAAACATATGCAAGACTATGAGTCCTGAATATTGTATGATTGGGATCCCTGTCCTTCACGCAGGAGAGAGATGGTCCTGTTAGATATGTAGAACGAATATGCTGCAGAACTCGGATCTTCAGTACAAAAAATGCAAACTACCTGTATGATGAAGCTGCTTGCGAATAACTAGACAGCTGTGCAGATCTATGGCATTGTAACAGAGCACCTCACTCTAAGGTTTTTGTCTATCTTGTTTGACTATGTTGTATAACAATTCTTCCTAGTTCTCATTTCCCAAAGACCACACAGTAACTTAAACAGCAGCAGTAAATCACACAGGTTACACTTAAAGCAGGGATGGCCATAAATCATTACCATCCAACAATTATTGAGACTGATGAGTAAATGTTGAACAACTGCCAGTTGTTTACCATTTTATGTCCCCTGAATAGATAAGCATAAAATGTCTTACCTGTCTTGGCAGTCATCATTGCAGAACCCCACTTGGTGGTAAAACAAAAAAGAAATGCCCCATCCAGTCCCTATAGTTCCAAATAACAATATTCAAATTTCTAGATACCTGTAACCTGTTACAAGTTAATTGGTAAGCCATGTGGAGCATAATGGTTAACCATGATATATTAGGGTTGACCATGGTAAGTTCAATAGTACATTTAATGAAAATACATTTGAGGATATGTGGGATTTATATACAATACATTGTACATGAAAGGAACTTTTTAAACACAGATAGGCATACTCCCCTTCAGCACTTCTGATAAGCTGATTATTGTGTGTTCTATGCATTGAAAAAATATAAATTATGTGTAAAGAATATGCATCGCATTTTGCTGCATAGCTTGAGTTCGCATGTTTAAATCAAGCTTCTTGTACTACCTTGGTTGACCAATAAGACCAATATGACCAATAAGACCAATAAGTATGAGTTTTCAGTTAAAAAAAAAAGAAACAAAAAACCTACAGTTGAATCCACAGACTTGCAATGCTTGTTTGTGACTGGTGGATAAACCACTCAACTGATTTCTCGGTGCCATCTAACCTATTAAAGTTTTGGAAGGTTATCTATGTAATACTGTAAATACAATATTCTGTTTTTGGAGACTCAGGGTGCTTTACATTGCTATGACAAGAAGATCAATAAGGAGTAAATATTATCATTTCATTTTTCATTAATGAAGTATTGGTACAGTTAAAAGTGTTACAGTGTTTTTAAATTTGTAGGGAGCATGTTGATCTGGAAAGGATGAGCACAAGAAACTAAGAAAGGAAGATTTACAGGAGACTCGGTGAACACAGTAGTTAACTATATTGAGAGTAGCAACTTCTCTGACTATAATATTGTAACAATTTCGGTTAACGCAGGCAGGCACATCACACAGGGCGAGGCAATCCACACGCATATGGAGGGCGGGCGCAAACCTGGGACCTCTCGCACTAAAGCATAGTGCCTTTGCAAGGAGCGTATATCAGTCTTATGTCTTCGTCTGTGATTACGTCACCTACCAGCCCTGCTGCTGCCTTCCTCCGTGAACACAACACACTCCCCTGCCAGCGTGAAGTCCGCCCCAGACTTGCTCACCAGACTACAGTCCGATGGGTGAGTGCCAGACTACCTGCATCCCACCCCTCACACCAATGTAGTGACCTCGGTTAACGCAGGCAGGTGCATCACACCGGGCGAGGAACACAGGCGGAGGGCGGGCGTGAACCAGGGACCTGCTCCTTTGCACCGAACCGGCTCCTTTGCAAGGAGCATATATCAGGCTTATGCCTTTGTATGTGATTACATCACCTACCAGCCCTGCTGCTGCCTTCCCCCGTGCACGCTACAATATATTTAAGGCACGACTAAATGGCTGCAAAAAAGACTTTTTTCAGGTGGAAAAGAAGGAAAGCCATATGTATAGGGTTTATTGAAAGTACTCATAACTTCATGGTAATGTTGCATTTTACTCACCCAAAATACATCTTACTCACATAGTGTATAGATTGGAGAGTAAATTACTTAATGACTCAAAACCTTATCTGGAGCACTGCTCCCCTTATTTAGTGAAGTTTGTACTGTTGTACCATTTGTTTAAAGCATGATAGCAGATATAGACACCTGTTAAATAATTTAACCCTATTCATACTGTAAAGACTTTGTAAAAGTCAAACTATCATATGTGTCTACTGGGCAGAAATGTCTCCCAGACACCTTTTCTTTAACACCTTTTGACTTGTGATGCCTCCAATGAGCAAGTAAAACTGTGATCTATGAATCATTTAATGGTAGATGTCAGATAAATAGATGGTACTATATTTGGCAGTCAGCTGCCCTGTACTCTGGCGAACATGTTTTTGATGACCTATCATAACCTGGAGAAAATAATATTTACTGCTACAAAGCACAGTTATAATACAACACTGTGCTGTCAGTAGAAAACACTGACAGCTGTTTATCACGTTGATGTTAGTTGTTTTCTTCTTGAACAAATACAAATAAAACTGCCCACATTGCTATGAAATAAAAGTTGTATCAGTCCCATTTAAGATGCGATCATGATTACATTATTTTAGCACACTGTTCATGAATCCTTTGCAAGGAAGTAACACACACACACACAATGTAAAAGTCTAGAAAATCAAGAGATGACATAGCAAATGACATCACTGTGAGGAACGTTTTTTTTTTTTTTTCCATATTATGGCATTTTTAGACCAGCCGCTGTTTAAATCAGTTGAGCAGCCTCTTTGTGAAGCAGGTCTGACCTTTTTGTACAGTGGTAACTATCAATAACTGTCAATAAGCATGTGTTCACAGTTCAAACCTTTGTGGTAACAAGACTGACGGTCAAGGCAGACCACGGCAGGACACGGCAGCTACTGTAAAAAGTTTATGAATTAAGGTAACCATGGAATTGACTATGAGACAAGACCATGTTTCAAATTTCAACACTGCTTACCATTTATTAGTTCCAAATCCCCACATTACATTCTACATTGAACGATATTGTTTAGGTACAATAAGTGCCACTAGTATTAACAATTGAGTATTTTCTTTCTACTTGCAGTTGTATTTCTTATTTTCAATGGTAAGTTCATTGTCACTACATAGAACACAGACAAAAGACAAAACAAAACAGATTTTTTTTTTACCACCTTTATATCTTTGTGTTGACATGCAACTAGACATTGCGTAAACAGTGTCATTTTGGGTAATCTATTTGCATATTTTGCTTCAAAATACAATAGTTATTTTTAAATGTGGGTCATGGATGACAAAGTAGAGCTAATTTGGAGACACAAAATCAAAGTGTGCAACATCCCACATTTAACTGAGAACACGTCAGAAAAGGTTACAACACTGCATAAATTGTATAAATTGCTGGAATAAATTAAATACCTATTTTTCATGCGCAATTTAGCTGTGAAAGCAGCCCTGTCAACCTAATGTCAGAAACCCCAAAATGTATAAGCAATTTAGTTAATTTAGCATTTTACTTTTATACAGTAAGTACATTTACAGAAAGAAAGGCATCACTTTGCAAAAATGACTATATGATTTAAATTAATAATTTATCTTAGAAACTAGGAATGCATTCACCAAGAGAGCTGGCTTGGTCCTAGTATTTTAGAGCTTGAATTGTGTTGTCGAAGTTCATATAAAATGAATGTTTTAATGTAGCTGATGATTACCCGCTTTGACAATTAATGATGCACAGTCATGATGTGCTGAACATTTTATTGACTGAATTGAATGGCAATCACATGGTTTAAATGTATGTTGATTGATATTTGGGTAGTTCTAATATATTATTACTGGACTTAATTAGTTAATTAACCAATGCTTTTCCACATGCTGTTATTTACCAATTAAAAAAGTCAAGATTAAACCCACCAAAATAAACTGCATGGGTAGGAAATGGAAGCAAATGAATTAAAAAAAATCCCCATTTGCTGTTTATACAGTTCTGTATATGGCTGTAACGGGATGATTACCATGTTATTTGAACATTATTTCTAGGACATGGTGAATCCATTAAAATGAGGTAAGCTAAGAAATGTTGTACTATTGGTAATTTGAATCATTGAACATGGGGTGTTATCTACAGAAGACCAGGATTAAAAGTAGGATACCAGATCTAAATAGAGATAACCCATTCTGAAGGCCAGGGAACGAAAAAAAAATGCCATCTCAGACAATTCAAACAATGCTCATAGCTTTGACGTCTCAGTTGGTAATAACAATATTAAATCTACCCCACTCCAGCAAAGGAAGTGGCAGATGGTTATTCTGGATGTAACTGTTTCAAAGCTTTTATCCTTCTATATCATTAACACTGAAGAGTTCAGAAGTAGTTTTTTTTCAGGCTGTCATTTTGCATAGAGAGTTTCTTTAATAATCCAAATGATTAGGCTGTTTTTTTTGGTTCTGTTTTTTTTTTTTTTTTGTTTAATTTAAATTTAGTTATCGCCGATAGTTTTTCACCCTGGTTTTCTCCCCAATTTGGAATGCCCAATTATTCTTTTTATCCCAGTTCACTGCTGCAACCCCCTGGTTACTCGGGAAATGGAGGCTGAGACATGCCTCCTCCAAAATGTGTTCCTGCCAGTCCATCATTTTTCGCATTGCGGATCTACAGTGAAGCCAGAGGACAATACAGATCTGAATGGCTCCATTGCAGACCTGCAGATGCCCTGTCAGCCATAGGTGTTGCTGGTGTGTGGTGAACCATGGATTGCCCTGCTGACCTAAGCCCTCCCTAACGGGTGGTGCGCTGCCAATTGTGCGCCGCCCCCTAGGAACCCCCGATCACGGTCAGCAATAACAGCATGGATTCAAACCTGTGCTCTCCAGGCTATAGGGCTCTTCCTGCACCCCATGTGGAACGCTTTTACTGTATGCATCACCTGGAGGCTGTTCAGGCTGTTAAGTTTTAGTGAAACTGACAACCACATTTAATTTGTCACAGCTATGAATTTCTACCAATTGGCACTGCAACACCTGTCACTGTTGGTAAATCATTGCATGACATTCATATACATGGGTCAGTGGAGTAAAATGTGGCATTCTGTGCATGTTATTCTCTTACCTTTATCAGATTTTTTAGCCTTGTCATTACAATTTAAACATAATTTTCTGCAACTTGTCTGCTGGCACATATTGTTGCATATTACAAAGTAAAGTATGATCTTCACATCAGTTCAGGGAAGGGATGCAATTCTCTCTCTTTCCCGATCTACCTATCCCACTGTACTTTAAAGTTTATATCAAGAGTGGGCAAAATTGGACCTGCCATTCCTGTTCTATGTTTAAAATTGGGCACCACTGGTTTATACAGTATTAGGAAACTCGAAGCTTGAACCTGCCAGAACAAGGTAATACCTGTTTCTCGTAAAAGTGTTCTTAGTAAGTTGGAGACTCTACATTCTTAAAGACATCTCTCAGGGGTGTATTATTCTCTGTATATTCTCTACCTATGTAAATGGTGTTTGCACCACCAAAGGGACCAAAAGTCTGCTATGCATATGTTCATGACAATATACATACAGTAATGTTAACACACCTACTGTTCAGTGGCAGACATATGGGTGACAGAAATGGTAGTCAATTGAATTGATAAAGTAGGACTTCTTTGGCTGGAGGGTTTTAGGGAAAAAAAATGATGCATTCTTATATATTTTGACACAGAAATAAGGCAGCCAGCCTTCAGTCACTGTGCTACAGTCATTGTATAAAGATTATTAACTCCACGTGAGATACAAGGACTTGAAGGATACAGATCTGAGGTATGGATACACTTTTTATTAACATTTGTTTACAAGCCTAGTTTATTTTGGTACTGCTTATTTTTAGAATCCCACCACCAAACCAAGAAAACCACAAAGAGAAATAAAAGTACAAAGAAAAGTTGTACACTAGTTTCCTCATCAGATCAACATATGATGTTGTCCCATCACCACAGAACCTTAATCTATGGGTAGGAAAGGATCTGTGGTGTCTTCTGTGTTCATTGCCAGCTACATTAAGACACATTTTGCCAGGATGTAAGGTGGGTCTTAGCCAAGGATGGTTTACTTGGCGTCGTGAGCAGGAGCTACGATGGTTGGCATAAGCACTGGAAGACAAGCGCAGCATGATCAACAGGTTGCCACCAATTCCAGCAATATTTGACACACGAAGAACAACATTCCTCCTTCCAGGGAAGCAACCACCAAGAAAAGGTATTAAAACCAAAACTAATCTAGGGCAACTGGAAGCTACTAGAAACTGGAAAATGCTGGCAGATGCTGGACAATGACTTACTTTCCCACCTGAGATTGCATTAACTAACCTTCGACATGATACTGTTTTGTGGTCTGGATCAGCACACCTTGTTCACCTGGTAGAGTTAACAGTTACATGGGAGGATGCTGTGGATGAGGTGTAAGAAAGGAAGAAACTTAGATACGCTCAACTAGCTGCTGAAGCAGAACAGCAAGGATGGAGAGTCCAGGTTTACCCAGTGGAGATGAGCTGTTGAGGATTTGTGACATACTCTGCAACCCGGTTTCTCAGAGACATTGGATTCATTGGTCAAGAGTTGCAACGCATAGTGAAGAACTTATCTGAAGCAGCAGAGAGGAGCAGCAACTGTCTCTGGTTGAGATGAAAAGATTCTGGTTGGTGACCTCGAGCATTGTAGAAAGAAAGCAACGTTGATGTAAAGGAAGGTAAGTATGTTGGGCTTAGCTGAGTAGGGGATGGTGTGGGTTGATGCTGGGACGCCAGAATCACCTTCGAGCCCTCTTAAGGTGTCGAGGGCTAGTCGACCAAACTCCAAGGATGGAAAGTGCCCACTTGAAGACCCCAGAGAAGTACCCTACTCAGCTCAGTCCAGATGGTTGTCATGCTGATGCGCTGGGGAGGCCGCAATGTGGTTTATCCCTGGAGCCAGCATTGTAGCCATTGTGTGTGCTGATGTCTCAGGGAGGCAAAATAAGCTGATCCCTGGAGCCAGCATTGCACTTCAGCCATCAACACCAGGCACAAGAAAATATACATCATCAGATGGAAGGGAATGCAGATGGATCACATTAGTTTACAGTAAAATAAGTTATGTCTTAGTTGGTGCTTATCTTGGCGAGAGCCGTATCCAATATCAGCGTGAAGTTTTAACACCTACTGTCATGTAATGGAAATCACTAATGTGGTCAACTGCAAGATGATAATACTCTCCAATTAGAGTTAATTTACTTACAAAAATTAGAATGAAAAAAGCTTTTGTACTTCTACCAACCTGTACTTCTGAATGGTTGTGTAGAATCAATTGACATATGTATTAAATCTTAGCAGTTTCAGAGTTTCAGATGTTTTCTGCCAAAGGCAAACAAACAAATTAAAGGGCAAATGCTTGCAGGACTAGTGACAGCTACAGCTGTTTTCTGTGACCATCATCATATGACCTATCACACCATTGCAAGATTTTATCATCAAATTGCTCCTTAACATATTTTTATGACATGACCAGAATGTGACCCGGAGGGTCTTTAGGAACAACAAAACAAATAGTTTCTTGCCGTGACAAGTAACTAAATGGCCTTTTGAGGAAATTACATGCATAGTTCAGACAATATCAGCATGAAGCAATTAGATTCAAACTGCTTTATAGAGGTGTGTGTGAGCTATTCCTCCCCACCTGTGTACAGTATGAAAGTGCTGCTCAATGCAGGGTGCCTAGCAACCAGCAATGACAACTATTCCCAGAAATGTAATTATTCAAATTTTAGCCAAGGACTTAGCCATTTAAAAAAATAATAATTTTGATCACTGTGACAGGATAGCTGAAGGGTGACGTCAGACCAGGAAATGAATGGACTCTCACACAATACTACAGGTATGATGAGTTGGTGCGCACATTTTAATAACAAATACAAGTTTTAAACAAAACAAACAAAACAACACAGTGGCCAAAATAAACAGAAAAAAACCAGACACAGAACAAACAATTATCATGCTTGTGTAAAACCAGCACGAGTACCACTTGTTTTATGCATTATTTTCTTTATCTCACATCTCACATCTCTTTTTCTGCCTCTGAACACACTAACCCTGAGTGAGAAAACCGTGCCTCTTTATATACAGCTGTGCTGGGACTCAAATGCTAATCATTCAATCTGGCCCTGGAACAGTCTGCACGTGAACTAATTGTAACATCCCTGTGCCCACATACAAGCATACATTTTAACTCACCCATGCTACATAACCCACACTATACAAAATAACCCAAAATACTCTCAGGGGCAGGGGTTACCCTGTTACAATCACACACTGCTTTTTGGCTACCAAGGCTGCACTTTTCTCTCCGTCAGCTTCAAGAACACTTTTCTTTTTCACTCTGATGTTGGCTTTAACTTCTTCGAGTGAATGTTACCTTAATGAACTACTGTGGCAAAGTGGTGAGTGGGCACAGGTGAGCGTGGTGCAGTGCAGGTAAGAATCGCACAGACAAGTACTAATAGGTGCAAGGGTGTTTACTGAAATTAAATGCAATGTCCAGAGCCTTAAGGCAAACACCTGTGAATACAGCGGCGTGTATCACTTTGTTTGTAAAATCCCATGGGTTTGACCTGCAGCCAAAAAGTCCAGTTTAATACACCAACACTAAACACAAACACAGTTCTTAGTGACAGTGAATAAGTGCACATGGTGTATTACAGTTCTCCGTGAAAATGCAGGGGTGAAAGTGATATTCGGGTTTATGCTGGCTTTTGCTACAGCTGCGAATCGTGCTACTGGTAGTCTGTTAAAAAATAGACAATAGTTAACTAACACTTAAAAGACACAAGACAAAACTCACGGTTCACAATACGGCAGCACAGACTCCTTGTAGGTTAAAACACTAACCATTTACCAAGGAACAGATCACTTACACTACGCCACCTATTTATACCCTCGCTCATGACCCCTAGGTTAATAAGCACATCCGCTCCTCCAATCCTCGGATGTCACGCCGTCTCCCGTCTGAGTCATTGAGTTTGGGTGCTGTAGCTCAGCCCCCTTCCTAAATGACCGACTTCCACCTACACTAAGGAATAAACTGTCATGCCATTTGATTAAGGGTACTCTGTTCCTTTTATGTAGTGCCCTCACTGGTCGGGAGGGATGGCTGTAGGGGTGATGTCAGACCAGGGAAATTAAACTAAAACAAAGAATGGCAGGGCAGACTGAGACGCTACTGCGCTCAGCGTTTTAGTAAATAATGTTTAAACAAAAACACAAAACAAAAGGGCACGCTGGCAAAACAAACAAATAATAATACTAACAAATATAGTTTTCTTTTACTTTTTATTTGACCTCTCCCATACTTCAGTTCACTACTCCCTGAACACTCTCAACTTTGTGCAGCCCAGCTGCAGGTCTTTTATATTCTGGCCGAGGGGTTAACTAGCTAGTAATGATCTTATTACCCCTCGGCCATAGTCTGCACGAGTTTAATAAGGATGCGTGACTGTCAGCTAGTTAAATACTCAGTAGCTGGTCAGTCACGCATCTTCACAAGGTATCTAAAACAACAGAAAACAAAAACAATACAGGCTTTTTCGTTGTAATAATAATAATAATAATAATAATAATAATAATAATAATAATAATACACAGAGGGCAGACACCCTGACACAGGTATGCATTAATTTGCTATTACAAACAGCCAAAAATGTTTCTATAGTAACTATCTTCACAGACTCATTGTAATGAGGCCTTTTTTTAAATGGAGAAAATAACCGGTTAAAGTTACAACAGTCAATATAAGGAGAGCAGGCTATTTTTTTTTTATAGAAAACGGTTTAACCTATTTTTCATTTTGTAACTTGACAGGTTTTGAAAAATTGACTCATTGGAATAAAAGACATATCCCCAATATGATATAGCAAAAGTCCAAAATTAGACAAATCTGCCTATTAGCTAGATAAAGGCCTTTGCAAATGTACCTTTTAAGCCAATTTAATTGCAATTAACTCAAGAGTAGAGCATGTAGTCTACAAAAGGTTTGTATGTTTTTTTTTTTTTTTTTTTTTGTATTCAGTGTTTTACAGTAGTTAAAATAGTCTGGTTTAATATCTTGCAGAAATATGTTTTGTGGGCTGTCCTGCTGATTGAGTTGTGCATCTTTCATACAGGAGCAAGAGAGAATTATGTAATAAGTGGTGATTAACTGAATTAATTTATTGTTTTGAAAGATGTCCAAATGGATGCAATCAGATTTTAGAATAATTTAATTAATTAACAGGAATGTAACACAACACTTATGGAGAAAATAAATGATCTATTGAATTTAAACAACTGTTTGGAACTATGTAAAAGAGATTTATAATACAGATCTACACTGCTGAAGCCAATCTAAATGTAATGTATGGGTAGGATTGTATTTACACCAAGAATAGACAGTAATGCAATTTAATGCACAGGTGATTGCTTATTGATAGCTTTTTATCTTATGGTAATATAGGTAATGCAGCTCTGAGAATATGAGAAATGACAAACTCACATCTTAAAGTGATACTAAACAGTGGGCCACATTTTCAAAGCATGTAATCAAGTCCGGTCTTTAAGCCTAGTACACACTGCCTGATGCGATCAATAGTGACGTGATTTTTCAGGTTGCATCGGGCAGTGTGTTATGCTTTGCGATGAGTCTTTGCAGGATTGGCCAATCGATCGATCAGCTCGCAAAGTTTAAGCATGTCTAAGCAAAGTTTAAGCATGTCTAAGCAAAGTTTAAGCATCAGGCAGACAGACAGAGTTGATTCCACAGAGTTGATTGACTTCCTCACACCTACTACTGCCAGTCACTAAGAGAGATGTCATGCAAATAAATAATGAGCATGTGCTGTGAGTTTAAGTTAGAGTGGATAGAGGTGCAACGGTAGAAAATTGCAGACATAGAAACACCTGTCTAAATAAATTAAAGATCATTTTAAAAAACGCTTTGTGGAAATAGCTTCAAAAAAGAGAAAGATCAAAGATGAACATCAAGGTTTTAAAGATGAATGGACTGAATATCCAGTTATAGGGAGTTCGGCCGGCCTCCTGCAATGCCTAACTTGCAATGGAAAACAGCAAGAAATCAAATGTTGAAAGATGTTGTTCAACAAAACACGCCGAAAAGTATCCAGCTGGGAAAACAAGGAAAAAGGCTGACGAGGAGTTCCAGCACAAAGCAGAGCACACAAAGTGTACATTTGCTCAATAGGTATCATCAAGCAACACGACTACTGATAGCTTTCTCGTAGCTCAGGAAAGCGTAAAATGGGGAGAGCCATTCACATATGGGCAATATATAAAAATGTTTTATCTCTTCAGTAATTTTAAAAAGAAAAACAAAATCATAAAAAAATCAGATATGCCACTACCTATGAAGACTATAAGAGACAGAACTGTAAAGATGGCCACAGAGATTACAAGTCAACAAATTAGAGACATTAACTCAGCACCGTTTTTTTCTATTGCTTGCGATGAGTCATGCGATGCGGATGATATCACACAGATTGCCCTTCTCTGTAGATATGTGAACTCACAAGGATCACAAGAAGAACTCATCGGATTATTGCCACTCAACAGACAACATTGCGGAGAAGATATCGCATCTGCTCTACCGAATGCTTGAAAGAAAAAGAAATCAACATCAGCAACATTGTTTCTATAAGTACAGATGGGGCTGCGAGCATGAGGGGGCCACACAAAGGTTTCATTTATCCATATCAAAAACGTATGGAGCATGATGGAATAATAGTTCACTGCATAATCCATCAAGAGGCACTGTGCACAAAGTTTTCCAGATGAGAAGACTGAAGTAGTGGATTTAGTTGTACATATTGTCAACAAAATAATGGCAAGGTCTTAATCCTTGGCAGTTTTGAAAGCTTCTTCAGGAAGTCAGTAGCCAATATTCAGATCTTTTGATGCATAACAAAGTGTGATTGCTTTCAAGAGGTAAAGTGCTTTTCAGTTTTGCTTTATAATACAACAACTAATTATTACATAACATGCATAAAATGAAAATAGCATGCAAAAAACTAATTTCATACTTTGACAAAAGTATTTGGGCAATCAACATATTTCTTATGAAACCCATTCATTGCTAATTATTGACAATTGTCATGATTGAAACCAATTATATAATAAATAAATAATAACCATCAAGTGCTGAAAAATAAATGGGAAATTTGTGATTCAAAAAAGCAACAAAAATGGTTACAACTAAAGAGTACATGTGACCAGGATGACTCTAGTGGTGATGTCAGACCCGGAAGGACGCAGAAACCAAAACAGGTAATGGAGGTGAACCTGAGACGCTACGGCGTCCAGTGTTTTATTAAATAATAAACATACAAAAGATTTAAACAAAACAGCACACGGCACTTGATGCAAAATAAAATAGACAAATAAAACGACAAAACAGTAAACAAACAGTGGACGAACAGACAAACACGGTGAGTGAAATCAATTAATTACTTTTCCTTCTCTTTGTTTTTACTTTCTCCTCTCCACACTCGTTCTCCACTCACCAAACACACAACCCCGAGTGAGTGAAAACATGCTGCTTTTATGCAGCTGTACAGAGACTTGATTGCTAATCAATCATTCAATTGGAGTCTCGGTACAACTGCACGTGAATTAATTAAGTGTAATTCCCCGTGCTCACATATTACATTTCAAGTGCACGTGAAGTGCTGTGCAATCCTCGTGCCTAAATACAAATATACATTTTAAACACTTGTGCTCATAACCCATATTTATATCCCGTGTATTTTATACATAAACACACTACATACAACATAAAACACTAATAGACATAAAGGGGCGGGACACTCCGCCACAGTACAGCAACAATCTCAAAATGGCAGTGCTACAACTAAACGAAAAAGGAGAAACTACCAGAAAAATAGCAGTATGTGGATGATTATTGACATAGCAAAAGAGGAACTACTGCAACTATCTCCAGGTATGGAAGACCAAGAAAGCTGCAAAATCTGGAAGAAATATCTTTCAAGCAGTCCAGCAAAATCCTTGGATTACTGCAAAAGATTTGGCACAAGAATTGAGAGAAGATGGTCAAGAAATTCATGAACTGACAATTCAACGATACCTTAACAAGATGAATGTCCATGGGCAAAAACCAAGATGCAAATCTTTGTTAAAAACAATACACACAAAAAAAAAAACATTTTGAGTTTTCCTCTGAATACTTGAAGAAGCCTGATGATTACTTCAACCAAATTTTATGGTCAGACAAATCCAAAATACAGCTTTTTTCACAAAGAAAACAACAATATGTTTGGAGGAAGAGAGAAAGAATTTTTGTTGTTTCTCCTTTTTTTATTTAGTTGTATTGCAGTCATTGATGGTATGGGTTTGTTTTTCTTCCTTATTGTAGAAGGATCAAAGAATGCTGCAAAATATAAATACATTTTGCACCTTCATTTGTTACCCAGTGGTAGAAGGCTTATTGGACAGAAGTTTGTATTCGAGCAGCATAGTATACAAAGGAATTTCTGAAAAAAAAGGAAGATTACAGTTATGGATTAGGCATCTCAGTCCCCATCAATGGATTGACTTGAAGTCTGCTTTTGCAAAAAGGAAACCAATGTCGATTGCAGAACTCAGAGCTGTATCTGTTGAAGAATGGGCTAAAATATCTCCAGAAAGATGCCGGGGAATGATTTCAAAATACAAACAGACTACAAGCTACAAGAGAAGCAAAGGGTGGGAAAACAAAACACTAATGAAAGGATGTCCAAATATTTTTGTCAAAGTATGAAATCAGTTTTTGCATGCTATTTTTCATTGTATGCATGTTATGTTATAATTTGTTGTTTTATTATAAAGCTGAACATCTACTTTAATTTATATCTTTCAATAGAACAATTAGAAATGATAGAAATCACTTTGTGTTTTTTCTCTCTCTCTTTTTTTTTTAAACTGAACAAATACTTTTGTCTGCGAATGTAATTAATTGGAAGAAATGCAGGAATCAGAATGTATCATATACGCTGTATATCTGGTCTTCTATTTCTTTATTAACCAAATGTGGACGAGCTGCTGAAATGTATGCTATTGTGGATATATTGTACATTTTTTTGTATGCATTTTTGTTTGAACTTATTTACTTTGGTTCCAATTTGTAATACCAGCTCGATTTAACCAACTTTATTATCTTAGAGTTAATGTTTTCGTCCCGTTCAGTAGAATAATACGAAATGTGTTGATTTCTAGATAATTTTTTCTCTTTTTTTCCCCTAGGAATCGAGTCTGTGATTGGACTTCACTTGCAATCCTCCTGATTCAGTTGTGGTATTTCCCTCTTGCTGACAGAAGAGAAGTTATTGGGATCTTGGTTGAGTAATGTCAGTGGTACTGTGACAGGGTAGATGGAATCCCTGCACTGAAATGTTCATCTCCCACCAGCAGGCGGAGCAGGGGGAACCTGTCCATCCAACGGGCTCTCGCAACTATGGTCTTAACATTCCGTAGGAGTTGGCCTGCTAGGAGGTTGGTGGAGGGGAACAAGGTACACTTGGTTCCAAGCCCAGGTAACTGGATAATGGGCAGAGGCAGGGTGTACAAAAGGGGCAGCCTCTCCACTGGGCAGTGTTCCTGGGACTGGGGAAGCGCAGCTACATATGTCTTTGATGGTACAGTAAACTCTATTGTTTTTATCTCCTGCAGAGTAACAAGGTAACGATTTCTTCAGAAGATAGCAGAGCATTAACTTTGGTGCAGCAGGGATCCCGCACCCTGCAAACCAACAGAAATCTATTCAAGTGCACTTTTCTGCTTATGTACGCTTCCTCCTGGGACCTGTGTAAATAGTCTTTTTAAAGACACAGTACGCATTTATTTTGTGACCAGTTTTTTTTTTTTTTTTTTGTAAATAAACGTTTATGCACCATTTCACAACCTGTGCTCTCTGTGTGTCATTTCAAGGCCTTCCTGTTACTTTTAGTGAAACGTACACAGTGGTTTGTAGTGTTAATATTGCTAATTGTTTCAGTTGCTGTGTGTAATATTACCTTTGCTAATTTAAAATAGTCTATATATTGTGATGCCTGTATTGATTATTTGAATTGCACAATATATTTCCCTTTTGACCAGTAACTGTATCCCTTACTGTTTTCCCCAGGTTTGTTTTGCCTTTATCACCTTGTAGAAATGCACTGCAGTCTCTGTATTGGCATTTTCTGCTGATTGTTGTAACCATGGCTTGTATTTTACTTGTCCTTGTATCTTTGAATAAAGTTTAATTATTGCATTTGTTTAGTTATGTGTTGGAGTAGTCATCCAAACCAAACAAATGGGACTTGGTCTTCAGTTCTGGTTGCCATGGCATCTCGTTTGGTGTCATGGCAACAAGAGTTGGGTGCTCAAGTCCCATTTGTTTTGTTTGGCTGGGTCCTTTACAGTTGAAATTAACAATTAAGTAGAACGCATACAAGAGAACAAGTCAAGTTTAGAAACTACGTTGCTGCTATTAAAAAAAAAAAAGAAACAAAAAAAAACCGTAGAATCTAACTTAGCACTTAGAAATTAACTGGCTAATAACAAAACTTATTAACAAAAAAATTGGCAAGCCGTGGCCATGCAAGCCGTAGGCCTGATCTTGCCTCGGGCAGGCCGTGGCATAGCTGTGTCACAATATAAACACTTGTGCTTGTTGACACAGTCACTGTATAATCACCTGTACTTGTTTACACAGAGGCTGAGTTGAGTTGAGCTAAAACACACCGGGCTTTGACTTAAGAATGAACTTAAGAATTTTATTGATTTGTTATGAAAATGCTTATATGGTGCCTGACCACTCTAATTTCGATACCTGGGCACTGATTAATTGATCTCTTTTCTGTGGGGAACCAAATTAGTCCTTCTGTGCCTTGCCACTGAATAGGCACAAGAACAAAAAATCAGTGTCAGATTCCCTACGTGCCACTTTTGATGGTACACTCTGAATCTGCACACATTTTAATTGTTTCCAGAGTCAAGAGTCACAGTCCTCTCCCGCACAGTTGTCTGATTCGGTTAGCCGTCCTTGTGATGCAATGAAGAGAAGGAGATGGAGAAGGAGAAGGCACTTCCTCTATTACAAAATATAGTACTACTTTAAGAAGCTGCTTTGTACATCGATCAGTGCAGAGACCCTGTGTGGCAGAGCAAAGCTCTGCCCTTTTTAAATTGGCAGGGATGGGGTTAATTTCCCCTACCTGCCTGGGTTTATTAAGGTCAGGTGGCTGGGGTTGATTAGTTGATTAGGTTAATTAACGATCAATCAGCGCCCAGCCACCTGACATAAAAGGAGGCCTCTGCGTCTCATTTGGGAGGAGGGAGTTAAGGAAGCAGATTGGTAGTTTTTGGTTTGTGTGTATTTTTGAGATTTGTGAATCCAGTGAAGGCATTGCCCAGCCTGGAAACCTTTATTTTGTACATTTTGCTTTTTGTGTTTAAATCCCTTTATTTTGCCCTTGTGCACTTTTATTTTGTGTTATTTATAATAAAATTAGTATTGAACAACTTGCAACTGGCTTAGTATGGCACTTTGTTACCTGGAGGTAACATTGTACATTTATAGGAAAAAAGTGTATTTTTAGCTATGATTTGTTGGGGGAGAATTGAGGTACTGGTCGCCTGGGATAGGAAGAATGTGGGAGGCTAATCATGGGCAGTGTTGCCATATTTTGTTTGCAATGCCCCACCACGTTTTGGAAGTAACCAGACAAAAAGTAGCCAAAGTGGGGCTGTAAACAGATATTATTTTAAATGCAACAAATAACAAGGAAATATAGTAAGCAAGTAAGAATGGTGTTGACGCGTATTTGTTTTAAAGAAAACTCTTGGGCATTGTAACAGGGCAAAGTTACGTATGTGGGTCGTCGCTGAATAATACTGAGGGGCAGACACAGAGCAGTGGGTGTTGACATGCCGTGCAGGTGCTGCCACTAGGGTACCAGCAATGGTAGCCCTAGTGTTAGATTTAATAAAGAAATCAAAACACACAAGGCGAGCGCTAGTCCTGTTCAATTAGTTGCTTAGCAACATGAATCCTGTTACGCATCCCAGCTGCTTCCATAAAGTCACACATGCACTCAAGAGCCAGTAACAAGGCTCTCCCTGTCACAGGTATTTTTTACAAACACACGTGTTGCAACAAGACAGTACAAAGGTTTCGTATGCTTTGATTGAATTGTTTACGATTACTTTGCTGTTGTGCAGTCACTGTGTGTGTGTATATCCTTATAAGTTTTCCACAGATTTTGCAGTTTCTCCCCATGCTTATATTATGCATTTACCATAGTTTTTTTTTTTTGTTGTTGTTATTTTTTTTTTTTAATGCTTTACCATACCTCTCCGTGGAATTCAAACTAGGCCACATATTGAAATCCAAGACATTTCCATTGATGAGCCCTATTTATAAATCTTTAAAGAATGTTACCTTAGGTACTCTTACTATAAAGCCCATTTTGATTAATTTAATCAAGTTTGCTGACTATGCAACCTTTGTCATTTATTTTCAGAGAAGGCTTCAAGTTAATTCTAAGGAATTCTCATTCAAGAGTTAAAAAAAATATTGGTTTCTTTTATTTTTATATATTTATATATATATATATATATATATATATATATATATATATATATACTTATATATATATATATATATTATAGTATGATATATCATATCAATATATTTTGATCTTGAATCAGACTTGTAGTTGAGTCCTCAAACCGAGTCATCAGGGTCCGAATCCGAGTCACTATCATTCGAGTCTGAGTCTCGAGTCCTTGACTTTGAGTCTCGAGTCCGAGTCCAAGCCTATGAAACAAACTCTAAATTTCACTCAACTAGTGGTAGATGTTCAGAGAACAGTTTCCCTAACAGCTGTTGCCTGATATCCCTCAGGAAAAATGCACAAATAATACAAAATAAAAAAGCCGAATGAAGACAGGTGAAGTGGGAGGGTTCAGGCGCTGAGCAGAGCCTAGCCGCACAGCCCTGGGGAAAGACAGCCTGTGAGATTTAGCCTGCGTGAGAGAGTGTGAGAGAACAGAGCCCAGGGAGAGATTTAGAGCGATATAGAGGGTGGGGATTCAAATGTGGAACGGAGTCTAGCCGTGGAGTCCTGGGGAAAGACGACCTGTGAGATGGGGCCTGTGGGAGTCTGGAAGAGGAACGGGCGAGAGAGTAAAGGAAGGAGTTATGGTTTTATTGTTTTTGTGGTGTGGTCTTGGCCCGAACAAGGAACGTGTCAATTTCACCAATAAATTGGTTATTCTTTGCACCGCTTCTGTCTTCTGCTTTCTCCTCTGAAGGCACTGGTCATTACATTGCTGTTTCAGAAGTGGGATTATGGAATCTATGCCCTAGAGGGGAAAGCGGACGGGGCGCGATGGAGCTGGAGGGAGCATCTCCAGAGAGTGGTAGTGGAATCGAGTCGCCTCACTGGATGGAGAAGGGGAGCGGTGGTGGAGGGAGCGCGGTGCCCCAAGGCAGAACAGTAGGGCTCACCCAGGCAGGGCAGAGGAACCGGAGGGAGAGCAGCACATGGTGCAGAATGACAGGGCTCGTCCAGCCAGCGTGAGACAACAAAGATGCACCGCACACCTCACCCTGAAAGGCGGTACCAGCACGAGGGTCATTTAGAGTAAAATGGCGGCCACCATGTGGAACAAAGTGTGGAAGGAACATCTTCGGGAAGAAGAAGGTGATATCACCGCTTACCATGCCAGCGAGAGCGCCAGAGCACAAACCGGAGGAAGCGACGTCACTCCAAGATGGCCGGCGGGACAACAACAAAGCAACTCTGCCGCTGAAAAATGCAGTTGCACGTCATCGTCAACTCCTGCAGAGACAGCATGGCCTCCCGGGTTGCTTTCGGAATGTAATCTTTCCCTCAAGGATGAAGGACAAAGAGGGGGGCTGTGTAGCGACCCAGGCACCGCTCTGTGTCTACTGGACTTTTATGTTGTCCCGTTAGTTTGTATGGTCTGTCTTGTCCTGTGTATGTGTTACACAACTGGATGAAGTGGGCAGGAGCATCAGGGTATAAGTACCGCCTGCGCGGCCGAGTGAGGGGAGAGAATGTGAACCTGATGAAGACACATTAGTGTCGAACAGCGTTGTTTGTTTGTTTTTGTATGTTTTTAAAGAAGTAGAGATTTTTGTTGAAGAATACAAATGAGCAGAAGTACTTGAAGCAAAATAACAAGAGTGCAACCATAAATGTCCCTACGGACAACTTTTTCGGTATTAATTTCATTTTCCTTCTCGGTGTATGAATACTTTTAAATTAGCATTTTTGGAATTTTGCAAAAAAATTGCTGAAATAAATAATCTATTTCTTGTAACTTTTTTCCTCATCCACAAAAGCAAAACTTTTGCTACAAAAATGTTTTTCTATAATTTAGTTTTTGAGAGGTTTCTAGAAATTATAGATTTCCATTGGGGCATGTAAACTTTTGACTACAACTGATGAAGACACAAGAGTGTCGAAATGTGTTGTGGTGCACAGCTATCTGTTTATAAGCTGCTTTTGTTTTTAACAATACAATGCAATACATCTTAATAAGTAATTTGCAGTGGTCATGTTCTTACAAATAGAAGTTATATAATGTGTGTGCAACCAAGACATCTCTTGAAGATCTACCATCAAGCCACTAGCCTTTGCCAACAGGATAAAAGTATTTATATCTTTATTGAGACTTTGTTCAATATATATATACACACAAAAAAGATGTTGTAGTCACCCAGGTTCATTTGCCCTTTTAAAAAACGGGACCCAGGCACAAGATTTGAATATTTAGCACATTTGCGCACAGGATACCACAGGAGTGCTAACTTTCGGGGTACAGCATTTTGTCATTTGTTAAAAAGAAGTGCCAATTCAAGGAAAGCATGCAACTGCAAACATTAGAATTGTCACACCTAGTCGATCGCGCCGACTACGCACCAAGTTGTAACACCTAGTCAGTTACAGAAATGGGAGATTAATTTCTAGAACATTGTAGACTGACTACGCCACTGGGGAATTGCACCCCAGAAAAAAAAAAAAAAATTATATATATATATATATATATATATATATATATATATATATATATATATATATATATATTATATGATTGATGTTAGTTCCAGGTTCTTTTATTTGGGCCAGAGGAGACTACAATGCCAGGGATGCAAAATAATCACCCATTTATTTAAAACACAATTTTTTTCACTTCTCATATATTGTACATTTCCAGGCAGCAGTTTACTTTAAAACTAGAACATGTGTGATCAAGGTTCTCTAAAACTAGTGCTGTTCATGTTGTCCTTAGTTACAGTTCTTTTTCAGTCAAATACTGTTACATTGTTTCAAGTGTTCCATTATTCTTTCTCAGGTATCAAAATGGTTTCATAGTTTCAGTAACAGCAACTTGTTTAAAATAAAGATTACAAAGTATTCAAACAGATATAGCCACTGTCATAAAGACAGCTGGAGTGGGGGACATCAGACCAGAAACAGGAACCAGGAAATAAACAAAGAGAGGTGGAGCTGAGCGAATGGTCTCGCTCAGCATTTAATAGTGCACAGACTGACAGAAAATAAAAGGTTGCAAGACAAACAAAACACAGGACACGGCACTGGTAGCCAAAACAAAGAGATGAAACAAAATGGACTAACACTAAACAAACACGGTGAGCTTCTATTTGAACCATTACTATTATTACAATTATTATTACCTCCGTCTCCAATCTCCGTTCTCCACTCACCGAACACACAACCCCGAGTGAGTGAAAACATGCAGCTTTTATGCAGCTGTACCGAGACTCGATTGCTAATCAATCATTCAATTGGAGTTGCGGTACAACTGCATGTGAATTAATAAAGTGCAATTCCCCGTGCTCACATGTTATTACGTTTTACTTGCACGTGAAGTGCTGTGCAATCCTCGTGCCTAAATACAAATATACATTTTAAACACTTGTGTTACACAGACCCGTTTATATCCCGTGTACCAATGACTATACACCAACATTAACACACAACATACAACACAAAATATACACAGGGGCGGGCACTGAGCCATACCACACACACAGCATTAACACAGACCGGAGGTTTCCAAATTAAACACGGACAAAAACAAACAAAACAAACAGAGCTCAACATGAAAATGAAGACAAAAAGACAGGCTTGCCCTTGGAGTCAGTGATGGTAGCGGAGCTTTCTTCCAAAACCGAGTTTCTCAGAAAAAGGGGCTGTCTGCTACAGACATCTCACCGCTATGGATACCCAAAATGCACAACATCTCCCAAAAAGGTGCTTTCTAACTCAATGCGTACATTGCCTCTTAATCGCTCGGTTGCTTCTCTGCAGCCACCCGCTCCAACCATGACTCCCAGGGTGAGTCTAAAACACAAAGGGCCAGCTTTTTAAAAGAAAGAATAAAGGAAGTTACGACACACATTGCTAAAATCACCCAATCACTGAGGACTACCACACAGTCTGGAGAACAGGCTTTTTCCCACAACACACCCACTGCTGATTCGTCTTAAAAGGATATATATAATTTCAACAAATATGCAGAGGGAGGAAGGACATACATACACAGAAATAAGGTGCTAAATTATAAATCATAAAATGTGAATAATGCAAATAATAAACTAAAGTTTAAACTGCAAAGTAGTTAAATATTTATAACTGAAAATTCAAATCAAACGTGCTTACAATCCACCCTATTACATAATAACCCTGTATATATATATATATTATATATTATATATATATATATATATATAAAGATACAATCAGATACAATCTTTATATAATATATGATTTCTTTCTATTTAAAAATTATAATATTGGGAATGGCGATTTAAAAGTAAATATACAAGGGAAATTGTTCTGAATTGGCTACCGCAAGTTTTTGCATTCTTTAAAATATCAGAATTGATCCAGTTGATCTAGATTGATACAGATTGATACATTCTGATACTGTGACCCTGATTTAAATGAAAGCTGACTTTTCCACTCAACCCCCCCCCCCCCCATGTAGGGCTGTCAACCATACTAGATTTTAAGGGAGATTTCAGTTTAAAATTGACATGACATTTACACTTCCCATTATGAAATATGATACATACAAAAAATAAATTGAGTGGCTTATACAAACCTGCAGAGCTCTAGTTGACTTTACAATGAACAAATATTGCTCTATTTGTATGAACTAAACCTCTGGGTTAGTTTTTTTTTTTTTAAATTGAAAATGTATCAGGTATTGTATTCCTCCAATGCTTCCGTAGACAATCTGCAGGAAAAGAATGGAATAGCTCACTGCCAAAAAAGAACGTGTTCCTCCGTCTCCAGCCTAGCATGTATTGTTTCTCATTAGTTTAGCTGAGGAATCGATAACTTAATGGTGTGTATAGACTTGTAGGAATTTAACATTGTAATACTGTCAACTTAATATTGCATGAAGGCTAGACTGAAAAAATATTCAGTTCCCGAATACAGCAATTATTTCAGGTTTTTTTAAAATGAACTAATTTTTTTTTTTTAAGTGTCTATTAAGCAGAAGAAGCAGTGAAGGTTTGTACAATGAGTGTTAATTTTTGCATTAAAACAAAAATGTGGTTTAACAGACAGAACTTTCCTGATCAATTCCTTTAAGCTCATCTGTCTTCCTGTTACATTTACTAATTGCACGCACCAGTCACCAAAATGTCAGTTCATTAAAACATGGCAAATACTGAACTGAATAAGAATCAGGCCCACTTAACACTGCTATAAATAACTGAACTGACATAAATAACTACTATTCAAAAAGTTAGGCACAAGATCCATTCTGTGCTTGTAGTCCTGTGGATTAGACCGATTTATGAGTGTTGAACTGACTAATGATAGACTAATTAGAACAGGTTTATGTGGTGGCTGTGGGTGATGTCTCTATAGTCATATCAAGTTAGCTGTGAGTTTCTGGATAATGGTCAAACTGAGGGGGATATTATCTTGTGATAGGAATTTTAATACTAGAAATACAAGCTGGAAAAGAAAACTAAAAATGATTATTAAACTGTTCCTGTGAAATTAAATTAAAATAAGGCAATGCCAGTAGGGAAATTCATTTTGAAACTGGGGTTTCAATTTCTGTGCTGAATTACATAGCTACAGAAATATTCCCTTTTGATCAGGAGGGTTCTGGTGTAGCTTGTACACTTCCAGGGGAGACTCATTCATGAGATTATTTAGTATTGATTTTTGAAAAATCTTTGCATAATGACGCGAAAAAAATTGGTTTGGCTGTGTAAATTTTGATACAAAGCGTTTCTAGTCATGATGCTTTCTATTTTTTTTCATGTTGTATGTCAGTACAACGCGTTTGAATGACATGTTAATGTAAAATCATTAAACATAACATTGTGTCGGACTAAAAAAAAAAAGGTATTTAATTTTCACTCCTACTGCTGTATTGGATCCACATTTATCTATCTATCTTATCTTTACGATTATATTTTGGTGTTTTAGTTTTTTCTTTGAGTCTCTCAACTTCAGCTGAATTTGGCAGCAATTTAATAATCCATATAGTTTTATAGGATTGAAAATAGGCGAGATAGTAAAAGGGAAGATGGTCTTATTTATACTCAATGGAGCACTGCATGCTTTCTTTATAAGGGGGAAAAGGTCAGCTTTGAAAATGATCTAATTCTCCAAGGTACACTAATTGATGTCTTATGAAATGGGAGCAATTTTAACAAGTTATAAATTCCTCAGGGTAATGAAGTATCACAATACGCTGGTTTAATTAAGTTAATGTAACTAGGTGGATCGAAGAACAATGTTTCTGTACTTTAATTACCTATCAAATAGCCTATAAAAACTACAGCTTGATTACCAAAATATTCTCTATCACTGCTAAGGAATGAAAGTGACATTAAAAGCTAGTTTTGTAGACAATGCTGCCAATGAGCAAATATATAAAAATAAATTGTGCTATTTTACTGACCAGTAAAAACAAAGGGGTAGATTACATTTAAATTCTGTGGGCTGCCTTCACTAAGTTGGGATAGAACAAAAATTCACAATGCCACCCAGTCGCTTGGTATAAAAACAAAAATTCAAGGCGTTGCCCAACGGGGATTTTGCTGCTTCTGTAACACAGCAGGGATTTAAAAATATAATTCATTCAAGCATTGCAGAGCCCTTTTTTAATAGACATATTTGAAGTTGCTGTTATACAACATATTGCACAACATATAAAATAAATATAACATGGGTATTATATCAGACCAAAGGGCACCAAATACAACTTTAGACTTTACAAGTGTAATGTTTTCATTATTTAAAGAGGCAGTAACCAAATGCACAGTGAATCCTAATCCTGTATACTCCTGCCTCTACATACCAGCTTTCTCTATCTCTAAATACTGTTGACCTCCAGTAGGTCACAGTTACACATGTAAGTAAATTAAATAAAAGTAAGTTTATTTTACTACAATGGGGATTTAGGGGAACTGTGGGATACATACTGACATGTCGCCATTATATAAAGACTGTCATCCCAATTGATTTTTTGTATTTGTAAGAATGAACACTTAAAGTTGAATGATTTATACAGGTGTGTGCATTTACAATGCTTAATGCTGGAATTTTCAACATTAAATGATTGTTTTAAGGCACCCCAAATCCTTTATTCCACCACTTATTTCTCTATGAACAGGTAAGGAAATGTCATCTGCCATAATCTTTACTTTTTGCAGACCTTGAAAAGTAACATTGAACATCTAACCTCACACATGACATACTGTTTTACTATTAGTTCAAACCACTGAAAGCTGCGGGGCAGGAGGGGGGTGCTATGTTTGTTTTGGTGTGTTACCCAAGTGTGGAAAGTTTAAAATAAAAAAGCACAGCAAATAAATCTAGTTCTATTATTTATGGTCTCGAAATATGTTGGTCAAATTACATATACCGATATACATATGAAATTAAGAATCTATGGAGTCAACTAAAGGTTTTTTTTTGGAAATGAGAAGAACAAATTAAAGTGCTGTGGATGCCATAAACAACACAACCACAGAAAATGACTTTTTTAACTTCAAGAAGCCATGGAAAGTGCAGAATTACCTTGGAAGAAACTAACTGGGATTACAGCAGAGGGTGCCCCATATGTGACTGGACAAAAGAGTGGACTGGCTAGCAGAGTGACAAAAAATTAAAGAAAGAAATGCAGAAGTACCAATTTTCTTGGGCATTATGTGGAAAAGTTGCAGAATTAGAACACATAATGAGCACTGTTATCAAGTGTGCAAGAAAAGAAGAGCCAAGTGTCTGGACAGAAGGTTCATTTCATTGTGGTACTCTTTACTAATTAGCACTTTCACAGCTTGTCAGTATCTTTTTTTTTCAGTTCTGTTAAAAACATTACATTTTGGAATTAAGTTCAATATTGAGACTTAGCATTATATACTGTGACACCTTTTTGTTTGTTTGTTTTACTGTTTGAGATTTATATTGAAAGTAAAATACTCTTCTATTTCCCATTATATTACATTTGTGATATTGAGTTTTTTTGTCAGTGTTCTACGAAAACTGCTTCTAGTTATATCTGCCTATTTTTATACTATACAATACATTAAATAATATGTTGATTTATTAATTGAAGCCATGCCTGCATACTTATTATGACTAGGAATCGTGCAGTGGGGGTAATGGGTAATGTGTTTTCTGTAAAGTAATATATTTGAGTATGTTATATCTCTTGCTCGGTGGATAAAATCTGATCTGTTCATATTGTCTGTGAAACAGCTGTTGTGTCCTGGAAATTCAACTTGGTTGTTGTGAACTGAATTTAACTTAGATTGACCCAAATTATTTTTGACCAAATTGATTTTCCATAGTGTTATTGGTTGGGTATATATCATTATGTCTGTGGGCAATGTGAAGAGGGGGGCTTTTAACTATTTGGAATAGTAGTGGCTAAAAAATCTTAGAAAACTATGGTATTGGTCATTGATTAGATATTGATTTACACTGTGCTAATTTTGTAGCATGCTTGCTTTTGGTGAAGCAGCCAATTTATCAAAGCTTTTGCTCATTTACACCCATTTCCAATTATCAACACCTATTTTGTTAAATCAATTTGATTGTGCCACCAATCCCGAGACCCTGCTTTTACCCAGAAGCCCGGACAAGGACATCAGATAGGTCTTGCCTGTATAACAGGGGTGGAGTGATGCCTCTGCCATTGCTGATTCTAATGAAGATTTTGCAAGAGTTACAAATGAGAAATGAGGGAATGGATCTGGTGTCCAACAGCCTACATTCAGAATAAAACAGTAGATTCTTTTTTCAAAGGGGATCCTTAACAGCACAGCTGTAATGGTCCTTTCACAATGTTTTTCCTGAAATTCCATTCTCAAGCCAACCTTCAGTACAAAAAATCAATTTCTTCTACCTTTCCTCCCTAGTATGCAGTAAAGCAGATCTCGCAGTTATTCACTCCTCACTCTCTACGCACAGTGACAACAACATCGGCAACTTAAGCCCACATCAACCCACATCTCAGCAAGAAAATGGGTCACTGGTCTTCTACAGCTGTTTCCTTACGATTATTGCTGGCTTACCCAGTGTAGGGTTTACCTCCCAGCCCACCCTGGACCATCCGAGGTTTTATCCCAGGAGTGGTTGTTCCATATCTTATTCCATACAATAATAACAACAACAACAACAACAACAACAATAATAATAATAGGTGGTATGCTCTTTTTGGGGGCAGATGAAGGCTTGGCAACCACTCTCCTCAGTCATTGCTTCTGTACAGCGAGGCATTACTAAGAACAGCAATGTCATTTCTTATACTAACAAGGGGTGTTAATAGTTTAGCATTTGAAAAGTTAGCCAAATGTACACGTTTTAAAATGTTGCCAAATCGTTTCACCGTATAGTTGTTTGTGTATATTGGAGGTCATTTTATTTCATATCCAATAGCCCTTCACAGTCTTTTCGATATAAAATTAAAAGCTGGCTTATAAACAAATGCAGGTTGCAGTAATTTTTAAAAAGTAATGAAAGACTTATTATGATGGCTTTTCTGATTTGTTACAAAACCTCCCAATTTGTTTACTCTTAAAGTGTAAACGTCTATGAAATTAAACGAAAGCTAATCCCCCTAATTCCAACACCTATGTGGCTTCTTCAAAGTTTTACATAGTTACAGTCATTCCTCTCGGAGGTAGACCATTCATAAGACTTACATTAAACCTGGCAATGGAAAAGTAAAAATCAAACACTATAAAGCACGGTCATTTGAAATAAAAAAAAAATAAAATGATAATATAGCCAAAATATTAATATTTCATTCATAATTCAAGTAAATTTTTTTTTTTTTAAACATTTGTATACATTATGCCCTATTCACAAAGCTTTGACTCAAACTATCCAAATAATGTTGTTTTATTTGTTTTTGTTTTTTTAAATACTGTTTTTATTAAATACAGCTTGATATTGATTCAACTGTTTCAGACTAGTGATGAACAACCTTAGCCTTGGGGACAGTTGTATTGTCTAAAATTGCAAATTTATTAGCAAATTCCAAGAATTTAACTTCTCATAATCGAGCCATGTTACCTCATGTTGCTCACCCTAGTTATTAGTGAGATTAGTCTCGGACAGTTTATGTACACAAATATTTATGGGTTATAGATTTGAGAATAGGGCCTAATATTAGTTGGAAATATGGATCTAGTTTTTCAAGATTAGTAATCTTTCAAAGTATTCTTTGCTTTAAAGGTTTTTAATCACCAAGCTTACTGATGTCAGCTTAATAAAGCTGATCAATCGATTAGATGCTGTCAACTTTATAAAGGTTGGGCTTTAGCTAATGACATACTTGAATAATAGATTTCTTTTTAAATGCCAAGTAGTCATAACAAGATGCTCTAATATGGACTTGAGAGAATACACAGAAAACAAACTTAGACCATCTCTATGTGCTTCCACAATAAACAAAGAAACATCAGCATTAAACTGTGCATGCATTATAAATGGCTTCCGGCTAACTTTAACCCTCATAAAAAAGGACACCTAATTGTTAAGCTCAGCATTGTAAAAAGGCCAGACACTTCAACATGGCTTGACCTTTCTAATTATTTAAAATACTGTGGCAAAGAAGAAGTTACGTGGATTCAAGTAAAATTTGAGGCAACTTGGCAATATCTGGACACTCATTCGGTTAATTCTTTCTTTGGTAACCAACCACAAATAAACAATGTGACAAGAGCACCCACATTAGCCTTAAAAGCATCCATTTTCCAAAATCCATCCAAAATGTACTTTTATTTTCCTGGTTTCAGAAATTCCACCTGGAGAAAACTGGAGACAATCTTTAAAGAACAAGTAGGCGGGGGATCAAAATTATAGTGTTACATTTTGGGTTTCAATAGGTTTATTCTGACAACCTTTTGATTGAAAGAGATAGACCCATGTAACCACCCATATTTAAACAGGGATGCTTATTCTGATCAGATTTTACACCGGTGAGAAATAATGAACACACTTTGAATTAAGAGGCCAGGTATTAGACTACTGTAGAAATCGATGTAACAGCCATCATAAAATAGATACAGGCATGTGTTTTTCAGGTTGAGAATTCATTAACTGGGGAGCAAGCCACTTTTCAGTGATCCCAGGAATGAGCATTATAGCAAAACCACTGTATTTAAAGTATAAAAGTAGACAGTAGATGTGCAGCTTGTATTGATCCCACCTGAAACTTTAAATTCACTTTTCTGCACACTGTAGAAGACCCTAATGCCTTCTGGAGAGAGTAAATGGATGTCAATGTGATAGAAAAAGCCCAGAAAACTAAAGTTACTTTAAAAAGTTGTGTTTGAATTTCTAAAAATCACAGCCAAGGTTTAAATTAAATTGCTCTAACGACTGAGATTCTGATCTGGATTCAATAAAATGATGTCAGGTTTATTCTAATTAAGATATTCTGATTTAGAGGGCAGAGATAGGCATCAATCAAACCAATAGACATTAGGAAGGTAATCAATCAAAAAACCCCAATATCCCTATAAAGTTGAAAAACGCTACAATGCACAAAATGCTTTTTTATTTTTCGATTACATTAGCTCAGTCACTACAGCAATTCAAACAAGGGAAAGGACGAGTCTTTAATCAAATTAAGTGTTTATTTTTCATTCATTTCATGAAGTTTGTGTAAGTGATTGCAATTGGGAACACAGCGTCCCGAGCAGGATGTCATCGTTCCCGATGCTAAGTATACATTTTGGTTTTTGCCATTGACAAAGACACAAAATAAAAGGTATTTTTTCTTTTGCATAAAAAAAAAATGACAATTTTCTTTTCAGGATTTTATTTTGTTTAGAGGTTGTATAAATAATTATAATAATATACAAAACCAGGTAATAAAGCATTTTCCCAAAACCAAAAAATGAATGTCATACTGATAATGCAATCTAGCCAACAACAAATAAACAGTGGACAGTACAGTGGTCACCTTGACAGAGTTCTTTTTTTTTTTTTTTTAATTACCAATGCACAATTCCTAATTTTCTCAAGGTATTTTCTTGTTTCTGATTTGGAATTCCATTACTTCCTTCCCTTTTATAGTATATGCTGCAGTTTGTTTTAAATTAGTTGTTCTTTTCTATATTGATTTGTTCAAAATACGGTCTGCTCAGTTTACCTCCTCTAACATCCATCCTGTCCAGGGCTGTATATATTAATGCATTATACTTGTCGTTTCACCTGCAGAGTTACATTCTCTTTACCCTTTAAGTGCCTTCTGTCATTAACCAATTAGCTGCATCCCCTGTTGACTATCAGCTTTTCAGCCAGGGACATGCTTTTGACCCCTGAGACACTGCAAGGACATACAACTGTAACAGACTAAAATATAAAATATGCAAACTTTCAATTAGGTGGAAGGGGCCATATAAATATATGTTTAATGAAGCACATGTTGGGTTTCTTAAAAAGTATACATGAGACTAACATGCCAAGAGACATGCACAACCATCAAGTTTATTATAATTATTTAATTATCTATAACCATTTTAACTGTCTCTATTTATGCTAATGATCAAATGACAAATTATCAGTAATAATACCAGAACAGTGGCTGTACCATGACTAAAGATAAGCTAAAGGCCATCAGGGGGACTTAAATGATCCAAGGACCCATGAATGGAGAAATCATGTCTGTTGTGTCCACAAGCCTGTTAAGGGGAAATGAAGGCACTAACAACCACAAAGACATTTAATGTTATATGTTTCATATCAACATGCCCTGTCTACAGCACAATCAACCATACAAAGCAGAACAGTGAATACAGATATTACACAGATTGTCTTTGGCCAGCCTTATACTGTATCTTGTGCTTGTAAAAAAAAAAAAAAAAAAAAAAAAAAAGAGACTTTTACAGTATGTGCTATCTGTTTATATGTTGGGGTATTTATACATGTATGCAGTAATTCAATGTAACTGTACCTGAAAATGTAACTGAAAATACTTTAGAGAAGGGGATGCTTTTTTCCAAATAATCTTGGTATGCTTTAAGTAGCAACTAACAAATAAAATAAAGAAATTAAACACCCATTGTATGTTCAGCACCAGTACCAAAATCTAGAACACTGCATTGCCTAGGTAAGCTCCAATATGTGTGGATATACCCCAAGCATGCAAGTTTATGTACGTTAGAAACAAACTCTAAACCCTCTTTAAAAAATAGTTCAGAGAAGTGTATGATACCATTTTTTTTTCTTATTTTTTAAGAAGCGGACAAATTAGAGGGTTACATAAATTGTGTATTAAATTAGGACCCATTGATGCAAATTCACATGGGATACATACAAGAGCACAATGATTTAATAGGATCCAAATCCATTTACCATCTTTTTAAACTCAGTTAACTGGTTAATAATTCATGCCCTCATCTGTTAAATCAATCTGTCTGAAATAGGTCTAGTAGAAGTGAGCACATTGCTCTTCTTGCAGAGTTCAGATAAATGTCTCGTCAGCAATTGTCATTTTATTAGCATCAATCTTAGATAATAGTTCTAAATGATGTCATGGTGTACGACACAAGTGATGCTGAAGCATGGAACAGATCAATTAAATTTAAGTGTTGTAAGATCGATATCAGGATATACTTCATCAAAATTATCCAGGGATTAGAATTATACACAAGTTATATTATAAGTTATATTAGAAGGTTCTTCCCTGCTTGTGAAGATGTTTATTATACATTGCTGTGATGAGTCAAAGGGATTTCGGTCTGTGATTCAGCCTCCCGACAGTAGATGGCATCAAACCAACTCGGGACTTCCCAAGATCTCGTGACCATGGCAAAAGTCACCTTTTGAGGGGTGGCACCTTGGTGAGGGGCAGAAGTACGAGTATGTAAATTCCAGCCACTGGAGTCAAGTGAAGGATAAGGACACTTGTCAGTTGGGGATTGGTGTTCAACTGACTACAGAGGCGGGACATTACATACTAAAGAGAACGTACTACTGTGTTCGGGGTTGGTCCGAAAGTAAAATAGGAGGAGTAACGGGTGGAGGGAGAGACTGGTTTGGTGCAGCGGAATTTTTAAAACAAACAAAAAAAAAACACTAACATTTCTTTTGTCTTTTTTTGTTTATGTATGGTTCGCCACGAAGACGATTAAAGACGAGTCATCACGGTTTGTTTTGGATTTCACCCCTGCACTCCTTCCCTCACACCATTTTGTTTTCTTTTGTTATTTAATTATTTTGTTGTGTATAGATAATAAAAATAAATTATTTTATTTCTGTACACATAAATTACTGTCTGGACATTCCATTTAATACACTCTCGCCTCACACGTGGTGTCAGAAGTGAAAATGGATCCAGCTACAGTTTTGGCAATGTTTAGGGAGCAGGAGGAGAAGCGAGAGGAGAGAGAGACACGGCACCAGGAACAGCTCGCCCAGTTCTTTGGACAGCTGGTGGAAAAACTATCAATATCAACATCAGAGAGAGCGGTTGCCCGGATGTTTGCAGCTCAGCCTAAACTTCAGAAGATGACCTCGGAAGATGATCCCGAGGCTTTCTTGATTACTTTTGAGAGAGTGGCAGAGGCTGCAGAGTGGCCTAGGGAACACTGGGCCATGAAATTGGCACCCTGCCTGACAGGGGAAGCTCAGGCAGCGTATCGAGCCCTGACGGCCACGAATGCAGGGGACTATATTAAAGTAAAAGAAGCCATTCTCTCACGCCTCGGGATCACGGAGGAAACATACCGGCGCCGTTTTCGGGAATACCAGCTGTCCAAGGGGATGCGGCCCCGGGTTGCGGGACAATATCTTTTAGATCAGTGCACCCGGTGGCTGCGGCCAGAAGAACATACACCCCAAGAACTGGTGCAGAAAATAGTTATAGAACAGTTCACGTCTATACTACCGCCAGGGAATCGAGAGTGGATTAAGAGGAATCGACCTACCACTCTCGAGGATGCCATCCTCCTGGCAGAGGCCTACGAAGACGCAAACGAAGGCGCCAGGTCAGACCCCACTCCTGCCCCTAAACTAACTCGGACCAACCAAGAGGGGGTAACCAGACCTTGAGACCATGGAGGTCGAGGTTAGCCCCATCCTGGGCGAGAGAGAATCCCTCTAACCTGCCGGTCGCGGACTCGCAGGACAGATTAACTCTGTTGATGCTTCCTAACCAAGTGTGCTACCAATGTAATGAGCCTGGACACATTGCCAGGAATTGTCCAGTAATAAAGGTGGACCTGGCGACAAGATCCTGGTCAGCAGTAACAGGTAAGAACACTGGGGAATGTCGGGAGGGCCCTTATCAGTTAAGAGTACAGGTCGGGGGAAAGAGTACTTACGCAATTCAAACATTGATTCGGCAAGCTCTCTTGGATGGGGTAGCCTGGGAGCCACAGGGTAAAGTGGCTATCTCCTGTATTCATGGAGAAACTCGGGTTTATCCCACCACTAAAGTTAGACTTATTGTAGGTGATTATTCAGCTTACATTAAAGTGGCTGTAGCGCAATGTTTACCATACCTTGTTCTCCTGGGAAGAGACTGGCCGTTTTTTGATCGTATTTTAGGTCGGGAAATGGTCTTAGTTTCTACCAGGGGACAATTAAAGCAACAGGAGAAAACAATTGGCGAGATTTTTCCGTTGCAATCCGACCTGTTTAACCCTAAAATCCGCCCAAGAAAAACAAAAAGAGAGCGTCGGGTGGAAAAATATGAGGGAACTCTGAGACGACAAGGGGAGCGGTCTGACACAAAAGTAAACCAATCGCTTAAACGGCAAGGAAAGGGAGTAGGTATTCAGTGTAACCGGGGCTGCGAGGTTACTGAGGTGGAAGGTCATGTAATAAAAGACACTCCTCTCCGTGTACCTAACCATTGGGACCGAGATATTGACATGGGATATGAACAACAAAATGATCCCACGTTACGGTATGCTTGGAAACGGGTTAGATATATCGAGGGGAAGGATATGCAGGAAGGACAACCGGTGGTATTTCCGCATTTTTCTGTATCTGGGCACTTATTATATAGAATAACCCGGGCTCCTGGGATGGGACAGCTCGTAAAACAGTTATTGGTTCCTAGGCCTTTTCAGTCAGAAGTCATGAGATTGGCGCATGACATTCCATTTTCAGGTCATTTGGGAACTGAAAAGACTCAGGAACGAATTCTGGCCCGGTTTTTTTGGCCTGGGGTTTATGGTCTTGTGCGGAAGTATGTATCGGAGTGTCCTGAATGTCAATTAGCTGCCCCTAAGTCAGTTCGCCCCGCACCTCTGGTTCCACTTCCAATTATTGGGGTACCGTTTGAAAGGATTGGTGTAGATTTAGTAGGCCCTCTGGAGGGAACAGAGTCAGGATATCGGTATATTTTAGTAGTAGTGGACTACGCAACGAGATATCCAGAAGCTGTTCCCTTACGCTCTATGAATGCAGTAGCTGTAGCGAATGAATTGGTAAAAATATTCTCTAGGGTGGGAATCCCGAAAGAAATTCTCACTGATCAGGGCACTAATTTTATGTCAGACTGTATTCAGCAACTATATAAATTATTGAAAATCCGTTCAATTAGAACCTCAGTTTTTCATCCTCAAACGGATGGGCTTGTTGAACGATTTAATCAGACTTTGAAAAATATGTTGCGCCGCTTTGTAGATCAAGAAAAACGCAATTGGGCTAAACTGCTTCCCTACTTGCTCTTTGCAGTTCGCGAGGTACCACAATCCTCAACGGGGTTTTCCCCGTTTGAGCTCTTGTACGGTCGGCAGCCACGGGGTATCTTGGATCTCATAAGAGAAGGCTGGGAAGAACAGTCAAAGGAGTCTAAAAATGTAGTAAAATATGTGTTGCAGTTACGCGATCGCTTAGAATTAGTCGGTCGATTGGCACATGACAATCTCAAAGCGGCACAGCAGAAGCAGCAGCAAAGCTACAATAAAAATGCAAGAATTCGGAACTTTCGACCTGGAGATAAAGTGTTGTTATTGTTGCCCTCATCGGAATCTAAGTTGTTTGCTAAATGGCAGGGTCCCTTTCAGGTTATTCGAGCAATTGGTAAAGTCAATTATGAGATCCGACAGCCTGGGCGTCGGAAAGAAAGTCAAATTTATCATGTTAATCTCCTGAAACCGTGGAAAGAACGGGAAGTCCATTTTATATCTCCTGTACAGGAGGGAGAGGATTTTGGACCCTCAATTGAGCCAGAGTCAGCAATTGAGGTCCCGATGGGGGAACAATTAACTCCTGATCAGCGTGAAGAGGTAAGCAATCTAATTAAAATGTTCAGTGATGTGTTTTCTAACGTGCCTGGAAGAACGCATTTGATCGAACATGCTATTATCACTCCGCCAGGTCTAAGAGTTAGACAGAGACCGTATCGCATTCCAGAGAGTCGGAGAGATTCTGTTCGAAGGGAGGTGGAGTGTATGTTGAAACTTGGGGTAATTGAACCTTCCCGAAGTGAGTGGTGTAGCCCAATAGTACCAATAGACAAGCCAGATGGGTCACTACGATTATGTATCGATTTTAGGAGGGTGAATGCTATCTCCAAGTTTGATGCATATCCCATGCCTCGAGTAGATGAACTCTTAGACAAACTGGGGCAAGCTCGGTTTATTTCAACTCTGGATCTGACGAAAGGATATTGGCAAATTCCATTAACGAAAGCCTCTCGTGAGAAAACGGCATTTTCAACCCCAGAGGGTCTTTTTCAATTTTGTACTATGCCGTTCGGACTTCATGGAGCGCCTGCTACTTTTCAGAGACTAATGGACAGGGTTTTACAACCTCATCGAGAGTATGCAGCTGCGTATATCGATGATGTAGTCATTTATAGTTCTTCCTGGAGAGAACATTTGACTAGATTAGAAGCCGTCTTACAGTCTCTGAGGAGGGCGGGGCTCACAGCGAACATGGCAAAGTGCGCTATTGGAAAAGAAGAAACTAAATATTTAGGTTTCATAATGGGTAAGGGTAGAGTGAAACCGTTGGTTTCAAAAGTCCAGGCTTTGTTGGATTCACCGGTACCTACCACGAAAACCCAGGTGAGATCACTGTTAGGGTTGGCTGGTTATTACCGCCGCTTTATTCCACACTTTTCCACTATAGCCGCCCCTCTCACTGATCTCACTAAAAAGAACGCTCCAAATAAAATTAAGTGGAGTGCAGAGTGTCAGACAGCCTTTGAATCTATTAAAACTAATTTGAGTCAGACCCCAGCATTAATAAGCCCGGATTTCAGCCGAGAGTTCGTCCTGCAGACAGATGCATCGCAGACTGGTCTGGGGGCGGTTCTGTCCCAGGAGAGAGATGGTATAGAACACCCGATACTATACATCAGTCGGAAGTTACTGCCCAGAGAACAGAGGTATTCGGTAGTGGAGAAAGAATGCCTGGCAGTGAAATGGGCAGTGGAATCTTTAAAATACTATCTTCTGGGACGACCTTTTGTACTCATCACAGATCACGCTTCTTTAAAGTGGTTAGACACGATGAAGGATTCAAACGCTAGGATTACGCGGTGGTACCTGGCGCTCCAACCCTTCGCCTTTCAAATAAGGTATCGTGCGGGTAAGTTACATCAAAATGCTGATTTTTTTTCCCGGGAGGGAGGAAAAAGGGAAGGGTTAGAGGTTTCCGAGTGTTCCTTCGGCTCCACTCTGAGGGGTGGGATATGTGATGAGTCAAAGGGATTTTGGTCTGTGATTCAGCCTCCCGACAGTAGATGGCATCAAACCAACTCGGGACTTCCCTTATCAAGATCTCGTGACCATGGCAAAAGTCACCTTTTGAGGGGTGGTACCTTGGTGAGGGGCAGAAGTACGAGTATGTAAATTCCAGCCACTGGAGTCAAGTGAAGGATAAGGAAACTTGTCAGTTGGGGATTGGTGTTCCACTGACTACAGAGGCGGGACATTACATACTAAAGGGAACGTACTACTGTGTTCGGGGTTGGTCCGAAAGTAAAATAGGAGGAGTAACGGGTGGAGGGAGAGACTGGTTTGGTGCAGCGGGATTTTTAAAACAAAAAAAAAAAAAAACACTAACATTTCTTTTGTCTTTTTTTGTTTATGTATGGTTCGCCACGAAGACGATTAAAGACGAGTCATCACGGTTTGTTTTGGATTTCACCCCTGCACTCCTTCCCTCACACCATTTTGTTTTCTTTTGTTATTTAATTATTTTGTTGTGTATAGATAATAAAAATAAATTATTTTATTTCTGTACACATAAATTACTGTCTGGACATTCCATTTAATACACTCTCGCCTCACAATTGCATTATTAGAAATGATTATTATAAATCAAAACACTATTTATTAAATTGTTTTGTATACTTATTTCACTGACCTGCAAGCTATGCTGATGAATATATACACTGCACATTTTTATATTACTGTATGTCAATAACAAAATGTAAGATATTTATTTCCCAAAACTTTCAGGGGAAAGCATTTTTATTGACAAAAATAAATAAAGAAATAAATAAATAACCTTTATTATATCCCTGAATGAAAAGCATAATATCCATGAAAGAAACGAAATGCAAGGGAGCAATAGTTTCTATGATAGAAAGGTTTAATGTTTAACAATCTTTGCAGTCAGGTTGTCACAAATTCCCATATATAGAAATAGCCGCATTTATTCCAAAGAAAGCTATTGTCATTACCTGAGTAGTAGAACCTCCCTGGAGGTTTCATTTGAGACCCAATTATTTGCTATTGTATTAATGTAAGCCAAATATTCCATTAAGCACTGTTGGGGTAATGCAGTACAATTGTGATTGACGTGTTTCAGTGGTGTGTGCAGTGTGCACCGACAAGAAATGATTAACCGTGGAAATGAGCTGCTAACAACAACATCAGTGGCACCCCTATATTCCGGAAATATCCATGGTCTGAAACTTTATACAAGTTCTCTTAAGGCCTGGTCACACAAGAAACTTCTGTTGACGGCAGCAAGAGGTAGACTGAATGTTGCCTTGTGTGACCAGGCTGATCAACATGCTGCTGACAAACTGGTAATGTGCTGCCTGGTTTAGGACACTGCTTTATTTTGCTGGTGATACGATGTCACATGGTAAAAAAACTCCACAAATCTTACACTTTTATATGAAAAATAACATCTCAATAACTCAGTCACAGTATACTGAATACAAAGGCATAATCTTATGTGATGTGGAGGCCATCTTTTTAAATGATGTTGCATGTGCACTCCCAAGGTACCTGCGGTTGACCATGTGCTTGTGTATCCTTCTAACTCTGGAACGGATTCATATTTTTGCACCAAACCAGTGAAAAGCAACTGGACGAGTCCTTCTTGTACCATGAAAACTTCAGATAAAAATTACAAGCCATTTGGGTACTGGAGAGTGACAAAAAAAACCAGCAAGAAATCAACAGTGGCAGATGCATTTTTTTGTTTTGACATGGTAAGTTTAATTCATGTAATACATAAAACAAATAATTATTGGTTGACAGTATTTTGTTTCCAGCATGTTGGCACCTTGTTGACAGCACACTTGTCTCTCGTGTGACCACAATATTTACTGTACAAGACAATATGTAAGCATCTTGTGGCAGTCAACAAAAGTTTCTTGTGTGACCACGCCTTCATGATACTTTTACAGTAGCCCTGACAACCGAAAGGAACTTGCTTACAGTTCAAAGACAGTTTATCAAGAAATTATTTAGATGACACTGAAGTGAACATGATATGTTGGCCAAAGTTATTTAATTTGTTCCCTGGTCAGAAATCATCCAGGTAATGAAAATCTCTGTAAATGCTTGCACAAGCGGACCAGAAACTTTTGTGTAATAGTTTAGATGCTGGGCTGAGAGGTGAAAGGTATTAAGTTCACACCCTGCATCCACCTGTACATCTTTGGGCTCTTTGGACTGAACACCCTTTAAAACGATTCAGTATTCAAGCATTTTCAGTCTAATGGCATTGGTTGAATGTGTGCACGGATAACATCCAAAGTGGTTTAACAATGTAGCATGAATTGGTATTGTGTGTTTTATCAACAGGATGCTACAATATTACCCAAATTTCAGGGGGGTTATAATAGCGTGGGGGTAGGCCAAAGATACCCCACTGCTAATTAGACCACTGTTTCAATCCACTGTCACTTTAGGAAGGCAAATATCCAGCGTTTTGTAAACTAATTAGCAGAGGTAGAGATTATGCAAATGTTTTCCAGCGGAGATTGCTGGGTGCATGCTGATTATGCACAGGGCCCTGGGAGAATAGAGATTTATTCTAGGGCTTGCCTTTCCGATGTCACACAAGATAAATGGTGAACAGTATCTTTTAAAAATTTTAAATAATGTTATTTTAAAACTTCTATAAATGCACCTACATTTATATCACTGTTTCGATAATTGATAATATAATGGCGTCATAATTAAAAGGTAAGCCCAGACTTGGTAGCTGCCCTTTCTGCTCCTGGCAGCATAATGTAAATATAGCTGTTGAAAGATATCCCAACTCTGACAAAGAACATGCATGATAATAACAATAACAATCTATCTTGTAGTGCAATATCTCAGCTCATTACCACGAAGGTAGCAAAAATCACCTCCAATGACACTTAATGACACCTACGCTGTTCTCGTCAACTTTCTGGGATGTTCCTGATTCTATTATAAAGAAAGGAAACAGGTAAATTTAAATAATATGTCAACTGTGTGCATGTGGCTATCACTGGTTATGACTGAGCACATCCCCACCTACTATAATATATCCAATCCCAGGCATAGATAAGATTGTGCCCCATACATTTTCAGTCCTTGTACATTGTTCACGGTGCATGAAGACATACTGTGCCCTTGCAGCAGGGCATATATTGCACATACATTTTTTTTTTGTAAATGTTTATTTTCTCTCTTTATTTATTTATTACGATTAAACAGATCAAATCCAATATGTTCTCCATCTGTAGGATAGCGAATTAGGGGCATCTGTTTTAATTTCTTTCAACAGAGCAACGGAAAAAAAAAAAAAAAAATAAATTCCACCAACACAATGATTTGAACAATCATTTTTAAAATCTTTTTTTTTTTTTTTTTTTGTGGTCAGTGTGTCTACATGTAGTTTCCCGTAAATTGTTACAAAACAATGACTGTTGGGTGGTGGTGTACGGTATGCACATACACACCCATGTAGTTTTAGTGCTGAACCTAAAAAACATGAAGAAGCAAGGGTTTGACTGTTAGCAATAATTAGCATCTGTCCTCTCAACTTTAATTATCTAAATATGACTGGTTTAAAACACTATTGGTTCTTCTGTTGCTTACACATTGCATACCTGTCAACACTAAGCTTTCAAAATAAGGGAGAGAGCACAGTGGGTAATAAACATGATCTATATGGCACCATAAATTGCATCATTATCTTTTATAATGCACATATGTGGAAGCTCAACATAATACCACCGTTGATACCATTTCATTCTGTAAGATCTCTTCTATTTTAAATGAACACCGCACTACTTAAACACATTATCAATCAATTAGAAACTTTAATTTGTGTGTGACTTTAGTTTTTCCCTACAGTATATTTCTTAGGGAATTTGAGAACTCATCATAAAATGTAAAATTCATTTTAAAACTCCCTGTGTGCCTCGCTTCCTGTGTTCCTGTTTTGGCTGGAGAAGCCACCTTGGATTTCAAGGAATGTTACTTGAAAATTCCATCATCCATACACAAAAAAAAGTCTTTCTACAAAGGACTCTGCTTTTGGAACTGGTTACTAACATTTACTGTGTTTTTGCAGGTCTGAGGTCAAAAGTCTTGGTATTTGTAAGACCTCGCTATAGACATTAATGAAAACCGCTGCATTTAAGAAAAAACTAACTTAATGCCAATGCCAACAAATTCTTGCAAACTGAAAAAAACTTTTTAGTTATCACCTAAAAGTTGAAGACTGTGCTGCAGGGGCATCGAATATTTTATTTCTGTAGAATCCAAGAAACCACAACTATAAGGCAAAGGGCGGTGTATGCGAACTTCGACATCAGAGCAAACAATAGGCAAATCAGTCACCTGGAAATAACAATATGCTAACCTTAAAGGTCATTGCACTGAAAGCGTTGCAGTCAATTTTGCACGTCTCAGAATTAATTACAAATTACAGTGGCAACAAGTTTCAACTGTGTAGGCACATGCAGAGAGTAGAAAATGCAGGAAAAAAGCTTTTTTTTCATAATGAAATCATAAATGGAAACGCTATCCATATGTCAGCCTTATTAGAAACTAAATGTTAAGAAGGGCAGTGGGAGTGCAGTTAATTTAAGCTCTTTCAAAGAATAGATGATAATGCCATATTGTTAAAAAGTTCTGGCACATCATTACTACAGGTTCTGGGATTAATACTTCAGCAACAAGAGAAATATGAAAAAGCTTCCTGAAAAGTCCAGCTCCAGATCATTTGAGTGAGGCAACCTTTTTTCTCTTTGTAGCATAAAAGTTAATATGTAGCTGTGACGGAGAGCGAATGAATCCGAATCAAAAATCTCCCTCTCGACCAGTGAGGGCACTGTACAACAGGAGCTGCGGGCTTCCTACTGAATGGTTGGGCAGTTCATCCCAGGGACAGTCGGGAGCCGGCCATTCAGGAAGAGGGCGGCGTTACGGTACCTGGAGTCATCGCCCTAGTACGATGAGCAAAGTTTCAGTCATGAATTGGAGGAGACGTGATTGAACTAGCTATCGGAGGGGGCGGGGCTTAGGGTACTTTAGGGGGACGTGACGCCGTAATCGGCTCCTTTGTTGTGGTTAATGGGAGGAGACAAGGACGGAATCTTGAATGAAGTGTGGGTTCATTGAGGAGTATTGTGTTTGTTTTACCAGACGGCTGATACGAAGCTGGAGCTGCAGCAAGAAGCCCGGACTTGAACGCGCACGAGCACCAGCACTCAGAGCACCGCACCTGCACCAGAGCACCCAGTTTGGAGACGTGTTTTTGTGTTTATTATTTCGGGACTGCAACCCCTTTGTTTTGTAGCTGGTAATACCCATTGCTGGGTAGAACCAGCTTTATTATTTTGGGTCCAGTTTTCACTGGCAATACCCATTGCTGGGTAGAGCCAGCTTTATTATTTGAAACCCGGTTTAAAAAGGGCATTAAAAGAAACCTGACCGGTAGACTTCGTGTTTGTCCTTTGTTGGAGCACCTCAACTCACCTATACACCGGAGCACTACAAACTGATAAAATACCCAAGCTTGCACATTTAATGCTAGAAGTATGCAATATGGAAAAGATTGAATATTCCCTAAATGATTTAGAAAATTAACATAGATTTTGGGATGACATGATAAAGTGCCTACTTAATAATCAACCCCCGTAGAGCAGGAGCATGGGCATTGCAATCTCAAGACACTATCCTTTAGTGTTTTCAGATGGACACACACAGATCTCATTTTCATTTATATTCTAAATACAATGGACTTGAAAATAGAAAAGAATAGAATAAAATTTTAAGTAGTACAGGAAAAAAACCCTCAGAATTAGAATATAATATGTATATGCTGTGGTTTGTTAAAGATGTGTGATGTGGGTATAAATATATTATATGTGGGTATATAATATATCTACAGCAAGTGGGTGCTCCTCATGGAATAAACCTGCACAACTGACTACACCCTAGCTCTGTATGCTGCTGTAGAAATGTGTTGGGATTTTTACAGTGACTCTTCAATAAAGATATTCTTCAGCTAATTCTTCAATATTGAGTGTGCGGTTGTTTTGTTCCTGCAGTTACGCACCTCAGCTGTGATGGATTTG
Source organism: Polyodon spathula (assembly GCF_017654505.1). Classification (NCBI taxonomy): domain Eukaryota; kingdom Metazoa; phylum Chordata; class Actinopteri; order Acipenseriformes; family Polyodontidae; genus Polyodon; species Polyodon spathula. Next base: position 23,812,952 of record NC_054537.1, on the reverse strand, counting down.
CCCTGGTATTTTAGGGTTTGGCAGCACAGTGTTTTGATTGATAGTGTAGAACTCCGATGATGAATAAATCAAAATAAATAAGGAGTGGAGACAGATTTAAAGAAAAAAAAATTGGAGTAGGAGACTTAAAAAAAAAAAAAAAAAAAAAAACTATGTAGAAGTACTATAGTTAGATTTTGTATTAATGTGTTCCGACATACATTTTACAGGTCACGTGACAAACTACCCTGTTAGATATACAAAAGCCTGCAGGCACGTTCCCACATCTAAAAGCTGAGCATCAGAATGTAAAGGCTGCAGAGAAGCGCACTGAACATATTATTCGAAGCACATTGAACATCTTTGTCAAGCATGAAATAGGTATATATCCTGAGGCATTCTTTTATAGGAGTGTGGCATCCTAAGTATAAAAAATGCTGGATGTGACTGGTTAGGTGTGTGTGTCAATACATCTCTAGGAGAAGTTGTTTTTATATTGAGCATGGCTCCATATGATGGTGAGCCATCACTGTCATTATGCATAATTATCTTATCTCTAGGAACGAGATAATATTATACACCAAAGCTGAACCGATGTAGGGCCAGAAAGTGGTACATTGTCAGAATGTGGTATACATAACAAAATATGACTGTGTAAGGTCAGAAAATTCTATGCTGTCAAAAAGTGATACATTTGTATTTCAATTCTTGCATGTGTCAGTTTATGTACCAGTTTTTTTTTTGTTTGCATTTTTCAATATACACAGTACAATATGAAGCAAGAAAGTATTGAATAGGCTGCAAATGTATGCTTGCTTTAAATATATACACTACAGACCTTAACATTGCATTAAAACAATATGAAGGTTTAAGCTGTGGAATCTACATTATCTTCATTTTTTTACATGTGATTGTGTTCTCTCATTTAAACAGATGGATAGCATATATAATAATTGTATTAAACGAGGTGTATATGCATGTTGCCTGTGTGTACTGTATACCAAGGTCTCAACATGGGATATGTTAGGTTGGCTATAACTAGATAGTAAAATATAAAGGTTACCTTGTAAATGTAAGCAATGTTAATATGTACAGTTGCCCCAGGCTCGAATGGTATAAAAATGTCATTTAGTATGATAAAGTGCCATTTATTTTTCATCAGGGAAGTCTAGTGGGTATATTTTCTGATTCCCCTCACATAAATAAATGTTACTGAGGTGAGTCATTGAAATTTGACACCAAATCAAATTACCCTCCTTGTTGACCTTTTCAGGATCCTTCACTTTATGAAGTCTAATCAACATGCTGACTGACCGTTGAAATTCACTGCAGTTCAAAATACCAAAACACTATGAAAACACTGATTCAATACTTCCCATATTTGACTTTTGTTTAAACAATGTTGGGTTCAATACACTCAGAGCACATTGCATTTGTGAAATGCAGTCATTTTTTAGTATAATAACTAAAATAAAAAAAAAAAACAATAAAAATAAAACACCTTTGTGCAGGGGAGATGGTAGAACAGTCAAGAAAAATGGCATGCAAGGCATACATTAACAGCTAACACAGGAGCAATCGGTAAAAACAAACAAACAAAAATACTTCTTAGAGTTATCATTGTGATCTTAATGTGATGGAACGCTTGGTTTCAGGAGACTAGGTTTCAGGCCACTGCATGACACACCAGGGGAGACTAGTGGCGCCAAATCAGTGAATAAAAATAAAATAACACTTTAAAAGAGAGAAAATCATTTTGATTATTTAATTGGCAGGCTATAACTGTCAGCTGTCAAGATGGATCCTGAAACAGCAATAATGACTTTTTGCATTGATTTCTAGGCTGGTGCACTACTTCAGGGTAAGAAGAAGAAACAAACAGAAAAAAATGGGCAAGAGGGTGGCTGCTCAGCAGAAAACAAAAGGGTTTTTACTTGAATTTGTTAAGGAAGTTTTCAAATGCAGATGATAGTGGATATAAAAACTGGCTTTGAATGGAGGCCTTATAAAAAGACAAGATACTGTAATCCACGAAGCCATCTCACTTGGTGAACGATTTGCCATTACATTGAGGTTTCTGGCAACTGGGGACAATTTCCAGTCTCTGGAATTTACATTTCCGGTCAGCCGCAAAACAATTTCACAAGTTGTAGTAGAAACTTGCCAGGCACTATATAATTCTCTTCGTGTCAGATACGTGAGTGTGCATATGCCTAATAACAAAGAAGACTGGAAGGCCATTAGCACAAAATTTGCTGAATTGTGGCAGTTTCCAGTGCACTGATGCAGTGGATGGAAAGCACATCATTAATGAACACCACCAAACTCTGGGTCATTATTTATACACTGAACAAAAATATAAACGCAACATGCAACAATTTTACTGAGTTACAGTTCATATAAGGAAATCAATCAATTGAAATAAATTAGGCCCTAGTCTATGGATTTCGCATGACTGGGAATACAGACATCTATTGGTCACAGATACCTTAAAAAAAAAAAAAGGTATGGGCGTGAATCAGAAAACCAGTCAGTATCTGGTGTGACCACCATTTGCATCATGCAGCGCGACACATCTCCTTCGCATAGAGTTGATCAGGCTGTTGATTGTGGCGTGTGGAATGTTGTCCCACTCCTCTTCAATGGCTGTGCAAAGTTGCTGGATATTGGCGGGAACTGGAACACACTGTCGTACACGTCGATCCAGAGCATCCCAAACATGCTCAATGTGTGACATGTCTGGTGAGTATGCAGGCCATGGAAGAACTGGGTCATTTTCAGCTTCCAGGAATTGTGCACAGATCCTTGCGACGTGCATTATCATGCTGAAACATGAGGTGATGTCGGTGGATGAATGGCACGACAATGGGCCTCAGGATCTCGTCACGGTATCTCTGTGCATTCAAATTGCCATTGATAAAATGCAATTGTGTTCATTGTCTGTAGCTTATGCCTGCCCATACTATAACCCCACCCCACCATGGGGCACTCTGTTCATAACGTTGACATCAGCAAACCGCTCGCCCACACAACGCCATACACGTTGTCTGCCATCTGCCCGGTACAGTTGAAACCAGGATTCATCCGCGAAGAGCACACTTCTCCAGCATGCCAGTGGCCATCGAAGGTGAGCATTTGCCCACTGATGTTGGTTACGATGCCGAACTGCAGTCAGGTCAACACCCTGGTGAGGACGACAAGCATGCAAATGAGCTTCCCTGAGACAGTTTCTGACAGTTTGTGCAGAAATTCTTCGGTTGTGCAAACCCAGTTTCATCAGCTGCCAAGTGGCTGGTCTCAGACAATCGCGCAGGAGAAGAAGCCAGATGTGGAGGTCCTGGGCTGGCATGGTTACATGTGGTCTGCAGTTGTGAGGCCAGTTGGACGTACTGCCAAATTCTCTAAAATGTCGTTGGAGGCGGCTTATGGTAGAGAAATGAACATTCAGTTCTCTGGCAACAGCTTTGGTGGACATTGTTGCAGTCAGCATGCCAATTGCCTCTCCCTCAAAACTTAAGACATCTGTGGCATTGTGTTGTGTGACAAACCTGCACATTTTAGAGTGGCCTTTTACTGTCCCCAGCACAAGGTGCACCTGTGTAATGATCATGCTGTTTAATCAGCTTCTTGATATGCCACACCTGTCAGGTGGATGGATTATCTTGGCAAAGGAGAAATGCTCACTAACAGGGATGTAAACAAATTTGTGCACAAAATTTGAGAGAAATAAGGTTTTTGTGCATATGGAAAATTTCTGGGATCTTTTATCTTTTAAACATGAGACAAACACTTTACATGTTGCGTTTATATTTTTGTTCAGTGTAATTACAAGGGTAGCCATTCAGTGTTTTTAATGGCTGTTGTTGATGCGGACCTTCATTTTATATGTGGATGTGAGCGATGATGGTGTGTGGGGTAAATGTGGTTTTAGCTAAGCATTAGCAGGCAATACATTGCATATCCCTGATGGGAAAGCTCTTCCTGGAAGAGAGACCGAGGTTCCAAATTAGCTGCTGATGAGGTATTTGGATTGAAGCCCTGTCTTATGGAACCTTTCCCACGTGGGCAGCTTAAATCCCAGATCTTCAATTTCCAACTCTCCAGGGCACAAAGATGTGTAGAAAATGCATTTGGGGTCTTGGCAGCAGGCTGTTTTTTTTTTTTTTTTTTTAGGAAGCCCATTGCACTCGCCCCCAAAAAGTTGAAATCATTATGTTGGCAGCATGTGCACTGCATAACTTCCTTAGAAGTGTACACCTGGTGCAAGGAATGTGTGCACTGCGCCTGGCAGCATTGACACTGATGACCTGGAGACAGGTGTCACACCTGGTGCAAGGAATGTGTGCACTGCGCCTGGCAGCATTGACACTGATGACCTGGAGACAGGACATGTCATTGCTGGTGCAAGGAATGTGTGCACTGCGCCTGGCAGCATTGACACTGATGACCTGGAGACAGGACAGGTCATTGCTGCTGCAAGGAATGTGTGCACTGCGCCTGGCAGCATTGACACTGATGACCTGGAGACAGGACAGGTCATTGCTGCTGCAAGGAATGTGTGCACTGCGCCTGGCAGCATTGACACTGATGACCTGGAGACAGGACAGGTCATTGCTGCTGCAAGAAATGTGTGCACTGCGCCTGGCAGCATTGACACTGATGACCTGGAGACAGGACAGGTCATTGCTGCTGCAAGGAATGTGTGCACTGCGCCTGGCAGCATTGACACTGATGACCTGGAGACAGGACAGATCATTGCTGCTGCAAGAAATGTGTGCACTGCTCCTGGCAGCATTGACACTGATGACCTGGAGACAGGACAGGTCATTGCTGCTGCAAGGAATGTGTGCACTGCGCCTGGCAGCATTGACACTGATGACCTGGAGACAGGACAGGCCATTGCTGCTGCAAGAAATGTGTGCACTGCGCCTGGCAGCATTGACACTGATGACCTGGAGACAGGACAGGCCATTGCTGCTGCAAGAAATGTGTGCACTGCTATCAATAACTAGACTACTTCCTGGTACCAAATGTTTTGTAATTTAAATGCACTCTAGTGGTCTAGCTGCTTGTGTTCAACAGCAAAAGTTCCAAGATCCAGCACTTTGTCAACATCTTTGTACAGTACTGTGTACTACATATAGAATGAGCATAAGAAACAAGCACTACAAGTAATAAAATGTAGACAATGGTTTGAAGCAAACACTGTTTACTTTAAAACACTGGAGAATGGATCATATTTTCAAAGCATTGAGCAAATGTTTAGTTAACTATTTTTCATACTAGTTTTGTAAAGTGAATGGATGTTTTAAAAATTTATCTTTTGAATTAAATTAAAGAATGGAGGAAATGCTTTGAGAATTGGCTCACAAATACTCAAGAGGTTAACAAAACAATAGGAACAATAGGAATAATGTTTACACAGTACTGCAATTTAATTGGATAACAATAACAATTTAATTACAATAACAAACACAATAATAAAATAACAAAACAATATCGTGCACATCCGAAATTACACAAAATAACTGCAGTCGGGTGATGTTTAGTTCACTAGTTCCAGTGATTCCTGGTACTCACTCTCATCTGGTGGATGAAGAAGAACAAAGGACTGGCTTTCCAGCTCCATTTTAAAGGTCTGTGGTCAGGGTTGATTGGCAATCAATTAATCAATCAACACCGGGCCATGGTATACATCACAGGAAAGAAAAACATAGGAAACATACTTTTTGTTTCTCCTTTAGTTAACTTGATACATGCCTCAACTATTTGGAGTATCATTGTAGTCTTTTTGGAAAGCATAAGTTCAGTCTGTATAACTAAAGCTCCTTAAAATATTAGTACTGATCTGATAACAGTACATCAGTCAACAGTCACAGTTTTACATTTTCTAAAGAAATACTAATTAAACTTAAAAAACAATTCAAACATGTTAAGTAACAGCATATTAACAAAGTTATCCCCAAAAATGAGATCAAGACAGCTTTCACACAAGTTTAACAGAATTCTGAGATGTTGGTGACATTCATACATTTTTAATCACCATATCAAATTATGGTATCACATTATGAACAGGCAACATTTTGGTGGAGCCTTTAGTGGCTGTAAAATAGCAGACAGAGGCAAAGGAAGGTGGGTTAAGCACTCTTGTGCATGTTTACTTACAGAAAAAACAACAAAAAATGTTCATTAGATAAACAGGATACTGGGCTGGCAGGTAATCATCTCTGAGTGTTCTGGAGATAGTTACCTGCTTTCAGTCCAGGAAGATATAAAAGAGAATTGTAGTCCTTCCCTTTGGCTTGGCTTGGCTTTTATACACCTGTGGCTGGGCTTAATTGACTGTTAATTAATCAATTAAGTCCCAGCCACAGTATTAACTCTACCCCTGTCAAGAGCAACAATATAACAGGCTTGTACTCTATCACACACATTATTTCCCAGGGGACTTTTAAAGGTTTCATCAGGAATCCCATAGGTCTTTCCATACATTAAAACTCTGTATTTAGTGGTGGTCAATGGATTTTTTTATGGACTTTCAAATATATTAACCTTCCAGGTAAACACACAAACAATCCCACCTGACATTTTTAGTACAGGACATAGCAAAACAACAACCTGAGCAAATGTTTGATTCCCTACCTTTCCCCAGCAGGCCACAAGGCAGTCCTAAATCATCTCACTCCAAGATGTTGCTCGCTCGCTTGCTTCTACTAAACTCCTCTAACCATGCTTCGATCCAGTTCAAATCATAGCTCTCCAAGGCTGATGTCATAAATCTAGCAATCTTTAAAAAAAAAAAAAAAAAAACGTATGAGAACAATCAAAGCAGCCCACATTGATTTAATTTAGCAGGGTTACTGTACCTCCCATAATCACGAATGAGTGATTCACCATGAAGAATTCCATTTCTAAAGTGTTGTATAGTCTTGGTTGGTCTCCAGACTCCTATGCCTGGTTTGTTAACTTGCCAGCCAGTTAATATGTGGCAGAGGAGGGTAAAAGAAGAGTGGACTGTCACTCACTGTATAGCTACTATGTTTTATTTGCTTGATTACCCATTCACAGGCATGATAATGGATACATGACACAGGATTGAAATTTCAAATTTAGCTAAGACATTGTTTTCCCTACAGTAATTAAAGATTGGCCTGATACACAATTGTGATGTTCTGTTTGTAAAATGTATTGATCAGTAAGAGGCACTCTTTAACCTGGGAACATTTAGCTTGTGAATACATAATGGTCGTTATTCAGTAGATTTAAATTGTGACTTTTAATAATGTAAACATGTGAGAAACCTAGTTTTTTACTTGTACGTTTGCTGTACAATGCTTTGCACATTCTTTTTATTTTTAGCCATGTGTTTTAAATGTCTGTTCTGAACTCTCCCCTTTGCTTCCACTGGGACCGCCAAAAAGAAGCCTGTTAATTACAAACAATGCAGTATGCCCAAGGAGAGCTGGCCTTTGATGCAATTTTGAAATTAAGGAAAATTAGCTTAGTATATTCAATAGTCATCACTTGAAAATTGTTGTTACATGATGAGCCAACTCCAATCTTTTAAATAAATAGTGGAGATAATTCCATTATTGTATTGATCTGGCTTTGATCACTCAGTTTTACTTGCCTTTTAGTCTCACTTCTGGCATAAACATGTTCTCTTTCAGAACATAACAATGAAACAAAAGTAGGAAATAGTTTGCTTTCTCATTTTCTGTGCTGAGCCCATTTGTAAGATTACCTTGCATATTATTGTTGACTATAAAATGCTCCCCTAACTCAGATTAAGTAATCTCCAGTAGGCACAATATTATCTTGAAATGGTTTATAACCTGGAGATGTTGGGGAGCATATTAGTATCACACGGCCAGTTCTGATGATATAATTAAATTTGTTCTATTATAAATGAGGATTTTGTCTTTCAGAATAATTTATACGCGCTGGAGAGTGAATTAAGGTGAATGAATTGAACTGGAAATTGAAAGATAAACAGTTACAGGAAATGAGAAGGATGGATGATTTACAGCTGGAAAATATAAGCAGAGCATTACTGAGATAGTTCTGGGCAACAATTAACTACAATCCAGAGTCCTAGTGAGAAAATTTGAAATATTATATACTGTACTATATATATATATATATATATATACACATACACACACACACACACACACACACACACACACACACACACACACACACACATATATATAATATATATATATATATATATATATAATATTATATATATATATATATATATACATATATGTATACATATACACCCACGTGTGTGTAGTGTGTGTATATAATATATATAACTTACATATATATACATATATATATAATATATATATATATATAACATCTTACTGTCAAAGGTTAATACATATAATAATGCGTTTACTGTTTCCAAATCTGTCAAAGGTTAAATCCCACAGCAACTATGTTTATCTGTACCCAAATGCAATCCAAAATGTCTATAGGAGAGTAGGAGTGTATGATAAAAGCAGCAGAATGCTATCTCTCACAAATTCATCGCGAGACACAGGATTTTTATATTAAATTAAGACCTGCTCGTGATCTTGCGACAGTAATGTGGGATCTCGGGATTTTTCGCTTTTTGAAAGATGGCAGAAACCTGTAAGGATTTGTGCCTGTGTATTTCCAATGTGTGATTTTCCTGTGTTTAATGTAAGCTCTGAATGAACGTGAGGTGTTATAATTGGTTGGTCAAAAGTAATTATCTATCATATATATAATTTTAATACGAGTAAAGCAGTAAAGCAGCAGGGAGGTTTACAATAACAGTGTAGACGCAGTATAAGCTGTTGTTAACAAGGTTTACAAACCAACTCAGAAGACTGGTTGTCTCGTAGCACCGAAATATTGGTTTGTGTTTTAAAAAATAAAATCTCGCGAATCGGATGTCAAATCTCTTGATTTCTAAGTTTGCCTCATGATTTCTGCAGCGGTGGGGTAGGCAATACTGTAAACTACTGGTGTGAATTCAAGGCAGTTACTGTGTTGACCAAGTTGACAGGAACACACAGAGAGACAGGAGTGTTGTTAGCCCATAAAATGTGGGTATGGGCCCCCGTAAGTTTAGGAGAGCCCTAGCGCAACTCTGCAGAGCAGCAATTCTTAACTGCAGGCTCTGGACCCTCTGGCAAAGTCTTAACTTTCTAGGGGGCGTGTTGAGCATTCTAATAATATAGTAGTTAGTAATAATAAAAATAAAGCCAGATAAAATTTTACACAAATCTAAATGTGAAATGTACTAACTCACATATGTTTTTTTTTATTTTTTATTATTATTATTTTACCTGTGATATCGGTACATATTTAGTCTGGAAAACCACGCTTTTTAAAGCAGAGATCCAATCACGGGTGATTTTGTGTTTCAGAATAAGTGCCATTTCAGTTCCCTGCAGTATTGTACCCTTGTTCAGTTCATAAAAAAGATCGCATTGTGGTGCCTGAAAAAATACAAAGAGATTGTGCATGAGCGTCATAGTCTAAAAATATGAAGGAAATTTTCATGGAAACTGGATATACCTATCGCATTTTTTATAGTAGACACCACCTGGTTTTAGAAACAATTATAGTTGGGTGTCATCAGCATAGCAGTGAAAATGGACCTTATGGACAATGTCACCCACGGTAAACAAGTGAACACGAGGTAGTTTGTAGTTTATTGTCCATTAGAAGGAGAACTTTGCTTTTATTTTCTAGACTTCAAGTTTCTATCCATTTAAATCGGTGTTTGAGATATATCTATATCACAGAATATAGGGAACAATTATTCTGATTAATCCCACAAAAGTTTATTTAAATGTGTGTCAGGGGGAAGATTCCTGGAGCGGGACCTTCTTTTTAGTGGCGGTAATGCTTGGCTGCCTGTAGGCAAGCTTTTGTTTTATTAGTTGTGCTTGGAAGTATTTTATTTTTGCCTTTTTCTATGCCTGAACGATGTCTTCTGTGAGCTACAATTGCTGGAAGCATTACGTGATCTGCGTTTTTAAATTGTCAATAAAACCTGGACGCATGAGCGGCATTTTAACATCTCAAGCTGTGCGTTTCTCCTGTCAATCAGTGGATATCCACATATGTAACACACCCCTGTTACATTGGTAAATAAACTTCTCTTTCTCACTCTTTCCCTCTCTTAAACTGTTTCTCAATCATTCTATGAACAATTAGTTCACCTTTCTGTTTGACAGGTTTTTCTGTTTCATGTACATGCATATTCTGTTCCTTCGTCTATTTAGTCTGCTACGCAGTGAAGGTTAATAACAGAAACCTGCAATTACGTGCAGTCGTGACTCTCACGGGTAGAAAATACATCTTTCAATAACGATTGATTGTCCAGATCAATTGTCCAGTTAAACTACATGTAGCTAACAAAGTAATTCCAGTACTTAATATCTAATATTGTATGTATTACCATCACTTTATACTGAAGATCTCAATTTTTTTTCTATATATGTAAGGAGCTGCACACATGTTAAACGTATGTTTGATAAACGCGTGTGTAAAAATGATTCATACGTTTCAAGACCTGGAAGCTAGAAAATCATTTGACCTTATTCTATTCAAACTTAGTTGGGAATTCTGATATCTTCTGTAATGGAACTAGACTAAACTTTGTCTACCTGTGTCGGCGCTTTTCTTAAATCTAGGCAATAAACTGGAATACAATGGATACTCTTTGAAAATCTTTCTTTGATTTTAATATCATGCAGCAGGAGGGACCATTACAATGGAAAGCTGGGTGTGGCAGGATATCAGGCAGGCTGGCTATGGACTATAATGTTAGTTTAGCTGAGGAATAACATTAGCAGGAGGCAAAATTGCCTTCTCAAGCACTGCTTCATTTCACATTATGAGTCTCTGAGATATGCTGTAGGTAAACCTGAGTAGAACAGTTTCTCAGTTCCTCTCAGACTGGAACAAACATCAAGTATATCTTGATAGATAAAGCTTATTTTAGGTTGAATATGCAGAAGGTTACCATCTCCAGCTGCTGTCTTCAACAGAGAAAACTACTTGTGGTCAATGTGATCACACAGGTTTCAGGGACAAACTAGCTTATCGTGCAGCCAGTCCTGGCACATTAAGGGTTCTCATAAATGCAAAGGTAAGAATGTGAAAGTGTGACCATACAGATTACATATTTTTTTGTACAAATTAAAGAGCTCATCATAATGCAATCCAAAAAGCCCATATGAGGCCAGTATATGATAAAAGTTGAAGTTCAATATGTTTATTGAGTGAAAAAGTACAAGAATGACAACTATCAAAAACCTCCAGTTTCACCTGTGAATCAGCAACTGTTCAATACATATCTATGCACTTCTAGGTCTTTAGTAATCCGTTTTGGAGAAGATCCTTAAATGTGACAAATTTACTATTACCTGGGACCAGGCTTAAAGGATAAACCATCTGGGATAAGTTACGTCTGGAGGTGGATTCCCTGGTAATGTAAAATACTGTAAAAAAATGAAAATAAAACAAAGCCAGCTGTGGCTTATCAGGAGGCTTTATGATGTGCAATCAACTCCTTGAAGTCACTTAATTCTGTTTATTACAATCATATTTGATGGTCTCTCCATTATCCTTTTTAATTTATCCTTAGTACAGTGCTCATTTACATCATCTATCTATTCAATGTAGAATCTCATGCATACTGTATCAGTAATTGCATTTCCTTGAAGGATGGATGTCCATAAGGACTTTTTTGCCTATGTTGTTTGAAAGACTATATACAGTACTGATGCAAAATGACAGTTGACAATGTTTGCTTCTCCTGTCTAAAGACTTTTTAAAATAATACAATGCAGTCTGATATTCACAAATCCAATGCAAACCATTTTTCTTAGCTTTATTAGCATTATTAGAGAGTGCATTTTGATGCCTATTGGGGGGGTGGGGGGGGATCAGACAAATTTGGGCCGTATGATCTTTCTTTGTATCACTGGCAATATTATCACTGCCAACCCACATGCATTCATACATGTAAGGCCAACAGATTCAAGGTACTGTGCAAAGCTTAAATTATTTTTTGTCTAAGTACACCACAAGGGACATAAACAGTTTATAGCCCTAAAAAGCATACCATCACAGAATATATGGAAAGGGATGGTTTTGAAAAAAAAAAAAAAATCATGTCAATAACGTATTATTCTCACCAAAAAGGAAGTGTCAGGAGTTAGTCATCAACCTCAAGTTGCCAGACAAAGTCACTGTGAGCACAAACAGACTTGGAAGGTTACACCAGTATATTTAACAGGGAAGGTCAGCCCAGTGGTGAGCCGAGTCCAAACTGATAGTCTTTGATTAGCTTGGTTCCTCTTACAATGCGCTGGAATAATAATCTGAGTGTGGAAGATATGTTCCGAATTCACAGAGCCCACAACTGTTTGTTAGGACAGAGCTGCCTGGATTTGGAATGCCCAGATGATGGAACATTTTGCATTTTTCCGTTATCTCCCAGAGGGGATGAAGTCCCTGGTGATGCCATACGTCACATTAAAAAGAAAAAAAAAAAAAATCACAATGATGATACATGGTCTTAACGATACTTAACAGCAGTTGAGAATACTTGATTCTGGGGAAAGTATCATACTGTGATCCAAAGCATGTTATTGTGATTCTTCATCAAGGTTTTTTTCTAATTGTATTTTGCAACCATCTGTATTTAAATCAATTTTAGACTTATGGTTTTTTTCATGCATACATTGTTTTTTTTCCAGATTTTCCTCAAGGTTAATTTTAATTTAGATCATCCTGCAGTTCCATTCATAAGCGGTATAACAGTGGGAGAAACATGCTGCAGTACCTTCATTATTAAAAATGCATGCAGTATAATTGTAGTTAACATATTTCTTACATTTAATTGACTGCTCTGTGAAGTAAGAGTCTATAAAATAGACAAATTAATTCTACCTGCAATTTATTACAGACCTTGACTGTGCTTATCGTGACACGTACCTGTATAACTGGAAAAAGCGTTTTATTGATCCAAAGCATATCATCTGTACCCATAAATTTGTTTATTGATTATTGAATGGTTTATCCTGTCAAATCTTCTCGTTTGAGGCTACCTTCTATGCAGTCCATTATGGTCTGTTTAAGCAATTAGAAAATACAGGGGGATGATTTATTTTTTATTTTTTTTACTTTCTTTGTATGAATATGCTGTAGTAAATAATATCAATATATTGGTAAAATCTTCTGACAGATCAGTGCTGATACTGTTTTTTCATTGTTGCTGAATTTTTGAGAATTAGAAAAAAAATTGCCTTCCTCCTTATAGATCAGAATCATTTAAAATCTTAATAGCGTTTTGATTGTCTTCATGAACTACACATGGCATGCGTTGTATTAGCTTAGAGGGGTCATGTGACACCTAAAAATAGTAAGGCTGTAAACACACAAAATCTACACAGATGTCAAAGGTTACTACTAATAATATGGTAGTTTAAATGAAAAAAGATGCATTTCCTTTCAACTTTGAATTCTGGTCTGATTGTTGATTGGAAGTCATCTCCAGTCCTTACGAAGCTTAAACCGCAATGGTTAATTAATGCAATGCATAAGAAGAAAAAAGCTTCAGCAGAGTCAATGAACAAGAAACACAAAGCAGGGATTGGATGATTCCTTAAGTCATAGAGGCAAAATGAATAGAACTCTTCTGAAAGGGATTTTTGTATGAAGTCATAGAAAAGGTATCATATTACAATAAATGATCACTCATTTGAGTTTTAATTGCTAGTGAAAAAAAACAAACAAAAAAAAAATCTCTCTTTTTTTTTTTTAATAGAACTCCAAATCCAAAGAAAGAAATAACTTCTCCAGACTCCATAGAACTAATTGGTATTTTGCAGAACAAGGTGGAAAGTTGCACATCTTCACAGACCACACTTTTTAGCCAGATGGTGTGATCCAGATTGACAGCAACAATGACGGATTTTCTAATGAACGGTCTGCGATGAGTCATTTAAAGAAGCTCTGCAGCCTTGTTCACCGAACTCAGGGGCTTTGGTTCAAACTATATCAGCACTGAATACATAAACCAGTTCTGACAAGAGTTTAGAGTAAAAATGTTAATGCAAATAAGAGATATTAGGAATAAATGAGATGATTATAAAGCAAGGAGGGAAATGAAACACAAAAAGGTCTAGTTTGTATTTTCTCCTGGGTGTGGAGGCATAACTGAGCTTATTTTATTATTGAAATCAAAAACAAATTAAAGATTTGTTATATGACACTGATTAGACAAATGTGAGTCATGCAATAAAAGTCTGCCATAGCTGAAATCAGAAGTGAGAATGTAGCATATATTGAAACTCATAAATGTTTTTTCTTTTTTTTTTTTCTCTCCAGATTATACAACAAGATCTATAACATACATACAGTTTGATACAAACTTACATTTAGTTGAGGGATATCACTAAAGGCCTGGTCACATGGGTGAATTTTGTTGACGACAACAAGGGGATGACAACAAGGGGATGATGTGACCACCCTGGGCAACACACTAGTGACTTGTGTCTCCATCTTTAGGACGATGTTGTATTTTTCAGGTGACACGAGTTCAACATTTTCAATATCAGCCAATCATATTTGAGAGTATGATAATAAAATGGCAATATGGACGCATGATTTGGAAGCAAAGCTAATAGATTACTTTGCTTTTTTTATTGGTTTGAGAAATAATTACATATAGGAAAATAAAAGGTTCCCGTGGAGGCCATCTGTTACATTGTGTTTCCTTTGCTTCAATTTATTTGACAATAAATTTGAAAATCTAGGTCAGCCAGGGTATCCTTGGCTCACCGCACACCAGTGACCCCTATAGTCTGGCCGGGCACCTGCAGGCTTGCCTGTTAGCTGCCCAGGAGCTCTGTTGTCCTCCAACACTGTAGTTCCTGGGTGGATGCATGGTGAATCTGCAGTGTGTAAAGAAGCAGTCGGCTGACAGCACATGCTTTGGAGGTCAACGTGTGTTCATCTTCGCAATTCCCAAGTCAGCACAGGGGTGGTAGAAGGGAGCTGAGCCTAAATAATAATTGGGCATTTCAAATAGGGAAAAAATAACTAAAATAATTGGAAACGACTAAATTTATAAAAAAAAAAAAAAAAAAGCAAAACTGAAAACACACAGGCAGGTAATTGAATGCAAAGCACACTGCAGCACTATTTTTATTTACACAAAAATAAATCAAATAATTTAACACAAACAACTGGTCACAGAATGGTTAAAAAAAATGTGCACTATAATTGGGTTGCATTATGTTGTTGCCTGTGTGTTGCCAGCTTGTGGACCGCATGCTTGTCTTTTGTGTGACCACCACAAAATGCAAGGCAACACGCAGGTAACAAATGTGTTGCTGTTGTTGCTGACAACAAAAGCTGCCCATGTGACCTGGCCTTTAAAATAAAAGGACAACATCAAAGCAGCAAACTGTCAAGGACTAATGGAGATAATTATGCTTTAAATATGTTTGACGTTTTAGACTTTTACCTTGACAGTAGTGATGCACCTAACAGGGGCAATTATATTTAAAAGGCTTGCTATTTGTTTAATGGAAAATAAATTGACCTAATGGAGTACATTATTTGCACATTTTCTCAGAAAATAAATTATCTTACCAAACAAATTATCTTTAAGTTTAGAACATTAAAATAAATCGTAAAAATTATTACAGAGTAGATGGACAGTTCAGTATAACAACTTTTTTTTTCTCCCACGTAGTCCCATCATGTAATTTTCTGTTTTTAAGGAAATATGGCAGTAAAGCCTAAAAAACAATGCCAAGATGAAGTGTATCTTCTGTACTTCGAGTCAAATGTTGGAGTTGTATTCTAGAAAAAACAAAACAACATTATCATGTAGCTGACCCGCTATGTCACTGCATGCAGGCTGAGGTTCTCTGACTGGCTTGCTTGTTATACCCAAGCAAAAGTGCACCACACTCGGCTTGTGTGGCAAACTTTTATTTTTAGCACTGTTTTGTTTTGGTTTCTTTATTAAATGTGACACTAGGGCTGACATTGCTGGTACCCTAGTGTCAGCCACTTGTGTCGTTAATTAAATCTGTGCGTCTGTGTGGCGTGTCAACACCCAATGCTCTGTGTCTGCCTCAGTATTATTCATTTCACCCTGTTACAGTGTTATATGCTGTAAACTGCTGAAATCACAAACAAGAGGGAACAATAGGGGTAAATGGAACCAGGCTACCCTGACAATCGGAAATGCCCAGACCTCCCTCCGCTGGTCCTAACTCCCAGGTCGCAACATTGCCAGGCACAGTTGCTTGCCTGGTCCCCTACTCCGCTCCGCCTGGACTTACACAGGTTTCGACGTGCGGGTCAGACGTCACGTGTGCTCCCCTTTCCCTCACTTTGTTCCCCCTTAAGCTCCAGATGTCACTGCGCAGTTCTGCAGTCACACACCTCTGTCTGTCATTGCTTGCTCCCGGTTGCCGGCCTGCAAGCCAGTTGCCCTGGTCCAGCCGTCCAGGTTCCTCCTCGCTGGTTCGAGGTCTTTTCCAGAAAACACCAGAGGGACCGACCCACCCTCAAATTAAAATTTGTGGACTTGAGGGTGGGTGGTTGTATTTTAGGGGGGAGGTGGCCTTGGAATAGCCAGTGTGTGTTGCACAAGGGGGAGGATATGTAACGCATGTAGCAGGACAGGGGGGCCTGCAAAATAAAAATGTTTTGTTGTATGGCAGGGATATAGTTAAAGTCTCCCTGCCAAAAAGGTAATTGGTTTTGTTTAATTAAATTGTTTAATTGTTTTGTTTAATTATTAATTATCATCTGCACCTGTCAATTGGCTGCTGCTGTTGAATGAAAAGCCCGATGGAAAGTCGTAAAGGTCTGTTTAAAACCTACGTTCGGTTGTATAAAAATGTGTATTAAAGTGTTTTGTTTTTGTGTTATATGTCAGGTAAACAGTTTAGGTGTCCTGCATTTGTGCAGTGAGTGCTCAATGAGAGCTAGGATCTGCATGTGTGCAGTGAGTGCTCAGTGAGAGCTAGGTTTTTTGTTTGTTTGGTGTTTTGAAGAAAAGTGCGTAGAAGTGATAAAAATCTAAGTTTTATCTCTGGGTCACGTTTTTAAAGGGGCACAAACCCAAAGCTATGGCCAGCTTGGTCACAATACACACACACACACACACACACAAGCCAGTTGTTATCTCTACTGGACCAGGCAGTCATCAATTCCTTCGTTTTGTACAAGGTAGGAGAGATTTAATCTTGAAGCTAGTCACAGCTCTTAAGCAGAAACATTTCGATCAGAGAAATGCAAAGCTTAACCAGGATTCACACGCAAGATATATCATATTTTACTTTTGTTTTAGATTAAAAAATACTTTTGTTTTTACAGTTTTGCATGTGCATATACCTGTTTACAGACTAGTTTTCTTTTGAAATGTTTATTTTATTATAGTTTGTAATGTTTTTAAGTAGTGCTTTATACATGGCAAGTTAGAAAATAAACCTTTTTATGTTTAATTGTTCATTTAAATACGTTTTGGCTGTGCAGATAAGAACATAAGAACATAAGAAAGTTTACAAACGAGAGGAGGCCATTCGGCCCATCTTGCTCGTTTGGTTGTTAGTAGCTTATTGATCCCAAAATCTCATCAAGCAGCTTCTTGAAGGATCCCAGGGTGTCAGCTTCAACAACATTACTGGGGAGTTGATTCCAGACCCTCACAATTCTCTGTGTAAAAAAGTGTCTCCTATTTTCTGTTCTGAATGCCCCTTTTTCTAAACTCCATTTGTGACCCCTGGTCCTTGTTTCTTTTTTCAGGCTGAAAAAGTCCCTTGCGTCGACACTGTCAATACCTTTTAGAATTTTGAATGCTTGAATTAGGTCGCCACGTAGTCTTCTTTGTTCAAGACTGAACAGATTCAATTTTTTTAGCCTGTCTGCATATGACATGCCTTTTAAGCCCGGAATAATTCTGGTCGCTCTTCTTTGCACTCTTTCTAGAGCAGCAATATCTTTTTTATAGCGAGGTGACCAGAACTGCACACAATATTCAAGATGAGGTCTTACAAGTGCATTGTACAGTTTTAACATTACTTCCCTTGATTTAAATTCAACACTTTTCACAATGTATCCGAGTATCTTGTTAGCCTTTTTTATAGCTTCCCCACATTGCCTAGATGAAGACATTTCTGAGTCAACAAAAACTCCTAGGTCTTTTTCATAGATTCCTTCTCCAATTTCAATATCTCCCATATGATATTTATAATGTACATTTTTATTTCCTGCGTGCAGTACCTTACACTTTTCTCTATTAAATGTCATTTGCCATGTGTCTGCCCAGTTCTGAATCTTGTCTAGATCATTTTGAATGACCTTTGCTGCTGCAACAGTGTTTGCCACTCCTCCTACTTTTGTGTCGTCTGCAAATTTAACAAGTTTGCTTACTATACCAGAATCTAAATCATTAATGTAGATTAGGAATAGCAGAGGACCTAATACTGATCCCTGTGGTACACCACTGGTTACCACACTCCATTCTGAGGTTTTTCCTCTAATCAGTACTTTCTGTTTTCTACATGTTAACCACTCCCTAATCCATGTACATGTGTTTCCTTGAATCCCAACTGCGTTCAGTTTGAGAATTAATCTTTTGTGCGGGACTTTGTCAAAAGCTTTCTGGAAATCTAAATAAACCATGTCATATGCTTTGCAATTATCCATTATCGATGTTGCATCCTCAAAAAAATCAAGCAAGTTAGTTAGGCACGATCTCCCTTTCCTAAAACCATGTTGACTGTCTCCCAGTACCCTGTTACCATATAGGTAATTTTCCATTTTGGATCTTATTATAGTTTCCATAAGTTTGCATATAATAGAAGTCAGGCTTACTGGTCTGTAGTTACCTGGTTCAGTTTTGTTTCCCTTTTTGTGGATCGGTATTACGTTTGCAATTTTCCAGTCTGTCGGTACCACCCCTGTGTCAAGAGACTGCTGCATGATCTTGGTTAGCGGTTTGTAAATTACTTCTTTCATTTCTTTGAGTACTACTGGGAGGATCTCATCCGGCCCAGGGGATTTGTTTATTTTAAGAGCTCCTAGTCCCTTTAACACTTCTGCCTCAGTTATGCTAAAGTTATTTAAAACTGGATAGGAACTGGATGACATGTGGGGCATGTTGTCAGTATCTTCCTTTGTAAAAACTTGTGAAAAGTAATCATTTAACATATTTGCTATTTTTTTTTCTTCCTCTACGATTTTGCCATTTGTATCTCTTAAACATTTAATCTCCTCTTTGAATGTTCTCTTGCTGTTGTAATATTGGAAAAACATTTTGGAATTGGTTTTAGCTCCCTTAGCAATGTTCATTTCTATTTCTCTCTTGGCCTTTCTAACTTCCTTTTTGACTTGCATTTGCAGTTCTGTGTACTCTTTCTGTGTACTTTCTTTTTGGTCCTTTTTTAATGCTCTGTAAAGTGCCTTTTTTCGCTGAATATTTTTTTTAATTGATCTATTAAACCATTTTGGCAATTTAGTTTTACATTTAGATTTGTCTACTTTAGGGATATAATTGTTTTGCGCCTCTAGTACTACATTTTTGAAGAACAACCATCCTTCTTCTGTGGGTGTTTTCTCTATTTTACTCCAATCTACTTCTGTTAGTCTCTGTTTCATACCTTCATAGTTTGCTTTTCTAAAATTGTAAACCTTAGCTTTAGTCTTTACTTTTGAGGATTTAAAAAACACTTCAAATGAGACCATGTTGTGGTCTGAGTTTGCCAGTGGTTCTCTGACCTCTGTTTTAGTTATTCTATCTTCGTTATTTGAAAAGACTAAATCAAGGCATGCCTCCCCTCTAGTGGGTGCCTTCACAAATTGTGTTAGGAAGCAGTCATTTGTCATTTCCACCATTTCTATTTCATCCTTCGCGCTACCCACCGGGTTTTCCCATTTTATTTGGGGGAAGTTGAAATCCCCCATTAGTATGGCTTCTCCTTTGCTACACACATTTCTAATGTCATTGTATAACAGATTATTGTGCTCACCGTCTGAATCTGGCGGTCTATAGCATGCTCCTATTATTATGCCTTTTGAATTTTTGTCTGTTATTCTGACCCATATTGATTCGGTTTTATTTTCTTTGTCCAGGTTTAACACCTGGGCTTCAAGACTGTTTCTTATGTATAGCGCTACCCCTCCTCCTCGTCTGTCCTGCCTGTCTTTCCTATACAGTGTATACCCACAAATATTATATTCGTCCCCATCACTCTCAGATAACCACGTTTCTGTAACACCTATCACATCATAGTTACCTGTTAGTGCAGTAGCTTCAAGTTCTAGAATTTTGTTTCTGATACTTCTAGCATTTAGATAAATACATTTAATGGTTGTCTTACCTGAGTTGTTGTTCTTGTTTGATGTTTGATGTTTGATGTTTGATATGATGTGATTGAATAAAACTTTTAAGTTGTATCCTATAGTTTGTCTTTCATTTTACTATTGATGGGTTTAAAATGTACCAGCGGTTGTAGGTATGAGTAACTGCAGAGGTTTTAGTGTTGAAGTAGTCCATAAATGTACAGTTTGTGTGTACCAGGGGGGTGTCTATGTTTTGTACAGCCTTTCTGCTGGAGATTAAGTGATATGAAGTCAGAAAAACGGGATCTTGACTGCTGAAATCTTGTGAGCTACAAGACCGATTCCTGCGCTGGTTTACACAGGTTTTACAACTATTTTTATCGTGAGAAAGCGATTGACCCTATGCTTAAAGTCGCATTGCCAAAAAGACGTCCTTTTGTGGCTTCACGATGTACTCGCGCGACAGCGTCACACATTCATGACTGTAGAATCGATTTTCAAGTGCATGTAAACCAAGCCTATGTCTTGATTTCACAGCGCCTGACAAACAGAGATAACCAATCCCTCCTCTTCTTTACTTTCCAATCCTGACCTTTTTCATGCAAACTGTTATGGGTGCCATTTGGTGTTGCTTAAACCTTTTTTTACTTTTCCTACTGCTGTGATCTGTCACTGATTATCTGCTGAACCCAAAAATAGTAAATTATACATGACTATGCAGGATGATTAAAAGGTCAGCTGTGTCTTATCAGTACTAAACTGTCAAGGGTTTTCAGTCGTGCCACATGACAGGCTACCATGGGATCCTACAGTGTTTCTTTTTAACTTGCTCTACTTCTTACTCGCTAAACAGATTATGGCACATTTTTCAATGTTAATAATAATCCCTAACTAGAAACACTCAAGTTATGCAATAGTAAGAAATTTACTTAGTAATGAAATAAGACAAATGTTTCAACAATAAATCATTGACAAAGACTTCTGTCATAACACTTGTTGAATTTTTAAAAATGTTAATATGCACCTTAGCTTGAAAAACAAACAAACAAAAAAAATTGGCACACTTTTTATTTATTGCATTTATATAGCGCCTTTTATACAAAAGTATCGCAAAGCATTGTATAGTACATAGCAGAAAAAACAAACAAACCACAATACATTTGTATAGCATGTCATACAACTGCCACAATCAGACCATTTAAATAACATATTTAAAAAGGAGCAATTTTCAAGTTACTTTAAAACCCACTAAGATAAGAATGCGTTTTTAGTCTTGACTTGAGAACTGTAACAGTCCCAGCCTCCTTGACAAACAAAGGCAGAGCATTCCATAACTTAGGAGCTCTACAAGAAAAAGCCCTACCTCCTGTGTAAGAATAACCAGCAGCCCCGTATCCTGTGATCTCACAGTGCGGTTTTGAAGATACAGGGTGAGTAACTCCTGCAAATAACTAGGTGCTGGTCCATTCACGGCCTTGTAAGTTAACAGCAAAATCAATTCTATGTTGCACAGGGAGCGAATGTAAAGAGGCCAAAACAGGGGTAATATGTTCACTTTTCCTGGTTTTAGTTAGAATTCTAACGGCAGTATTCTGAACAAGCTGCAAGCAGGATACCACACGTTCCGGGACACCAGAAAAAAAGTGCATTACAATAATCAATTCTAGATGAAACACAGACATGCATTAGTCTCTCTGCATCAGATACAGAAATAATTGTTCTAAGTTTGGCTATGTTTCTCAAATAGTAAAAATATATTTTAGTAGCAGGCTTCTGGTAAAGGCACTCCAAGTGGAAGTGTAGGATGCGTCCTTTAGCCTGGAGGTGGCTGGTTTGAATCCAGGCTGTTCTATCATAGAGGTGTCGATGGTCCCCCGCCGGGGCGGCCCCCCCTCTGGGGGGGGGGGGGGGGGTTGGGGGGGGGGGGGGGGGGGGGGGGGGGGGGGGGGGGTTGGGTTGGGGTGGTGTCCTCAGCTCACCGCGCACCAGAGACCACTGTAAGCTGCCCAGAGCTGCGTTGTCCTCCGACGTTGTAGCTCTGTGGTGGCTGCACGGTGAGTCTGCTGTGTGAAAAAAAACGGTCTGCTGACGGCACACGCTTCGGAAGTCAGTGTGTGTTCGTATTCGCAGCTCCCGAGCCAGCGCAGGGTGGTAGCGATGAACTGAGCCTAAAAATAATTGAATATACCAAATTGGGAGAACCATTAAATAATTGGCGAATATTTAAATAAATAAATAAAATCTGAAATAAATAAAAATTGAAATACATTTATTTATTTAGTTTTTTCTTTAGTTCTTTATTTATTTATTTAGGATTTTATTTATTTAGTTCGCTTTTTTTTTCTTTTTTTTTTTTTTTAATTTTGGCACACTCTTTTCACTCTAGTATTTCTCATTCAATGTCAATCACACTGGAAGGGCGGGACAATCCGGTAAGTGAATTGATGATCTAGTAACTTTGCCTTGAGGGCTGTGTTGGGGTGTTGACTGCAGTTGTATAAGGCTTGCAAGTTGCAACCTTGGGCTGTGTACATTCGGTCCAATCGTTTTTCCTTTTATAAAAGGAAATTGGAAAACAGGAAAACAACTCACTTTTTGTTTTAGTCCTGTGAGCAGAGAAGAAAAAAAAAAAGTTTTCAGATTTTATAGAATTAAATATTAAATACAGGGTATTAAGAATGTTACATACATGTCATTCTTTATGTATTTATTGCTTGTTGCTAAACCATGTGCCCTGCATCCCACAGTGACCCACTAAAATATAAAGTGATTTGTTTTTATATACAGTAGTAGTATAGTAGTAATAATTTGTTCACCCAAAAGACCTGGGGCTTGTTTGCATATCATACAATGTCGTGCTATATAGCTTTTCTATGTAGCGTTGCTCACACAGATTGTAGGTGATAACTGATCTAAATACCTATGAGCTCCCACATAAAAGATTATCAAACTGAATGCAGTAGGGATTCAAGGAAATGCATGTACATGGATTAGGAAGTAGTTAACATGTAGAAAAGTACTGATTAGAGGAGAAACCTCAAAATGGAGCAAGGTAACCAGTGGAGTACCACAGGGATCAGTATTTTAGATTCTGGTATAGTAAGCAAACTTACATTTGCAGATGACACAAAAATAGGAAGAGTGGCAAACACTGTTGCAGCAGCAAAGGTCATTCAAAATGATCTAGACATGATTCAGAACTGGGCAGACACATGGCAAATGACATTTAATAGAGAAAAGTGTAAGGTACTGCACGTAGGCAATAAAAATGTGCATTATCAATATCATATGGGAGATACTGAAAT
Source organism: Polyodon spathula (assembly GCF_017654505.1). Lineage (NCBI taxonomy): Eukaryota > Metazoa > Chordata > Actinopteri > Acipenseriformes > Polyodontidae > Polyodon > Polyodon spathula. The sequence continues at coordinate 23,789,298 of NC_054537.1, read as the reverse complement.
TGAAGAAGGAAGCTATGAAAAAGACTTAGGAGTTTATGTTGACTCAGACTAGACAATGTGGGGAAGCTATAAAAAAGGCCAACAAGATGCTTGGCTATATTGCAAAAAGTATTGAATTTAAATCAAAGTAATGTTAAAACTTTACAATGCATTAGTAAGACCTCATCTTGACTATTGTGTTCAGTTCTGGTCACCTCACTACAAAAAGGATGTTGCTGCTCTAGAAAGAGTGCAAGGAAGATCGACCAGAATTATTCCAGGTTTAAAAGGCATGTCATATACAGACAGGTTAAAACAAAGAAGACTACCTGGCGACCTGATTCAAGCATTCAAAATTCTAAAAAGTATTGACAATGTCGACCCAAAGGACTTTTTTGACCTGAAAATAGAAACAAGGACCAGGGCTCACAAATGGAGATTAGACAAAGGGGCATTCATAACAGAAAATAGAAACCCCCCCACCCCCCCCCTGTGATCACCCCACCCCCCCATTCCCCAGTATACATGGTTCCCGTTCCAAGAAGTCCGTTGCTTCGCTATGCAGTTTTCAGTCCTTTTAACTGTTTTTTAAATTATTTTTTATTATCATTTAAAATGAGTTAAATGTGCATCTATTTAGCAACCTCTTTTTGAGGATGTTAATTTGAATGATTTTTTCAGGCGTCAGTTCTCGATTCAATGCTGACTAACCCAGCAGATAGATAATCGAACTCACCAGAGGCCCGCCCTTCATCCAGTATGATTGACACGCAATGAGAAAAGCTACAGTGAAAAGATTGTGCTAAAATGAAACAATGAAATAAATAAATAAATGTAATGTATTTCGATACTTATTTATTTCGTTATTTATTTTTGGCACGAGTTATCTTCCATACTTCTTTCTGAATGTCAGGGAAGTAATTTAAAACACACAACTTTCCATTTATCCATACACAGGCAAGTTTGGATTACCTTGGACCACCCAGGCCCTACAGGATGGACAAGAACCACCAGGCAACAAAATTTAAAAGATAGCATTTGCCTTTATTACAATTATTAAAACAATTGACAGTTTATATACTTTAAAACCGGGGATAATTTTCCATATTAATTAGGCACCACTCAATAATGGCAATATATCAACCTTCACACCAATCACAATGATCCTAATTAATGACCATAATTAGGTACTATAATTGTGCATACTGTAATAAAGATCTAGACTAATCTAATCTCAGCAATGGAAACAATAATTCACCTTGTAGCAGCAGTGATTTAGATAGGAAGTAAAGGATTAAAACAGCATGTATTAAAAAGTCACAGTCACGTCCAAAAGGGGTCCAGTAGAGCTGTGTTCCTCTTTACCTGTCCACCTTTACCATGGCCCAGGATCTGTCTTAGGAGGACAATTTATCCACCCTCAGAAATCCTTCTTCCAACTGACCTCCTGACTTCTGACAACCCCAAAAGGCCACTCCAGAAAAGCTCCTCCCACAATGCTTCACTCCGCTCACACTCTCTGTCATAAAGAATGTGGACAACAAGAGAATGTACCCGACTGTCCGATGGTACTGTCACTTAAATGTCCAGGCTCCCGGCTCCTGGCTCCCCTTTCTGTTTGCTCACTGCACTATTTATGCTAGATTTTCAATGAGACCAATTAGCATCAATCAAATAACATTTTGTGCAATTAAATAAATAAACTTAACCCTTTAAATGACCAATTTTGTCACGTTTGCACCCACAAAATGAATTAAAAATTAGCATAGCTGGAAATTAACATCAGCTTGCTGTAAGACATAACGCAGTTCCAGAAAGTCCCAGGTGGAATAGCATCTGCTGAATCCCCAATAACACCAACATATTGCCTGGAAATGAAGGCAGATTCACACAAGGTTTGCAGGTTCTTGAATGCAGTGGTTTATTAATCTGGGACTCTACACCTGAGGCAAAGCATGCTGCTTTATCAGCAAGTGGTACAGCTACAGCTGAACAGCGTAGTGCTGCTCAGACTGTGACAAATAATAAAGGAAAAGTCCAAAACACACCGTGCAGTCTCCAATTTCTTCCTTGGTTCTCTTAGTCCCGCTTCTGTCTGGCTCTTTTGCTGTTTATTCTCCAATTCAGCTCTCTTTCATCTCACACTACCCCCTTCGTCTCAGCAGCCCACTACAGCAGTCCACGTCCAGGCCATGCCCCAATCCCAAGCATGCAGGGCTTTGTGACAACAATTTTGCAACTGAGTCCCGCTGGCAAGCCGAGCGTCTGATTGGGGGCTACTCTTCCATCTGTGACGTCCCTGAACACCTGCTGCAGTTGAACCTTTGACCGTTACAACATATATGGGGCCCCTGCAAGTGTCAATTTGTGTGTCTTGTAACCCTGCCAGCCTAAAATTGTTTGTGTTCATTGTTTAATTATTAATTTGTTAATTGGTTTATTGTTTTGGCAGTTGGCTTCTTTATTGTAAATTAAGCCCAACTGCCAAGTATAAAAGGAAAGCAGTCAGTCATCTGCTCAGGGCTGCTGCTGTGTGAGGAGCCTGACTGTGTGTAGTATTCTGTGTAACAAGGTACTGTGTGAACCTTTTGTTTGTAAAATTTAGTGTTTTGTTTGTATGTCAGGTAAACGGTTTAGCCGTCTGCGAGTTCGTCAAGGACCTGTACATGTGTAATAAATGCTCGGAAGCACTAGGTGTTTATATCAATAGTCCTGTAGGCCAGATTGGAACTCAGATACATTTTTAAGTATGCCCTCCTGTATTTTATTATTAATTAGGTTATTTGCAATTGGAAAGATAATTTATCTGGCTAAAGAATGACATGGAAACACACACAACCCGAAAGCACTACCACAACAGAGTGAGAAAAAGGTGTCCTATTTTTCTTTTTTCATGGCAACTGCCCCATTGGAGACAAGGACAGGGCCCTTTGCTGGTGATACTCCAGCAAATGAATACAACCTACAGCAAGTGAGTCCAATCACGGTGATGGAAGGCTATTCCACTCCAGGTTTAACCGGTAAAATTAAATAATTTACTGTTTCGGCATCTGAGTGCAGTTTTAATTAGTTGCATTAAACGATTAAGAACAGTATTGAAACAAAGACCAGGCGAGTGTTTCTATGTCGTGAGTGCGTGCAAATACGAAAGCTCAGGTGCGGATCTAGACTGTCATGGAGGGGCGATACCTGATACGCAACATGCCGTTAATGTAAACAATCCGTGCCCTTTCAAGGTAAAGCAGAAGACTGAGACACTTTTTCAGATGCCTCAAATAAACCGATTTATTGGTTCATTTACAAGGGTCCCTGTTAGGGCCGAGACCACGCCACAAAAACAATAACTCTCCCCTGGGCCCCGCGGTCACATCACGGCAGGATTCCGTGTTTACCCCCTCTCCACGCCTGAACCCACCCTCTTATCCATCTCCGGTCCCATGGCTAGACTCCTCTCCGCGCTGGACCCACCTCCGTCTAACAATCCCATGCCTGCAGCTCTCCCTCTGCACCGCCCGACTCCCTCTCAAACTCTCCCGCTGCCGTTACGTATATCTCCCCCTGCTGCTCCCGCCTACTCTACAGACTAACCAACAAGATCTATGCCTTCTTTCTCTTCTGAGTGACGTGGTGGCACCATGAACAATCCACGTAACATGTACACGGCACAAGACAGACGAGACAAACAAACGGGACGACATACAAGTCCAGCAGACACAGAACGGTGCCCGGGTCGCTACAGTATTTATGCCATGAAAAATGTGGTGACGATAAAATCCGAAAGGCTTTACGAACGAGTAGTGCGAGTGTCGTTATATGGAAACCCAACTGCATTCGTATTTGCACCTTTCGGCATCTTATCTGCCAGACGCACATTCGTATGTGTATATAGAACCCGGCCCCTGGAGTAGAATGGCAGTCTTTGGACAGCCCTCGTCTACAGTGTACCATTGTGATGCAGTGCGCTGTGTTTCTATTAATGCTTTTCATTGGAGTACTGCTTTGTTTCATTAATGTGTTGTGGTGAGGCTTTGTATAGTAACAGTAATCTTACAGGGAAGGTCACCACGGTTTCTAAGAAGAACTACAGAAGATGTTTTAAGTTTATAACCCATTGTACAGAAGAGGGAATGGATAACAGAAGGACACTTGGTATCAACTTTTATTCACTCTTTTAAAAGCCTGAAATGCCCAGCTAGATGGTACTGCTAAAGACAATAACATATGTTACAACTTGCATTGAATATAAAGATGTACAGATTAACAAGAATGCCATTTCAGTATGAGTCCATTGTAATCTAATAAACTTTTTTTTTTTTTTTTTTCTTGGTGAATGCCTGCCACTTATTGTAAAGTACCCAGCAGGTGAATTACACTGTACATGAAGCTTTAACTCGTGAGTTATTCAAATTCTTGTTTTGTTCAAATTGCAAATGCTGTTAAAAACAAGAGCGACAACAACACAAACTAAAAGAGTGAGAGAAGAGGCTCCCTTTTTATCTGTTAAATGTTTCAATGCAGAACCATTTCTGGTCAGAGGTCTCCAACCCTGGTCCTGGAGAGCCACTGGGTCTTCTGGTTTTCATTTCAACCAAGCTCTGTTACTTAATTTAACCAATTATTGGCTTAATTAGTCAAGATTAACATGTGTTCCAGATCTTAGCCATTGGTGATGTAAAGACACCTATACAGCCTGCTGGATAGGGGCTCTCCAGGACCAGTATTGGAGTTCCTAAATGGAAGGCTGCACCAGTTTGGTGATTGAATGAACCTTGCTGCATGTTTTGAATGATTTTTTGTAAAAATATTTGTAGAAAGTTGCAGTTTTTTAAATATGACGCTCCAAAAAAAGGCAACCATTGTAAATTGTAACGTGACCCAGTTGTACAAGAGCATCCACTATATCCTCATTGCAGTAAGGCACAACCCGAGTGGGGGATAATATAATCAAATAATGCTGCAAAACTTTGAAGAATGGGAAGATTGGACAGAATAAATTGTGAGGAAACACAAAAAGAAATATGACTATCGGTGATGGAATAACACATGGGGAATAATGATGTCGTTATAATTCTGGCATTGTGGTTGAGCCATCACTGTTTGCAGAACAACAAGCCAGCCCTCTCTAATTGTGCAGCTATTTTTAATGATGCAGCTCATTCATATTTACAGAATTCCAGTATCCTGAAGCAAATTGAGTTTTTGTCAGATATTTGTGATTAATGATGCATAGATCGCCCCCACGCGTCTGTATGTGCTGACACAAGAACAGATAGATCTAAATTAAAGTTTCACAAAATAAACGACATTCTATAAAATCGACCAGCGGAGCTCTGGTATCGGAACTTTTAATTGTACATATTTTATATAGTCATATGTAGGCTAAAACAGAATTATCTACTTTAAACTAATCTGACCTGTCAGATTGTTTTACCATTTAACTAACCCAACCTGTTGCTCACAGCTGTTAACCTTGCGCCAGACGTATATGGACAGGTTCCAGTCCCGGCATACCCTAATGATACTATGCGCTATGAGTTTCTTCCACACTCAGTCGAGGCGATAGCAGAACTGAAATAATGTTCAGCTAGTCTAAAGCTAAAGGTTAAGCTCCGCTGAAGACTAAAGTAATCGCTGCATTAGAGTTCATGCATACGCGTGTATGACTGGTAATCATGTTTGCCACAGGAGATAGATATTATATACATACAGGAGACGACGTGGATTAAGATGTGTATTTTAAATTCAACCCTTTCACAACCAAGGCTACTTTGTTCTGAGCAATGTGCCTCTTAATCAGCGTGTGAGTAAGCAACTTGGACAACTATCATAAATTATGGTAAAAGCCTACATTCACAAATAAGGCAAGCCTCCTTCTGTAGAATTCATTAACACATGTAGTAGATGCGCAGTTAGGTGAAACAGAATACAAAGGTGACAAGTGGAGAGTTTATTTTAAGAACCAAGGACAGTGGCACGCACACCGTGCACCTTTTCTGTTAAAAATCACCGGTCCCTGGCAAGCCTTATTACGTCACTTTGATAGGAAAGATACATTTTGAAATAATTAGATACCAGTTTCTGTTATTTTATAACAACTCGTCGGCTTTTTAAATCCATTGTTCGTTCAGGCGTCTAACCATTCCAATCACTGCGCAGACGCAAGGTCTGAGCTCAGAGCGTGACTATATTGTCGCATGTCTTGGGCTATAAAAATCCAACAGCCAGGCTGCCTTTGAAGACATCACTTTACAGGGTTCTTGACAGACTGGTAGCAATCCTGAAAGGAGGAAGCTTCGTATCAACTATTCGCCTACTCACACTAATACACTAGCGAACTCATCTATTTAAGGTATGGGCATATTGTGTTCTAAACTTCATATTTTTATCAGTACTCATTTCAATATGTTATCTAGTGTGAAAGTGAACTAGAACTAAAACTTTTTTTTTTTTGCATCGTTTTTCATATATATTTTTAATACATAAAGGTTTACAATTGTGGATGGTAAAACTACAATATTTTGCATACAATATTAAAATAAGTCTTCGTTTATAAAAGACGGATGCAGTGTTTTGTTTAAATATACGGTATGTGAATTGTAGCATGCAGTAGAAAAAACACACTTTGCTTACATTTTCAAAAGTACTTTTGTATTTTAAATATTGCAAGGATTTTTTTTCTTAAAATGCTGGGTAGGTATATTGAAAATATAATGTAATTAACACCATCGTTAATAAAGTATGGCGCTCGTAATGCAGACTGTTTTGTTTAGAATCTAACGGCATTTTAAAGAAAAGTTAAACTGAACAGCAATATATTCAGCTCAAAAGTAAAGCAGAGCAGTTTAAAAACCAGGTGTGTGCGTGTTTATTTCCTCAGGTTCCTGTAGGCCGGTCTCTGACATGAAGCTGTATTTGCTGGTTTCTGCGTCCGTCCTGCTTGTTGCCTTCTTTCCGCGTCATGAATGTAGAGCAATTGAAAGCCCGGGAGCTGTCCACTCCGGACCTGACGACCAGTCTGATCTTTACCAGCAGTCTCTACCCATTTTGCTGCGACTGGGAGAGGAATATTTCATTCGACTGGGCAGTGCCAATCAGAATCCACCACCGTCCACTGCAATCTCGTCCGCCGGCGCATCATCTTCTACCATCAACAGAGCAATGCAAGTTCAACTTACCCAGCGTCTTTTGCAAGGCAATTTTGGGAGCATCAACCGGTTCCTGAGCAGCTATGGTGACCACAAGGAAGGTACAGCGGAAAAGGGAAAGCGTTCAGAGGAGCCTCCCATTTCACTGGATCTGACGTTCCATCTCCTTCGTGAAGTGTTAGAAATGGCACGAGCTGAGCAGTTAGCCCAGCAAGCGCACAGCAATAGGAAAATGATGGAAATCATCGGGAAGTAAATGGGGGAAAATAAAACAAGTTGCCAAATACATTTGCCATTTAGCGCAAAAAAAAAAAAACCCAAACAACAAAAAAAACATATTAAGTAGCATAGTGCTGTTTTCCATTGTTTTTAGGTTTTTTTTTTTTTTTTACAGATGTAAGTTTCAAAGTGAAAGTGCAGAGGAATTTTATTCCGTTTGATTGTGTTCAGACTGTATCACAAATGCAAAGAAAATTAATCATGTAATTTGTTTATTTGTATAACTTGTAACAATACGAAAACAAAACATTTTACACATTCTCTTTTCACTTTGTTTTTTTCATAAGAATACCAATTGATATCTTTTGAAGTAGATGATTGGAAGATATTTCAACGATTCCGTTTGCGGTATTTCATAAATTGATATATTCAATTTCACTGTACTTTACCATGTTTTAAGTTTGATAATAAACATAATATGAGCAACCACTCATTTTGTTTCTGTTGTGCAAGATAATGTCGAATATTTATATTTTTTTGAATAAAAGCGTCAATATATGTTTACATTTTATTGTGTAGATTCTTGCCTGCTAGCATTTTTTTTTCAACACGTGTGTAGTGTGCCAATAAGAATGAGAAATGTAAACAAGGTATCAACATGGCTGGTTTCACGGATCACGATGAGCACTCATTGTAAAATATTTTCAATAAAGATGATCATAGGACTAATCTGGGTTTATGAAACCAAACGCAAATGAAATCAGACACCTACCCTTATTAGACACAACACATTTCATTGAACTTGTTGATTATGTATTTAAAAAAAAAAAAAAAAAATCTATCCCTTGCAGATGTGTGCCATTTAGTTTAAACATCGGGGGAATAGTTCATAGCAGATCTGCCAGTGTTTTTCTTTTTCTATTCAATCCTTTTGCAGTGGCTTCTAATCGACATTTTTTAGAAGACAGAAAGAGTGCGTTTATTCGTTGAGTGAGTTTAACCAGGAAAATGAGAAAACATGACGAGGTCCCTGGCCGCCTTTATCGTCAGTGTTTTGTTGATTTTCATTGTGTCCACTTGCCATGCTATCAGAACCGACCTGTAAAAGGTGAGAACTTATGTTAATACATACACTCTACAGTCCTGGTGTCCTTTTCAGTATGTATATTATCAGGTGGGTGTATCCTACTGTATACGATCAGTTTAAATATGGGAACCCTTATAAAAATACGATTATAAATTATATTTTGAGCAAGTAAGAGATACATATTATCTCAGTCCAAGTTATGGTAAGAACATGGACTTAAAAAAAAAGCTCAAAAACAAGATATTTACATTCTGAGTATTTTTGCTTTACTAAAACAAAAATGAGTATAAATAATAACCCATTGCATAACTGGAGTCCCCACAGTCTTCATTATCCTTCAGTTTTGGAGGAGAAGGGATGCTGTCAATGAGAGAGTCAGATCATCGGACTATTCTCCCGCTACGTGCACAAGTCCAATAAAGAAATAATTTACTTAAGGACTTGTGTTTATGTTACTAACTCCGCATCGACCTAATGTTAATTTGATAGAGGTTGGAGATAATATATCAATTATGCTCTCTATCATACGTGCCATACCAATGCAACATTTTCACAAATGATCACATACACAATCATATACAGCTATGGCCAAAGGTTTTGCATCACCAAGAATTTTAGGATTGAGACATAAAAAAGCCTACTTGAACATAACTTTGATATTTTAAATAACAGCATGTAATCAAATAAACTGCAAAATGATGTCACAAAAGTCCACCGGAAGCCATAATAGTAGTAACAGTATTTAATGTTAGATTTTGGAATGTCACATTTTTCAATTTTTGTCATTCTTTCTATATTTGTATGGAAAACTACAAAGCAGTATGCAATTTATGTAATTCACTATGTTAACGTAACCTTATTTAACAGGTTTCATTCGACTTTATGAAGCTTCATTAATTAATTTTATGGTGATGCAAAACTTTGGCCATAGCTGTAAATGAAGATGGACGATTCAATGTAATGTAAAGAAAGTATTGTTACACAAAATCCATAAAGTTATTGAAAATGCAAAAGCTGCATGCTAATAATTGCATTCCAGGTTAAACTAATAAAACATACAGTGCTACATTTATGCAAAGCGCCTTTAGCCAACTTTGCCTGTACATTAACTCTTGTTCAGGTAAAAAGCTTTTGTCCTAGTAATGTCAAGAATTTGTTTCAGTAAATCGACTACTGTGAATCATACATTTACTTGGACGACAGTTACATCGATTTGTAAAACAGCTTTAATACATTTGTCCTTCATATAGAACAGAAATAAACATTTACAAAACCAGATTCTTTAAACGAACCTTTTGTTTTGGGCAAAGACCAATAGCAAAGTAAATGTAAAAGTAAATCCAGTGCCACAGTATCCCGTGGAACAAGTACGTAAAAGAAAAAACCCTGGATAAAACGGTACCGAATCTAATGCATAGGGTTACACCTGCTACTAAGGCCATTGCACACTGGATCCAATACGTCATTTACCGTCAGTCATCTGAAAACTGTAATAATTAAATAGTTCAGGTCCACAGGTTAAGTATCAGAATCGGGAGATATAAATTGTCTTTGTTTCTTTAGGTGCCTATGTATGATACATTTACATGTTTATATAAATCTAGAGAAACGCTTATCAAATGCATATTCTGACGCATGTGTCAGTTATAAAGTTTTCTACCTATAGAATCTCGGTCCTGTTAATACTTGTCACTGCACTGGCCATACAGCACTAGTCACGTGACACAACTGCTAGTGAAACTTAGAAGAAACTGAAACGTGTACCAAAATAAAATAATGTTGTTACATTAAGGAACCTTAGGAAATGTATAATATGTATTTGTAACGTTATAACAGGTTGTTTCTTGACAGCGTGTACTTTGTTGTATTCCTCTAGTGATGTGCCTTAACGTTTTATTTTACTTTTTTAAAAAAATGTGCAAAATCGATTGCAGACATCCAGCCCAACCTCTGATTTTCTTACACAATCAATGCAAATATTCACAAAAATGCAAAGGGTCATATTACTGTAACTCTTTCAGCACCAAGTACATTTACAGAAAGACTGGCAGTGGCATTTTAATTATTCATTTTGTTCTATGCACGGTGTGTATATAACATTTAAAGGAAACACTGCACCCTCAAAGGTAATTTGCACAAGTCATGATTTATGCATAACAATGTCTCATGTATTCATGAAGACAGTGTTTATTCATCTACCAGAGGAATGGGATATAAACTTTCAGTCTCGGGGCATCTCTCCATAGTAACACATGAAATTCTGCATATCACATGTGCAACCTCTATCAAGATGCTCTTTTTCCATAGCATCTTGTAAGGTGAATATTTATGCTTCACATGACTGTTCATATAACCCAAGATTGACCTAGAATCTGCAGTAGATTATACAACTTTCAGAAACCGTGTCAACCCTGTTGCTGCTCATTTGAATTCCCCTGGAGCACACTTACAGACCTACACCAGCCACAGAGTTTTATTTTCATTTTAATTTTATATAATAACAGTATATTATTATACTAACAGATACATTAAGGACACAACCTCAGTTTATTTCCTGTTACACTCGTCTTGCTTTATAAAAACTTGTGCTTTGTTGCCATTGCCCATGCCAGCGGTGTAGTATCCTGGATGTTTCTGTCTGTATGAAAAACATGGAATAATACTGGAATATTTCATTCCACATGCATTTCCCACAATACTTATTTGAATATTCAGATAGTTGAAATTTCCAATGTAAACCTTATAAACTAAACACAAAAACGAGACTGACTTCCGTTTTCCAGACTAAACCGACCTAAAGTTTCATGGAGAGCACAGAGCTGCTGGTTGTAATTTGCATATTAGAAATGGGAACCAACCTTGTCAGAACTCCTGTATGTGGGATGTGGTCATGTATACTGAATCAGCACAGTCACTGTTTTTCTTTTAGTTGTACGTAGTGATGTTAGTTAACATGTCAATACATCACATCTGATAACGAGCAATTTCCTTTTTGTTTTCGTTTTCTGCAAACCGCAGTAGCGATATCATCGATATACGTTTGTGTTTTGTGGTGTGTTCTGCGTGAAACATTTTAATTTCTTTGTTTTGGTTCATTCTTTTAAAAGTGTTATTGAACCAAACAATATTATTTATTTATTTATTTATTTGTAATTCAAATCAAAATTCAACCTTCTGCTGTACCTGGTAGATAGACGGGCTCTATTGTAAAGTTCTATTAAGGAGACAGTGTTTAGAACTGCCCCCGTTTAGTTCTCCTTTCATTTATGGCTTTAAACAAGCAGTGTAATTGTATTGAGCACACACACTCAAGCAAGAGAAAGAAAAAAAGAGAGATATTGCAAAACAATATGAGTAACCTTTGGGAACAAACTGCAGCAAATCAACCTTAGTGAGAGTAAGGAACGTCAACTGACATTTTTTATTTTTTTTTTACTGTCCTTTTTACAATGTTTGTCATCCTGGGCAGTTCTTATTGCAATTACTCAGATACTGTTTTTTTTTTCTTTTAAGTCTGTGTTAAGGCTCTTTAACTATATGTTCAACAGCTGCTCTTCAGTTCTAGTTGTTTGCCATGACATATGAAATATGTATGCTAGATCAAAGTGTGTTTATATTAGCAAGTGCCTTCACCTAGTGCACAGCTGTGTATGGCCAGCAAAACAAAAGAAAACTTGAGCCAAAGTAGCAGCCCACTAGATGGCGCCGGCTCTGGCTTCTATGAAGATACTTTGGCCGAAGCATTCCATGCATATATGGCAGGCTACTGGAACGAAAAAGCAGCTCTTAAACACCTGGAAGCACAAGAAAAAATACAGTGCCTACATAATGGAAATAAGAACCACAAGGAATGACTGCAAACACCACTGAAAGGTAAAAATTAAAGAAGAAAATATCATTTGAAGCTACTTACTCTGAAAAGAACAGGACCAACGCCTGAAAATGATTGATTTCTGGGATAAATTGAAATGTATGACAATGATAAGGATCATAACAGAAGTCTGTGGATCAGCAGTGAGCATGTTGCATTCAATTTTACTAACAGATAACAATGTTTTAATAAGCCAATTTATAATAGATGTGCCAGCATGCTTATAGCTCTGGCTACTTTTATAAGGTCAAAAACACTTTTAACCCTATTACAGCAGCTACACCATTCTGTGCTTGCTTTACAATTTACAGTACGTACTATAATTTCCCAATTATTTTAAAATGGTAGATCCAAAACTGCAAAAACAATTTTGTTCCAATAAATTTTCCATTACAGTCCAATTTTCATTTAAAAAAAAAAAAAAAAAAAAAAAAAAAACTGCAGTTAAACTACATCTAAGTGGGATTAGTCAGCATGTAAAACAGAAATAAATCTCCTACCCATAAGTGTTTCAATCACGTACTGAATCTGATTCCATAGCTGATGTAGTATGAGATACAAGCTCAGCAATGTGAGACAGAATGCAAGCTCCTGTGAGAAAATAAGATACTGATGCTTCATGGATGTGCAATATTATGAATCAGAAGTGTTGCAACATTTAAAGAATGTGTAAAGAGGCCATCCATTCTGCATTTAGTGGCAGGTTTTTCACTGGATCTTAAAAGCCAGTTCATAATACTTTCACTGCCTGCCTGCAAGCAATGCATTGCCAGCTGTCACAAAGAAGGCATGAAATAAAATAGCATTCAGGGTAGTTATACACTCCGAAGACCAGGTCTGGAATCAAGTGTAAAGGCAAGGAGGTCTGTAAAACCAACGAAAAACAACAAGCAGTTCAAAATCTGCCCAGAGCACTTTCTTTCTTGTTCTACCATTACAATTGTACTGCCTTTGCATTTTCCAGATAGGGCACTAAGAGTTATATATGTTTCTGCAACATGTGGGTTTAACAGTATTTTGTGCATTAAAATTAGGACTTTGTATACAGATTTATGAAATCTTAAGGCAAATACAAGTCACTTGTAAAACTAGCAGGGGAACTGTATATAGACTAGAATGGAATAGAAGATAAAAAGTAATCCACATTAATAAGTGAAGGAATGCTCCAAGAGTTACACCAATGAAATGTGCATACCAAAAATTCCAAATACTTTTAGACACTGGGGTCTATTTTAACGACCTTACCAGCAATGGTTCTTTAACATAGCCCCACCTATTAACAATAAAAATACAGTGAAATTAGGTTCTAGGGTGACAGTATTCAGATCCACTGGTATTTAGATCATTACACTATGGTTAGTCCCTACAACAAACCTTCTTTATGGCAGGACTGTTTAAGGCCAAGAATGGGGTATAGCAATTGAATGCATTCTTTGTAAAGCTTTTGCCAGTGCTCTTGTTTTTTTTTGCTGACCTGAGATGTAGCTGCAGCCGAGCTAGATTCTTACTGTCCACATTTGAGCTCTCTATTACTGCTGCTGTCTTCTGCCTATCCCATAAATTTGATATTTATATTCTCTGTATCTTGTTCTTGATTTTACTCTTATAGGTATCTGTACTCACTTTGTTTTGTAATTGCTCTTATTTGAAATCATTCTTATCCATTTATCGTACTTACTATGTGCTCTTAATGGGCTTTACTCTTATAACCAACTATTCTCAAACGTAATTATTTACTGTATTTTTTATTTTCTTTCATTTGAATTTGCGCTTACTACTGATTTTATTGTATTTTATCACTGCTATTATCTGTAATGTAATATTTTGTAATGTAACAACTGTAAGTCGCCGTGGATAAGGATGCCTGCTAAGATATAAAATAATAAAAATTATTATATTACATGCATGCAATGTTTAGTTGCATTCCATATGCATTTCGAAGTTATGTGGTATTAATCCACTTTAGAGTAGTTGAGAATTACACGGGTGAAAGTGGCCAATGATCATTTAGACTGAAACTACTGGGGCAAAACCAAGAACCAGGTGCAGAGTATTTAAAGAGTGCAGCCAGATTGTTCAGGAGTGTGGCTGTAGAGTGAAGAGCTCGATTGTTGGTGTGTAAATATAGAGGTAAAACCTACATTTGGTTTAAAACTTTTTGTTAAAAGTGTGTGATGTTTGGTTTGGCAGGTAAAAAGTTTAGCTGCCGTGCGCGTTAGTCAGGGACCTGCCAGTTTGTAGTGAGTGCTCAATGGGAGCTAGGTTTTTGTTTGATTTATTTGTATTGAGTAAAAGTGTGCATAAGCACTACAAATTTTATTTCTGGGTCACGTTTTTAAAGGGGCACCAACACAAATTACGGTCAGCCTGTTCACAATATATATATATATATATATATATATATATATATATATATATATATATATATATATATATATATATGCGTATAAAACCCGCACCTTCTGCCATTCTCTCACTGTAAGACAAAATACCCCCTTGTATGGTGGCCTTTACAGTTCACCCCCCTCCAGGAATGGCCTTTTTGACGGAATTCCATCTACAGATGGAGAACTTTAAGTTCTTTAACTTTAACTTAAAATTAAGTTTACACAGATGCAAGCACATAGGTACCAGGTTTATCTGAAACAAGCAGGCAGGTTAACTGTGAAAAAACACTTGCTGGCATAAGAGCTGACTCCACTACACCTAAGAAAGCACAAGCCAGAAATTACATTTATTTGATTTAAGTTTCTCATAGCTTTTATCTTTCTAATTGTGTTTTTGGGGTTATGGAGGATTATATTTTTTGTAAGCACTGGTTAGTGAACAATATCAAATCTAGACGGGAGAGTGCAAATCTCCTGCATAATATCTGAATCATGAGGTTTTATAACTATTTTGTTTATGTAACAATAGGTGACAGGCTCAGTAGTTGGCACAATCCTCTATGGTCCCAAATGTCACAGATTCAAATCGTTTTCGAGGGTAAGCTGGATACATTATCTCCACCAACACCCCAGCATGGAGTGTGTAGTCACAATATTTGTCAAATAAACCCCCCCCCCCCCCGTTCCTGCATGGGAAGAGAGCAGCTATGGAAGAAAGCATGCCCTGGAATATAAAATATCATTGATCAATCAATATAGATCATTTGACATGCAAAGCTATGATGTCATTACCTGCACAGGCATATCGGCTTGCTGAGGTGGAGTTTCCCCAATGGGAGGGCAAGCAGCTTCGGCAGCAGGCTCACTCTTCACTGCCGTCTGCTCCGGCTTTGTCACCTGCATCTCTGTGGCTCCCTCTTCTCCGTCAGACTGTTCAGGCTCCGTGTGGACCTCCTCATCTCCCTCTCCTTCCTCCTCTTCTCCTTCCTCTGCCTCCTCCTCATCATCCTCCTCTTCCTCTGTAGTTAAACCAGATGTATACATTAAGCACAACATTGAACAAACACTACCTGTGTAGTGTAAACAATTCCCAGTTCACAGACCCAGGAACGCAGGCATTTGGGGTAAAAACTTTGACCCTGTTCAAGCAATGCAGGTTTTTGAAAGCATGATTTCTTCTGTGAGTTGAACACAAAAAATGTTTTGGCCAATGCCCGGTTTGTGATTAGTGTCTGATTAAGGACAACAAAGAATTCCCAAATCACAAAAACCTGGAAAAGACAAACCCGTGTTCACCTGAAGAATGCTCCAGTAGCTACACTTTGTGGTCTATGAAGTCTATTCTTGTTTTTGTTTTCTTTACCTTTGATAAAATCTATATTCCGCAGTGCCCTGCCTTCTCTCTCAAAATTGGCTTCGAAGTGATCCATATTTTCATAGCCATGTTCCACCTTTTCGAAATTTGATATGTTAGAGGCTTCAGTAATTCTGAAATGGTAAGAAACAGAGTATTGAGTACTTCTGCGTCTCAGGATGTTATGTGAGTAAAATGTTATAGGAAATGACAAAACTTACTTTTTTAAAAGTGGTTTTGCATTCTGTAAAATAAAAAAAACATATAACAGAGTAGATCAGAAAAACATTACAGTCATGGCATGCTCATTTTAGCACTAATTAAAGAAAACAACTCGAATATCCAAAGCCGTCCTAAATAGTAAATCAACCCATGTTATATTAATGGTATATAAGGGTTCTCCACCAACTTCCTTTATGCCAAACACATTACATTTGAATTCCATAATAAGAATATTGCTATTTCTTTTGTTGTATGTGGGTCATTTCTGACCAGGAGATGAGGAGCTGCTTATCCTTGACTATGCGTTTCTAGGAAAAGTCCACTATTCATTTAGAAAAGGAATATGGTAATAATATAATAAACATGGTAATAAGTTTCATTGTGCCATTAGAATTACTGTACATTGTCCTGTGGAGACAATGGAGGCTATGTTAATGAGCTAATGTATGTTTATATGTGTTTTGTCTCTAATCAAGTTCAGAGTGTATTTCTCACACTTTGCTGTGTTAGGTCGAGTCTGTCATCCAAATACAAGATAAAGTACAATGTCAAATGCATTAGAGGTAGCCACCAGACACTTATCAATGAAAACCTGATATTAACGCACTTCATTTAGAACCTGTTGTGGTTTAAACGTTTTGAATGCTTTGTCATGGACAGTGTGAGATCTACACTTTCAGAGAAATTACAAGTATAATTGCTGCTAGCAGGTTCCAATGGGGGTGAGATTTATAATTTATAATCAGGTTTTAAATACACATGCTCTTTACTTCAATATTAATTGGACCAAACTGTCATCTGATAGTTTATAGATTCAAGATGGAAGAGGTCTATGATATTTCTTTTTTCTCCTCTGGTAAATTTTAGTCATTTATTAATAAGTATTTTATGATAATAAACTTAGGATGATTTTGCATCTGAGGTAGGCTTTCTTTCTTTCTCACCTGCAGAAAAAGAGCCATTTCTGACTCATCCATCGATTGTATTCCAGACTCCACTATCTTGGACACTGCCTCCAGATGATCACCATATTTCTTTTTCAGAGTCCGGACATACTGGAGCTTCTCCTCCTGTTCACTTGTGATTTTCTGAGTCATCTCTCCTTTCCTTTCTTCCAGGATTGCATACAAGAAATCAAATTTTTCACACACCTGGGACTTCTGTCTCCTGCAGTTATCCTATTGAACAGATTTTTAGGTATATATATATATATATATATATATATATATATATATAGATATATACTCTGTTCTTAGTTATATATATATATATAAATAATAAAATTTTTGTTTGAAGGTTGCTAATACTATATTTAGAAAACAAAACCTACAAGAGAATGGTCCAGACACATATAATGACACCAGAACAAACAGCTGAAGAACAGAATGTTTTTTTGTAATGGTAGTGCAGCATGAACTTAAGGTTGAAAATATTATTTTCATAAGTAGGCCTACTGTACCACAGGTTCAATTCTACTTTGTTTTTCTTTGTGCTTTATCCAATTTCTTCTGCAGCATATACCCTTACCAACACAATGTTAGCAAGAAAATAATTAAATACAATTTTATTTTCAATAATGTCAGTATAATAGTGTAATCTAGGTAGGGTCATTTCATTTTCAACTTTTGAAGAAAAACTTCTTATGCCTATGTATTATGTGTTTTATTTTGTTATTTACCTATGATGAAAGACGTGTGTTTCTATCGTATCGTAGGCAAAAACCCACACCAGTCTGTTGCTGGCATAACTTGTCCCATTTCTCATTAATCAAAAGTTTTTTGTTTATTTTCCTAACACATACATATATGTTTTTCTTTTTTACAGTTAATATTTGATTTATTAATAATGAAATCAATATACTGTACATGTATAGTGTTTTATCACTGATTAAATTCTTAAAAACGTGTCCAAAAATTTCAGTGGGTAGCACTGGTGATGAACAGTGGGGGAGGAAGATGAAGATGGGCCCCACTGTAGGACCTTATTGTGGGCCCCCCTCCCCAAACGTTAATTTAACCCTTATTTATAAAAATCAAGCACACCAAATCAAGTGTTCAATATTGAACTGTATTTAATTGTCAGAATGTTAGCATTTATGAAACAGTACATAATAAGAATGTTTCACTTTATTTTATTTTGCGTACATCTTTACATCCAATACTACACTATTTTATAATCAAACGAACAGGTTTAATCACTAACCCTACCAGGATTCCCCAATTCTGCGATCACAGAAATGATTACAGAATTCACATTTCTGCACAGACATTTGCAGAAATTGTCTCACATAGGAAACCGTTTTTTTATTATTATTATTATTATTATTTATAATGCAGGCATGTTGATTTGCTGTAGTTTATTTTGGTGCCCGCAGCAGCACCCAACAGCTTCTGCCTAAACTACAGGATGAATCGTGCACAGAGAATATAACTGCATATGTCTGTGCTGAATAGCACCCCAAAACTTTCAATGAAGACATGCCTCGTACCAGCCTCCGGGGGAAAAAAGTTAGGATAATTAAGACAATAGCGATACCTGTTGAAATGAGGGAGGGTACAATCTGAATTACTGGCACCGCACACCGGCAGCTACAGTGATACAAATGTGTAACATCTGCAAATATAAATGTGAAGGATATTATCATTGTTAAAAAATAAATAAATAAATAAAAACTTTTGAACCACTCCGGGGCCCACTGAGTGTGTGGGCCCAAGTACAGTTGCACTGGCTATTGCTCTGCCACTGGTGATGAATATTATTTTACTGTATGGGGATATTTTTTCAGAGAATTAATTTTTGCATAATCACTGAAGTTTTTTATTTTTTATTTTTGAATTCATGACATAAGTATTTAAAAAAAAAAAAAAAAAGATTCTCACTGCTGTTTACCTTCAGCTGGATTCAAATCCTACTATCAAGAGAGTTTGGATGTACAATCGTCACATGCCTGTCACCGAGCTGAGTGACTGATTCGACCAGAACCCTTGTCATATAATAACCATCAGAAAACTGTTATCACACCCTGTAGATATTGCTTAATTATTCATAATTAAAACAATGGTGAATCAGGTTTCTGAAGCCACACACCGACAGGAAATGCAACAGACTCACCATAGCAATTTCATAGCAATGAAATTGAAAACTATATAAATAATTCCTGTTATATTTTACATGTAAGGGTATATTTCACCTCAATGGTTCTGCAAGACTCTTCCAGCTGATTGATTATTCCCTGGATTCTGTCATTGTTGCCAACCAGCATTGCTATCCCATCACTGATTTCAGACTGGCGAGAGAAAAACAACACGATTACAGATTAATGGAGAATTTCACCAGTGTACATTCATACAAATCGGTTATGGTTCATGTTTTAATGATAAAGGGTGGTAGTATTAATCAGTAAATGTGATAACACCTACTTTATAGAAATATAGGAGTCAGCTACAGCACGCTTTATGGCCCATGATGGTAGCCTTGGAATGTCAAGATCCATTCTTTGGAGCCTCCATTAGCCAATTTTCATTCCCTATTTCAGTTACTTAATCACTCTGTACATAAAATATATTCCATACATATTCATTATAAATTCAATTTAATTCATTTTAAGTATGGACACTTGACATGTCAACCACCTACTGTATATCAAACATTTTCAGGTAAATATAAATTTGCTGAGCAAAAAATAATTAAATAAAAAAAAGTTACTGTTAGCATATTATTCAATTAGCCTCATTTCAAATCTGATGTATCTTGGTAAAGAATTTCCTTTCTCCAGGTTTTGATTGCTTAAGCACTGAGAATCACAACATGGGTTTATAACACAAGCCAACCTTTTGCCTTTGGAAAACCTTATCCAGGGGAGCCACCTCGCAGTCTTTATGCGCTCCGAAGACTTTACATAAGGAGCAGGTGGGTGTTTCACACGTCACACAGTAGATGTTGATTTTCTCATCTTCGTGCTCTTCACACATGGGCTGGTCACGTTTCCTCTCAGGGCCCGACTTACTACTACTGAACAAAATGTTGTTTTGTTAGAACCGAACTCATTAGTGTCACAAACCAAAAAATATTTTATTGCGTTACAAGGCAATATTCACTATTTCACATTAATATTGCATTATTTCGCAATAATTATTGTGTTATTACGAGAGTTTTCATCAGCGATAAAGATGTGTACGTATTTTAAAGCAAAATAAAGAAACTGAATGGGAATAGAATTAAAATGAGTGGTGTGAATTAACAAAACTAACTATTTATTGCAAAATAATGCAATAATTATTGCGAAATAACGTAATATTATCTTGTAATAACACAATAAAGATGTTTTTTCTTTGTGGCGCTAATAGATTCTGTAGAATATTTAACATAAAAAAAAAAAAAAAGATTCATTTAGCTGGATTTTATTTTTTTAATTTCCTTCGTCCAGTATGCAAGCTTCTCACAACATTAAAATGTTTTATTTTTTTATCAACTTGAGATCAGGTACTGTATTTATCACAATCAGGTACAGCAGAACCTCAGAGTTATGAGCACCAAACTTACAAACAGCCCACTTTTAGCTGGAAGTCATTTAACATGCCTACAATGCAAACAGAATCACATTTAAAAAAAAAAAAACTGCATTCAAAGACAACCTGACAGCCTCATCATACTCAACAACGAGAATATGGTATCAGGAAATTGTCAGCAATATTTAAAAAAAAAAAAAAAAAAAAAAAAAAAAAAAGGCCAAAAACTAAAAAAAAAAAAAAATCCAACAATTTGCAAGGGTGAAAGACAGCAAAGCAGGAAAAACAGATGGATAGTATGCAAAGCTGATGATGAGATTTTGACAAAGCGCTCCATAAATGGTGTGCTGGTCTTTGGAGAAGGCAAAGACACTGCAGCACCACACGTATCCAGACAGGGGGAGATTTCTAAGGAAGTAAGGGCAATTTTACTAGGAACATTTTAATTTTAAACATAGCCAAGTATTTTTTTCAAGCCAAAGGACTCTGAATGACTGAGCAAGCTGCACAAATTTATTTTGTTTAAAATAAAATAAAAACAAGCACCATGTTAACCCAGCTTTTCCTGAACAAATTGCTCCAGTTGCAATTTGACTAGTAAGTTCAATTTAGCATTTTCCTATGTATAGTACAATTTTAAAGCCTTTCAGACCAGAAGTATGAGTAATGCATTACTGTGCTGTATCCTTGTATTATTCTCCAGATTAAGGCTGGAGATAGTAGGTGTACATATTTATTAAAACCAATGAAAACTCATTTTCAGAGTTCCAGACATAATGAACAACCCCCATTCCCAAACTCTGAGGTTCTACTTTATTAATCGAGTTAACAGAACTGGCTAAGGATTAATTAAGTCATTTAGGATTTGGCTGAAACAAACCTTGAGGGCAAGAGTTGTGAACCACTGTTCTACACAGTCAAGAATATCAAGTTAAAACCTTTTCACATGGGGAAAGTTTCCAACAACTAGAGCTTAAAAAGTTGCCTTGACTATTGTAGCTTGGATTTTTGATGAAAAGGAATGACGTATTTTAATACCTCGCAGTATCAGCTTAATCCGGGTCAAACAAAGAATGGGCTCATGAATCCTGAATGAGAAGATGCTGGGATGCAGTTCCTCTGAGACTGCAATGAATATGTTCTTTTTTCTTTTCATTCATGATTTATAATGCCCCCAAATCAGCTTCCTTTGAGCCTTACAGTACAATCTGCAGGGTGGAATCTTTTAACCTCTTGAAGTTCTGAAATTCTGATAATTGTACTTTTTATTCTGGTTTTAGTTTATGTTACAAAGTATATGCATACTTTGAGCACCTCTTATATAAAGACCAGCAAGCTATCACCGGCTGCCTGTGCCTTGCAAGCTGTAGACAATCTGTAGGACTTCCATTAGGACCAGTGGTCTATGTACAGTTATGGACAAACGTTTTGCTTCACCCTAGAATTATCTAATTTTGCTTCATAAGGTCTAATGAAACCTGCTGAATAATGTTATGTTAACATATTAAATTGCACACCACTTTGTAGTTTTCCATATACTTAACGAAAAACTGAAAAATGTGACATTTTGAAAACCAACTTGAAAACACACGATTTTCGAAAAGACGTCACAAATCTTGACGTGTTACTCAATTAGAAATAATCAAAAAGTGACAATTAGAAGTGGTAACTTCTATATAAGCATGATTTTTAAGATTTGGTAACCAGAGCAAGCCATATGGAAGAGCCATACCTCCTCGGAAACATGCTCAGCCATCATTACACTTCATAAGCAAGGTTTTAGCAGTCGTCAGATAGCCAACAGAGGCTATGCTGGCCAAAGCACAGTATCTCTACCTATGCTATTCAAGTTTGGGAGATAGCTGGCCAGTTGTGCCCACTTACTGCGGCAATGGAAAGAAGTTGGAGTGAAGGCGTCTCTTGGAGAATGGTCTGGTGTCGGGGAGACCTGCTAAGAAGCCCCTTCTGAGCAAGAAAAACATTAGCGATTGTCTGAACTTTTTTGCACTTACAAAGACTGGATCAAAGATGACTGGGCCAAAGTAATTTTCTCTGAGGAGTCCCCCTTCAGCTGTTTTGGAAACCAAGGTGGATTAAGAGTTCGAAGGCGCAAAGGAGAAAGAGACAAGCCAGAATATACCATACAAACGATGAAGCATCCGGAAACTGTCCATATCTGGAGATGCTTTTCTGCCAAAGGCACAGGATCCATACACGTTTTACCAAGGGGACAGCAAAGAACAAGGACTGGCACCCGAAAACACTCCAAGACCACCTCCTTCCTACGGCTCAGAACCATTTTCTTCCAAGATGATGGAGACCCTTGACATTGAGCCAAGCAAGTAAAGAAATTGTTGATGATGTTAAATAAAAGATCTAAATAATATAGTTAATTTTTTATTATGTCTCAATCCTGAAATTCTAGGTGATGCAAAACTTTTGGCTCTAGTTGTACTTGACGCTCAACTTGCAAATAGTTAATACTACAATAGATGGGCCAGCAGTTAAAAGAAGATAAACTGCCTTACTTAGAGCAAGCTGACAAGTGTTTGTTATGTATAAAAATGTCAATAGAGCAAAATTCTAAATCTTGTCTAAAGAAGCTGCAAAATGTGCACAGTTTTAATGACACTACTTACGTGCCTTTCATGTTTAACAAATCAGTCATTCTTTCAGCAGTGCCTGCTGTTTTGATACTGTATATGATATATATATATATATATATATATATATATATATATTATATATATATATATCTATATATATATATATACTATATATATATTATATATTTTTTATAGAAGTTGTATGTTTTAAATTGGAGTCAAAAAATTATCATTCTTCCATTGAATAGGAAGTACTGTGGTCTAAAGGTTAGGGCCAAGGAATAGGTTCTAATCCTTTCCGTCACTAACACGCAGTGACTCTGTACAACTGCTGCCTAATCACACCCAGCTCTAAAACTTAAAATCAGGACTGTACTGGAAATGGAGCGTTACACTGTATTAGATGTATTATGAGAATGAAAACAAACTCTTGGGATTTCTCTGACCAGATCAAGCCCAGTAAAGGCACATTGTTGAATAATAAACAATTAGCTGAGCAACAGCAAATATCTCTGCCAGTACCAGTTGGGGACAATCCTCCCAACGGTCTCCTCACATTCCTTTTTGATGGGATGCAGCAAACAATAGCTAAGAAGTTGCAGGGGTCTGATATATGTAGTTGTGTAATATAGAACATATGTCCTACCTGGTAGACTCCTGTTTATACAAATCAATGATATTCTCCACCAGAAGGTTTCTCTGCAGCCCATAAACCCCATGTCTGTCCAAGACCACTTCATGTCTGCAAGAAGGGCATCGGAATCGACCGCCTGCAGCCACTGTGTTGCCTCCTCTAGTTGGTAGGTAAGGATTAGAGGCCTGTGCTCATCAGTGGGAAACCAGCAACAGAACAGATCAGTATAACAAGCTGGGGATCAACACATACTGTGCTTTCTTCATGCTGCCCTAAGAAAACAACCTTGATATTTACAACTGCTAGTCACACATAATGTTGCTAATCTGTATTTTTAGTTTCCTATTAAGGAAATCTAAACCAGATGATGTAATGATATTCTTGGTAACATTAAAAACAAAAGGAGAAAAAAAAACACAATCACTTGATTCGCATTTAGAGAACTAAGGTAAATATATGGATAATGTAAGCACAGAATGCTACGGCTAGTATTTACTGAAGGAATTCATTTGGAACAACGCCTACCTGAAAAATATCATTGGCACACTTTCGACAAAGGTTGTGCTGACAAGGAAGAATGACCACCGGTTTGCTGAACATTTCCAAACAGATAGGGCAAATCAGTTGCTTCTCTAGGTTGTCCATGGTTTGCTGCTCTTTGGAATACAAGTACTCCAGAGAGGTACTCATTGCGCAGTTTAAAACCACGCAGAGTTTGGGAAAAAATACGTTTTAACAAACTGGGTTTCTTTCCTGACAATAATTTGGAGTCCAAATTGAGATGCAGTGTCCTCAAGAGTTTCTCTGCAAAGATCACATTGTTTAATGGACGGGGGTCTGCTGGGTGTTAGGGCTGTTTTTAGCAACAGTGACGTCACAGGTTGCCATGCTGACTTGTCCATATATGAAAATGACAAGAGGACAGATTCTTCTGGCAGCTGTTAGACTGGGAGCACTGGAGAGATCAACATTCCTGTTTCAAAGAAAAACGCAGCCACTCCAGATATTTCAGGGGGGGCAACAGCTGAAGTCAGTTTTCAGGGCTAATATAAAATGCATTGTCGTTCAACAGGGATATGCTGTAGCGATACTGCTGCATACATTTCTGCGTGTATAACATTTCCATTCATGGTGACCTAATTAAAAGGTATATTTTCTTCAGTTTGTCTTTCTGTTGACTTGGATAATTTAGTTATACTGTAGAGTAAATGAAGATATCCTTGCTAGTAAAAAACACATCTCTAAACTCTCTTTAAAAAACAAAAATAATCATTTACTCTATGATTTGCTATTCCTGCCTATTTTTTAAATTGATTACAGAAAATCCAGACTACAATACATACATGAAGTGCAATGTTGTCTAAATATTAAAAGGGTGGTAATTTCAGTTTGTGTTTGCTTTTGAAAAGTACCAAAGTGAGAATGGAAACAACAAGTGAGAATGGAAACAGTTATCACAGTTTAATACATAACTTAAGGGCATTTATGTATTATTACATTTCTTTGCATTATGTATTTATTTTATTAATTTTGAAACATGAGAAACATGTTTTTCTCGCTTTGTGAGCACAAATTGCACTTTGACGTAAAAGAGGATAGCATTTTAGTTTTATTCAAACTTTAACTGCGGCTGTATAAAGTTTATGTTTAGACCTAACACCTTTTACAAAATGATGTATTTTTAATATTTGCTATTCACAACTTTCATACAGATGTGTTGGTGATTAGTAACCTCACATATGGTCCTGAGATAAATCTAAATATGACTAGGCTCTGCTGGGTTATTTTTAAAATTATTGTCAGATTTGGTCTGCCACATGCTCTCTGGCTGTGAAAACTAGACGACGTTGAACTTTTTTTAAAGCACCCCGTCCAAGTACAGTATGAATCAAGCACTATCTTAAAATAGAAAAGCACGGAAATCCTACATTTAATTCTAAAATAAGAAACTATCTCTTTCTTTGACACATATTTCTACCAAAATGCAGGTTTCATAATTTGGGTAAAGTTAATACTGCCCATTCAAATTTCTCCATAAGCTGTCAGTCAGATCCGAAAGGGGGGGGGGGGGGGGGGTCAGCCTGGTCCTTGTTTGAGAAATTAAATTTCTGGAAAACGAATACACAGAGCACATCATTTCACTTCAATTGATACTTGGCAATGTGTCTTTTATAGAAAACATTCACTTGATGGTAGTCTACAGCTCTATTCTGTAGTACTGTACTTGAATTGAAGGTTGATAATACTATGTAACACAATTTTTGTTTTTTTATTTCTTAATTGCTTATGCCTCAAAAGTATAGAAAATGGCTATTATTCCCCACAAACTTTGCTTTTGTGACAAGGACAGTGATATTTCCAAAATATCACTATTTCCAATGGGAAAACGGGCAAATGTGTGTCTTTTCGTTCACATAAAGTCAGAAAAAAACAACATATGAATCCAAATTAACATGTATTTATACTAAAGTAATACAAAAATGACTACAAAAGATTTAGAAGTGAGTAGTTTTTCGAGATTTACGATTATACTGTATTTACCCGTTTTCCCATTGGAAATAGTGATATTTTGAACATTTTTTAATTAACACAGTCATTTTATATCCTTTGTCTAAAACTGAGCTAAGAAAAAAAAAATGTTCCATAGAACATTTTACAAAAATAAAACCAAAAATGCATAAATTACAAAAAAAAAAAAAGATTTATAGATGTTGAACTGAACATTTCCATTGAAAGTGCAGTTTTTTCTTTATTTGATTCACTATCTTCTTGTAATTCTTGGATTGTTCATTACATTTTAAAGTAAAATGTTACTGGCCATTTTCATCATGGCACAAGCAATAATGAGGCTGTCGTTAATTGACGCGACCCTTCCTCAAGACCCGTATCATGTGACAGTGCTGTTTTTTTGTTATCTGGGGTAGTGACAGGAAGCATCCATTCAAGATTATCTATCGCTTCACAGTAGCGAGAAAGACATTATTTGCATTATGGAATACCCTGTTACTTATCAAACTAACTTTGCAGTTTATGGCTGCCTAGCATGGAGAACTACTGGGCCCGCGTTAAGAAACATTTAAAAAAAAAAAAAAAAAAAAAAAAAAAAAAATTTTAAATGAGATAGGAAAGTTCAGGGAGAAGGAGCAGAGATAACAGAATGGGACGCTGTGTGGCCAGGTGGTTTAAAGAGAAGGGCTTATAACCAGGAGGTCCCTGGTTCAAATCTCAACTCACTCCCTGACTTGCTGTGTGATCTTGAGCAAATCACTTAATCTACTTGTGCTCTGTCTTTCAAGTGAGATATTGTTGTAAGTGACTCTGCAGCTGATGCATAGTTTACACACCATAGTCTCTGTAAATTGCCTTGGATAAAGATGTGTGCTAAATAAACTAATAATAAAAATGGTGTGATCTGAATACTTGTTTCTTCACTACTTTAATTAATCACTGGTGTTACATTCAGACTCATTCAATATCTCATGTACACTTCTGTTTCCCAAAAGGTCAACATTTACTTAAATCTCATCTTTCATGTTTATTGCTATAAATTCCAATATGGCTGCCTTTTTTTTTTTTTTAAAGGCTAGTGGCGTATGGATATCTACCAGTGATTTGCTCTTTTTAAAAAGAAATGCCAACCCATGTTGATATGCTGTAATAATAACACCCCCACGCAACCTGCTGAAAAAGGTTTTATGAACTTTCAGCAATAAAAACTGTCCTTAACAAATCAGTTCTTGACAATTTGTAAATAGGGAATTCAATGATTCATTTTGATAAAGATCAGATTACCAAAACAAAATTTAGATCACAGTAATCCCAATTGCATTTTAATGTTTTGAAAAAGCCAATTGCAAAATATAGTCCAGATCAAACACAGAAATCCGATCACCAAAGTTTTGAAAAACAAAACCCTGATGATTGTGATAATCCACAGACTTTGTCTGTGACACTGTTGTTCATTTAAAAATAAAATAAACTGCTCGAAATGTCAGAAGAACATAATCAGTGTTGCTCCAAATACTTGGGTCTTGTATATACTTCTGCTAATGGTTTTTTACAACAACTGTACAGTGCAAGGGAAAAAGCACATATGAGAGAGGACTATCATAAGAAGAGTGAAAACTTACAAATGGGCTTTCTTGAGTAATGGCTTCCTTCCTGCCACCCTACCATACAGGCCAGATTTGTGAAGTATTTGGGATATTGTTATCACATGCACACTTTGACCAGTCTTGGCCATAAAAGACTGTAGCTCTTGTAAAGTTGCCATTGGCATCTTGGTAGCCTCTCTGATCAGTCTCCTTCTTGCTCGGTCATCCTGATTGGAGAGATGGCCTGATCTAGGCAGGGTCTTTCACTTCTTAATATCATCTTGACCTTGCTCCAAGAGATATTCAAGGCCCTTGATATTTTTTTAAACCCATCCCCTAATCTGTGCCTTTCAACAACTTTGTCCCGGAGTTCTTTTGAAAGCGTCTTGGTGCTCATGGTTGAGTCTTTGCTTTGAAATGCACTACCCAGCAGAGGGAACCTACAGGAACTGCTGAATTTATCCTGAAATCACGTGAATCACTCAAATTTAACACAGGCGGAGGCCACTTAACGTGGTGTGTGATTTTGAAGGCGATTGGTTACACCTGAGCTAATTTAGGATTGCTATTCCAAGGGGGGGAACAGTAATTCCCTCTTACTAGGTGTTAATTGTGATAATACAAATGACAGACAAGGCTTTATTGTTATGTTATATTCAACATTGAAAAAGACTAGTTTAAATGTTTGTCATTAAACTTGTGTTTATTACAGTATTTCTAGATTTTCATTGTTGTTTTGCTTTTTTTTTTTTAAAGCTAAACATTTGATCTGCATATTCTGTTTGTTTATTTATTTTTTATTTGATTTACATTGAAATTATGAAGCTCCATGGTGCACAATAAGATTTGTTTTCTACTGTATTGTTCTGTAGGATCTGGTTCCTAAAACAAAACAAAAAAGTATTTCCAAACACTGGAGAATCGTTTTTAGAAAAGCTTTTTAGTTGTTGTGTTGTGCCTACCTTCAGTGGCAGTGCAGCTGGCAGCTGCACAGGGGCTCAAGCACTCAGAGGCCCCTAGAGGGGTCTGAAAGTGATAATAACCTTCACGTTCATATTTGCAGATGTTACCTACCATATTCATATAATTGTAGCTACCAGTTCCAGTAATTATGTTTTCTCCCAGTGTGAAAGGCGCTTCATTTTAACACTAAATGATTAAAATGTATTTTCAGGGGGTAAAATGTAACACTACCTTGAACACATGAGTAATCTTGATAAATGCACAATTGTTAATGGCAATGGGGCAGGCATTAAAAAAGAGCCTTCCATTTTAACTGCTGTGCTACTTTCAACTACTGTACAACCACGCGTGCGTTCTACAAGGTTCTTAATCAGCAAAGCACTTTTTTTTCGAGGTATCACACTGACTTTGCAAATTAATTACTTTACTTATATTTTAACCTTACATTCTTAAACTCAGTGAACATGTTACAACTTAAATATAAAGCCACACAGATAAATACAACTAGTAAATACATTAATACCGCGTTATAAAAACAGTTCGTTTAATATTATAGGCATCTTTTTTTAAATCTCTGTGATGATGGATCTGGGGTGTTTACGCTTTGAACCTGTGTAACTTCGAGTTTTTCTCATTCTGGCTGTGATTGGCTTTAAGACAACAGGGCACAGATTGGATAATGTTGTTGGGTTGTTTTTTTCCTGTGAACAGTTTCCTAGTAACTGAAGACATTGTATTCTGGGAGATGTAGTTCTTAGTGCAAGTTTTAAAGGAGGTAAACAAGTTGCGCAGCAAAATTGCTATGCGTATTTTTACGCATTGCATTTAAAGGTGGTTCATTTTAGATGTTTTTAATGTTTAAAAACGGCAGGCTTTTAGTGTTCCTCTTTTTAAAGGTGGGAAAAAAAAAACATTGGAGAATGCGGGCATCGATCCCGCTACCTCTCGCATGCTAAGTACGATTCGCTCGCAGATGGTAAACTCACATTAAGGGGACGTATCCGCCTTCGTGTTCTAAGTAGTTGTACCGGATGTCAGATTCATCAACATGGCCAAGTTAGGTGCGTTTAGCCGAAATACGGTTATCCTTTATATTTATTTATTTAATAAATAATTATTATATATATATATATATATATATATATATATATATATATACACACACACACACATATATATATATATATATATATATATATATATATATATATATATATATATATATATATATATATATATATATAAAATTTATTTGGCATCAAATATCATATATGCCGGCTGTGTATTTATGATGGTATCCCAATATTTTTTTGGCAATGATCTAAAATCTAGGCACCCGAATGTATTTTTGGGCGAAACACTGAAGCGGAGCAGGATAGGCTGGACGATTTATTCTTACATGCAATTCAAAAATGTAGGTATTTGGTTTTGAGACGGTAGAAAGTGCAGTTGTAAAGAATATGTATTAAAAATTTAAAAAATGTATCTCCTTCGAGCCGGATTTGAACCAGCGACCTAAGGATGTCAGTGATACCGCTACAGTCCTCCGCTCTACCAACTGAGCTATCGAAGGGACGCAGCAACTATGTTAGAAAATAGTCTGACAGCTTATATAATGACTACAAAAAATGATTTTTAGACGTACGTAATTGTTCTTTACTTTAGGCCTTAGTTATAACGGTGTAAGCGCTACTCAATCGAAGTATTTGTTCTAGTAAATATAGATTTGAACTTGTCTTAAATCCTGATTTCGTTGTTTAATTTCACAACACTTACGTCTCAGACAGTTGTTTACAGCAGAGACCACAAGAAAGCGCCTGTAATGTAACCCTACCAGTCGGTGGAGATAAATGTGTGTAAGGTGAGCTACCTGCTTCTGTTGCAGATTTTATTTGCAGTAGTTATTTATTCAAGAAACAGTCCTTTTGTTAAACGTTATTATAAATTATTTTAAAACTACGTTCTAGTTTTCTTATTTTCAAAAAGCTGTTTTAATTGCCATTGAAATAATGTTAATAGGATCTGCATCTTCATGTCTACCTGCAGATCTATACCGAAGTGATGATGGCATGGTTTTATAGTCTGGCAATGATTTAAAAACTGTAGGTCCCATCCCAGCACGTTATTTTTTAGTCAAAGGCCTAAAAAGGGTTTATCAAGTTTTTTTTTTTTTTTTTGTGTGTGTGTGTGTTTTTTTTTTTTTTTAATTGTTCCTATTAACAAAACATCCTTACTGTTATCTGAGAATGGGGGGCAGCCACAATTAGAAAAACCCGTAATATAAAATACTGTTTAGTGCAGAAACCCACTGTTTCACAAAAGTTGTCAGTTTGACAGTGTCACTTTAGGTCTGTCATGGCCACATTCATGAAGAGAACGTGCTTTTATTAAAATCACAAACCCACCTATATATGTAACATTGTAAAACATTTCTGAACCAAGTGCAGCAGGTGCAACAGTCTTCTGGCATTTACCTGGTTTTCATCGCTTTTCAACTAGAAATGTAGTCTAGTCAAAATTAGGTTTTTGCATGCAAGAAGTAAGTTTGCCACTTGCATTAATAGCATTCGGCCTTTGCATTGGAATGCATCTTTTTGCTTGTACATGACAGTTTTTTGTTTAATTGCTCAAATAATTTGCTAGGCCCGAAGACAAAATAAAAAGGTTTTGTGAATTATTTACTGTAGAATGAGAAGTGTTAAATAATAAACAACATATGCAGTGAGATGTTACATTTTTACAAAGGTTATTGATTTTGTATAGATATTTGTTCCATGCTGAATATTTGTAAAATCATTTCAGTGTAACATATTATATATGGGCTATATATTTTCCTATTTCTCTGGAAAGGTCCTGAAATAAAGAAATGTAATATATGAGAACTTAACAACTAAGTGAGTGCATGGTGATTTGATTCAGGGGTGTGGGGCGTTGCTTGTATGCCACACAATGTTTAGCTGCGGTTATAGTGTTCATCCTACATAAAAGCAAGGTGCTAATGATATCATATAATAACCTACCTTACCATCCGGATGTCTAATGATACTGCTGAGAACAGCTGTTCATGCCTTCGATTGGTGAAAACATACCTACTATCATTCGTAAGGCAGGACAGTGTATGGTAACTGCTTGAGTGGTCCGAAGCACATTATTATTAGGGATAAAAACTGGCCTTTATTACCGTGAGTTAAATATTACCAATAAATAAATAAATAATGATAAACCTGTAAAATCAGAATATAACAGCAGCAGTCTAAGTGGTCCAGACCATCTCGCAGTACATAATACACTGTACCATAGTTTTGCTATAGATACTGTAACTTTAATCTTGCATTTGATTGATACTGTGAGTATGTTGTTGTGAGTATGTTGTTGTCTGCATCACTTTTTCAACATCAGTAAAACCATTTGTGTAACCATAGAGATGCGTTGTAAGGGTCATTTTTATTAGCGATTTATTTACACTTTCCGTAAAACTTCAAATAATTGCCATCTCTCAAATAATCATGTGTCTCCAATATGCACTGGGTCTGCTGGCAAATATTTTAAACAAACGCCGCGTCTCTATTAAATGCTGGGTCTCTGTCATTGCCATTGAAGCTGTGGAAGATGAAAGTGACTCTCAGGATTAATAAATAATAATAATAATAGAAAACATAATTTAAGGTAGGCCTATATGTAACGCATATTTGTTTAATGCAGTTCTTACATTATTAAAAGTTTTTAAGCTTGCTGAAAGTAGGCCAAATACAAGCCTCTTGGTATATTTTAACATGTTTTCTTGTATTAACAATGTACAAGTTTGAGATTAAACAATACATTATTTTTGATAGTGATGCTTATTGCTTTTATTGTTCATTTTTAAAAACATTTTATAAGTTTGTACTATTATTATTAGTATTATTATTAACAATGGTAGATCTAATTCTGTTTTTGAATACAAATTCCTACTTCTGCTTGTTCATTTTCCAACGTTTTGCATACCGTATCCTTGTTAACCTGTACATATAAAAAGACTGTATACCTTCGCTTTATACTTGAGGGTGTACAATATATTTTGTTACTTAGTTCCCACTGACACACAACCTTTTAACAAAGTTGATAGAGTGTTTAAATTGAGTTATGATGTTGCTATAAGGTTGTGTGTTAGCAGCTATTCAATGACCACATGAAGCATGTGAAGCTAGTGATCTAATATAAATGCCAGTCTCCAAAACGCGTCAGGTCTGCTGGCAAATATTGTAAATAAACGCCGGAGGGTAGGATAGTTTTATGTTAAAATTGGCATACAACTAGGACTGAGGAAGTATGAAGAAACTTTTAATGAAGAAACCTTCTCTTATGGTTGTTTCTCTGTTCAAGGTAACCTTTGTAAGCTCTAAGGTAAGGCACCTGGCTGTAGTTTTCGGATGTTTTTACACCAATATATTATAATTTGATCTTTTAAAGTCACATCACACACGCTTCTAAGAATTTCTTTGTCAAATGTTTGCTTGGAGGGGAACGACTGATATTGTGTAAACTGAGAGCCCTCCAAAATAACTTAAAAATGTAGTTCTTGTTCAAATCCCTCTAGCACTACCAAACACACTTTCAGTTTTGTATTAATTATTTTTATACAGATAATAGCATCTAGAGTTAAAAACAATTATCAAACATCTTGGTCATTTGAATGACACTGAATAAATAATCCCAGTGATAAACATACAAGTAAACTCTGATTGAGTTCTGGGTTATTGCTTGAAGACTCTATGCTGCAGTCTCCACAGTCAGTTGTAGGAGTCTGTATTATAGTTGCGGCGGCCATCTCCAATAAGCTGCGTCTTCTCACTAGCGTTTGTTGGCTGAAGCACAATGGGAGTGTCACCATCTGAAAATATAAATACAACATGTTGAAGTCACTGTTCACTATCCAGGCCTGACATGATTGTTATTCGTCAGTGACTCGTTACTACACAGAATGTTATGATCTGAGTGAGATCAGTTAGTAAGACATTTAGTAGTATTGCCAGGAAAAATACAATGTTGCAAGATTTTATTCCAAGGAGTTTAAATTATTATTTCTTGATGTCCATATATCTAGAAACCAAACTAGAAAAGAACATTTGTAAATAAATAAATAAATAAATAATTGTACACAGGAATAAAGTAAGAACTTTACATCATTTGGGAAAACTTTTTTTGTGTGATAGACCAACACTGATGTTTATCAAGCTGGTTTCCCCACACAGCAGTTTACAGTATTGCAATGCATGGCCATATCAATGGTACTGAGCTTAATCACATTTCCATATTAAATGTTGTTTCTGCTTAGATCAATAATGTCCATGCTATATCATAGTTTACCATGGTTTTTACCATGCTTTATCATGCATATCTGATTTACCAGGTTGACATGTGCTTTACCATGATTTCTCTGTATTCACAAAGCTTTGCTTTAACCACAATATCACACAGTAAAGGATATAAACAGCTCAACGTTAGGGCATCCAAACCTGCAGTAGTAAAACTCCTCCAATCCAGCAGTTACTGTATACCCTGTTCCCTGTGTCATCATGCCAAACCCTCCACCCTCACCATGCGTTAGGCAAAGTCAATCCAAAGAACTTCTTTCAAACCATTTTAGAACAACCATGCTTGTTGTTCTCAAAGAAAACCGCTAGAATAATTTAAATAATGTTATCAAACTGACACAAACTGTTAGGGGCACAAAGCACTTCAAAACAGTTTAAAATGGCTGTAAGGCAGGGCTGTTCTAATTTGACCTTCCTGTACAGTGAAGGCCAAATATTATTCTTCATTAATAAATATCCCAAAAATTAGTCCAAGGTAAAACTTGTTACCAAAACAATATGAGCACTATCTGTTCAAACAGAGGGGAGGAGGCCAGCTCAGGAGCAGGATTTCTACTGACACCACAAAAAGGAGATGATATATCTCTGCCAAGGAAGTGGCCAACATTTCATTCATCACTAGCCACCATGGACATTTCATTCATCACTAGCCACCATGGTGTGGCAGAGCACAGCTCTGCTCTTTAGAAATTGACAGGGATGGGGTTAAATTCCCCAGCTGCCTTGGTTCATTGTGTTCAGGTGGCTGGGGTTGATTAGATGATTAGTTTAATTAACGATCAATCAGCGCCCAGCCACCTGACATAAAAGGAGGCCTCTGCTTTTCATTTAGGGGGAGGGAGCTTAGGAAGCAGGTTGGTGTTTTGGTGTTTTGGTGTTTTGGTGTTTTGGTGTTTTGGTGTTTTGGTGTTTTGGTGTTTTGGTGTTTTGGTGTTTTGGTGTTTTGGATCCAGTGAAGGCATTGCCCAGCCTGGAAACCTTTATTTTTGTGAGTGTATTTTTGCTTTATTTTGTTTATTGTATGTTTAAATTGCTTTGTTTTGGCCCTTGTGCCCTTTCATTTTTGTGTTTATAATAAAATAGTTATTTTTTTGAACTCCAGACTGTCTCTGGGCCTCTATCCACTCACCAGCCTGTCACACATGGACACAAGTAGCATTTGCTCAAACTACCACAAACTGGGGCACCAGCCATTTTGTATCAGCATCGTCTCTCTAGCACACATTACTTTACGTGGCTTTTCAAAGTAGTTCACAGCAAAAGCAAGGCTGAACCACCCTTTTTTTTTTACCTTTACAGCGTGTGAGTAAAAGCTCTAAAGTTGTTGCAAATAGTTGGAATTGGAAAATAATTAAAAGTAGGTAATGCCTTAATTACACCATGTCCATTTTCTGAATATTTCATTTCTTACTGGTTTACTATCATATTATGTGAGTTCGCTAACATTCTCTTTTGTTGTTTCTGCTAATAGATAAATATTTTTCGTGCTTAATTTCTGAAGTGTTGTTTTAGCAATGGCTATACTGTATGTGTACAACAATAATTCATGCTCCCTCTGCAAATGGAAATTGGTAAATAGAAAATCTTTATACAAAATCACATTTTGAAAAGGGTCAGAAATCACAACTGCACATGGTTTTTTTTTTTTGCTGGAATAGCTTAGTAAATAAGTGTCAATAATGGTCTAAGCAGAAACAACATTTTACAGTGACGGAAAACCCACATAACAGGATGTTTTTTAAAATATACTGTCTTTTCATTTTGGCACTGGGCACAGTTGAAATCTAATCTAAATTACACCCAGAAGGCACAGAGGGTGTTCTGTTAACAAGCAAAACCACCATTGTCAACTCAGAGAGTCAGAGACCAGATCAAGAGCAGGATTTCCACTGACACCACAGAAAAGGACTGCTACAGCTCTTCCAAACAAATGGACATCAGTTCACTCATAATCAGGGCCTTTCCCACCACTGCAACAAGCAGCATCTCCTCAGACTACTATGAAATATAAGTATTCATTAAATTGTACACTTTAAAAATATATACATTTGATTTTCAGTTATGTTAAATAAAGCTAAAAAAATGTTTAAAAGGCTACAGAATACTTAGCTAACACTTTATACAGTGTGGGCAATTCACATTCAATTGCATATGAACAGGCATATGATTTACTATTTTAATTCAAAATTAATGTGGCATAAATAACCTGTTAATTGGTGGAATCCTTTTCCCCCACAAAAATATCCACTAAATATCTTGGCACTTTCCTAATGGAAGAGACAAGAACCAAATTGATCGCTTCATGATAAACGATAAGTGGAGATGTTCCTTGCGAGATGTAAGAGTGAAACGAGGAGCAGATATTGGTGGTGACCATCACCCAGTGACAGCATATATTAAGCTGAAACTCAAACAGACCAGACCTCCGACTAGAACACAAGGATGTCTCGACATTACCATATTAAAGGACCCAGAGGCAGGAAAAAAGTGTCCTGAAGCTACAAAACAGGTTTCAGGCCCTCAAACACAGAGAAATGAAGGTGAAAGACAGATTCCAGTATTAATGAAGAATGGGTAAAGGTTGCTGCAGCATACACCAAAACAGGCAGGTTAATTTCAGGCTACAGGAAGAAACACCATAAAGAATGGCTGAGTCCTGAGACCTGGAAGATCATTGACGAGAAAAATAAAGCTAAAAAGAAAAGTGTTGTGATGCAAGTCTCAGCACTTGAAAGACAGATATCAAAAACAGTATAGTGAAATAAACCAACAAGTGAAACGATCAACAAGAGTTGATCGAAGGAGGTTTATTGAAGAGTTGGCCTCTGAAGCTGAGGATGCAGCACAACGCAAAGAACAGGGAGCAGTGTTCCGCATTACTCATCAAATGTGTGGGAAACGCCAAAACACTATACCTGTGCTTGACAAACAGGACAAACTCCATACCAATAAAAAGTAACAAGAGAAAAGATTCTTACAAGAAACTCTCAATAGACCAGAACCAGTGTTTTCAGCTCCTGTTCAAGAACCAATTGAAGATTGGATCCCCCGGTAAAGGAGGAGATAATCAAAGCTATTAAATCCCTAAAAAACGGAAGAGCTCCTGGATAGTTTCAGGTTAATGTTGAACTACTTAAGATCAACCCTGATGTAGCAGTCAACGCCCTCATCCCCCTGTTTAAAACAATATGGAAGTCCCAAGTGAGCAGTGTAAAGGGACAATAATTAAACTCCCTAAAAGGGTTGTTGCGGGATTGCAATAACTGGCGAGGAATTACTCTTCTCTTAGTTCCTAGCAAGATCTTTTTAAGATCATACTGCAACGTATATCATCTGCAATCAACAATGCCCCCAGGAAGGAGCAGGCAGGGTTTAGAAGCAAATACAGATGTATTGATCATATCTTCAACCTTCGTAATATCATAGAACAGTATACTGAACTTCGAAGACTTTGAGAAGGCTTTTGACAGCGTGCACAGAGAGAGTCTATGGAAAATCTTAAGATTATATGGTATCCCTATCCTTATAATAAATATCATAAAGCAGTTCTATCAGAATGTTAGTTGTACTGTGGGAACAATTGAGCTCAGTTTCCATGTCAAGTCCGGTGTGCGAAAAGGCTGTGTAATATCGGCTATCCTTTTCAACACTGTAATTGATTGGGTAATCCGACATACCACAGAAGACCAATGAAGAGGGATTAGGTGGACACCATTTTTTGAAGATCTCAATTATGCAGATTATGCATTAGCCCTTTTATCACATACAATAGCTCACCTGCAATAAAAATCTGAAAGGCTCAGTACCTTTGGACAGCAAGTTAGACTAAAGGTC
The DNA here is from genome assembly GCF_017654505.1 of Polyodon spathula. NCBI lineage: Eukaryota > Metazoa > Chordata > Actinopteri > Acipenseriformes > Polyodontidae > Polyodon > Polyodon spathula. Next base: position 23,751,041 of record NC_054537.1, on the reverse strand, counting down.
AGTATCAAGAAGACAAATGTAATGTCAGTAAACCTTGCAAAGCTAGTGCCTATAACTCTCGGGCAACATGTGTTAACCTCTACAGAGGAATTCACATACCTTGGGAACATCATTTGAAGAGTTGGTGGAGCTGGCAAGGACATGAGAAATAGACTAGGGAAAACACGAACAGCGTTCATCCAATTGAAACAGATCTGGAAGTCACATTTGTACAGTAGGAAAAATAAACTCAAAATGTACCAAAGCTGCATGTTATCTACACATCTAATTGGTTCATAATGCTGGTGGCTGATCATGCAAGAGCTTAGGAAATTGTCCAGCTTTCACACCACCTGTCTCAGAAAAATGATGCAGATCTTCTGGCCTCAAATGATCTCAAACAAGGACCTTCTTCAAAAACTCAAAGAGGAAGACATGAAAACCATAAGGAGGTGGAACTGGGTTAGCCATATACATCGGAAGGAAAGCAGCAGCAGCACCAGAATTGCATTACGATGGACACCAGAACGTCAAAGGAAACGTGGGCAACCAAAAACAACTTGGCGCAGAACTGTGGAGGCAGAGCTGAAGCTCAATCCAGGGGCTCTGTGGAGAGAATTGTCAAGGACTGCCAACAAAGCAGAACCTTTGTTGCTGCCCTATGTGCCAGCAGGTTAATTAACTGATGCTCAATTAATAAGAATTATGTTACTTCATACAAAAATATATTTGAACTAGTGAGTGTTTATGTAAATAATATGAATATAACCATATAAGTATTGCTGTCCTGGAAATTAAATATGTTACTAAACTGCATATTTTAGAACTCATCTTAGCACCAAGATAGAGGTATCATTTTGAAATGTCATTCTTTTGGTCAGTATTTAGATAATTGAAAGTGTTTTGCTACTGGACACTAAATAAACAAATTAATCAATGCCTGTTTTTAGCTGCTGGGCAGACTTAAAGCAGCAGTGTCCAACAATCAAGTTAAAATCTACACTAAAATAAAACTCCCCAGTAACTCTTTACTATAGTACTGAGTAGTTTAGCCCAAAGCTGACTAACCTTTTTTTGCTAAAAGTGACATGCCAATGACCACAGCCAATACAACAAACAGCACCATTGTAATTGAAAAATTTATTAGAAATTGAAAAAAAACTGAATAGTAGCAAATAAATGTCAAAAAGAGAAATAAGAGAGCTAGTTGAACATTTCCCCTGCCTGATACCTACGTACACTCTTATAATACTGACACTGTGGCTCTACAACACAGGGTATTTTTACATTACTGACGTGCTTGTTAAATACGAAAAAGCTATTTTTAAAACTGTAGACTTCAACACAGAGGCGAGTTTTCATTTTATTTTTTACCATTGAGTCATTCCATATCAAAGCACCAGATGCCTTAGAAACACCTTGCCAATAAACTCTTTAATAACTTTATTAAAGTCAGAAGGCAGGTGCGTTTTTCTTCTTTGGTCACTATATTTAAGCTTTGACATTAAGATCATCTGTGTGCTTGTCTGATTCAGAACACGTAATATAGATCATAGTCAAACAGACTATGGACCTAATCAGCACATTTTAAAGACTTTTTTAAAAGCCTGTATTATTGATTAAATCAAGGTTGCAGTTCACTTAACCCTTTTAAGAGGTTTAGAAGTTTATTCTCATTTTCTTTTTGTAAAGATTTCTTGGAAGACTGAGAAACAAAACTCAATTAATTTACATGATCTCCAGGAAAGATTGTATCAACTGCAGCATTAGTGATTGTTGAGATATTAGCCCTGACTAGATAAAGAATCCCTATGAGGCCATGAATTGGATCACATCACATTAGTGCAGTGGTTCTTAACCTTTACTGCAGCCTGCACCCCTTTGGTTCTGAAAATATGTTCTCGCACCCCATATCAAAAATCGTTGAAGGAGGTAAGTTCTTTAAACCTAAGATACTGTATATCATAAATATAGAATGAAAGATAATTTCACTACAGTAAGCTTAAAAACTTGAAAATGTTTTTTTTGTTTGTATATTACAGTAATTGTATAATGTTAATAAATATATACAGTGCCTATAGGAAATCTACACCCCCTAGGAACTTTTTTCACATTTTGTTGTGTTAGTGCCTCAGAGTTTCATACATTTAAATGTTGATTTTCTTCCCACTTATCTACACACATACTCCACACTGTTAAGGGGACAAACATTGTTATTGTGAAAAAAATGATATATTAAAAATATAAAACTGAAAGATCAAAATTGGATAAGTCTCCACCCCCCTGAGTTAATACTTGGTGAAAGCACCTTTGACAGCAATTAAAGCTGTGAGTCTGTTGGGATAGGTCTCTACTAACTTTGCACACCTAGATTTGGCAAAATTTGACAATTCTTCTTTAAAAAACTTTACAAAACTGTTCAAGTTCCTTGGGGAGCGCTGATGGACAGCAATCTTCAAGTCATGCCACAAATTTTCGATTGGATTTGGGTCGGGGTTCTGACTGGGCCACTCAAGGACATTTACCTTTTTATTCCTAAAAGGTAGCTTTGGCTGTGTGCTTTGGGTCATTGTCAGGTTGAAAAGTGAACAACCGTCCCAGTTTCAGCTTTCTTGCAGAGGGCAGCAGGTTTTCCTCAAGGACTTCTCTGTACTTTGCTCCATTCATTTTCCCTTCTATCCTGACAAGTGCCCCAGTGCCTGCCGATGAGAAACATCCCCATAACATGATGCTGCCACCACCATGCTTCACAGTAGGGATGGTGCTCTTTGGGTGATGCTTTGCTGGGTTTGCGCCAAACATAACGCTTTGTATTTAGGCCAAAAAGTTCCATTTTAGTTTCGTCAGACCACAAAATGTTTTGCCACATGGCTACAGAATCTCCTGAGTGTTTTTTTTTTCATACTTCAAAACGGGATTCAAGGTGGGCTTTCTTGAGTAATGGCTTCTTTCTTGCCACCCTACCATATAGGCCAGATTTGTGGAGTGCTTGGGTTATTGTTGTCACATGCACACTTTGACTAATCTTGTCCATAAAAGCCTGTAGCTCTTGCAAAGTTGCCATTACCCTCTTGGTAGCCTTTCTGATCAGTCTCCTTCTTGCTCGGTTATCCAGTTTGAATGGACAGTTTGATCTAGGCAGGGTCTTGGTGGTGCCATACACCTTCCACTTCTTAATAATCGTCTTGACCGTGCTTCAAGGGATATTCAAGGCCTTTGATATTTTTTTAATCCTCCAGATCTCCTGATCTGTGCCTTTCAACAACTTTGTCCCGGAGTTCTTTTGACAGTGCCTTGGTGCTCATGGTTGAGTCTTTGCTTTGAAATGCACTACCCAGCAGAGGGAACCTACAGGAACTGCTGAATTTATCCTGAAATCATGTGAATCATTAATATTTAACATAAGTGGAGACCACTTAACTTGGTGTGTGCGTTTGAAGGCCATTGGTTACACCTGAGCTAATTTAGGGTAGCTATTACAAGGGGGGTGGACACTTATCCAACCAAGCTATTTCAGTTTTTATTTTTAATTAATTTTCTACAAATTTCTAGAATATTTTTTTCACTTGAAACTTGGGAGGTAGGATGTGTAAATAAATGAAAAAAAAAACTGTTATAATGCATTTTAGTTCCAGGCTATAAGGCAACAAAAGGAGAACATTTTGAAAAGGGGAGTAGACTTTCTATAGGCACTGTAGGTGTGATGAAACAAAGTATTTGTACTTACATGCCTGTGCTTAATTTGTGTTTTCGATGATTTACCTTCTAAATAAATCTGGCATGTCTCGCACCCCCAGAAAGGGCATCTCGCACCCCCAGGGGGTGCGTGCACCCCAGGTTAAGAACCACTGCATTAGTGCAATACCAGTACCCCTGCAATCATTAAGCATATCCTGATATCTCTTGAAAAAAGTATTTTTGGTTTAAAAGAAGTTCAAGAGATGCATCCTAAAACTATGTTGTATAACGTATTCTCAGACCTATTGTCAAACATTTATGTTTACGTGAATACAATGCAAATAAGGGGATCATTTTCAGGCTTCACTAATGTGAAGCAATTGGATTTAGATCCTTTAATATAATATATGCTGTCTCATTCTTGTTAATTTTGTTAAAATGTATTCGGTTGTCAAATCTCTAAATAACCCTTATGCATACACATTACCAGCAATGACTCACATAAGGTAATTATCACTTTTTGTTGAAGCACGCTGCAGACATGAAAATTCATGCTGGTAACTGGCACAGAATTATAAATTTGGTTCTAAATATCTAGCGGAAATACACAGCTGATATTTATTTTAAATAAAATGGATGATTGGCTGATTTCTAAAACCATACATTTCAAAGTTTTTAGCAAGTTTATCTTCCTCTGACCAAGTTCCTGTTTCTAGAATGTTTCTAAAGAACCTTCTTTCAAAACTGAAGCATGATGTAGTTTTGTGTAGAAAGTTTAAATTTAGAAGCAACATCAGGCTTTTTAAAAATGATAGATTCATCTATTGTTGCTGTCTTTCACTTCCAGGGTACCTTTGCAGTTGTTTGACATGCATTTCCTTATGAACCATTGCTTCGTCATATAATAGATTAGTAGACTGACATATTTGTTATCACTAATTTATCAAGATCAGTCATGATGCAGAGATGTAGTGTGACTTGTGTTATCTGTTCTTTTAATTTATGCTGCAATTAAAGAAACAGAATACATGTTACAGACCGATATCATTAATAAATGCTGATGTTGTACAGTTGCTCACATTTCTTCAGTTCATATCTTTGCTCTCCTAACAAACACACATATTTGTAGTTAAAATACACACATATCCTAACTGGTTATAACTGGATAGCATTTGGAGTCTAACTGCACTTATATGAAATCTTGTTTATTAAGATATTTTTAAATCATACTGTATTCAGTAAGAAGTCACATCCCAAGTTAATCCTAGAAACTGATTAACATTGTGGGTGAGGAGGGTGTCGGTACCACTTCCCAGGTGAGAAGGCTTGATCAATAAAATAGTTGACTTCTATTTAGAGATATCTATTGAGTGATCCAAGATATTTGGTAAGCAGGTGGTTTAAGTGGGGTAAAATATATAGAAAGTCAAGAGGAGAAAAAGAACAGGTCTGCATAATTCAGTCAAATGGACCTAAGAGTCAGTGTTTGTCAAGTCTCTTGAAAATGTGCAGGGATATGGGCTACATCTCAAGCTAACCACTACTAAGTAAATAGACAATTTATCTTAATCTATTTGGAACATGCCTATTGTAGTTTGAGTTAACTCAGCATTATGCCTTCAAGACCTTAAAACACCATTAATATGAGTAACAGGGTGGAGGCTGGTTGCGAACCAGCTGCCCTGCACATTGCAAACGAGCGTCTTAACCCCTATACAGAAGAGCCGGGCTCATCTGCGTTGGTGATTTTAGACCTTTTAACCTCATCTCACCGACAGGGCAGAATATGGCAAGATTACTTGCGAAGGAATGACGACATTGAAATGTTGTTTGTTTTTATGTTTCCCTAGTGATATTTTTTCTTCTGTGCAACCTCACCTCTTTCCATGTCTGTTCGAATTTGCTCCTCCAGGTCTTCTGGTGAGACGTGACACTCGTATTCCTCCCCTCCAGGCGGTTTGGGTTTGCACTTCCCACAGCAGCAGTTACAGCAGCAACACAGGCAGCAGCAGAAATAGCAGCCTGTTAGCAGACCGCAGATTGCAAAGAGACCCTGGGCAGTGTGAAATAACAGGAATGCAGTGTAACAAAAAACTAAAAAACACAAAAACTGAAGCATTTTTGTATTATTAAGAAAGTAAGTATATATTTTTTATTAGTAAAGTAAGCATACATTTGTATAAAAATACTGATCAATTTAAATATTCTCATTGATATGTATATCAAAAACTCTCCATAAGTAATGCTTTGTAATTAATTTCCCACAAAGAATAATTGTTCTGGAGTATATTTGAACTGATTCTGTACCTCAATATACTATACCATAGTTCGGGAATTGGTCAGTAGCATTTCTTTGATCAAATTTGATGAAGCTGTATGTGAGTGACCTAAAGCCTCTATGCATTAATGAATTCCAGGGTTATCTCTCTAGCTACAGATACTGTAGGATCTTTTTATAACATGTTTCTGTACATGTCTGGTTGTGTGTATATATGCATGCACAGTAAGACAGTGTGTATGTCCATGCAGTTTGCATGTTGTATGTTTAATTTTTAATCTTTATTTGTAAATCTGAAATATAAAACTGCAAAACAACTTTATTATCAATAGGAATCAATGGAAGAACTTGGAAGCATGTGGAAGGGAATCTCACCTTCGCCCACCAGGTGGAGAGCATGAAATATGTGTTCACATTCTCTTCACCAAACTGTTCTGCCACGTAGAGACCAAGGGAGCCATACTTGTCATAAATGTTCCTCTTTGTCACATCTGTCAAGATGGCGTTAGCATTGTTGATCTCCTTGAACTTGTCTGTGGCATCAGGGTTGTCTGGATTCTTGTCTGGATGATATTTCAGAGCTAGTTTTCTTTAAAAAAAAAAAAAAAAAAAAAAAGAAAAAAGTTAGCTTAGACATGTACGGAAATGTACAAATTCATTTATACACATTAGGTATACACAGCTATGGACCAAAAGGTTTGTATCACACTGTAGAATTAACATATTTTGCTTCATAAAGTCGAATGAAACCTGCTGAATAATGTTACATTAACATATTTAATTACATAACGCTTTCCATATAATAATGAAAATCTGACAAAAATTACAAAAACTGACATTTCAAAATCTTAACATACAATCCTGTACTACTATTATGGCTTCTGGAAGACTTTTGCAATACCATTTCATAATTGGTTACATGATTTTAAATAAAAGATCAACATTATGTTCATATCGTTTATTTTTTATTTTTTATTATGTCTCAATCCTAATGTATGGCAAAATTTTTGACCATAGCTGCACCCATCACGCTTCCTTTTTTCTTTGGCCATAGGCTGTCGGTAACACCAAATAAATCATGCTGCTGCATAACATGTCATGATACAGTGCCTTACAAATACTGCACACACTTTACAGAAATACATTTTTTTTACACTTTACATATAAAATGGCAGCGTACGGGTGGCTACAAGTAATACATAGCATACCTATACATGTTTTCTTTTGGCATGAGTCAAACTTTCTTTTCTTTGCAAAAAGCAATTCTTCAAATTCAGAATACTGTAGCGTTTTCTGGTTCTCCTGGGACAGAAATGAGACTGTAACCATGAGAAGATGAAGGCTCAAGCCGTTTATTATTTACAATAATTAAAATGAGCACAAAATAAAATCATCAAGTGAGGGCAAAGGGACTGGGAGTCGAAAATGAAAATAAATTATTTTATATTGCTAGTATTTGTTTCCTTTGATCCCTTTTCTCTTCCCTATCTCCTTCCCCCACATATCGGGGTGTGTGGTTAAGCCATCTTCCAATACGATCTTGAGGTGAGGACCAGAAAAAGGACTCCCTTTATATGCCCCTCGCTCCCTCCCCCCCCCCCCCCCCCCCCCCCCCGGCTTTTCATGCCAAACCTGCACCCCAAATTCTCCTACACCCACACACTCACAATCAATGCACTCACAAACACCCAATGTAGACCCTGCACGCACACACCCACATGCAACCCATACACACATACACACAACATGCAACCCCTGCACACACACACACACACACAACATGCAACCCCTGCACACATACACCCACACACACCCACGCGCTCTACACTATCCTGATCCCCCCCCCCCCCCCCCCCCCCCCCCCCTCCCCGCCCCAGGATTGCTACAATATTGTAGTCCACATCTTGCATTTCGAACCGGTGGAGTCCATCGGTATTTCTGAAAGCTTCTTGCCCTTTTCCAACCGATAGATCTCAGTTTGTTTAAACTCTGTAGAGCATGCTTATATGCCCTCTTTTAATGATGTTCTTCATTTTAACGATTTAGTAGGCTACATGTATTTGTTGTTGGATATATTTTCATCCAGTCATTATAACAGTTGTTTATTTTTTCAGTGAGTCTCTTTGGATAATGAAATTCCTGGCGTCACACTCAATTCGTTCTGATCAGGAACGTATTATCAGGCATATCAGAATGTATAGCATAACGGTACTAAAAGGTGCTGGATGCGAGTGAGAGTTTAAGAAAATATTAAAATTTTACCACTGTGGTGCCATTGTAGCTGCCATGCATTGTCAAGAACAACCATGCAGAGATGAGGAGTTACTCGTGTTGTTGTCACGGAAGGCCATTTTCTAAAGTCATGCTTCATTAAGATCTAAGCATGTGCCCAGGAAAAGCTATGCCAACCAATATTGTTTTGTTATAATTCATTACATTATTTATCTTGGTCAATTGTCTGTGATGATTTGTCACTAAAACACTTTCTGAGTTATTTGAATAATTTTTATTCACTCAGTGAGGAGATGGCTTGTGAGATCCCCCAGGACCGACTTAACATGTTAATTTTTTTATTACATTTTTTACTGTACCATTGCTGCTTGACTTGAGATGGCATTGCAACCCAAGTGTACAGTTCTTGTTCCACACCTGCTGAAGGCAGTTATAATCATACACTTCAGCCCACTCAGCTTCTAATTGTAAGGGAACTGAAAAGTCTGTTGACATTCTGCTGGACATTAACCCTTAGATGATGCAGTGCCTGTTTGATATTTTATATACTGCACACCACTGAACTCCAAAATACTCCAAAATAATAAAGATGTCTCTCTTCGTCTTTTTGAAAAATTTCTGAATACACAACACTGCAAAGCAGCCTTCTTTCATGTAGGTCTGTGCCTATTGGTCTGTACCTTATTATTTATGAATAGGTTTAAATTCTGAACAACTGGTAAAGTTACTATAATCTTCCCCCACGCAAAAAAATTAAATAAAAAACACTGCTTCTACTCCTATAAATATCTTCTTAAACCATGTAATGAACCTACTGTAGTTGCTGAAAAATCACGGATGTACCCAATCGAGGATTAACAAGATCCTGTTTATTGGACTAGTCTTGTTAATTTGTGAATGCTGCAGATGGTACTGGTTTGAAGTACAGCTGATCGTGAATATCCCTCCAGACTGCTAATGGTTTTAATAGAGCCTTGTCGCTTACTGGGATTAAGATTTACACATGTACTTAATTTACAGTTGACTAAACATATCTGATTTAGCATAATTTGTTTTCTTCTGGGGTACCTTAAAATCATCAACTGTAATACACTGTGTGTATGCTTGCATTTTAATCTTTAATTACGGCAATTGTTTTCAAAAAGATGTAATCACTACTTTATTTATTTATTCACTAACAATGGCACTGTGTACTGCTATGTTATTTACAAATAGGCTGGTAGGTAACTTTCAAGACTTTTCATTGGTTTTTTATGTTTCAGTTGGCAGTCCCAGATTAAGCCTTTTGACAAGTACAAGCGAAGCAGTGACTCTGTTGCTGAAGCTTATCTCTGTCATCTGAAGAAATTCAGTTCCAGATTTTGTTGGCCAGGAAAAAAAAAAGTGATGAATGTCCATCCATTCTTCCAGCAATACTTCTTAATTGTGAGGAAAACCTTGAGAAAACCTGAGCTTGTATGAATAAGGATTATTTTAAAACAAGTAGCAATACACAATACACACTCTCTCTCTCTCTCTCTCTCTCTCTCTCTCTCTCTCTCTCTCTCTCTCTCTCTCTCTCTCTCTCTCTCTCCAAAGCAATTACAAAATGCAATAACAATAAAAACATAATGCCAAATGATTACAAGTTGAAAAGATACAAAAATATTTAAATAAAACAGACACATATAAAGATATTTATTTGTATATACATGTATGATGGAATAAGGTTTTACTGGTCATGTCTCAGTTCATGACACTGTGATATATTCAGCAGCTGTGTGTGCAGTGTTGCTGTTCTCACCCAGAATAAGTGCCATCTTATCCTCTACCTTCAGTGTCCTAAAGTTAGAGATCTTTTGGGAGATTTTTGTAAAGAACTGGTCTCTTATCTTGGTATATTTTGAGCAGTGAAGAAGGAAATGTTCCTCATCTATGATTTAATTCATGTCACACTGGCCACAGTCTTCTCTCTGTGGGTTTCTAGCTCTGTTGGTGTCAGCCTGTTTCTATTTCCAGGTTGTGGCCATTGACTCGATATTGGTCATTGTTTGCCTGTGGTCTGCCATTATATAATACATGGCTGAAATTGTGGTGCACATAGGAAGGCTTCACCTATCTTGAACATTGGACCACATTCTACAACAAGGACTATCTATATAGACGGGACAGGCTGCACTTAAACAGAAAGGGAACCAATCTACTCGGAGAAAGGATCCTCAAGGAGGTTCAGAAGCATTTAAACTGGAAAGGAAGGGGAGAGAAATCAACAAAAACACAGAAGGGAGACTATATCAAAACAAGGGAGACAACTCGGGTAAGATAGCCATTAAATGTATTTATCTAAATGCTAGAAGTCTCAAAAACAAAATGTTAGAACTTGAAGCTACTGCACTAACAAGTAAGTTTCTGTAACACCTATCACATTGTAGGTTAACTATGATGTGATAGTTGTTACAGAAACTTGGTAATCCGAGAGTGATGGAGACAAATATAATATTAATAGGTATACACTGTATAAGAAATACAGGCAGGACAGAAGAGGCAGAGGGGTAGCGCTATATATCAAAAATGGTCTTGAAGTCCAGGTGTTAAATCTGGAAGAAAACATGTAACAATATGGGTGAGAATAATAGGCAAAAATTCAAAGGGCATAATAATAGGGGTATGCTATAGACCACCAAATTCAGATACCAACCAAAACAATCTGTTATACAATGACATTAGAAATGTATGTAGCAAAGAAGCCATACTTATGGGGGATTTCAACTTCGGTTGGGGAGCATGACAGATGAAATTGAAATGGTAGAAATGACAAATGACTGCTTCCTAACGCAATTTGTCAAGGCACCAACTGGAGGGGGGCATGCCTTGATTTAGTCTTTTCAAATAACGAAGACAGAATAACTAAAACAGAGGTCAGAAAATCATTGGCAAACTCAGATCACAACATAGTCTCATTTCTGCTTTTAAAAACCCAAAAAGTAATGACTAAAGCTAAGGTTTACAATTATAAAAAGGCAAACTGTGAAGGAATGAAACAGAGTAACAGTAGATTGAAGTAAGATACAGAAAACATCCACAGAGAAAGGATGGCTATTTTTTTAAAATGTTGTACTAGGGGTGCAAAACAAATACATCCCAAAGCAGACAAATCAAAATCTAAAACAATATGGCTAAAATGGTTTATTAGATCAATTAAAAAAATATTCAGAGAAAAAAGGCACTTTACAGAGCAATTAAAAGGGACCAACAATAAAGTACACAGTAAAACTCAAGGATTCAAGGAAATGCATGCACATGGATTAGGGAGTGGTTAACATGTAGAAACAGAAAGTATTGATTAGAGGAGAAACCTCAAACTGGAATGAGGTAACCAGTGGAGTACCACAGCGACCAAAATTATTCCTGGTTTAAAACGCATGTCATATGCAGACAGCATTAAAGAATTGACTCTATTCAGCCTGGAACGAAGAAGACTACACAGTGATCTGATTCAAGCATTCAAAATTCTAAAAGGTATTGACAATGTCAACCCAGGGGACTTTTTTGATCTGAAAAAAGAAACAAGGACAATGGGTCACAAATGAAGATTAGATAAAGAGGCTTTTAGAATAGAAAATAGGAGGCACTTTTTTACACAGAGAATTGTGGGAATCTGGAACCAACTCCCAAGTAATGTTGTTGAAACTGACACCCTGGGATCCTTCAAGAAGCTGCTTGATGAGATTCTGGGTTCAATAAGCTACTAACAACCAAACGAGCAATATGGGCCGAATGGCCTCCTCTCGTTTGTAACCTTTCTTATGTTCTTACAGTGCCTATAGGAAGTACTCACACCCCCTTGGACATTTTCACAGTTTTTTTGTGTTACAACCTGAAATCTTGATGCATTTAGATGGGATTTTTTCCCCTTTGATTTACACAACCTACTCAACACTTTCAATATGTGAAGAAATGGGGAGGTGAAAAAACAAATCAATTAAAAATAAAAACTTGAAAAGTCTTCATTAGATAAGTATTCACCTCCTTTGCTATGACACTCCTAAATAAGCTCAGATGCAACCAATTGCCTTCAGAATTCATACAATAAGTTAAATGGAGTCCATCTCTGTGCAATAAAAATGGTTCACATGGTTTCAGATTAAATACACCTGTCTCTGTAAGGTCCCACAGTTGGGTAGTGCATTCAAAGCAAAGATACTACCATGAGGACCAAGAAGCTTTCAAAGCAACTCTGGGATAAAGTTGTTGAAAGACACAGATCAGGGGAGGGGTATAAAAAGATTTTCAAGGCATTGAATATCCCTTGGAGCACAGTCAAGTCAATCATTAAGAAGTGGAAGGTATATGGCACAACCCAGAATCTGCTTAGAGCAGGCTGTCCTCCCAAACTGAGCAGCCAGGTAAGAAGGGCATTGGTCAGAGTAGCCACCAAGAGGCCAATGACAACTCAGAAAGACCTACAACGTTCTATGGCTGAGATGGGAGAAACTCTCCATGTGTCAACAATAGCTGAGGTACTCCATAAATCTGGCCGTATGGAAGAGTGGCAAGAAGGAAGCCATTTCTGAAAAAAGCCCATGTAAAATCACTCTTTGAATTTGCAAAAAGGCATGTGGAAGACTTTGAAAAGATGTGGCAAAAGATTCTGTGGTCCAATGAAACAAAAATTGAATTATTTGGCCTAAATGCAAAGCGTTATGTCTGGCGCAAACCCAACACAGCACATCACCCAGGTAACACCATCCCTACTGTGAAGCATGGTGGTGGCAGCATCATGACATGGGGATGCTTTTCATTGGCAGGGACTGGGAAGCTTGTCAGGGTAGTGGGCAAAATGGATGGAGCTAAATACAGGCAAATCCTTGAGGAAAACCTGCTTCAGTCTGAAAAAGACCTAAGACTGGGATGGAGATTCAATTTCAGCAGGACAATGACCCCAAGCACACAGCCAAAGCGACACTGGAGTGGCTTAAAAACAAGAAAGTGAATGTCCTAGAGTGGCCCAGTCAAAGCCCGGACATGAATCCGATTGAGAATCTGTGGCAAGAGTTGAAAATTGTTGTCCACCAACAATCCCCATCCAACTTGACAGAGCTTGAACAATTTTGCCAAGAAGAATGGATGAATATTGCACGATCCAGATGTAGTTGCCGCCAAAGGTGGTTCTACCAAGTATTGACTCAGGAGGATGAATACTTATCTAACTGAGACATTTCAGGTTTTTTTTTTCATCAACTGTTGTTTCACAGTAAAAATTATCTTGCCTCTTCAAAGTGTTGAGTAGGTTGTGTAAATCAATGGAAAAAAAATCCCATTTAAATATATCAAGATTTCAGGTTGTAACACAACAAACTGTGAAAACGTCCAAGGGGGTGAATACTTTGTATAGGTACTGTATGTTCTTATGTAATGTGTATGTAGTGCCCTATAGCATTTTCATTTTTTGTGGTTGTTGATCTTTGTAGTCCATTGTGCCATGGATCGATTTTTAGCTTCCTTGCTGATAGCATTGATCAGCCTCTTTTGGGAGTTTCTGGTTTTGCTGTTCCAGTATGTTGCTGTCCATCCTGCTCTGCTCCAAAATCTTTTTCACAGCGTGACTCACTGTGTCGGATTGTCCCTGGCTATACACATCTATAGACTGGAATGATTTTGGATCGCTCTGTTTCAGGTGTAACCAGAACCAGAACTTCATGACTAGTCTCTCAATGTCGAGCAGTAATGGATATTGCCTGAGCCCAGATCTACAGTCATTGTTACTAGTAACACATAGTAATCTGTTGACCATTGTCGATAACTTGCTTTTTTATGTTTTTAAAAAAATGCACAGGTGGCTAAATGCCAGGCAGAAGTATGTTCTTTATAGAATATTAGGTTGGTTTTTGATCTAGAACAGTAATTTAGAGCAAAATCAGCAACCAGTACTGGATTGTTTTTATGGAAGTTGTTCTTAAACACTTTTTTTGCTTGGTTGCTTTTAATATCTTCCGGATGTTCTATTTTATAGCTCAGATGTAATTTACTTTAAAAATTCTCTTCACTGTGAATGGTTTCCATTCTATTGAGTCTCAGACATACACAGGAATAAATCACAGCTTCTAATTACAAATGAAAGTAACTAAATATGTTTATGGAATATATATATATATATATATATATATATATATATATATATATATATATATATATATATATATATATATATATATATATATACATACATACAGTATATATTAAAGATGTTTCTTGGTGTAAAGACAGTTGTGCTAAAGAAGTACATCTTTTAACTTATTGAAAAGGAAATGAATGCCAATGCCTCCTGTGAGAAGATACGAAATGAATGAATTACTAGCCTGAATGCATACATTTTATTGTAAATACAGGCATGTGTCCTTCCTTAAATGTCCACAGCGAGGTGCTATTTTCCTTTGTGTCAGCTGAGTGCTGGACAACACCAGCTTCCAAAAACAGTATTAAATATTACCTCTAAATGTAGATAAAGCTAAACAGGTACACCATAACTTCATTTTGCAATAAATGTTCCTTAATATGATTATGATGGGAATATGAACACTATAATGTGCAGTCAATAAATGCATATATAAGAGATGAATCACACTTGACAGTTTCATGCTTCAGCCACTTACCTATAGGACTTCTTTATCTCCTCATGAGAAGAACCTTTCTGCAGGCCAAGAACTTGGTACAGTGCTTCCCCTGAAGTTGACAGGGCTCGTTGCCTTTGTTCAGTCATGCTGTCTGACCATTAACTTAAAAAAACAAGAAGCAACAAGTAATATTGTGTGTCAGCAAGGACTTCAATGTACCATGCATCCTTTTCAATGATAAACAACTGCTTTAATGGAAAGGGAGGGAATATTGTTAAATGCTGGTATGTTTCAGTTTTTAAAATGATACAGCTTTTTGGTTGTCATGTTAACACCAGCATAAAACATATAATTGATTTTATAATTAACTATACCCATCACAATTAAGCTTGAATGGATCTGGCTTCCAGATTATATGTGGAAAATGAGTTCTGAATATTCTGCATGTGGAACATGATTAATTGAAATAATATGTGCAGTTTCACTGGAGACCAGATAACTGGTTTAGTACAAGATGTCAGCTTTCCCACATTGCACTGCAAGAATGATTGAAACCAACAAACTCACTTCACATGTAACCTAATCTATATTCAAACCCAGGCTTCCGGAGGTAAATGGCAAATTGATGATCTTTAAAAAAAACAAAATGACATGCAGCCACAGAAAGAATGTTAAACATAATTGTTAATTCAATTCAAATAGACGCAAGAGGTGCTATTTGTTAAGTTAAAATAGGGAGTACAGCACCGTGAGACACAATGCAGACAGTTGCTATGCAAGGTACATCATTTGCTCCTCAAACAATTCTGCCTCCAGGCAATTACTGTAGTAGCTCACATTCTTTGTGCTTAATGACCTCTGTTAAATAGGGTCAAAGTCCAGTGACTGTTCCTAAATGTACATTTGATACCTTCATTGATGGTCACTAACAGACTTTAAAGCTAATGAAAAGACTCCACAAATATTATTGGTGTGCACTGCCATGGTCTTTATTTTAATTATGTTGTAATTACACTGTAGTGGTTACTACAGTATGTACATGCAGTTGTATAATAATGTCAAATGAAATTGTCCATAGCTGTGCTTGTTTTTATAACCCCTGCACAGAACTAGCATAATCATCAAGTGCAATGCTGCTTCTATTTGTTAACAGGTCAACTAATCCTAACAGAAACTTTTATTTATTTTTACTGGTCACATCAAGTCATTATTTAGGGTCAATCCCACAGCCACAGTGAAACCTGGAAGGGTCCGGACATTGGTGGCTGTATGAGACAGGTGGCTGCTTATCTAAGGTGCCCCTCTCTCTCATTCTCTTGAATTGAAAAATATGTTCTGGGGTTTATTAGCTGGTAAGGGTAGGTTTAGTTGAAATCAGGTTTGTTTGGCTCCCTGAGCAGCTTACCTAGTATGTTCACGGTTCTGTGGTACAGAGCTAAAATAATCTGTTACTGTAAAAAACAGGCTCTGGTGGAAATTAATATGAAGCCTAGTAAAGAGTAAGTGGCAGGGTTGTGAAAAAAAAATAGCGTTACATGTCCCCACGTGTTGTTACAGCTGGCCGCTCTAGTGCACTGATAGTGTAAAGATTATTGAAAACACAGCAATTACAATCCATGACGCGGTAAGGCTTTTCTAAACAAAAACATATTTTCAAAATAGAAAATGAAAAGAAACAAACTTGGATTGATAATCCCATAACAATTAAAAGTCTCTTGATGGTTACACAGTTTACTATGATTGATCCAGCTATAAACAGGCCCAGTATACAATTTTTTTTTTTTAATTTTATCCCAAATATATGCAACAATACTGAATGGTATAGCCACTTTTAGTCCTTCGGTTATTCATTGCTCGTTCAGTGGGAAACGCTATCTCCTCAGCTTTTTCATTTATTATTCATATGGTTATTTTGGTTCCAAAAGCAATGACAGTGAAGCGCTTTTTTATTTTATTTAAAGCAGACAGATTTAAAAAAATAAATGTGAAATCAAATACTGACATTAAAATAGACTAATTATTTGTTCAAATGCGTTCTTCAATTTATTTACAATGATGTTTTAAAAAAAAAAAAACTTTCAGGGAGAATGCAGTAGTGGTAACCTTGCCAACATTTGCTTCTGCTCTAGTCTGCACTATTGATGGCCATATTGTCATCACTCGCTGCTATATTTACAAAGGCTGCAATATGTACAAAATAGTGCTGCATGAGTGTTAACCAAAAAAAAAAGCACAACCATATGTCACCAATCTTAGCATCTCTTCACTGATTACCGGTTAAATACAGAACTGATTACAAGATTTTGCTGCTTACTTTCAAGGGTCTACATGGCTTGGGTCCAGCTTACCTGAAGGCTTTGACACTGTGGGCCCAGCACAATTTGTAATCTGCCAGTAGTGCCAAACTAACTGTGCCTAGGACATGGCATGATGGGCATTCAGGCCTTTTGTTCTGTGGCGTCTCACCTCTGGAATGAGGCTTTGAGGTTATTGATGTTTTTAAATCTGGTCTAAAGACTTATTTTTATCGATTGGCTTTTTTTGTAGTCTGTTGTTTTGATTTGAGTTCATTGTTTTTATTTTACCTGTAAAGTGCTTTGAGATAACTAATGAAAGGTGCTGTACAAAATAAATGTATTATTATTGTTATTATTTTTGGAGACACAAGCCATTAAAAAAAAAAAAAAATTAATTAAATAAAAAACATGTCAAACATTAAACTACAGCCATTGGGGAATGATTATACATGACAGGGGCCATTTCATAAAAGATTGCTAAAGAAGGTGGTTTAAAAATCATCTTTTCGAAATGAAATTGCAGCCATCAGTACAAGGATCAGTTATTATTTTAAAGAAAAAAATATCAATTCAAGTTTTGCTAAACTAAAAACTAAACTACATTTTTTAAGGCATTTTAAGTCTTTCTACATTCAATTGTGCATTTCCCATTACAGATTTAAAGACATCTTTAAAACTGTGCTCAATATCTACAATAAACTTTTAACGTTCAAAGATATTATTAGATAAATATTTTTCTCATTACTTCTCTGTTCACTATCCCAAAAGACACCTTCCTTTAAATAATTGTCCATACCTGTTGAGATCAAATTGTATCATTTAAATGATTGTGTCTTTCAATGAAGCTAATTGGTAACATGTCATATTTTTAATGTCCAGCTAGTCCTTAAACTAGCTTACATAATTTAATTATTGCATCCAGCATCACACTACAATAGAGCAATATTGAAATCTCCAAGTTGCTTTTATAAGTATTTCAAGTTTTCATACATCGAACAGCAACCAAACAATATGGAAACACTCTTGCCTGTTGATTAATGAACCACTGTGATGGGAAATACAATTAACAAACTTGTAAATTTACATACCTGGCTGGTGTTTTCACAGATACGTTCATGCAAATGTATACATTTGACCCTAAGGTCAATGGCATATGAACAGAAAAATGATTTTTAAAATGGTTTCTACCTGTTCCACTGTAAAAGCACCTGCTGTTATTCCTCTCTGATCAAAGGTAGACAGGTCAGTGGAATCTGGTTGCTGCTCTTTGTGTAAGCAGGTTTGTGGTTGGAATGAATAAAACATTCATCAAGTCATGGCTTCATATTTCTGTGGCAACCAATGATACAGAATTGCACAGCACATGCAGACTTGATCATGTTTCACCTCAGAGTTCTGGGAAGCATAATGTTCCAATTAGAACTGTGCTGAAAGTGACTTGCTTCACTCCACCAGGCGGGTTGCTGACATCAAGCAGCAGAGTGTCAGGAAACCGGACCTCCTCTGTTGTGGTGATGGCAATCATGAGACTTGTCAGTTTTAACAATTTACATCTGCAACTGTGCTGCCTGCTGCGGTAGAGATGTGGCATGGCTATGGTAGATGTTCAACCATAGCACACTCTGTAGTGCATATCTGACATCTGTTAAAATGTATGAATAACTAAACACAGCAGAACCCTTTTTGTCCAAACTGCTCTGGAGACATGGTAAAGCTTTGCTAAACAGGCATTTTGGATAAAGCACAGTTTCACATGTGTTGTGCAATTCTCAATTGTGAGAAAAACCTTGAGAATAACTGAGTTTGTATGAATAGGAATTGTTTTAAAACAAGTAGAAATACACCTCTCTCTCTCTCTCTCTCCCTCTGTCTCTCTCTCTCTTTCTTTCTCATTCAATGCAGTGGTGCTTTATTGGCATGTCTTGCAATAGCAGGTGTCGCCAAAGATGATACAATATACATATACATCATATTATATATATATATATATATATATATATATATATATATATATATATATATATATATATATATATATATATATATATATATATATATATATATATATATATATAATACACTGGCTACAAGTAATACATTTACTCTCCTCCAAAGTTGTGCTCCTTATGCAGAGTGTCACTGTGTGCCCCCTTGGTTGTGGCAGACAGCTACGTACTGGCCAGCCTAGGAGTACGGTCTGTTTTTCTGGGTGTGCCATGTTTGGAAAAAGTGGATGGGCATTTACTATTTTACTAAAGAATACTTCCCTCGTTTGGTTGTATTTATTGCAGTGTAGGAGAAAGTGCATCTCTATCATGACCTCAACTGTCTCAGTGACCACAGATCCAGTGACACTGGAACAATTATTTAAGTGGGGGTGCTGAAAGCCATTTAACAAAACTGTAACCCCTAAATATGATGGAAGCCATGCAATGCCAGGGGGTGCTACCCCTAGTTCCAGCGCCCTTGCACAGAGCTGTTTTCTCTGGGCAGCCAGGTCTGCCTGTGTCTGTCTTTTTCTATGGCCAGGTTGTGGTCACTGAGCCTGTAATTGGTCAGGATCTGTCTCTGCTTTGTATCTCTGACAGTGAATACACTGCTAGGGTATAGTTTCTTTTTAGGGCCAGATAACAATCAAGTTTATTTTGGGATTTTGTTTCTATGTCCCACTGTTTCAGATCAGAGTTTTTGGTTTGTTTTATAATTTGGTTTACTCTGATTGAGGGCCAGTAAGCAGTGTTGACCTGAAGCTGGTTTGTGTTAGTATTAGTGAGGGTCAGTGCAGTGAGCTTCAGGGCCAGCAGACTTGGGGGACTCTTTTCAGGGCTGAGCTCTTGGGTTTGGAGGGCCTTATATTGGAGTGAGTCTGACTCACTTTTCTTTAGGTGCATCCAAAATTTGAGTGCTCTTTTGTTAATATTTATAAGTGTTAGGTAGCGGCCTAATTCTGCCCTGCATGCATGATTTGGTGTTTTCTTAGCACCTGTAGTATGTTTTTGTAGAGTTCAGCATGCAGAGTTTCAATTGGGTGTTTGTCCCATTTAGTGTAATCCTGTTGACTGAGTGGACCCCATACCTTACTACCATACAGCGCAATGGGCTGGATGACGCTTTCAATTAATTTTAGCCATATTTTGACAGGTATATTAATTTTATAGAATCTTCTTTTGATGGCATAAAAAGCTCTTCTGGCTTTTTCCTTTAGTGCATTTACTGCATTTACTGCCAGGTTAAAGATCCCTGACGCACTGATTGTCAGGCCAAGGTAAGTGTAGTTTGTGGTGTGTTCTAGGGTGATGTTGCCTAGAGTGAAGGCAATCTGTTTCCCTGAGATCTGGCTTTTCTAGGGTTTACTGCCAAGTCCAGATCTGACTACTGCTACAGCAGAGCCAAGTTCTGCTGCAGCCTGTGCTCTGTGGGCGACAGCAGGACAAGGTCATCTGCATAGAGCAGGAACTTGACTTCTGTGTCATGTAAAGTGAGGCCTGGGGCTGCATACTGCTCCAACATCATACGTACCACTTTTCTGTCTTCAAAATTAAGTTTTACCAAATTCACCTCTGTTTCTTTAATTGGACAATTGCAGATAATCCATTGTCTTCATGCTATAGAGTGAACGTGCCAGGCCAGCACAGTCTCACGGAAGAGACGTTCAAAATGAGGGTTACATTTCTAGCAGATCTACCATAACTCCTGTACAATAGCGGCACAGAGGCACCTCTACCAGACCTGTACTGTCTGCTGCTGGGTTTACAGGCTCATATATTCATACTGTTGCTACTGTAACATTTGTTTTCATGGACTGACTGACAGGTTGTTGTGTAGTGCTAGATCTGTGGAGTTGTTACCTAACCACGCACACTCATTTAGTTGTTTGTTCCCTGTGAATTTCTCCACCTCCCTACACTCTAATGCTTTGTGTTAATTTGGGGGATATATTGAGCCATTCATTAATATTTACCACAAGATGGCACCAAAAATACGTCTATTCATTTGAATAATAAAAAGACTTTCTAACTAACAAAGAATATTATGTAGTCTCTAAAAAAACATTCCTTAATCGTGCAAATCTTTATGGAAAAAAAAACAAAAAAACATAATTGTCAGCTAACATATATTTCCTGTACAGTCCATTTATTTTATAGCTCATGTAGGTCTGTGGGGGTTAGAAAAATACTGGTAAAAATAATGAGTCCCATCAGTATTTACTCTGGAGAAGCAAAAGGAGGTTGACAAGAAAACCCTTTCCTAAAATTTTAATGTGCAAACTAACTAAATAAAAAATAAGCTTGTGATATAGTACATAGTACATTCATTTTCTGTGTACTGAGAAATGCGTGTTTTGTGGCTGGCAGCCACCTTGGTTCAGACTAGGGCCAAGGTGGTCACTTTACACAGCCACATGTTAACTAATTGTTTAATTGTTTTGTTTAATTAATGAGAAAAGCATGGAAGGTGACCAGGTGGGAAATGAATTATTGATGTCAATTAACCCCTGGCCACACCCTATAAAAAAGACAATTGAAGTGTTTGTTGAGAGATGGTTCAGTGAAGGCACATGCCCAGCCTGAACAGTGGGGAAACAGTGCAAGAGAGAGAAAAAGGTACCGTGACAGCCACAGCTTGGGTGCTGTTTTGTCAAAACAGTGGTGTCAAACTCAGTTCCTAGAGAGCCGCAGTGTTCCCTCCACCCGAGGGCTCAATTACTTAATTGATGTAATTATTTGATTAATTGGCATTTAACGCCTCTCCCCTGATCTTTTTATATGCCGTGCACCTTGAATCAAGTGCATTTTTTAAATCATCAACTGTAAAAGACCTAATAAAAAAAATATTAAACATGTCCAATTGAACAAATAATGAGATCAGTGAAGTTAAATCGAGAGCTTCGTTTGGAATGAAGCAGCCCTTGAGGACTGGAGTTTGAAATGCCCTGCTTTAAAATATCTGTTTTGTGTTTTGTTTATCTGTGGAATAATGAAAGTGTGCAGGAAGTGCTGAACTGCAGTTCTGAGTTTGGGTACTATTTCAAGAGTGCAGAACAGGCTTGACCTGGCTGGGGGCTTTGCCACATAAAGCCTAACAATTTGTCCCCTAGATTGAGAAAAGTGAAAACAGGATGGACCTATTTTTAATAACTGTTATAGTCTACTTCAGCTTCATGGATTTACATAAAAGGAACCAAGTTTGTATTTCACTCTTTAAGTGCGTGTGCAAATGTTATTACTACTCTGTGAGAATGTTGAAAATAGAGGACTGGCTATTGCTTTCCACCACCTTGACCTGGAAGTCATAATGTTTCGCACAATCGTTGTATTGTATGTCATCTCTATAACTTTGAGACACAGAACATGATACAGAAACAAATAATTGCAGATGCAAAGTAAAAATTCAGCTATTAGGTCTAGGATGACCTATGTAGTGAGACCATAACACTTTAGCACCGCATCCTCCAGCATTACAAACAAAGTGACCCTGGGATTGAATATTCAAGGTCTTTTTTGTCTTGCCCTGCTCCTCTGAACATGTTCCTGCCTCTCCTCAACAAAAGTCAAGTGTCACAGCATCAGGAAGTGTCTCACAGCAGCCATCCTGAATCCAATGACAGGTCTCTGCTGGTGTGTGCTTTTATACAGATCTTAGATACTTGTTTCTACAATGGTTTGCACCTTGTAAGAAGAGGTGTAAAGTTTTCGGAGGGTCAGCAATTGCCTAAGTGCAAGACGAAATCCTTACATCTCATTATAATGTTTGTGCCGGCTTAGTATCCAGACCCGCCCAATTCCCTGCTCTTCTTCATTTCAATGCATTTCAATATAATTTTAATGGATTCATGATGGCAAAGTGCAAATTTGATAGCAGGCGTTAAACAACAGGTGAGCACAATTCTTTACTTATGCCGCAAAAACAGACTTTACAGCTGCTAGACATGATTTACGATCGCATTATGGGGGTTTTGCACCCGCAAATCACTTTGCACGTATCCTTACATCTACCCCAAAGTGTGACTGTAAACAGAAATGGTTTCAGCTCAGGTTTTCTGTTATGGTCAAAAAAATTTAATAAAGTATGGTAGGTGATTAAATGTATGAGAAGTCACTAGTAAATAATTAGTATAACTAAAGACAACACCCAGCAATCCCCAGTATAACCCTCCCTGTCTCTCCCGTGAGACCAGGGCAAGCCTTTCAATTAGTATTAAATATTCCTCTGTTGGGAAAGGTAGCAGAGGTAAGCATACGAGGATGTAAATAACAAATCCCCAGAGCAACGTGGAGGTGTGTTGCAAAGCCGCTGCCTTGAAAACCAGCTTCCAAAAACTGCACACAGTGGGATTGTCCATGTAGCTGATTCTAGCCCAGGGGAGTTAATTAGTGCACATAGTTTAAGTGCTCATTTGGTTGATACCCCTAGATTGGTATTCTCCTTGGAGACTGTTAGAAATGTATCAGCACAAAAAATAAAAAATAAATTACATAACCACCATTGAAAGACTGTTTTGTAGTTTTCATTAAAATAGAGTGATATAGAGAGGCATTTTCAAAATAGTAAACAGCAATACACAATCAAACAAAGTCTAACATCCACAATACTATTTACAGACAAGACAGCTGCTGAGCTTTTTTTTTTCCAAACATTTACTCCAGTCTTTAATTAACTCTTATTTTTTTAAACACCTAATTTTACAAAGGTAGAACCTGTTTCAAAACTCTTTTCAAAATCTCCGCTCCAGTGCACTGACAGTGTTAGGATTATTGTCCACATCGTCAAACGATCCATGACGTGGTACAGAACAGAAAAGCCAGAGCACTCGTTCTGTTTTTTTTTAGATTATTTTTATTAAAACAAAATTAAACAATAATAATAATAATAAAATAATAATAATAATAATAATAATAATAATAATAATAATAATAATAAATCGCTCTTCTTTACAGTGATTTAGAGGACAGATCTCAAACCCCGGTGCACTAGAGATGCCATTTTGGAAAGAGCTTTGAAACAGACTTTAAACTTCTAAGTGTAAAAAGTTGTCATGATCTTAACAATGAAAAGAACAGGTATGTTATTTAAACAGCTGTAGCAACATGTGATGATGTATAAAGCTGTATTTTTCGGAACACTGCTACTTATTCTTTAAATCATTACAATGTTTTTCATATTTTTAATAAGTTATAAGGTTGCGTTTTCTTTTTTTATATTGAAATGTAATGAGTACTGAAAGTATTATTACTAGCTCTATGAAAGCTAAAGCTCTAGATTTCCCCAAGTCTAAGCACTTAAATCCTTCTATAACTGGTATTTCAGAAAATTAATACTAACTTACTTAACCTCTCTTTGTTTTCGAAGGGCCTCAGGTTAACCTGAGGGACAATTTAAAGAGCAATTTAGCACATAAAATTGCAAACCTTATGGGCACAAAACAACCACATAAAAAGGGCATTAACTTTTGACCCGACTCTTACTTGTTTTTTCATTATTATTATTTATTTATATCTATATATTGTAATTGTTTTCTATTTATTTCCTTCTGTTATGTGTACAGCTCGATCTGTTTTGTTTGATTTTAACCTTCACTTTTTTTCCTTTCCTTCTGTGCTCTGTTACCATGTGAACAGTCTTTTGCACTGCAATTACAGAATGCTGCCCCTTTGCATCAAAACTCTATTTCTCCAGCTGTGCTCCATTTTGTAAAGTTCTAATTCCTTTCAGAAATATAACCATCTGCCTTATTTCTTCTCAGATCTACTTTTACCTGATGAAGGGACCTGGGAGGGTCTTGAAAGCTTGTATGTTTTAATCTTAGAAATTGGTTCAATAAAAGCTATCAACTTCAAAATTGTTTCTTGTGTTTTGATTTTATTATGGCTAAAACATTTCTAGTATGAACATGTAAAACTGATGAAAATCGTTAACAGTATGTGCCCTTTTTAATTCTTTAAACAGCACCAATGTTTTCCACACCTGATACACTGACTCTCTATAACCTCCAGTTTTCTGTTTCATCCAAACGCAACTAATCCACTGTTTGACTTGAACACATAACTTTTTTTTATTTTTAAATTAGGTATGCTTTTAAAACAAAGTCATGCAGGCAAACACAGAGAATCTGCTTTAATTATTGTTTGTATTACAATCACACCAGATTGGTGGGCTTGCCTTTCAGACAAGTAATAAAGAGCAAACCCTTTGTTTTAGCTTTTTAGAGAATCCCTTGCTTGTTTTTGTTTTTGTTGGATCACAGCCAGAGAATTTACTAGACTACCTAGACTACGTAATTTGCAGCACTATAAACATTTACTTTTGGCTCAGCAGACAAATGACCCTGCTAGTTAGAGTCAATAACCCAGGTGAGGACTGAGATTTCCCAAGGTTCTGGAAACAAGCACAATCTTTGTTTTTGTCCATGTGATGATTAAAGAAGCTTAAATGATTTTAAATACTGATAAAGTTTTGTTATGCTTTCAGGGCGATTTGATTTCACACCAAACCAATAACTTGTGCAAATGCACTTCAGTTTAACCTCAGACTAACCTATAAAATAACCACACCCTCCTTCCATCTCTAAAAGGGAACTATGCCAAACAGCTGCAGGTCTGGTCTTGCAGTCTTTGGAAGCCTCATCTAACACTGACTCCCACAGTATGTAAGATAACCATAGTACCAACAACGAATTAAAATAAAAATGTACTGCATGAATGTATTTATAATATTTGCTTTGATTCAATTTAGATTTTTGTCCAAAAAATAAAAAAAAAACATGGTAGGCCATGTAGCTGAACTTTGCTATAATTTTCTGGTTTGGAATTTATGATGCTTGTAACAAACCCCCATCCCCCCCACCCCCCGTCGAAGACTTTTCAAAAAACTGAATTGGTTTTTTGGGGGGGGGGGGGGGGGGCAGCTTCTGAAAAGACTCCAAAAAACTGAATTGGTTTTAGAAAGGACCATATATATATGCATTATATATATATATATATATATATATATATATATATATATATATATATATATTTATACACACAGGGCAGCCAATCTGTTACATTGACCTTCCATAACTTCCAGTTTTCTTTTCATTGCAAACCTAAATGTGTTTAATAATCCAATATTTGACTTAATTGCAGCAGGGATAGCATGCATCTATACTTCCTGAGTTGTGTGGCGTAGTTGTGCAGACCTTTCTGCCTGCTCACGCTGCAGACAGAACTTTGGACTGGGAAAGCATTTAGATATGACTCTCCTGTTGTCTTTGTGTCAAACTGTTTACTTGGATAAAAGGGGATTAAAAAAACCTACATTCCTTACATAATAATAATAATAATAATAATAATAATAATAATAATAATAATAATAATAATGTCTATTATTATTATTAATGTGTTAATGTTTGTCTTTTGGAAACAAAAGTTTTGAAAACTAGACTGCTAACTATTGAATAGTAAGACAAAAATACATTATTATAAATACTATTGTCTTTAAACAGATTTAATTAACCTATTTAGCTGATATGATTGACTCAGAGTTTAATCATTGACAAATGATTAAACACAGATCTGAACATGTTGGCAAGTGGGGGAACCAGCCATGCCGACCTCTGTAGCTGCTGCATGTGCTGCTGAGGGGAATGTGGTGAAGCCAGAGGCTCAACCACTGCTACCATTGCCGCCTCCTCCTTAGCCAGAGGCTCCAGAGTTGCCGTCGCCTCCCGGGGGTCAGCTCCTGCCATTGCCTCCAGAGGGACCGCTCCTGCCCTGTCCTGCACTGCAACACCCAGGGTTGCCTGTAACGCACCACCCGGGGTTGCCTGTAACACACCACCCGGGGTTGCCTGTAACGCACCTCCCAGCGTTGCCTGTAAATCACCACCCAGGGTTATTATTATTATTATTGTTATTGTTGTTATTATTATTATTATTATTATTATTATTATTATTATTATTATTATTATTATTATTAATAATAATAATAATAATAATAATAATAATAATAATAATAATAATTAAATATATTGTATTGTGTTTGTATATTGTATTATCTATTTTTAAATGCTTGGTCCAGTAGGCCTACTTAACAGTAATGACATGTGTCCTTCCAACATGCCCGCTTCATGAAAAAACATCACAATCCTTGTGCTCTGCCTGCTACTTCTGACCTTCAATGCAGAACTTTGCAATAAATGGAAATGTGCGGTTTATTTTTAACAAGTGAAACTTAAAATGAATTATTGAATCCAAATGAAAGGTTATGTCCTTTGGGACAATATAACACACTAGATGTAATGCAACAAAAGTTATTTTTCTACAATTAACTTTTAAATAGCTATTTTATGAGCAGGGTTAAACACTGATGGACTGTGTAGTTCTCATGCTTGAGTGATTAAATGTCCTTGGCTTCGCTTCAGGTCTAATCATCACCCAGACATGCATATATTTCATGGAAACTGCATGCCAGGATCATACTTTATACCTATATATATATATATATATATATATATATATATATATATATATATATATATATATATATATATATAAAATGTACATGTACTTTAGAATCGATACAAGTTCAAACAAAACTATGGAATATCAATATCTTATCTGTTTCTGGTTTGTGAGGCATGTTTTGGCTTTTGGAGTCCTTTTGTTAATAGGGGTAAGGTGCATAATATTTTGAACTGTTTTATACCTTTTTTGGGCTCTCAGCCTAGTCCATTATATTTAAAATATATTTCTTATTATTTATTTATTACAGGTCCCTGTTTAATTGTGCAGATAATCTTTTGTTTTTAATTCAGGATATACTACGGCACCCGGGTACCTTTGCTGCCAGCCTGATCGTGACACCTGAAGTGATTGGGTACCAGGATGCAGGAGTAACTTTTCATCTGTGGTGTTCTTTGAAATATAAAAGTATAAAATACAAACAAAGAGCCAAAACATCCTCAACAGATGAAAAGGAGAACCATTGGTACTATTGATAGTGCTAATAAGATGTAAGAGCATTGCAAATTCAGTAGACAACGTAGTCTTAACCAGTCAGTCTACTTTTTAATAACATAGATATAATCTTTTACAATCTTGAATCAACCCTGTAAATGTCAATGTGTATGGGGGGGGTGGGGGGGGGGGGGGCGTGCAGTGCTAATAAAAATAAAAACAAACAGAGAGGCACATTGGTGTAAAGGTTAAGCTAATTATGACTTCCATATTAAAGAAAGTCAAAGATGAAAACAGTCTCTCATGTTAGAGTACAGTTTACCATACTGGTGCAGTTTGTTTCTCTAAAGGCATAAGAGCAAGAATAAAGTGAAATATTTGCATATGTGCATTACTCAAGGAATCTCAACTACAGATCTCAGGGTCAAAAAGGCATTTTTATGAATTGTAGTGGTTCAGTCACCCCTGGGCAATAAAGTCATAGTTAAATCCTGCTTAGGAATGGAACCCTGATGTATGGGTTAATTAACAGGACACTGTGCTGCTGTTAGGTTAGAGGGGCCATCCATTGTGTGAGACATAAACCTGATATATCATCTGCTCAGTGCAGTTGCCACAGACAGCCCTGCTGTTGAACACTGGGCACTGCCAGAGTTCTTATACAGCTCCATTCATTAATCAACCTGTCTTCCCACCCTCTTTCTGTATTTTCTTGCAAGTAGAAACGAAACTAACATAAATCCAACCCAAAAAGGATTATTCTACCCTTAACTAAGCGCAGTGGTACACTCAAATAATGTAATAGCTCCAGTAGATATTACATTATTTGTAATGGGTATGTTTGCTCCATTTTCTTGGTAATGATGTTGAACATTTAAAGAATTGTTCACAATATGATTAGTTGTCTTTTTTTTTTTTTAACACATTCATGAGAGGAGGATTTCTTTCTGCCTATTATGTTTTTCATAGAAACATTCACTCTAAGTTTTATTGTGACACTGAACTATAACCTTAGCTCAGCACTGTGAACAGTGTAACAGAAAATCACTATTCAAGTACAGCATGACTCATGCAGGCAAGGTAATCACCAGAAATGATGCAGATCAACAGAAAGGCAAACCCCGCTGTGGTGGAATACCCTACTTGGAATCCATGCACTCCTGGAAACTCCACAGCTCAGTCTTGGAATCGCCCCTGCATTTACCCAATCAGAGTCCTTGTGACAAATTTACGCTGCCAGATCACCCAATCAGGGCAAACGTAATACTTAAAAGGACGCACCAATTGGGCTAAGTTGATAAGAGCGCTTTATAGCTGCTCGAACAGCTCCATCTCTGGCAGGTGGGTGTCAGCTTTCAAGAAGAGAAAGAGCAATGTTTAGGAAGAGGTAGTAACAGGAAAGCAACGTGTCGTGTACCCATTTTTTGGTGCCAATAATACATGTGTAGTGTTTGCTAGAGGAGCTACGTGTGTTTTTTTTTTTAGCGGCTTAAATTTCTGTTTAATTTTTTTTTTCTAGTGCTGCATTAAGCCATA
This sequence comes from Polyodon spathula, assembly GCF_017654505.1. Taxonomy (NCBI): domain Eukaryota; kingdom Metazoa; phylum Chordata; class Actinopteri; order Acipenseriformes; family Polyodontidae; genus Polyodon; species Polyodon spathula. Next base: position 23,721,511 of record NC_054537.1, on the reverse strand, counting down.
CTAATAATATATTACAGTGTAATCGATGCCTGTAATGTAATGAAGAAAAAAAAAAAAAGGGGACTGAAATATAAAATGATGTGTTGATACTTCATAGTACAGAATGAAAAACATCGAATCATTTTAAAGCCAAGCTCTTAAAAGTTCAGTGTGTGTGTGTGTGTATTCTATATAATAATATATATATATATATATATATATATATATATATATATATAATAATATTCACTGTGACACTCACTGTGCCTTTGTTTTGTTTTTGTTTCGTACCGAGGAACCGTCAAGATGAAGCACGTTTGACAGAAGACTGTTTTTTGGGTTAACAAAAAAAAAATAAGGAAGCAACTTTTAAACAGATACAAAACAGAGGCCTCTTCCTTAGGCCTGAATCAGGGTTAAAAAGGGGGCAAGTGGGGAAAGAAGTAAATGAACCAAATGACAATAACCCCGAATAAAATGGGACAAACTAAGACTCGCAAGGAGAAACGAAGAAGAGATATTTTATTAATAACCGCCGTTTGCGCATGTTTGAAGTCTTGCAGAACAAAAATAAGTACTTTGTGTCTTTAACAGAAAACTGGCTGTTTAAAAAAGGACTGCCTGTTTCTCAAGGCGTAATCTGATTTTTTTTTTTTTTTTTTTTTTTTTTTTGTGCCATTCTCTCGTTATTTCTGTTTTTATCTGGAAGATTATTACTTATTGTTGTTATTAATAATAATTTAAAGACTTATTTTTCCAATCGGATTTTGATTTGGATTAAGCTTTGAATTTAATTCAATGGAAGTATGTTATCAGCTACCGGTTTTGCCTCTGGACAGGCCGGTTCCCAAACATGTTCTCACCCGGAGGGGAGCCATCAGCTTCAGTTCCAGCTCATCTCTGTTTGGTTGTCCAGATCCCAGACAGCTGTCGCAGGTAAAAATAAATAAATAAACAAATAAATAAAATTTAAAAAGCCCTTTATATCGCTTTATCTATCTTTATATATATATATATTGTCGATTGCTTTTTAAACAAGGTACAATTGAAGATATCGCTCAAGGTATTGAACCGGATACTTATGTAGGTTTGTTTTTGGTCAACCACTTATAACCCCTTTATTTGTGTTGTTTACTTTCATAAATTGTACACCATGCAGGGTAAAGGGGAATAAAAGGATGCACCTTCCTGTCAATCGAACAGCTGATGCCGATTTCCCTGCCTGGTTGCTCACTTTGTTAGAAAGTCATACAGTAGTGTGTCCGATTAAGTACATTGTTCTGATGCGTTTTGGCATTGCAAAATTACAGAATGTTGGGGATTAGGATGCATCAACTGTACTTTATTCTAAAGGATTTAGAATAAAAATAAATAAATAATAATCGATTAATCCGAGCATCAGTTTGTCATGTATGTAATGGAATTGTATCGCTTGACGAAAATACCAGGACGAGAATAGCTGTTTCAGCAATGCATTTTAAACAGATGGAGAGTTCAATATTGTGGTTAGTTGTTTTTTAAATGTTGGCTAGTGTTTACTTTGTTCATATAATATTGAATTTTACTGAAGCAGGTGTCAGTAGTTGATACACGTGAACGTGTTAATCAATTAAAGCTGATTTGTGCAATGAATCTTTAACCTTTTATGTGAAAAAGTCTGCTTTGCTTTTTTACAATATCGAATTTGTTCTTTAAAAGTACATTTGAAGGGGAATTTATAAAGTCCATGTACTGTATAACGCTGTATTGTTAACGTAACAAATTACACTGGGTGCTCTATTATATGGCTTTCAATGAAAATTCGGGTTAAACTGAAGTACAGCATTTCCATTGTGTACGCGTAGGTACTGGCACACACAATGTTATGGGCCTCCATAATGCCACCTGCCCTTGTCTTTTTTTTTTACTTTTTTTTTTTAAATTAACTGTAAATCCATTCTGGGACAGTGAGAGATTTGCCAGAACCCTGTAATCTGAAAGGACTGTAACTCAGTTAAAACAATGTACAGCAAGTTTAATTGCGTGCATATGCTACTTCTCGGTTAAAAGGCAGAAATGCTTTATTGATTTGACCCCTAAAGTGCAAATAATTTTCAGGCGTGCTATTTCATAAGCAGGGTTCTTTTTTGCATTTCAGGTTAAATCTATTTAATGGTTGTGGTTCAGAGAATGAAGTACATAATGACTTAGCCTGAAAGGATGTTGGGTGAACATGGTGTCCATTTGCATTACATTTATCACAGGTAGCTTGACAGTACAGATACTCAAGGTGAAAGAAAAGGTGGTGTCTGCTGTGTCTACTAGATATTTTGTTTCTAAAAAAGATCATCTTTCTCTCTTTTGTCCTACATTTTAATGAACAATCTGTCTCCCATGTACAGTAGTTCCCCCAAAATGTATCAGTTTTCAAGGAATGAAAACGACTTTGCTTCTCCAGTGGAGATTGCCAGCAGCTGGAATGGCATTCATTGCGATGCCAGTCTTGGCAATCATCATTACAGAACAGTAGGCTTTGCTTTTCCTTTTTTGTAAACCTTGTTCAATTTGTGTTTGCTTATTTAAGGTGCATTTTATTTGTTGAAAACAAAAGATGTTTGGTTTTACTGGCTCATAGGAGCAAGGGTAGCTTAGCTCAGGATCTGACAATGCAGATATTCCTATACTTAAAAAAATTTGAACACGCTGCTAAAATGCAGCAATTTTGAGGTGAATTTCTTGTTCCGGAAAATGGGCAGGGTTGAATGGCTTTGTAGATAGAAAGTACTTTGTACTTTGCTGGTACAGCTATGGTGTGATGCCTCCTTTACTGTTTTCATAACATTACTTGTATTTGTTTTATTATGACTTCAAGGCATCCTGTAGTCAGGGCAAAATAACAGTAAGCAAGCTTCAGAAAGCCTGCATCCTAGGAGTGCTGAGGGTGGATTGTAGTACAGAAACAGTAGCTCAGAAAAATGAGCAAGACCCCCCCCCCCCCCCCCCACCAAAAAAAAATTAAAAAAAATAAAATACTGGATGCCAGTGTAATTAAATAAATAAATCGCTGTGGAAGGTTTATGACATGGCAGACTATGAGACTGGTGGTTGTCAGAACATTCAGGGAATACAGAATTCTACCACTGAGAGGGGGTGCATGTCAATCAATAAATTGATTTATTGAAATGCCTTATTCATATTCACCCAGTTGTATTTTATGTTTAAGTGGAGTGGGTTACAAATAAAATATAGCTTACTTTTTATCCAATGCAGAGAACCCAGCAATTTGTTTTCTGTCTTAGCCAAGTCATCTTTTTAAATATTGTATATATTGCATCAGCTGTTTCATGGAGATGCTGAGGCAGAGTGTCTGAATACCTTTTGTAAAAACACTGTCTTTTTTTAAATATCACCAGAGCTTTGTTTTCAGATCATCCCAGCAGCTCATCCCAAGGAAGGTGATCACCAGTTTGGCTGCCTGTCCTACCTGCTGGAACCTATTTTGTTTGTTTTAATTTAAATGTTTACTGTCAATGTGATTGGTGTTCTACAGGCTTGATAATGTTGTGTGCTGTTAAAATAAAATTAGGTCTATCTGCTGGGGTGTTCAATTTCTAAAAATCAGAAAGATGGTCAGGCAGCTACATGACTATTGTAAAACTACTAATGCCTATTTATGATCTGATATTGGCTTGTTCTCCAAACCACACTCATTAAGGGTCTGCTCAAAGATCCTATGGAATGACTTTGAAGAACATGTGACTAGACATTGGAATCCTTATCCAAAAATAAACAATCACTGTTTTCTTAATGTTTAAAAACAACCCAGATATTAAGTTCTCTTATAAAGCAGAACATTTTTAGATTAAGTACTAAGTACTGCCGCACTAATAACATCAGCACCTTTCATCAACAAACCATACCCAGAGCTGTCACAATCAATTAGCTAGGTCTTTTATTTTTGTTACGATGTTAAAATTATTAAGGGATATTAATATGAACCGTCTACCTGCAGCAATGTATGCCATGAGTTCCCAAAAAATGCCAGCTGGCATAGTGCTGAAACTGCCAACTCTTTTTCATTTTACAGTTTGGGAAAATCATAAGTAGGGGTCTACTTAAATCACTGTAAATTTACGTATTTTTCACGGGTAGGTTGCGGAATAAAATTAGGATTTCGTGGACATTTCACAGACCTGTTTAAATATTGAATAAACCTAAGTAGAGAGTATTTCAGAACACTATAAAGCCTAAAAATAGTGGTGCTTGCTTCCTTACTAAAACTGAGTGCTGTCATTTGTTAAAGGGAAGCATGCAGCACCCCCCCTGCAGTTGACTTGCAAATATTGAGACTGCATGTTCTGCATCCACTGAACTGGTTGGAAGTGTAAGGCATAGCTTTGCCAAGTTATACAGATGTGGAAATAGATTAGAAACAGCCCCAAAACTTGTTTACCCAAGGGCATCTGGCATATTTAATAAAGGCAATGTATGCAGCATGTTTGTTGTCATGCTATTTGTCCCATCCAATAATTTATTTTATTAGTACTGAATCAAAACAAAGAAAGCGTGGCTATTCGGGTCTAAAATTCCAACTGCGAAAAAGTAAGCAGCAGATTGAAGCGAGGTGGCTGTGCTAGATCGTTGTAGTACTGATTTAACTTGCAGACAGGAATACTTTTTCTCTGTGCTGACTTTCCAGTTTGGTTTCTGAAAGATGTTTAGTTTACATTCTACTCAGCAGCCTGTATAGTAGCCTTTTGTTTTAATGTGTAATTCTGAAGCTAAATAGCAATCAATCGTATTTTCTCCAAAGACATATTAAGATATACAAAACCTCATATACCTCAATCTGCATGTACAGTTTCTTTGGGAAATATCTTTTCATGATTAATTACCAAAATATACTTTGCTTTTTTGATTTTTAGCAACCTAAATCAAAACAATGCAGCACTGACTTTGCCCCACCCCCTACTACACAGTACAGGTCACAGAAAAGCAGTATAGACACACTGATAGGCTAATTAAAACTTTGTCATTTGAATCACAATGATGGTTTAGCATATGCGGTTATTGTAATTCTCCGAAAGACAAGTGTACACTTACTGGGGTACAGAGTTTGACAGCACCGACAAATAAATACTTAGAACTTGGGTCATTCCATGACAGATCATCCAAAAAATTTTGGGTTTAACACCCTACCAAACTCGGTGCTCAGGATTGTTTTAGGCAAAAAACACCAAACCTTAACTTTTTTCAGTCTGATTGGGTCAAGAGGTCAAAATCTGGTCAATTTTACCCCCTCAACCTTTATTCGATATTATACAAACTATTTGAGCTAGAGACTTGTGTTAGATGTCTTTTTATTGGAAATGTCATGACAAATACAACAGTTATATTAAAGACATTTAAGAAACATTTCTGAAGTAAGGATTTCTTTGGGGCTGTTGGTGGAGGAGTTTGGATTGGGGAAGAGTGCATAGATGATGTAAAATAAGCGATCGTTGTCAATGCTAAAAACCCCGAACAAAATTTGTCAGGATTGACCATTTAAGTGATTGTACAGTAGCTAACAGAATAACTCCAGCTCTCTTCATTATATACTGTAGGGCTCAAATGTGCACTTTTGAGAGAAATGCATGTTATTTTAAAAGCATGATATCTGGTACTAAGCTTGGTTAAAGAAGTCTCTGTTTGTAGCCGTGCTTTCAGATAGTGTTGCACTTCCTCGGTCATTTCACCTCGAATATGAAGCACTGCTTCTTACAAGAGCGGGTCTTTTGATTCCTGTATATATGCAGATACATATTGGATTGGAGTGATTGAAAACCTCTCTAAAGAATTGAGGTTTTATGTCAAACTTATGCACCCAGTGGGGAAATTACAGCAGTATCTACTGGCTAGAGAAGGATCTCAAATGCTGGATACCTCTGGAGAGCATACTATGCAGTGTTCAATGCCCCAAACTCACTTCACCTTCCACAACAGGCTATAACTTGTAGGTTTTAAATCCAACATTTGAAAAAGGCTGAGAGAAATGCGTCATTGACGAGTGTGACTTCTGTTCCAGCTATTTTTTTAAAAATTTTTTTCAGATGTCTCTGGAAACAAAAAAATCTATCTTTCTGTAACTTTGCGCATGCAAAACAGAGGATTTGACATTTCCATGCAAACCCCCCCCCCTTCCCCTTACCTTCCCTCCCGTCCCAGTTTCACTGCATACAGTAGAATTACTCTGAACTTCATTCTGCCGATGACAGCTGAATGACCCAGAGGGGGGTGTGAAGCGAAATTTTGCAAATTCATAATCCCTTACTGACGTCATTGCAGTGTGATCCATCTGAATACAGAAGCTGCTCATTGTTCAGTGATATGTATGGTGAAAGGTCTGGTGCTTGATAAATGAGGCTCCTCTGGCCTGTACTGAAAGATTCCCTGAAGGTTTGTACTCGGCTTGTAGACTTCATTTTTAGAGTTTACACTAGAGAGTTAAAGAGGAGGCATTTCTGTGATGCGAATATGTTTGTCTGTTTGCAGTCTTAGGTTTCATGCATAGTTTAAGTATTTTTACTGTAAAAACCATTGAATGTCGATTTTCTAGCCATTTTTGCAGGGCCCTTAAAAGGGTGGATCGACTAATACGGCGGCCTGTCTAATATTAAACTACTGTACCAGTACCACAATAGATTACTACAGCCATGGTTATGTCTCGCACAAATAACTGTCAACAACCCAATTTATTTGTTCAGGATCTACATCATTCAGGTCATGTTTATATTACAAAGTAGTTCTTATGCAACATGTAAAAAATGGTTCCACTGCAACCTGCATCATATTTTTTTTAAATAAATAAATAAAAAATACATTTAAAAAAAAAAAGCAGCGAAGATCTTAGTATCCCATGTAGCACTGCGCACGTCCCTGGTAGAGCGACTCAGTAATCTGTATCGGAGTATCGTGCCTGTTGACAAGTAAAACATGGATGAGGCCTGCAGGGTTTTTATTGAGAACTATTCTGACATCTTTCCTGCTTTTGCAAAACTTGCAGCAATTGCAATTACGATACATGTATCTTGTGTACCAGCAGGACAGAGTGCAGACCAGCAAACCCTCTCGTTTACGTCAGGATCATCTAAAACATGATAATTTCAATGGAAGCTCCTGAGAATTACACTGTGTAACACAATTTTTGTTCCTGGGTAGTAAGTGTTATTTCCTAATTGCTTATGCCTCAAAAGTATAGAAAATGGCTATTATTCCCCACAGACTTTGTTTTTGTGACCAGGACAGTGATATTTAAAAATATCACTATTTCCAATGGGAAAACGGGCAAATGTGTGTCTTTTCGTTCACATAAAGTCAGAAAAAAACAACATGAATCCAAATTAACATGTATTTATACTAAAGTAATACAAAAATGACTACAAAAGATTTAGAAGTGAGTAGTTTTTTGAGATTTACGATTATACTGTAAACGAATAGTTTCCAGCAGTTTTAACTAAAAACAAAAAACGACACTGTAAAATTATTAATGGAATAAAGTGTTGCAAACAAGGGTTATTTCTAAACTAAAGCTGTGTGTCTTTATTTATCGGTGTTGAGCACTCAGGGAAAAAAAAAATAATTGTGTAAAAAAAAAAAAAAAGTATTTTTTTAGGTGTTTTCCTAAAATTGAAGTCTCAAGAGGGGGAGCGACTTTTACCTCAGTGCGACCTATAAAACGTATTTTACGGTACCAGTAAGTATTGTGTGTGGTGTTTTTTTTTTTTTTTTTTTTTAAGAATTGGGGCTACTTACTGTTGTCTGATGATGTTTTTTTATTTGAATGTATTTAATTACAGGTCATACATATCTAAACACCCACTGGGGTGAGCATCCTATTATAAGTAGCTACAGTACCTGTTTGTTATTCAAATACTATACAGCCAGTTAACTCATACAGTGTATGATCCACACAGCAAAGAATAAAAAAATAAATAAAAAAAAAAAAACCTGCTGCCTGCAGACCTCATTCAGGATTCGTACACACTGGGTAAAGCTCCTACTGAAATCAGTTACAGCTTTCTCGCCACTGTCTTCTGTTACAGATACTGCCTCTGTTGGGATTTCAGCTAATGGAAGTAGAACGCGCAGTACACAATGGGCATTGAGTGCAGCAGTGCACATCAGCACTCTGCCATCCAGTAAACCATTGCTGCTTGAACTGTGGTAGATGGTGATTATTCTACACAGTTTTTAATCTACTGTGTACGACAACCCTCCTGCTACTGTTCAATCACCCTAGCTGCATTCAAGAAATACATGAGTTTCTGACAGAACACAGAATGAAATGGTAAAAGCCCACCTACTATATAGTGTAAGTCAAAGCAAAGAATAAATATAGCTTAATTGTATTGTTGTCCTTTCCCTTAATTATTTGTGTGCCACAAAAGTGTTGCTCAACTTTTTATCTGATCTTGTCTGATGATCAGACTATCGTATCTTTAGTTTACAAATATTTCTAAGCTTCTACAGTAACTGCACAGTAAACTAAACAGCATAGTTTACACTTGGACAATTTATGGGTCTGATTTGTGTTCTGCTTACACCAGTGCAAGGTTTGCCTCCATTTATTTGGCAAAAAAAGTGTTGTACAGTAAAACCATTAACCACTTGCAGCATTAATGTAACTGTAGATTATACGAAGTGCATTATATAGCGCCTTTCATAGTGGACCACCATCACAGAGTGCTTAATGGCAATTGAATCTTATTCAAGTTAGTTACAGTAAGGGTGAAAGAGAACCATGTATAAGTATCTTAAACATTTCTGACCTGAACAAAATGATAGTTTTGCTTTTTTTTTAAAATGTACCGATTTAATCAATTAATGCCCATAAATAAACCGATCAAAATGTTTTGAGTGACAGCCCTAGTTTAAATGTAATATTACTGTACAGTAGCCAAGAATGATAAAAAAAAAAAAAAAAAACACTTGTGTTAAGACAAGGGTCTCTTTTATAATTGCAAGTTAAACATAACAAAGTATGGTACATCTTCCAGTACAAACTGGTCTCATTACGTCAGTAAACTTCCTCTGGTGACAAGCTGTGCTCGGCAGGAATATCTTGGCTTTTTGCGAAGGTCCACAATAACCCTTGTATCAGCTTTTCCCCTGTTATTGTAAGCTGTTGTATTACATGGCGCTTTTGAAATCTGTCTAGCCATCCCAGACTAGCAGCAAAACATTCTTCCCTTCCCAACTGGGGACATGAAAGGAAGCAGGTGACATTTAGTCTGCATTTTTACAGTTGCTGGCAAATTTCAGCTTGTTAATTTGTTTTTAAAACAGTTGATTAAATACAGTAGCCTTTATTTGTTCATTGGCACTGGAAACACAGCAGGGTCTTGTTTCTGTACAGATCCATATACGTTATAACAATACCTGTAAGATGTATTGGACCTTGCTGTGCTGTTTCCTATCATCCCGATCACTTGAAATAACTTTCAGTACTTTGTCATTACAAACTAATTCTGGCAACTCCGATCTCTCAAAACTTGGTGGAATGTTTATGTTTTTTCGCCGCAGTACTGGAATTAGTGTGTTTATTCTTTCAGGTCAAGCAGAACCCAAACTTTTACGTGTCCTAAATTTACTATATGTTAATATAAATGTAATACTTTAACCAGTAGGGTGTGTAAGGCAAATTAAATGTTATGTTTCAAGCTTTTCTCTATAGTTGTCATCAAACAAGTGATTGTTTATTCCGTTTTCTTGTTTCATTTATTGTATACTTGTAACAGAAGCAACTGGAGCCAGACTGTCTGTATTCAGATAACTATCAATTTATAGCTTGAGGAACTAAGCCCCAAAAAAATGGAAACAAGAATGTGTCATGGAAATAAAATCTGATGACACCTTCACATTGACCTGTGACCGAATATTGGGAGTCGCATTACTTTTTTCAGTTTGTTTGGTATGCACTTATTGTCTTTAAATGATGCGCAGCTATATTCAATTTCTCAATTTTGAGAAATTATTGTTTCCACATAGTGGTGTCATGTGGGACCCTAATTCCTGCTGCGCTGGGAGCATATGATGATAAGCAAGACTTTACCCATTTGAAAGTGAAAACAAAGTTTAGAAAACTAAACATGGGACTTGAAAGAAAGTTGTTCTTGGTAATTACAAAAGGAAAGCCTGTAAAGTCTTCATTCCTGTTCGTTAGGCCCTTTTTTGAAATAGGCATTGCATTTGAAATGGAACCTTATGAACCTGTAAAAATCTCATGCATGGAGTGGCTCTCAATAAATAGTTTTTTGGTATACCAAAATAGTGTGAGGTTTTATTTTTCTGCTTTCTCTAAGCTACTGCATAGACTGCAAATGACATTCATAACATTAGAACAGTAACACAACCCAGCCCCTTGCTGTTTACTGGTGGGTCCATTCTTTTCTGTCCTCCAATCCCTGAAGCTGCTTGTGTCTTTGACTTGCTCCTAGATGTTTCTTTGATGTGTTAGTCACAAGTGCTGTTAAATTAGTGGTATATTGGATTCTGAGTCTAATTACAGAGGCGGTCGTTGGATATGTGCCTTGGCTCAGCTGGCAGTGGTTTGGCGTTTGTCCAGCAGCACAGATGGCCAGACCTTCAAAGTGTGCATATGCATTTGATTGTACAAACTGTCTGCGTTTGTAGAAGGTTGATTCAATAGCACAAGTTTTCAAGAGTTAATTGAATGTTTTACTGTAGTACATCCACTTAGAACAGTCTTCCTCAAAGGATGTGGGTTGGGTGGGGGGGGGGGGGGCGGGGGGCGAAATAGTATCAGTATTTCGTTTTTGTCTCATTTTACAGCAACACTTACAGGAGAGAATATTTGACTGTTTGTTTTTTTTTTTCTTAAAGATGTGGTTTTGATCTGTCATGTACTGTATAAATGTAAAAATAGTACTTGTTTGTTATGAATTAGATAAGGTGGAGATATCGTACATAAAAATGCCCCCCAATAAAAAGTGAAAAAAATACATAAGAATAAAAACTGCCTTTTACTGTACATGTTTGGTTGTGGGTGGAATAATGCAGATAGGCAGATATGCCCTTATCAGTGCTTTGCACCCATATGCTGTACGGTGTGATGTCTGGAAAGGGACATTTCAGCAGTTTGTGTATACTGTTGTACAACATACTGCTGAAACAAATCTGTTGCTGTTTTTGAGTGATCTTCCCATAAATATGACATAATTCACTTTTTTTGTTCTTCCTAGATACAATTCTACTGCTGTGGTCCAGTAGTCGCTGTATATGCGTTAGGGTTAGGGTACTCCTTCTGTAATTCCATGTTCCACACTAACACAGGATGAGGCCGGTTGCACCTTGCTCACACTTTTATATTGCAAGCAGATCTTGATTGACATTGAGGCGTAAGGGTTCAAAGTTTAACCCCATTGCCCCACCATCAATGACTATATGCTGCTTTTACTGAAAAGTTGACAATCTGTGAATCCAAATGATTACAGCTTCTCACAGCTCTACGATGTAAACTTCTGATGTCTCTTCCTGTTTTGCAAGCCCCAGCAGATGTTATTTCTGTAAGGGGAGGTGGAGCAGTCTGAGGAATAACTATTCAACGCAAGATATTGAGAGCGAAGCAGAGCATGTTTGTGCACTATGAAAGCACACAACACTTTTTTACTTTCTACAGTATCTTAACAGTGTGCTTTTATAAGGAGCATCAAATTAATAGTGGTAGAGTTTGTGTTTACTCAGTTTTAAAACCCTTTTCTGGAATTCTTGAATCTGCAGGATATTGTAGCCTGACCACTTTGCCAAAATAACAGGGTTGCATTACAACATTACGAACCCTCTGTCCTAATTTAACAGCAAAGTGGTACAATTAACAAGGATTCTTTAGAATTTATGAAGCAGGCTTGAACAGTATTATTTTAATCTGTGTGAGTTTAGAAATGCTTTGTGTATAACTGGTAAACAGCAGTTTCTGAGCATTTTGTGAGTGAATCTGAGCATCTGCTGCCCCTCTCCTTTGTTGCAAGTTACTGGTTTCTGTTTGGCCTCCAGCTTCTCCCTTAAGTCTTCTAGTAAATGGGAATGGCTGGACAAAACACTTGCTCTGCTCCCAGTCCTGAGGCCTGCTGAATGACTTCCCTGCTCCTTGTGATGGATGAACAGTAAGTTTGAAGATCGTTTAAAGTACTGTGAACAGGATGGCTTGCAGTGGTGACGTCAGACCAGAAATACGGACTCGTGCTCAGTGTTTTATTAAATAATAATAATAGAAAATAAAAGATTTAAACAAAGAAAGAGGCGCGTTGGCCAAACAGACAAAACAGACGTGGCCGAACAGAAAACAAGTACCGTGCTGGAGCTTCCAGCACAAAATAGCAATTGTTATTTAGGTATCTCCTTCTCACTCCCCCGTTCTCCACTCACGAACACACAACCCTGAGTGAGTGAAAACATGCTGCTTTTATGCAGCTGTACCAAGATTTGATTCAGTCATTCAATTGGAGTCTCGGTACAACTGCACGTGAATTCATGAAGTGCAATTCCCCGTGCTCACATATTATTACATTTTACTTGCACGTGAAGTGCTGTGCAATCCTCGTGCCTAAATACAAATATACATTTTAAACACTTGTGATCGTAACCCATATTTATATCCCATGTACAGTATTTTATACATAAACACCAACAGTAACACACTACATACAATATAAAACATTAATAAACATAGGGGGCGGCAGACTCCGCCACAAGTACATATAACTAACAAAAAAAAAAGAAAACCTGATAAATGTCTGCCAAGGATGGAGGAAAACTACCGTGACTACTTATATAAGACTGAACTGCGAGTTGTTTCAGCACCATTCAAGTGGGTTTTTTTTGCTGGACAGCTCTAGACACTCAAGCATTAGATATAAAGTAACATTAATACAGTAGCTGTGGATATATTGGGAGAGAGAAAGGAAGTGAAAGTGGAAGAATTGTATGATATTATTATTATTATTATTATTATTATTATTATTATTATTATTATTATTATTATTGGTTATTTATTTTTATTTTTTTAATTGACATATCATGTCACATGGCTTCTAGGCTGTAGAGGGACAAAATGCTAATTTCATGACTCAAGCTAAGGTTGGATATTTAAAGTAAAAAGGAAATCTGAGAAGGTTTAAGCGTTGTGGTGAAGTCTTTGACCCATCTGTATATATGACTACAAAAGATTTAGAAGTGAGTAGTTTTTCGAGATTTACGATTATACTGTTTTACTGTAAATAATCTACTCGCTCATAAAACTACTCACTTCTAAATCTTTTGTAGTCATTTTTGTATTACTTTAGTATAAATACATGTTAATTTGGATTCATATGTTGTTTTTTTCTGACTTTATGTGAACGAAAAGACACACATTTGCCTGTTTTCCCATTGGAAATAGTGATATTTTGAAATATCACTGTCCTGGTCACAAAAGCAAAGTTTGTGGGGAGTAATATCCATTTTCTATACTTTTGAGGCATAAGCAATTAGGAAATAACACTTACTACCCAGGAACAAAAATTGTGTTACATAGTGTTATAAATGGGTCTGTGTAACACAAGTGATTTAAAATATATGTATTTAGGCACAGGGATTGCATTTATTAGTATGTGAGCACAGGGTTGCACAAATTAGTTCACGTGCTGGGATTCACGTGAATAATTAATTAGTAATTGAATCCCGGAACAACAGTGTATACAGTGCCTTGCAAAAGTGTTCAGACCCCTGACCAATTCTCTCATTACTGAATTACAAATGGTACATTGAAATTTTGTTCTGTTTGATATTTTATTTTTAAACACTGAAACTCAGAATCAATTATTGTAAGGTGACATTGGTTTTATGTTGGGAAATATTTTTAAGAAAAATAAAATACTGAAATATCTTGCTTGCATAAGTATTCAACCCCTGTGCTGTGGAAGCTCCCAGTTTGCACCGATGAAAGAAATTGCCCTAACGAGGACACAATTACCTTACCATTGGCCTCCACCTGTGAACCATTAAAGTTGCTGTCACATTTTCTGGATAAAAACCCCACTGTTGAAGGATCATTGGTAAGGCTGTGAATCTGAAGGAAAATGAAGACCAAAGAGCATTCTACAGAAGTTAGAGATAAAGTAATACAAATGCATAGATTAGGGAAAGGGTACAAAATAATATCCAAGTGTTTGGATATCCCAGTGAGCACAGTTGGATCAATAATCAGGAAGTGGAAGCTGCATTACACTACCCAGGCACTGCTAAGAAAAGGCTGTCCCTCAAAACTCAGCACTCAAACAAGAAGGAGACTTGTGAGAGAAGCCACAGAGAGGCCAATAATCACTTTGAAGGAGCTACATAGTTCAGTTGCTGGGAGTGGAGTAATGGTGCACCAGTAAACCATATCAAGAGCTCTGCATAACACTGGGCTGTATGGGAGGGTGGCAAGAAAGAAGCCGTTACTCAAAAAGTACCATCTGAAAGCACGTCTGGAGTTTGCCAGAAAGCATGAGAGTGACCCAGCTGCGATGTAGGAAAAGGTTTTGTGGTCAGATGAGACCAAGATAGAGCTTTTTGGCCAAAACTTTTGGCGCAAACCTAACACTGCCCATGCCTCAAGACACACCATCCCTACAGTGAAGTATGGTGGTGGCAGCATCATGCTGTGGGGATGCTTCTCATCAGCAGGGACTGGGCATCTTGTTACAATTGAAGGAAGAATGGATGGAACAAAATGCAGGAAAATACTGCAAGAGAATCTGCTTCAGTCTTCTAAAAAACTGAAGCTTGGGAGGAAATTTACCTTTCAGCAGGACAAATATCCCAAACACAAGGCCAAAGCAACATTGGAGTGGCTCAAGAACAAAAAGGTGAATGGCTCCAGTAGCCCAGTCAAAGTCCTGATCTCAATCCCATTGAGAATCTGTGGCAGTATTTGAAAATTGCGGTCCACAAGCGTCGTCCAACCAACTTGAACAACCTGGAGCAAATCTGCGAAGAAGAATGGGCCAAAATCACTCCGACACTGTGTGCAAAGCTGGTACATATTTACCCCAAAAGACTTAAAGCTGTTATTGCAGTGAAAGGTGGCTCTACCAAATGTTAATGTGTGGGGGTTGAATACTTATGCAAGCAAGATATTTCAGTTTTTTATTTTTCTTAAAAATATTTCCCAACATAAAACCAATGTCACCTTACAATAATTGATTTTGAGTTTAAGTGTTTTAAAATAAAATATCAAACAGAACGAAATTTCAATGTGCCATTTGTAATTCAATAATATGAGAGAATTGCTCAGGGGTCTGAATACTTTTGCAAGGCACTGTATATATATATATATATATATATGCACATTTTACTCACCGGGGCTGTGTGTTCGGTGAGTGGAGAACGGGTGTGGAGAGGAGAGAATTAAAAACAAAAAGTAAATATAACCGTTGCTTTGACAAACAGTGTTTGTCTGTTCGTCCGCTGTCTGTTTTGTTTGTCTATTTATTTTGGCCTCAAATGCCGTGTGCTGTTTTTTTGTTTTAATCTTTTATTTGTTTGTTTAATAATCGTATTAAGCACCGTAGCGTCTCGGTTTCACCAGCCAGTACTGCCTGCCTCTGTGTTCTCCTTTCTGGCTTGATGTCACCCTACAGCCAGCCTGTTCACAGTGCCCTTGTCAGTGTCCATTATGGTGCCCTTTCAGCTTCAGCAACTAGAGAGAGGCCTGTATTAGAAATCGTTTGTATCCAAACATGATTGCGTGCTTAAGTCGCACCAGTTCCATAATGTCAATATTCATGAATGCACTGTGACTTTGGTCTGTGAAGGAAAAAAAAAAGAAGGCAGATCACATGTTTTAAACGGAAGTGCGAGAGAGACGATAACAATCTGACCGAACACAAATCCCTGGAAGTCCAGAGGTGCTGTATTAACACCAGCAAAATATGGTAACCCCAGGTACATGCAAGAGTTGTGATGGTGACCAAACGTGTGTCAAAAGGTCAATTTATTAAAACTTCACTTTCAGACTGTGATAATGAAAAGGAATGGTTTAGGAATATCTAATATATATGTTACTATGTTTACTGTGGTGTATTTAATATCATAAGTAACAGAACAAACTCACTGAAACTTGCTTTTTACTGAAACAATAAATGGTTGCATGTACAGTAAAAGACATAGAGCATGTAACACAGCCAGCTCTTCAGACCAGGACTCTGCTACCTCGAGCACAGGAGCTGCAGCATGCTATTTCCCTATACAACTGGACACAATTAAAGGTGCGGTCACCAATTCTCTATACATAAAATGAGGAATTCATTGCAGTCACACTTAGCAATTGCTTTTCTTTTACTTTCGTTTTTAATTTTGTAAACAGACAGAGCACATTGGGATATATTGTATTAAGTCCCACAGTCCATGGCGCTGCTAGGAACTGTAAACAAACAATTTTAATAGTGTTTGTACACATTACACCAGACTAAACAGAAAATGATAATTTAATGTGGATGCTTTGAGCGGTATTAATTGAAACAATTATGAGTACGGTTCTCAAGATCGGTTAGTAATGCGGACAGGGCCTTACATGGCACATTTAAGTAGACTCCCTCCCAGCACACGTGTGTGTAGCTTTTTGGGTACTAATGCGAAGTAAGATTTATTAAAAATAATAATAATAATAATAATAATAATAATAATAATAATAATAATAATAATCACTTCTATAAATTAGTAAAAATATTTAATGAAACAAAAAAAAAAACATCTCTCAAAACGAGAGGCATATTTTACATTTTTCAAATAAAAAAAGAAGTTTATTTTAAAATAGTGCTGTGTCTACAACCCACAGGCTCACACAGGCTTTCTTTTTTATTTTTGAATTGGACGATTGTTTGGAAACAGCAGTTATTTTACTCCTGATCTTTCTCCCAATTTGGAAAGCCCAATTATTCAACCCGGCTCACTGCTGCAACCCCAGCACTAACTTGGGAGAGACGGAGACAATCGCTTGCGTCCCCCGAAACATGTGCCATCAGGCATCTGCTTTTATTTTTGCACTGGAAGCCTGCTGTGAAGCCCTGCAGAACTACAACGTAGGAGGACCACGCAGTTCTGAATTGAACAGAGGCAAGCCTGCAGGTGTCTGGCCAGCCACAGCGGGTACTGGTACGCGGTAAGCCAAGGATTCTCCAGCCGACCTAACCCTCCCCACCTGGGCAGTGCTTGGCCTGTTGTGCGCCTTCCCCTGGGAACTCCCGTCCACGGTTGACAGTGGCACCGCTTGGATTTGATTTCCAAGCTATAGGGCGCATCCTGCACTCCGGGCAGAGTGCCTTTACTGGATGCGCCACTTGGGAGCCCCAAATGTATTATTTTTAGATCAGGCTCTGTGTGTATGTGGATTGCTATCTTGGTTAGGAAGGATGCAGCTTCATTTAAGTACAATCCTTTTATTTATTTATTTATTTATTTATTTTTTTAACATTATTAAATGATTTACATAATTTGAATCTACTAAACAAAGTCAATCTACATGTATAGTAGTGCTTGAGAGACTGAGCTTCTGTTTAAATAAACGCTGTCCTGATGCTTCAGCTGTCATTCATCTGGTTGAGATTTAGCTGGGTTGCATTTGATACCAAAATAGGATAGTTAAAGTACAGTACTTAATGCAATTTTGTATTCAGTGTGATGTATACCCAACATTTGAGTGGCATCATCTTAACCACGGGAAAAGGAAATGATGCCAAACAGCTTTTTTGGTCTGTCAGTAAATGTCATTAATATCGTTAGGGTGGAGCCTGCCTGTTTTAATGAGAGTTATCTGGAGAACCGCTTCTTCAGTTGTGATGAAACTTCGCTAACATCTTAATCAAAGTGGCAGAATCAGGGGGTATAAGGAGCCAATTGTCTGTCTGTCTCATGTACAATATGTATGCACATCTGGCTCTTGCATGTTTTACTGGTTCGTAGAGAACCGCTATATACATTAATTTCTGCAAGTTATTGAGAGTATTAGAATCTGATGTGTTTACAGTATTCTATGTTATCTCTACGCTGAAAGGATAGTGGGTATCCCCAGGTTTACGTTATATTTTTTTAAACATTCTGCAAAGCAAGCCCATGCTCTTCCTTGCGTATTTCGGAATTGGTTTCCAGTTAGGGATTAATCCAGCGCTTTTCCTTCATAAAACCATCATTTTGCATTTTGCAAAGCTTCAGTTACCAAATGTCCTAACCCTGAATTAACAGCAATACTCAGTAAAGAAAAGAAGAAAAATAACACACAATTGATGAGCAGAGGGATAACCCAAGGTTACTGCAAAACATCCATGCAGTCAGGTATTCTCACTGCTTTCTGGCACAGAAATATAGTGCTACTACTTGGTTTTGCCTACTTTGATTAATCTCAAATGATGTATGTGAATTACACTTTAAAAAAAAAAAGACGAGGCTGCAAACTTAGGAAGGCTCTTTGTTCTCTTAGTTTGTCGGTCACGTGGCATGTGGAACAGAGTGCCCTTGATGGATGTTACCACTCTGAAATCACCAGAAATGTGTAGCTTGATTAGCTTGCTATCTGTTTCTATAGAAACAATAGTGATACATAATTTGAAAGGGTGGGGGTTATTGTTATGTAGATGACAGTGATTTATTGATAAGTATTTTTAAAAAGATTTAATGGTTTTTCATAATGATGTTTTGAACAGAAGATCTTTGCAACAAAGTTTTCCCTGAGCATTTAGAGATTCACTGAAAGCTCATTCTTCAATGGACTTTTAGCAAGGCTTGGTTGGATTCTTTGTATTGTCTGTTCAGCTAAATATTTCCACAGTTTAGTTACTGTGTGTGTGTGTCTGTTACCTTTTTTTTATTTTTTTTTTTTATTTTTTAATTCCCCAGCCAAAATGTATTCAGTTAATTTTGCTGCCTGCCTATAGTATGAGATGAGATTTGTTGAAGGTTTGTTATTTAATATTTGGTAGCTGGCATGGCAGGAATTCAGTTAGTTTTGAAGAACTCAAATGTGTATTTTCCATGATCAGTGCTTTTATTGTCTGTGCTGCAAGACCAGTGCCCTATTGCATGTGCAGCATTCGAGTAATGGACCTTGTAGTAAGGTTATTTCTGGTCATGGATCTCCAAAGTTACACGTCCCGATGTTGAAGGCAGGACGTCCCAAGTTGCTTACAGTACATTGCGTCCTGTTTCCCTGTGAAGAAACACATCTGAAATAATTAATGAGTTACTGACCTTCTGGCTGTCTGAAATACAAAACACTATCTACTGTACAAAACCAGTTTGCAGTGATTTGGATGATTTAGGTACATTGCCCCAGCCTTGCAACATTCATGTCCAACATTAGCCAATTAATATTTAAGCCTATAAAGTAATTGTTTACTATCCATATGTGTGTATATACATCAGAGGTTTTAATTGATTTTTTAATGATTAATCAATTACAGTTATCACACCTGTGGGCTTTGATCGATTTAAAAAAAAAAATTGATAATTTTTAATCTTGTTTTACATGAGTGCACTGTGTGTGTGTGTGTGTGTGTATATCTATATATATTTCATCATAGTCATCATCATCTTTAGCCTTTTTCAATCCACTGCTGGCTGAAGGCTTCCCCAAGATTCTTCCACAAAAGCCTGTCTGCTGCATGCCTCATCCACATTGCTCCAGCGTGTTTCCTAATTTCATCTTGCCATGTGAGTTGTCTTCAGGTTCCTTTTCAAACGCACTTTGACGCTAGCCTTGTGTAGTTCTTGTATTCTTGTTTGTAATTCTTCTGGGCATGTTGTAAATATAAGGATGCTGTGAACACATCGTAATTGATTCAAGTGTTTTGAACATGGGTGGCCATGAAGAGCTTTGGGGAAGTTGTATCTCCTTGATGAATTCCTTTTTTTTAATCTTGATTTTGTTGCTGTTTTTTTATGGAGTCTTACTGTGGATGTTGCATTTTTGTATATGGTGCTGATCAAGTCGCTGTACGTTTTCTCAATTCCTTGTTTTTTCAGAGAGCTTAATACAAATCTTGTGTAAACAGAGTCAAAGGCTTTTTCATAGTCAATGACTCCCAAGCAAAGTGGTAGTTCGTACTTGTTGCTGGTTTGAATCACTTTCCGTACAACTTGAAGATGATCCATTGTGCTAAAGACACTCCTGAATTAAAACTCCAGACTACAGTTGATTGACCTTATATTCTCAATAATGCACTTTCTTACTGTCTTGCAGAGTTCAATGTATTCAATATTTGACTTCAGAGCTGCTGTTTGTTTCATTTCCCTTTTTTTCTTCATGAGATCTTTTGTCTCTTGCACGATCTTCTACTCGCATTTTGTACTCTGTGTTCCAGCGATGTTTTTTGCTGTTTTGGCAATTACTTGCGTCACTTCCTCATAGATTTTGTTTACGTCCGTTGCTTCATCTTTTTGCAGATCTTGAAGAGCACTGAATCTATTCTTCAGTTCTAGTTGAAAGACCAGGCTTTGCTTCTGGAGCATTTGTACATTGATTGTGTTGGATTTCGTCATCAAGAGTTTCGCTCTCTCCAGTGCTGTGTTTAGGTGTATTTTCCATCTTATAAGTCTGCGGTGACTTCCTGTGTTAAAATTGTTCAGTACTGAGACATCTTGTACAGTATGCTTACAGTAGGCTGACAGTACTTTTTTGTATCTTTCATTATTCAGAATTTTTGTTGTTGACTACACAGTAATCTTTCTCTGTTTTAAATCGCCTCTCATTGGCTTTGGTAATGTTTTTATTTTTGTGGATTTTTCCTTGTGGTAAATGCAATGCAGCATGAATCCTGTTCTTCCATAAGACCCTTGCAACAGCCAGTGGCTGTAAAGACTCTCATACTGTAGTTCTGACTGCTTAGTTTTTATTAAAGTGGAACTACAGCAGCAAAGTGGAATTAATCGTATATGTGGAAAAACTACAAATCATGTTTGCTGCAAAAGAAGTTGTGACACAGACTCTGCAAGTGTATCCAGGATAAAAGGAGTTCAGACTCATGAAAAATAAAACAAATTGACCGGATATGCAGGGTGATTGTAGATTCAGTTGGCATTCTTCTTTATGTTATCCTAAAAGTAATGTTGGCCACGAAGCAGTTACTGTAATGCAACACCTGGGTATCCATTTTCCACAACACCAGCACAAATGAACTGACTTTATAATCACCCTTGTAAACTTGAAATAGCTGTATAAGGAATATGGATTTGAATGTTTTTTGCATAAACAGCACAAGGTCTATCAAATTCATCCAAATGTGGCTGGAACTAAACAACAGCATAAACTCACTTTTTTTTTTTTTTTTTTTTAAATAAGCTTTGTATTTCTGTTGACATTTCTCATAGTTCTCAAATGTTTTTCAGTAGTCCATATTATGGCTAAAGAAACCAGACAGGGCATGCAGTCAGTCCCCAGAGCAACTGGTCAGGTGGTAGCCTGGGGGAAGACATCAGTACAAGGCTCTCTGCTCGCTCAGTGCCTGTGCCTTGAGCTGGCGCATGCCTGCCTGTGATTTATCAGGCCCTGAAATACTGCAGATTTCAGTAAATGGTAATGAGAACGAGAGAGAGACTATGATCCTCAATGTTGGGTTGATCCAATGGGAATAGCACTGTTTTGGTCCTTGATTGTGGTGTTTCCAAAGTATTTAACAAAAGAATAATACATTACATACAATATATGAACCAAATAGGAAAGCTACCTGTTTTAATTTTGAATTTGTTCAAATTACTGTTGGTTTACATGGAGCTAGAAATTCTGCAGTATTATATTTGTAGAAGTACTGTACCTTTTAAAATTTAATTTAAGGGAAAAGAAATAAACCCATACACACTTACCTGTAAAAGCAATTTAATCAATGGTAATAAATGAAGAAGTACTAAATAAATGTACTAAAATCTTTGACAAACCTTCTCAATATGAAGTATTTTTTTACCATTTTAGACTACTAGTAGAACATTTTCAATTCATTAAAAGATTTATTAGGAAATAAAGCCCACTGAGACGAGGGTCTCAATTTTCTATTGGTGTCCTAGTCACAAAACAAAAGAAAGCATTACAAATACAAAATAATCGGACAGAAACTAATGTAATATGCAACACCATCAAGCTAGCACTAAACTACACTTAAACAAAAAATAAGTTCTGTTGGTAGGTCAAATTATTTGCATAAAATCCATTTGAATTTAAAACTTGAGCAGCCCCCTTATTGTTAATGTGGGAGAGTATTCCAAAAAAAACCTGGGAATCAACCAAAAATTGATTGATACCATTTTAAAGTCCATACTATACTTAGAATTACAGAAAGGAAAGTTGTACTCTTATTTTTCTTGAGAAATATGATGTATTAAAGTAAGATTTCATCCATTCTACTAGATTTACTGTAATACACATTTTATGAGAGGATTTGGTTAGATTGATTCAGAACAGTTTCATATACAGATGCTTATCTGAATATAGTGTTTTTTTTTTTTTTTTTTTTTATACTGTTTTAAAAATAAACCATCAAAAAACAACAATCTCTGACTGCAGTACAACCAATGCACCTCCCCGTTCCAATTTGTATATAAGATCTACATGTTCTAATCAATTGTTATGCTATTTTTTACCTTTCATTTGACCATTGTGCATACTTTTAGTAGAGCAAACTGTATTTAAAAATATTGTTCAGGAATCATCAATATGATTTGCTGATTGTTTAAATAACTAAGGCAAGGATTGCTGTCTGTCTCTGTAGCGAACCGGGACATAAGGGCAGGGGCAAAAACGTTGGGATACTCGAACATTTAATGGAAAAAGGGGATGGCATCAGTCACACCCGGACATCTGGTGGTCACCCTACGCAAACATTACTTTGTGCTTATTAGCCTGTATGTTAACCACTAAGGAGCCTGGCTTGTCACGGCTCAGCTGATACTGTGGAGTTGTGACAGGGTGCTCGTGTCGTGTGTGGGTAGCCGCTGGTTAAGCAATACAGAGAGACAACTGGAGGAGGAGTTGAAACGCAGGGCACAGGTGTGCAGGATTTATTAACACAAACAGAAAGAAAGTAAATAAAGTTGGTCATGTGATGTTACCAGCCATGGTAATGCACATAGGACAAATACAGCAAGCTGTACAAAAATGCAAAATAAAACAGCACAAAAAAACTACAAATAAAAGGTGCCGTAAAAATGGCTAGCGCTACTCCCCTAATCAGGAGGTCCTGCTGGAATACACTTCTCTCAATACTGTAGACTGCTGTTACCTGAAACTAAGCTCCTTTCCTACCCCGCCCCGGTATACCCACGACCACCGGCAGCTGCAGTTTCTTCTTGCATGAATACTGGAACCCTGACCTTGGTTAACCCATGCAGTAGTCAGCAGTCTCCAGACCTCCATAGCGCCAAGTCTCATGACCTTGCAGCAACCCCGAGCCTTCTCCCGCAGATGTTCTTGATTTGACGGACACTCTGTCGAGACCCGCCCACCAGCTGATTGAAGACCAGCACAGCCAATCACTTGCTGCCCTTCCCCTCAACCAAGCCTAGTAGGTCTCAATAGAGCACCCATCTGTAAACAATAATTTAATTACACAAATCAACTCCAAAAAGACACAATAAATCAATTCCCACATACAAATTACACCAACACTAATTACCAATTGTGCAGGGCAATTACCCTGCCACAGGAGTGCACAGTGGTGCCTTTTTTAAAAAAAAATCTTAAACATCTTAATGTTGCTTATTTACTTATGTTCCTTATGTACATGTACAGTGTCTATAGAAAGTCTATACCCCCTTTCAAAATAGTCACCTTTTGTTGCCTTATAGCCTGGAATTAAAATGCATTAAAATTGATTTATTTTTTTTTATTTATCTACACATCCTACCCCATAACTTCCAAGGGAAAAAATATTCTAGAAATTTGTAGAAAATTAATTAAAAATAAAAACTGAAATAGCTTGGTTGGATAAGTGTCCACCCCCCTTGTAATAGCAATCCTAAATTAGCTCAGGTGTAACCAATCACCTTCAAAATCACACACCAAGTTAAGTGGCCTCCACCTGTGTTTTGAATTGTAGTGATTCACGTGATTTCAGGATAAATCCAGCAGTTCCTGTAGGTTCCCTCTGCTGGGTGGTGCATTTCAAAGCAAAGACTCAACCATGAGCACCAAAATGCTTTCAAAAGAACTCCGGGACAAAGTTGTTGAAAAGCACAGATCAAATATCAAAGGCCTTGAATATCCCTTGAAGCACAGTCAAGACGATTATTAAGAAGTGGAAGGTGTATGGCACCACCAAGACCCTGCCTAGATCAGGCCGTCCCTCCAAACTGGATGAGCGAGCAAGAAGGAGACTGATCAGAGAGGCTACCAAGAGGCCAATGGCAACTTTGCAAGAGCTACAGGCTTTTATGGCCAAGACTGGTCAAAGTGTGCATGTGACAACACAAGCACTCCATAAATCTTGCCTGTATGGTAGGGTGGCAAGAAGGAAGCCATTACTGAAGAAAAGCCCACCTTGAATCCCATTTGAAGTATGCAAAAAATCACTGGAGATTCTGTAGCCATGTTGCAAAAAGTTTTTTGGTCTGACAAACTAAAATGGAATTTTTTGGCCTAAATGCAAAGCGTTATGTTTGGCTCAAACCCAACACAGTGCATCACCCAAAGAACACCATCCCTATGGTTAAGCATGGTGGTGGCAGCATCGTGTTATGGGGATGTTTCTCATCGGCAGGCACTGGGGCACTTGTCAGGATAGAAGGGAAAATGAATGGAGCAAAGAACAGAGAAGTCCTTGAGGAAAACCTGCTGCCATCTGCAAGACAGCTGAAACTGGGACGGAAGTTCACCTTTCAGCATGACAACGACCCAAAGCACACAGCCAAAGCTACACTGGAGTGGCTAAGGAACAAAAAGGTAAATGTCCTCGAGTGGCCCAGTCAGAGCCCCGACCTAAATCCAATTGAAAATTTGTGGCATGACTTGAAGACTGCTGTCCATCAACACTCCCCAAGGAACTTGACAGAGCTTGAACAGTTTTGTAAAGAAGAATGGTCAAATATTGCCAAATCTAGATGTGCAAAGTTGGTAGAGACCTATCGCAACAGACTCACAGCTGTAATTGCTGCCAAATGTGCTTCCACCTAGTATTAACTCAGGGTGGAGACTTATCCAATTATGATCTTTCAGTTTTGTATTTTTAATGTATAATTTTTTTCTCAATAAAAAACTTTTTTCTCCTTAACAGTGTGGAATATAGTGTGTAGATAAGTGGGGAAAAAAAAAAGTTCAAGGGGGGTGTAAACTTTCTATAGGCACTGTACATTAACATTATTTGAAAATGATGTATACATTGAAGATGTGTGTACAGCTGTAGTGGAGGATACTGCATTTTAGTCATACCATTTTTGTAACACAATTGGCTTAGTCGCGCAGATTCTAAGCCCAGCCTACCCAGTTAGACTTTCTAGATGTACATATTAGCTGAAGCCACTGTGAAGAGGTTATTTAGAATATCCTTTTTTACAAACTGCATTTTATTGACGCAGTTGAATGATTGCCTTGCACATGGAAATACCGTGTCCTTTGTTTCTATTATGTGTGTGTAAAAATTGATCAAGCACAGCTCAATAATATCTTTATTCTCTGGACATCTTTCAATTACAGTACTGTACATTAGTTTAGATCACCTGTCTAGAATAGTCTATGAAATAAAGTAGTCGGTATGAGAGTAACGTGTATCCCTGACAAGACTGAAAACAACATTTAGAGTATCAGTAACATGAAACAGTAGTACACCAAAACTTAATGTACAAACGTGTTCATACAGTATGGTCAGATGCCTCCTCATATATATAGTCAATGAATTGTACTAAAAATGGCTTCATGGTTTTAAGTACATTTAGATAAGCTGTTGTTTTGCACACCAAGTTCAAGAGCTTGAAGGGGGAGGGGAGAGGAAGGGTTAGGATTGGTAATGGCCACGAACCAAGTATGCAAATTGGTTTAGCCAATTGACGTCATAGAATGAAATTGATGCCATCTTGCAGTTTGTGGTTAGCTGAGAATGTACAAGTGCTTTGCCCTGAGAGCTGTGAAAATCTCTGCAGGGAAGCGGGAGTGAAGGGGAGGGGTGCAAGATCCCATGGAAGGGCTCTTTGCAGTGATCTTTATGTCTTTGACAATGAGCTGAAGAAAAATACCGGCTCAGCTGAGAAAAGCTGACATTTACTGTACTGTGAAAGGGAATATGGAGCGGATCTGTAGAATGAAAGGAGTGCTAACCAAATTCAAATGTTATGAGCACAGGGAACATTACCACTGGTCCCCCATTTTCAAATAGTTTGGTTCTTTGGTTGTGGAATGAGAGTTAGATGAAAGTTGCACTGCCTCCTGGCAATGCCATTATTAATTTGTTGGTATTTTGTTATCACTCTAGTGATCTAGTCTAGCTGCATCCAGATCTGGGGACCTACAATGTGACCTACACTACACCCAATGTACCAATATTTATGACTCCAAGCCAATGAAAGTCAATGGAGTTAATTAATAAATATTGGTACCCTTTGCCTTAACTGAGTTAATTCACCAGCTTTTTTGTCTTACCACTTGGTAAGATGAATGAGTGTTCAACACACTCAAGATTTATTATTGCTGTGCAAGTATAGTGTATCAAACAGTATTTATAACACTTAATACATTGCTAAATTGACTTGACTTGGTTTACATGCACTTAAATCGACTCTACAGTCATGACTGTGTGACACTGTTTGCGCGAATACATCGTGAAACAGCAAAAGGATGCTGTTTTGGAAGCGCGACTTTAAGGGCAGGGTCAATCTCTTTCTCATGATAAGTAGCTGGAAAAATCCAATGTAAACCGGAACAGGAATTGTGCTTGTGGCTCACGAGGTTTCTACAGTCAAGATCCCGTTTTTCTGATGTCATATCACGTAATCTCCAGCAGGAAGGCCGAACACAAATATAGACCCCCCCCCCCCCCCCCCCCCCCCCCACACACACACACACACACACACACACACACACTCACTCACTGTACATTTATGGACCACTTCAACACTAGAACCGCCGCGGTTATACTCATACCTACAACCGCTGGTACATTTTAAACACCATCAGTATTAAAATGAAAAACAAACTATCAGACACGTCAAAAGTTTTATTCAAGCACATTGTATCAAACATCTGCACAGCTGAAACACTATATTTAAATTAACAATTAAACATAAAAGGGTTTATTTTCTAACTTACCATGTATAAAGCAGTACTACAAAGTTACAAACTATAAACATTTAAAAAGAAACTAGTGTGTAAACAGGTCTATGCACATACAAAACTGTAAAAATAAAAGCAGTTTTTAATCTAAAAATGAAAGTAACATATAATTTATCTTGCATGTGCCTGCAGCTTTGTAGTTTTGTGATCGAAATGTTTCTGCTGAAGCACGGTGGCTAGCATCAAGATGAAATCTCTCCTTCCTTGTACAAAATGAAGGAATTGATGGCTGCCATGTCCAGTAGAGATAACAACAGGATTGTGTAAAAAAATTAACATTGTAGGTTATATTCAAAATAAAAACATGTATTGTAAAAGGTGGTTCTAGTGTTAATGAAATGTACTTTCTAGATGTTCCACAAAAGAACACACACACAAACAGTAAAAATTGTAGAATTATATTTTGTGTGTGTGTGTGTGTGTGTGTGTGTGTGTGTGTGTGTTGGAAAGGTAACCAGACAAACAAGTAGCTAATGTGTGGCATAATTCAGAATGTGCGCGACAAGAGGTGAATTAATTTCTCTTGTTAAATGTTTTTTTGTCTTCATGGCAACACATGAAGCTCTCCTCATGATATTCAGAGTTGTTGTTTTCCTACTTTTAGTAAGCAGACATGGACATTTAAATATCCCCTCCCCTAAATGATTTTTTTTTCTTTCTGTCAGACTATCATGTCTTTTGCATGTAAACGTCGCCATTGTTGCAAATAGAGGGTATGTAAACTTTTGACAACAACGGTGTGTGTGTATATATATGTATGTATGTATCTATGTGTGTGTGTGTGTGTGTGTGTGTATATATATATATATATATATATATATATATATATATACACACACACACACACACATATATTATAGGTGTGTTTTTATAATAAAATGAATTATATTGTACAAAGTCAATGGCACTGTAACCTGGATTTGATCCATATTTGTACTTTATCAAGGTACAGTACTTGTAGCTCTGTGTCCCCTGCTGACAATGCATTCCCAGGAACCGGGATATAATGGAGACACCCATGTAGACGTACAGTATTTCCAGATAACTGCTTTTCAAGTGAACATTCTGTGTCTTGAATGTGTACTGCACATATAATGCACCACAGTTGAATCTTTCCATGTGCCTAGTACAGCCTATAATCAGCTTTTTTTTTTTTCATACATATGGTTCTGAATTTCTATTTACATCCACGGTGGGGGAATATGCTATCATACTTTTCTATTATACTGTAATTAATACATGCCAAAAAAAGGCATGTTGAGATCAGCAATATGTAATTGTCTTTTGCCACAGAGGGTATGCATATGATTTAAAAACTATTTCAGTAATCCACCTTTTTGAGCTCCAATGGTAATAACAGTTGGTGCATGAAGGATAGAACCACACAAAATGAAGCTTTCCATTGAAAGTACTGGTGTAATCTGATTTGTTAACATTTGAATCAACAGGATATTTTATGAGTAAGTGGAACGTCAAGTTTCCTATGAATGTACATTACCGTTAAAAAGCTTCTATTATAATATTTTCTTCTTTTCATTGTTGTATGTACCTTAAATCCTTCCTTCCACCCCCCCCCCCCCCCCCACACACACACACACACACATCCCTGTCTATACTGCTGTGTAATGTGCTTTTTGTTGTGTGCACATGTCTTCTGACGCTAGAACATGAGTACTGTCTGACAAACTGAAAAACCTACTACAGTGTGCTCCGTTTATAAGACTCACATCCGTCCCAGATGATTTGATTCTTAAAAGCGGATCGATATGATACAATTAGCAAAATTGCCTCCTTGCATCAGCAGTTTAAATATACTACACATATGTCAATGGTGCTCAATCACTGTGGATAATACATCAAAACAAATCCTCGTGGGTAAGCAGCTTGTTACATGATCACGATTGTGTTTACTCAAGGCTGAAGAATCCTATTTTACTACAGTATACCTGAAGCGATCATCTCGTGAGGGTGCCAAGTTCAACTGCCCTGCGGTGTTACATGTAATGGCCTTTGAATTAAAATGACATTACAGTACAGTATTTTACTGTCAGAACTACCACTGCATTTAAACATCTGTGGCTTGTTGTTTTTTTTTTTCAGTTGCGATGCAAATCTCTGCAACACCCTCTCCCCCCTTCCTCTACATGCATTTCACACAACAACAGCGCTGTGCTCAGTGTGTATTAAATGAATGGTATTCACTTTATTAAAACAAATTTTCACTAACAGAACACCAATACCTGTATATTGCAGTCGCGTGCCTTTCTTTTTCCTGCCATGTTGACACATACAAGCGTCACAACTTGTTTTTTTCTACTGGGAGTCGCTGTGGAGCAGGGATTATACTGCACACGCTGTGTATGTGCTGAAGCACGCGAGATGTGATCAAATTCATATACAAAAGCAGCTTTATTGGTTGTATGCGTCATTGCACTTGATGCAGTATTGTATTACATGCAGTCAGTTTGCCCTGAAATTATTCTTATAAGCGAATTGCTTGATTCTTACAACTGGAGTAGTTCTGTAGGAATTGATTAGTATAGGAATGATTTTGTCCCAGTGGTTTTGATCACTCTACACAATTGATTCTTAGTTCAGTAATTCTTAGAAACGGAGTGCACTGTTCTACTAGCAGGGTGGTCAAACGTATTTTTTTTATTTTAAAGAAAAAAATCTAACACCATCCCTCACTGTAAACCTCTAAAAACACCACCCCCCAGTGTAACTGCCTGTCCAAAGTGGAAGGCACTGATTACAGTCATTTTAAAAGGGTAATGTTTTAGTTACAACAAATATAAATATGATTATATGTACGAGTACCCCAATGATCCAGACTGCCCCATGAAGTCACTGGAGGAATATATAACGAAATGGCTGAAGAATCTGGCAGCTTTCTCTCTCTATCCACAAACCAGGACTAGGTACAATCCCAAAAATATCTGGTACACTTGCAGGCCATTAGGAAAACATTTAATCAGTAACATAATGGTAAAAATGTGTTTTTAAAAATGCTGTTTTGTACACTCATCTTATAGAGAAGCTCATACGCAACGTTGTTATAATGGAAGACTGTTTTGTAGAATGTTAATTTTAGCGTGCTTATGTGAAAGGATACATTAAAAAAAAAAAAAAAAAAAAAAACTGAAACTAAATAAGTACTGCTAAAGTAAATAATAAAGATAATGAATTGTGCTGTAACATTGAAGTATACAAGCAGTAAGATCCTCCACATCAGCCATTTCCAGGCATTATGGACCGTTTGGTCCTGTGGAAGGTCTTGCTGACATTGTATTTGTGCCCATTTCTTATGTTTTTAGTTTTTATTTAAGAAACAGGATAGCATTCACATTAGTTGCTTGCTTTAATGAATTAATTTTTATTTGTTGTTATTTTTTATTTAGTCGTTGACAATTTTTTACCCCGGTTTTCTCCCAGTTTGAAATGCCGAATTATTATTATTATTATTATTATTATTATTTGATCCCCCCACGACTTGGGAAATGGAGTCTGGAACACGCGTCATCTGAAACGTGCTCCTGCCTGTTCACACTGTGGATCCTTTTTTTTTTTTTTTTTGAAGGAGACACAGTAAAATCCCAAAACAATGCGCATGCTTGACCATCGATGGCGATCAGCCGAATTGATATTTCTTTTAAAAATATAATATATTGGATTGTTTTGCATAATCCTTTTTCTTTTCATTATTGAACTGTAGTATATCGGTGCTCAAGACAGAAACCTAGAACATAACATTTGAATCTCTTATGCATGTAAGGCTTTTGAGAGTCACTGTACAGCAGTTTTCTGTAGCCTTTTTAAAATTAAGTGTGTTATGTATAAGGCAGTTGATTGTATTTGTATGTTCTACAGTAAGTAAAAGACAAGATCGATTGTACCGGGTAGTCCAGGCATGAGGAAACTTGTATTCTAATGTATTGTACCCTCTACACATTAAAAGAAAAGGTAAACAATAAAAAACTGATAGAAAAATAGAAAAAAAAATGTTTGTGGACTGGCAAAGAATTGGGCCTTGAAAGTGAACAATGCTGAATCAAAAAGAACAATACTGTTATAGCAGTTTACTTAGTATTCAGCCTGTGTGGAATTTGTAATACTGGTAAATTTCAGTGGATGTACTGTAACATTCAGTGTAGGAAACAACTTTTCATTTGGTTACTGAAAAGCACTAATGGGGTAGGCACAATCAAATTGCATCTGTTTTAACCTTAATTCCCAGTGATTTGAAATATATTAAAAACAGTATTAACAAAAAAAAAAAAAAAAGAAACCTGAGTTCTTGTTAAATTTACAAAACACATTTATCATTTGTGCAGCTAGACCCTTAATTATGTTATAAACATCAACAAAACAACATCTCCTCAATTTCCTGAGGCATTTCATAAATAGATTGCCTTACAGCACCCTTAACTACAGCACGTCCCCACCTTGGCACCGAATGTTCTGTCCAAGATGCAGCACCAGTACCATGAAACATTTCTAGATGTTGGATTCATTACTGGAACACAGAGTAAAAAGGTCGATCAGTTGTAATTTGAAAAGTATACTTTTGTTTTTTGGGGATAAAGTAATCTTCAGCCAACGATACAGTGCCATAAGTATGTTTCTTAATGTTTGGTATGGTACTCTGTACTATGTTTGATGGATAACATATTCTGACTTGATCTTATGTTGTCAGTAGCATGGCTGCTGCATCCAAAAAAACATTTCTTGTGCAGATATTTGAATGCACAGACAGCATGTTGTGATTGTTGCATTAAATTTTATGAGAAAAGAGTTATCTGTCTGACACAATTTAACAGATGGATCTCTGCTCTCCGTGTTCTTACTCGAGAGCAAATACGTTCCATGAAATTTGAAGTTAATGACCTCTCTGCAGTATGTGCTGTAAAATACGTGCATAGTAGCATTTTATTTGGATTAAAATGAATCGTACAAAAGTGAAACTTGAATTCTACTTTTTTTCTTTTTTCAGAGACGTGGGGCAATCTCCTATGACAGTTCAGATCAAACTGCTTTGTATATTCGTATGTTAGGTAAGTACAGTACCATGACTGCTGCGCTATCCTAAAATCAGCTTTTTGACAACTTGCACTAAAATTGCATCGGTTGCATACAGGACATTCTTGCTAATCTGAACCCTGCTAGTCCAAATTGAAGTGTAATCCAAACCATAATGAAATGCATGCTGTTAGAAGCTGTAAAAAGCAACCTGCAATGTTATACAAGCACTCGCTGATTTTGGAATCTGTACAAAAAATTACAAATCTGAACCGGGCCCACTCCCAACTGGTTTTGGATTTAGTGAGAGTTTGCTGTACTGTACCGAAACACTATCAAAACAAAATGCTAAGAGCATATCCAAGAATCATCACTGTTTTTTGTTTATTCATTTTATTTGTTTTGGATAGGTCTCTAGAGATAAAATTAGGGTACATGATTGGGAATCTAAGGCAGTATTTCGGTTGAAAACATGTACTTTGAAGTAAATCCCCTTACACAAGTCAGCTGCTAATCGTAAAAATTATTTAGGTAACAGGAGTTTCATATTCTAAACAGGTTAGTCTGTTCTTTCCGTAAAATAGCTTGATAGGTAAATCTAAAGTAAATTATTTAAGGACTGTATACAGTACGTCATTTGGAAATCAACCTGTTTAATAAAACGGATTGTCAGAATGCTGCATGAGGAGTGGTCCATCAGTGTTCCAAGCCATTACAATATCCAGCACAATGTCACAATTAGGAACTACTTGGGAACAAAGGCAAATCACTGCACCTGTGCTAACCACGAATCACTGTGCCACCAAAATCAAAGAAAACACCTGTCAAAATACCTGCTGTCATCAAGGGATCTTGTCATATCTTCCTGTTTATATTAATTTGCACTACGAGCCAGTTTGCTATTTTCTATAACTTCATTTGTCAAATATTCAGTTTTATTTCTCTCATTTTAGTTGCTATCAGCCATCGTTTTGTGAAACTGACTCTTCATTTTTCACTGTGGATATTTTTATATTTTTCAACATTTTTTACATTACTGCACACAGTGTCTTAACCACCGACTCTCGCTTTTGAAATTAATACCACGAAACAACATAATCAGGTTGTTACCTCTTAATTGACTGGCTGTCTGAAAAATATATACAGTTTGACTTTAAATTAATTACTTAATTGTCTTCATCCCAACAAAGCATCTTAAACTCTTGCTCTAGCATATACCAAACAGTGAATTACCTAGCAACAATGTTACCAAAATGTGCAGGAAGACAGGGACCTCAAAGATGCAGGACCTCAAACTGACTTATCAAGGTTTTTTGTTATTTAAAGTCAGAAAAATGAACTGAAACACACCTAAGCAAGGTTTTCATAGTAATTTTAAAAGTCTTTATTAAAAAAAAAAAGAAAAAAATGTATTTACTGAATCAAAAAAAAAAAATGTTCATAGGGACTTTTTTCTGTCGTAGAAGGTTATACATCGAAATGTTAAGTCTTTAAAAACTGTATAGATTTCTCCTTTTCTTTTTTATAAACCGTTTATAAATCCATTTTTATAAAAGCAACAAGGCACTTGTGGGCATTGGTGTGCTGGATATTGTCACTTCTTGGTGTGTTGTTAGGCACAGGACTCCTTGTAGGAGTATGGCAGGTTAGCATCACGGCTCAGTTGTTAAAGGCAAGAAGAGAGACTCGGAGACAAGAAAGCTGCAGTGAAGTGCTGTCACGCATGTTTAGTCCACAATACAGTAACAAATAACAAAACACATTAACAAATAAAAAAGCACAAAGGCCAAAACAGACAGTTATACAAAAACAACAACACCGTGGTTTTAGACTGAGCCACCACAGCTTCACAGCTGCTCTAAACACCCATGATAATTCTCAATATGTCAGAAGAGCACCGCAAAACACACAAACCCAAACACCAACGTTTAATTCAAACATTAACACCCGTTCTCACCCTTTTTATACACCTGTGACTGGAGCCTCATCATCATCATCATTTATTCAGTTTACAGCTCCAGCCACATTCCCGCATGTTTTCTGATAAGAAGAAATTTACCTTCTTACCCCCCCCCCCCCCTCACACACACACACACACACACACACACACACACACACACACACACTGCACCTGTGCACCTCATGTGCACCACACACACACATAGCCGCAATTGGCCACCTCTCCCCTTAAAACAACAACCCCCCTCCCCTCATGTCCATCTCTCCCCGTAGGGATTCTTGTGGGTGGGTTGGAGGGCGGGCTGGTCCCAACCCTGGTGCCTCCCCCCAGAGACCAAGAACCTGCGACAGGCAACCCAGGCGATATGGACGGGGCGCTGGGAGCACAGGCTGGCAACCAGGCAGGTGCAGCAGCCGGCAGAGGTGCAAGCCCCGGCGACCACGGAGTGATGTCTGGGCCACCAGGGGGAGCGAAGCAGGGGACCAGACGACTGACTATGCCTAGTGATGCAGCGACCCGGGAGCTAGGCCCAGCGACCAAAGGTCCGGATACCAATACTGAGTGTCTGGGAGCCTGGATCGAGGGCTCTGACCCATCAGCACCAGGTCAGGACATAGGGGTGGTGGTCAATGCTATGGTGGAGGTGGTCCTCTTCATCCCCCTCCCCTCTTTCTATAGCTGCTGGCTCCTTTCCTCCCGTTTCTGACAGCAGTGGGTAACACTCCAGTCCTGGCAGTAACGGCAATGTGACAATGCTGGCAGCGGTGCGGGGTACTCTAGTAGTGGCAACGCTGGCAGAGACGTGGGGCACTCCGGTAGCGGTAATGCTGTCAGCAGCAATGCTGGCCTCTCTGGACGTGCAGCTGGCAGGGCTGTGGGTTACTCTGGCAGCACCATTGCTGCCAGCGGTGCAGGGCACTCTGGCAGCTGCTCCTCTTCCTCCTCCTTTTGGAGGGGGCAGTTGACCATGAGGTGCCCCCACTCCTTGCAGGCAAGGCACCAACTTGAGGCCTTGAGAGTGGCGAGGTAGGTGCCCCAGCAGCCCTCCTGATGTATAGATGATAGGGATGAGAGGTACTCTGGTGGCAGCAACGCTGGCCCCTCTGGACGTGCAGCTGGAGACTGCTCCCCCTCGGGCCAGCAGCTGTTCCTCTTACACATGCCTCTGAGACCGGCCACTCCTCCCCTTCTTCCTCTTTTAGGCAGTGGTAGCTCCTCTTCCCCCTGAAAGGGGCAGCACCTTGTGTAGTGCCTGGGCTCTGCACAGACGAGGCACCATGGAAGCACTTCCTCTTTCAGACTTCCTTTCTGCTCAGTGTTCTTTTCTTTTTTTTTAAACTGTGAAGTGCTATCTCGCATGTTTAGTCCACGATACAGTAACAAATAACAAAACAGATTAACAAATAAAAAAGCACAAGGGCCAAAACAGACAGTTATACAAAAACAATACTTTAACTACACCATGGTTTTACACTGAGCCGCCACGGCTTCACAGCTCCCCTAAACACCCACTATAATTCTCAATATGTCAGCAGAGCACCGCAAAACACACAAGCCCAAACACTAACGTTCACCAACATTAATTCTAACATTAATACCCGCGATCACCCTTTTTATATACCTGTGACTGGAGCATCATCATCATCATCATTTATTCAATTTACAGCTTCAGCCACATTCCCAAATTTTCTGGCAGGAAGAAATTTACCCCCCCCCCCCCCCCCCCAAAATGTTGTACCTGTTTTTCTTATTATTTTTCTTAAACCATTGATATATATCATGTATTTTAACCTACAGCGTTGGATTAAAAATACGTTTATTATCATTAGCAGTACAGAACAATTGGTATGTTGAGTGTAGTGTGTTTTATTGTACCCATTTACCATTACAAATTGATGCAATTCTTTCAAAGGCTTCAGTGAGCTCTAGGCTCCCTCTTGTGGTTATGTATAAGTATTTTTGTCAGTGTTTTTTGACAGATTTGAAATAAAACCATACATTGAAAACTAACAAGAACTTTTCTTAGGAGAAACTAAACTTTTGGAGCAGACTAGTTGATTATTTAAATTGTACAGTGAATAAAAGGGAGTAAAATTCTCCATGTAATGATAACCTGGTCGGAATACAAATGACTGCAAAACTTTTTTTTTGCCCAGTAGTGTGAGAACATTGGACTTGACAGGTTGACGCTAGTAATGCACAATTGTTGAACGTACCTTTTACATATTAGCAAGTTAATATTTTGATTTTCTGTTCTGTATTTTCATATAAATAAGATAGAGTTAAAAAATAACCCTGAACTGTTGGTTTAGGTTCGCTGTATATGTAGTTTCAGTAGATGGTCTGCTTCTATTATATTTTAATACTTGGTTTTGGTGTTTTGATAGGGGCTTGTGTAATATTCAAACTGCTGTTTTCAAGTAAGTAAATTATAGTGGGGGAGTTTGTACTTCTGATATACAAGCATCAGTAACTGAGTTGCTAAAAGGTGCCATTTTGAAGAGATTGAATGTTCATTTTTGTCTGAATGCGTCGCACAAGCTTTTTTTCTGTTTGCTTTGTCTGCTGCAGTGCATTTGGATAAACAAAAAAAAAATTAAAAGTGCTGCCTTGTAGCATGTGGCTGCATGTGCATCAAGTGTTTTGATGTTTGAAAAGTTGTGTAAAATTGCACTGAACAACGGCACCACCAGTTAATTTCAGGGAGAACTGTTTTTAAATGCCTTTTGTGTTTGTGACTACTTTCTTCTAGGTGATGTAAGAGTAAGGAGTCGGGTAGGATTTGAAACCGAAAGAGCAGGCTGTCATCCATACCTATACGTTGATTTCCGCATTTTGCACTGTGAGTATTCATTAAACCTGAAGCAGATTTTTTTTTAAAGTGCCATTTGATTTTGTATTTATTTGTTTAAACATATATGTGTTAATTGTTTATTGCTGTAAGCGAGAGGATTTTATATTATTGAATAGTAAAATACAAATAAACAGAGAATTACCAATGTGGATAGCTTCACATGCTTTATAATATATAGTCCGGCCGACCGACTCTACTTGATATAGTTTAGTACTTACCCTTACAAAAGTTTATATTTTGCAGCAAGCTTGTAGCTAATGTGCTGCAAGTTTGCAGCAAACTAAACAGTTAACCACAAAATTTTGCCAGAGGTTTGCAGTCATTTGCCAGTAGTGGCCAACTTTAAAGCAAACCTCTGGCAACCAACAGATTGATTGCCGCTAATGGCAAACACTTTGCCTGAAGTTCGCCAGAAAAATTGATTGCCACCCAGAAAGAGTGCCATTTACTTTATATATAGGGATGATAATGGATAGAAAACCAGGTTTCGGACTCGTGTTCAATAAGCCTTGGTGATAGAAAGCTGGTCTGGGTGACCCCTGATTCCTGGAAAACATAAATACTACCCCATTCTCTGAGTGAGAGACTTGGATGCAGATAAATTTGAGCTAAGGATTCAATATTTCATATAATATACCATTTCATCTATCTATGAATATTTCATAGGAATAGCAAATCCTATACAATCTGGTTTCCTCATTAGGATAGTTTTTCATCAGATTATGACTAAAATATAAGTAACTTATATTATTATAACTGCTTTTTTGCATTCTTAATGTTATATATTATTATTACTAGTCAGATCCACTAGTTTGCAGGTTACTCAAGAAATAATGGCGTGTGAAGTTCAAAAATATTGATAAAAACTTGCTTCTAAATAAGGTTTAATACACTAGTCACTAAGACTAAGCTAAGTAGGTGTAAAGTGTTTTGTGTAAAATAACATCAAAATAATGAAGTCAATCAATCAATTTATTTAAGAAAAGCCATCCCAAAGTCAGGGCAGAGGAATTGTGTAATGAATTTGAATGAAATTGTTGTTTATTAAGTATTACTAGAAGTTTTATTTTTTTTTCTTTCTAGTCAGAATGTTTGTCATTGATTTAGTATTTCTAAATTGAGCACTGAGTGGTTCTATAATGGAATATGTGGTTTTCAAAAGCTGCACATTCTAGAATCCAAGGTACCTTTCTAACTGTAGTCCTCTTTGGAGCCACAATAATAAACTTCAATTATAAGGAGGAGCTGCTACTCTTGCCTACTGGACTCTTACCACAGTATGGGATCTACTGAAAAGGGTAGCGGTTCTGATTTAGTGTGTGGCATTATTTAAAAATGAGAAGCAAAAAGGATTACAACCTAATATGAATTTAAAAATAAACACTAAATTGAACAGGCTTTGAATTTGATGTCAACATTAATTGAAATTGGACTAAAATGTCATGTACATTTTAAAACTGCACCAAATGTTATTAAATTGTAACTAAGACTAATTAGACAAGGATATTTGTCGTATGTAAAGTATCTCTTATTGTACCTGTATAAGACATGTCTCATGTAGTTTGGGTGAGGACTGTGGAACGCAACTCAAACTCTGTGAAATAATGAGACATATTACACAAGACAAAAACTGCCTTTGTATGAAGGAACTAAGCAAAAAAAATGCTTCCTTTATTAGGAGTATGAGAGGTTTTCTGTACATTTCTTAAGGATTCCATGTTGTCATTTTAGCACGTCCTGAGTCTGTGGGGCCTGTGTCGGCGAGGAAAATTCGGAGACTGTTAAGTTTCCAGAGATCCCTGCACTCCTCTCGCTTCTTCTGTGACGTTCCTCCACTGAATCCTTTATACATCTTGGATGATGACTATACTGGTCAAGCAAAGGTTTGTTTGGAGATTAGAGGGGACAGCTTATTAATGAACAACAAAAACAATAATGAATTGTAACCTTTTTTGGCTGAAAGTCAAACTGTCTTCTGGCAGTCATCCTTTTGGTGTGTTCCCCTTTAAGAGTGGCGGGCTGTGTGCGTGTGTCAGTCAGCTACAAGTAGCAGTGGCGTTTCAATACACCAGTCGCAATGTGAGCAGTGTGTTTATATGATGCAGCGCGTGCTTGCAGATACTGGCAATGTGTTGTTGTAGCTTTTAAATGTATTTGAATCAAACAAAGCAAGCTTCATAAACTCAATGCTTACCGGCTGTTTGTTTCAAATAGCCGAAGCAATATTCAAACTGAGCTGCTTATCGGCTGTTGGCAGTATCAAGACGAAGCAAAC
Source organism: Polyodon spathula (assembly GCF_017654505.1). Lineage (NCBI taxonomy): Eukaryota > Metazoa > Chordata > Actinopteri > Acipenseriformes > Polyodontidae > Polyodon > Polyodon spathula. The sequence continues at coordinate 23,682,126 of NC_054537.1, read as the reverse complement.
TTATAACAGCGGCTTATAGCAAACCGCATAGCAACATTGTGCATTTGTAAATGCTTTTCACAAATCCGACTTTTTCACATATCCGCCTATACCCCAGTCCGCAGGGGGTCGGATATGCAATGTTGTACTGTATAGTAGATTTGACTATTGTATGTAAGTTTTGTACACATTTCCATAGTTTTGCTTGGTTATTTATAGTATGCATGTATTTATGTTAAGAACCTAAACATTCTTTTTTTTTTTTTTTTTTTCCTTTTTAGTGTATGCTGGAAAAAGTTGGAAGTTGGAATTTTGATATATTTCTTTTTGACAGATTAACAAATGGTAAGACTCTTTTATTTACGTTGAAATGGTCAGCAACAGTTAAAGATGAGAATTGACCAGTGGCGGCTTGTGTATACGGGCGCAAAGGGTGCTGCCCCACCAGTTTAAATTAATAAGTAATAATAATAATGATCTAAATTAAATTGTAGCTACTGTTAACACTACAATAATTTTAACTGCACTACAGCGCATATTTCTGTCACCCCTGCCGCACGCAGTAATGAGGTGGGCGGAACAGACCGCAAGCCAGCGTTTCCAGTTGGTTCTGGGGCGCTGAAGCCTTTCACCCCTGGAGCACATGTGCAGTAATGATTTCTGTGCTCTTAGTGGGTAGAAGCATTGCAAGTTTTCAATGATCTCTGGGGAGCTGAACCCAGCGCCCGTGACAGTTACTGAAGTGTATAGCTGTACAGTATGATTAGAGCCTCATGTTTTTGCAAATACGAAATGCAACCTATGAAACGAAATGCAAAAATAAAACGAAATTACATTATAAAGCAAACATAGTGTAGCTTTTCAACGGGAGGCAGAAAACAAAAGAAACGCTTGTTTCTTTCCAACAGGCTTTTATTCAGCACGCCTTTCTCTCGCACACAGAGACTACAGCTCTGTCAGATACTCGGGTTACAAGCCCAAACGATTTTTATGTTCCACCTACATGTGGGACAGGTGAAATATTGGGGGGTTATAGTTGGGGGATAAAATAAGAGTTGGTTCTTCGTCACCCCACTCATCTCAAAGTTCACCAGCCGCTACTGGAATTGACAAGTAGCTTGGATGTTAACTTTAGTTATTGAACCAGTTAATACAAGATATAGGGCCATCGTTCATTAAATCCTATTTTTTGAAAGAGGTAAAACACACACTTTTACAAAACTAGCACCAAGTTGTATATTTCAAATTATTTTAAACACCTTTTAAAGTTGTTTCTTATTTTGTAACATTAATGTGATTTTTTTTTTTTTTTTTTTTTTTACTCTACTTTCAAAAATAGGAGTTTATTAAAGAATAGAGGAAACGCTTTGAAAATATGGCTCAGAGTACTCTGTCTTTCCTGTCTAGTGATATGCCATTTACTTTGTGATTCACTAAAGCAGATTTACCGGTTTCTGTAAATGTAAGTTGCTATCCCAGATTTTAAAACAAGAAATCCTACAGCATACATACATAGCATACAAATGAACCGTGTCAGCCTGACACAGCCGTGTTGTACGTGCCCTGTATATTGCAGTACAGGTATATTAAGTGGTCATGGTAATCCTTTTTTTTTATTATTTTTTTTTCATTTCATGCAGGCAGCTTTAAAAGCCTTTCTTATACTACAAATTAATTTTGAAAACTGATTTTTGTTATAATCGTATGTTAACATTGATTTTATTTCTATTTTTTTCTTAAAGGAAACAGCTTGGTCAGCTTGACGTTTCATTTGTTTAAACTTTATGGACTTACTGAAATCTTCCATTTAGACATGGTAAAACTGCGTAGTTTTTTAGGTAAATAACTTTCTATATAATAAAAACCGAAAGGGTGTGTGTGTGTGTGTGTGAGAGAAAGCTATAAACAATACAATTAATTGTAATTAGAATGGACTTTTCAGGTTTAAACTCAGCAACGTCAAATATATTTTATCTGGTCCTGACTTGATTGCCTTGTATGCATAAAAAAAGAATAATTAATCGTTCTAGGAATAGTAGTAATCACCTGTATTAATGCAAACACGCAGAAAGACAGAACTGTCAATTGGTTGCGTCTGTCGATATATTTGAAATATTTACTCAATAAAGTTTGATTAGATGCTATGAATTTCATTCCCTGAAAGATTCCTAATAGGTTTGACACAGTTTTAGTTATCAATACAATGTAATGTTGACCATTGTTTTATGTGCAGTTAAATATGAATTGTACTGCTGCTAAAACTGCACTTGAGACTTCACTGCAAATGTTCTTTTTATAGTTATGGTTCAAGAAGACTACCGCAGTCGAAACCCTTACCACAATGCAGTCCATGCTGCAGACGTGACTCAGGCCATGCACTGTTACTTAAAAGAGCCCAAGGTGAGTGAGGAATGATCCTAATGAATGTATTACTTTTTCCATTATTAAGCATCCCTGTGACTGGATCTTGTATATTTTTGTACAACTGCTAATATAGACCATTTGAGATGCCAACTTCACGTTTTTACTGTTCTGGAAACTCCTTGGCCAACATCTAACGGTACCTTTCACATTGCAGTATGCCCTTAGATGGGTGCTGTATTAGAATCCTGTGGGGTTGTGTGTGGTGTTTTTCTTGTTTGTTTTTTTTTTCCTCCAGATGATAAAGACCTAGCACTTTTATAAATGTTGGCTAAATACTCAGTGCACAATTGAAATAATTTAAGTATTACTTGTTTTGTAGTTCTATGCGCTGTGCAGTTTTGAAATAAGCACTTCTATTTTATTTAAAAAATATGAGACCATATTACGAGAGCTCCGTTTGCATGCCCCACTTTCTGGTAGTTTGTGATCCTGTCATTTCACCACAGAACTCCTCCAAGGCAACAGTCTCCACAAGACCAAAATGTTCCAGTCATACAACACTCGAGGGTCATTCTTCTTCAAAATGTGCTGGTCTATTTAAGTAGTCTAAACAAGTGGTGGGATTAAATACCATCTGGCTTGTTGGGTACCACTTCCTATGTCCTTTCACCACAGCAGTTTTCTTCAGGGGCAAAGTATCTTACTGGCTGCAAAGCATGTCAGTCATTAGGGGAAGCAGTTGGTTGGTGACCTGACAGGAAGGAAGGCTCTGAAAGGATGGGGACAATTTCCCTTTCCAGGTGGAATGTCCAAGAAAGTGCAAGACGGTCTGAAGGCAAGGAGTGCAAACGGAGATCTCGTTAAACGGAGATCTCGTTAAACCTGACATCATGTTTTAAAAAAAAAAAGAAAAAAGTTTTCCTTTTCAAAACTGACCTATACAGTGAATGCATGTACATGGTGGGAAAATATATATGATTATTTTGTTAGATTACTTTTAAAATACTACAAAGGCATTGTACAAAGGATGTTGTGTGTTACTATTTTTAAAACATGTCCTTGTTCTTGAAGCTTGCCAAATCTCTCACCCCATGGGATATCCTGCTAGCTCTGTTGGCAGCTACAACACACGACTTGGATCATCCAGGTGTTAATCAGCCTTTCCTCATAAAAACAAACCATTACTTAGCAACTTTGTATAAGGTGAGGCTCCTTTTCACAGCCTAGAAACTCCACTTGAATACAGATTTTTCAATTCTATTTTTACTATTCATTGCATGCGGTCTTCTGCACACTTGGTATAAAAGAAAACATGTGCTAATTTAGGGAAAAAGCAAGCAGTACCGAGCTGACTGTTGAAGGGAACTTCCTATTTTTAATTAATTCCAATTTTATTAAATATTTTTATTAGACTTTTTTCATTGTTCCATTTTTACAAAGAAGATTTTTATCTTCGTTTTTTCAAATTTAAAACCACGTGTCACTTTTTAAATTACTGTTATAACATTTTAGACTGTTTTTAATTGAATGGTTTACTTGTTTTTGTGTGTATGTGAAGCACTTTGGGATCCTTGATGTAAGGCGCTATAGAAATGTGAATTATATATTTACTATTTATTATCTTGCATCTGGAGAGGCCTTAATGTATGTGAAACATACTTACAGTGATACTGCTACATAATGTTACAGTGTTAAATGAGTACTGTGAATATGGGTTTCTTTTCTAGAATACCTCAGTTTTAGAAAATCACCACTGGAGATCAGCTGTGGGCCTGCTTCGAGAGTCAGGGTTATTTGCACACCTTCCCTTGGAAGACAGGTATGGATACTGACCTTCTACAGGTTTTATATATAGGTTGGATTGCTGATGAAACAGAAGTATCCTCTGGCCTTGGCCTAGATATGACTCTCTAAACTTCTGGCATCAATTTTTAATGTGCATTTTAGGCTGCCGTTTTGTATAATTGGCAAATGCATAATCAAGTTCTTGAATATCCGGGAGACACAAGAATAAATGTTACCCTGATTTTTTTCACAAACATCTGTCTGGAAATGGTTTTCTTTCACAGATTTGGCTGGCTACAATAGCATTATGTTAATAATTTATATTACTTATAATTGCTTTTCAGTACAATTTCATATCAATAGCAAACAGGTGTGATTTAATATATTTTTTTAATATATATATATATATATATATATATATATATATATATATATATATATATATATATATATATACACACAGTGCCTTGCAAAAGTATTCAGACCCCTGAGCAATTCTCTCATATTACTGAATTACAAATGGTACATTGAAATTTCGTTCTGTTCAATATTTTATTTTAAAACACTTAAACTCAAAATCAATTATTGTAAGGTAGAGCCACCTTTCGCTGCAATAACAGCTTTAAGTCTTTTGGGGTAAGTATGTACCAGCTTTGCACACAGTGTTGGAGTTATTTTGGCCCATTCTTCTTCGCAGATTTGCTCCAGGTTGTTCAGGTTGGTTGGACAACACTTGTGGACCGCAATTTTCAAATAGTGCCACAGATTCTCAATGGGATTGAGACAAGGACTTTGACTGAGCCACTGTAGGACATTCATCCTTTTTGTTCTTGAGCCACTCCAATGTTGCTTTGGCCTTGTGCTTGGGATCATTGTCCTGCTGAAAGGTGAATTTCCTCCCGAGCTTCAGTTTTTTAGCAGACTGAAGCAGATTCTCTTGCAGTATTTTCCTGTATTTTGCTCCATCCATTCTTCCTTCAGTTGTAACAAGATGCCCAGTCCCTGCTGATGAGAAGCATCCCCACAGCATGATGCTGCCACCACCATACTTCACTGTAGGGATGGTGTGTCTTGAGGCATGGGCAGTGTTAGGTTTGCGCCACACATAGCGCTTTGAGTTTTGGCCAAAAAGCTCTATCTTGGTCTCATCTGACCACAAAACCTTTTCCCACATCGCAGCTGGGTCACTCTCATGCTTTCTAGCAAACTCCAGACGTGCTTTCAGATGGTACTTTTTGAGTAACGGCTTCTTTCTTGCCACCCTCCCATACAGCCCAGTGTTATGCAGAGCTCTTGATATGGTTGACTGGTGCATCATTACTCCACTCCCAGCCACTGAACTCAGTAGCTCCTTCAAAGTGATTGTTGGCCTCTCTGTGGCTTCTCTCACAAGTCTCCTTCTTGTTTGAGCACTGAGTTTTGAGGGACGGCCTTTTCTTGGCAGTGCCTGGGTGGTGTGATGCAGCTTCCACTTCCTGATTATTGATCCAACTGTGCTCACTGGGATATCCAAACACTTGGATATTATTTTGTACCCTTTCCCTAATCTATGCATTTGTATTACTTTATCTCTAACTTCTGTAGAATGCTCTTTGGTCTTCATTTTCCTTCAGATTCACAGCCTTACCAATAATCCTTCAACAGTGGGGTTTTTATCTAGAAAATGTGACAGCAACTTTAATGGTTCACAGGTGGAGGCCAATGGTAAGGTAATTGTGTCCTCGTTAGGGCAATTTCTTTCATTGGTGCAAACTGGGAGCTTCCACAGCACAGGGGTTGAATACTTATGCAAGCAAGATATTTCATTTTTTTTATTTTTCTTAAAAATATTTCCCAACATAAAACCAGTGTCACCTTACAATAATTGATTCTGAGTTTCAGTGTTTAAAAATAAAATATCAAACAGAACGAAATTTCAATGTACCATTTGTAATTCAGTAATATGAGAGAATTGGTCAGGGGTCTGAATACTTTTGCAAGGCACTGTAATATATATATATATATATATATATATATATATATATAGATATATATATATATATGAGGAAAAAAGTCCAAAAATGCTAATTCAAAATATTCATACCCTTTGATGCTATGATAGTATTGTCTAAAGGTGCTAGAAATTTCAGTATGATAATGCAGAATTGTATTGAAAATGCTGGATTGTAGGTGAACATTCTTAGAGAGGGTTAGGCATAGGATGTTTGCTGTCAATACCAAAATGTCAATGTGGGACAAAGTAAAGATCTATCTGAAGACCTTAGGCAGAAAATAATAAAGTTGGAGGAGTTTACAAGAAGATTTCCAAGCATCCGAGTATCCCAATTTCAACTATTGTTTCTATTATCAAGAAGTACAACGCTCCCTCTGTCTGGAAGAAAAAAGGTTCTTTCACCAAGAAACAAGTTTATTATTGCTAAAGATGCCTGAAATAGCTATTAATTTAATTTTCTTTGTCAGGGTATGAATACTTTTAGAATTACCATTTTTGGATAATTGCAAAAAAATAACTTAAATAAATAATTGTAATCTATTTCTTAATGACACCTGTGCCTTCTGCCAGTTCTGTTGTCAATTCAACACTTGTCTTCGTTCTATTCCTTAAGGATATTATCTTCAAGTATTGCTCATCCTTGTAGTAGCCTTTTGTTTAATGTATGATTCTGAAGCTAAATAGCGATCAATCATATTTTCTCCAAAGACACATTAAGATATACAAAACAATTAAATCCATCTGCATTTATAGTTTCATTGGGAAATATCTTGACACAATCAATCACCGAAATATATTTTGCTTTTTTTGCTTTGTCATCCATTTCTATTAAATTACCTCCAATGCTGAAAACTAGACTCTAGGTTCTGGTTGTTCCTTAATGTTGTGGGACACATTTTCCTGGCATGGTTTGGGTGCACTCATTCCTTTAGAAGGCAAGGTCAATGCTAATCGCTACTTATTGGTTCTAAGTGATCATCTTCACCCCATGTTGCAGCATTTCTTTCCTGCCTGGGGGGGGGGTTGTCTTCCAGGATCACAATGCCACCATCCACAGAGCATGTGTGGTCCCCCAGTGGTTTGAGCATGACACTGATGTTATCCATATGTCATGGCCTTCTCAGTCACCATATCGGAACCCAATCGAGCATTTATGGGATATTCTGGAACAATGCCCAAGAGAGCGATTCCACCTGAGTCAACCAGGTGTGAGTTGATTGACTTTCTCATGGAAGAATGGTGCCGCATCCCTCCTGCAGAATTCCAAAGGCTGGAAGACTCTGCCAACGCGTATACAGGACGTACTGGCCACACGTGGTGGCCCAACACCCTATTAAGTGACTTTACATTGGTGTTTCCATTTTTCTGTCCACTACCTGTATATAGTATGTTATACAGTAAAACATTGTACATGCTTAAATAGCAAAGTATTTCTTAACTTTGAAATGACAATTGATAAATATGTTTTATAGTTATTGGGAATAAAAAATACACTGAATGCTCTTTTTAATATATAATGTCTTCAGGCATTTGCTTTATTTTGTGTTTTGAAAAGGTTGTATTTTTAAAAAGCTTACCAGTATTTCAGTAGCCTATACTGTAGTAAAGTTTTAAAACCTTTAATAAAAGTGAAGGACTAAAGTGGATGGACATTTCTGACCACTTGGGGTCACTGTTGCGCTACAGAAATACAATATATATGAGGATATATTTTTATTTTTTTTTTTTTTTTTTAATTATTCTGTGTTTTCAAAATGTGCTTTTCAAATGCTTGCAGCAGTGTAAATAAACATTTCAGTAATTTTTTTTTATTTTATTTAGGCTGAGAATCGAGAGAGAGTTGGGTTCCCTCATTCTAGCCACTGACATCAGCAGACAGAATGAATACTTGTTGCAGTTCAGAACACATTTGGATCGGAAAGACCTATGCTTAGACGATGCTGGTCATCGACATTTTATTCTTCAGGTAAACCTGTCATACTCCTGGTATCATTACATTGTATGAAAAGCAAATATGTAAGTGAAACCCCATTGAAGCAAAATTACAGTGTAAAAAAGAAAATCACATTCATCTGGTTTTGATATGTGTGACAAGGTTGAAATGATTCAGTTCTCTTAAGAGCTATTACAAATGTACAATACATTTTATTTAGTTGCTGCCCCTTTAGTAGCAAATCAAATCAGTCTTACTCTTGTAAATCGTTATTCCTTGTTTTAATTAAAGAACATAGTATAAGGCACCACCAGTTCTCTTCTCTTTTTTGCAGATGGCACTCAAGTGTGCTGATATTTGTAACCCATGCAGGACCTGGGAACTGAGTAAGCACTGGAGTGAGAAAGTGACTGAGGAATTCTTCCATCAAGGCAAGTTCACAAAATGGTAGAGTAATCTGGGCCAGCCCATGTTCACCCCCTCCTGTACGCTGACACTGGTTTAGGATTAGTAACTGGTTTAGGATTCGTTTCGGGCATTGCCTCAGTAAGACACTGGTCCATCATATTTATAGAATAGCTTTTCTGTGTAATGTATTACTGTGAAAAAATATTAACTTGCATTCTGGTGTATACAGAACCATATTACCTTTACTACCATGTAAAAAAAAAATGTTTTTATAGTATTTCTCTTTTTAAATGCTTTTTTTTTTCTTTTTTTTTGTAAGGTGACATTGAAAAGAAACATAAACTAGATGTAAGCCCACTATGTGACAGCCAAACACAAACTATTGAAAATATTCAAATGGGTAAGCTAAAGTTCCTCGGAATGTACTGTCTCAAGTCTTTTGTTCTATCAGTTTAATGGCATGAATGATTAAGAATGGCCAGATAATTAATGGGAAGTGCATGAAAGACATATAACAGGTAGAACATAAGCAGTGGTCACCGAGACTGACCTGCACTCAAAGAGGCTTGTTTGAGGGGGTCAATGTGAAGAACCTCAGATTGACTATTAATGGCTGTAAATATTCCTGAAGCATTCTTAAGGGTGTCTTCTTGTGTCCTAGGTTTCATGACCTATGTGGTGAAGCCCCTGTTTGTGGAGTGGGCTCGGTTCTCGGACACCAGGCTCTCTCAGACGATGCTCGGCTACCTTGCACTGAACAAAGCTGGCTGGAAGGGAATGGTACAGGAGCATGCGAGCAGCGGGGACGACACAGATCCTACCTTAGAGGAGGCTGACTCAGATATATTACCTCAGGAAAGCAGAGAATTATGACCCCTTCTCCCAGATCCCACATACAGTACGGTAGGCTTTACCTGGTGTAAGTGAAATGGTAAAAAAAAAAAAAAAAAAAACTGTGGGAAAAGGGGAACTAAACCTGACCTGACTTAACTCCAACTGCCATGACTGCCTAGAAACCCATGCCAGAAAGGAATTAACCCCCCTCTCCCCACACCACCTCCTAAAACAACTGGTTTTTGTTTTTGTTTTGTAGCTTCACCACCTTCTTAACATAAAGTAATACGTAGATACCTCATTTGGCTTTTTTAAATTTCTTTTTTTGCCTAATTATCTTAAACACATAATTCTTGAAAGGGAACAGTAAAGGAAGCTTACTTTTGTTCTGGTAAAGTGCCGGTTGACAACTTTTTAATATTTGTTATTGCTGTTAATGTTTTTTTTTAAATGATTGTTATTTCTTAAAAAAAAAGGGGGTTTCTTCAGCTGTACAGAGAACCCAAATGTAATGCATTTTAAGCGTATCTTCCTTATTATAAAATCTAGATAAAATGTGAAAAGGCCACTGCTTTTGCTGCCTCCATGAAGACTGTTTACAAATGTGTATTTATTATTATTTTTTATTATTATTTGTAAAGTTGGATTTATAACTTGCCTTGAAGCACAGGTGTGAAGAACCACTTAAATAGGAATGTTGTCCTATTGCTAAAACAAAATTCAGACTGCATCTCTAAAACACACTGAGTGCCACAAAAGCCTCCAGTTCTCAGTGGTCTTGCACTGTGACTTGGTCCTACCATATTAGATATAGTAATCAGCCCCAGGTAGTCCAGTAGAGGTTGGAAAATGTGACTCATTTGAACTAAACCTTTTTCATCTGGACTTTTGAATTGTTTGGGAAGCTGTCATCGTAACAATCTGTGGATCTTTCAATGATGGCAAAGCACATGGTTATTACCCTCCTTACACTGGAAGAGCTCTTTCACGTGAGAAAAAAAAAAAAACTAAATTAATTGATATAAAATTAGCTCAGGGTGTTTGCCAATTTCTCTAAAAGAAACTAGGGAGGCAGGTGACCTTAAAGCCTGTCCTCTTTCAACTCAAGAAAAAAAAAAAAATATATTATTGAAACTATTACCTGAAAATGTGACAATTTCAATGGACAGCCACACTGAAAAGGAAAACTGTAAGACATTGCTACAGATGCCTTAAAACTATGCATAAAGCAAAGTGACCAAACCAATTTTTCTTTTCGTAAAAAGGTGCATTGTTTTTTTATCTTCACTTTTATTGCATTGTCAAACTGTTGGCCTTGGTGTGATAAAATGTTTTTTTTTTTTTTTTTTAGTTAGAAATTGAATACCAATATATTTTAAACTTCAAGCATTCCATTTTTTTAAAGTTGTTTTGATTCTGTACAGTAAGCACAATTGTAATGGTTTTCTTATTTCACTTCATTTGTATTTTTTCTTGTTATTACTGTAAAAGACTGTTTGATAATCCTGTTTACAATTTGTTATGACCGCCATTTTGGGGAGAAGACTTCAGTTTGAAGCCATTTGGAAAGGCTTTGCTGTATCTTTTTTATACATGTCTGTTGCAGTGACATTTTTGAATAAACAAGTTGGCATATGTTTGCAGGTTCTGTGTTTTCTTTTTCTCTTTTACTGTAAGATCTGTTATGTACTTGGGTAACACATTTTATTTTTTATTTTTCTTAAACTCCAGCCTTGGGATTTTTTTTTTTTTTTTTTTGCATTAATCTTTCTAAACTTCACTGCATCCCTTGTTGCAATTTTTAATTTTTTTTAATTTTTATTAATAATAATAATGTATGTATTCTGGTTTTATTTCTAACTTTTATCCCCCATGTCTTTAGCTTTATGTAAAAAATAAAATGCACTCTGATTTTTATTTAAAATCAAAATATACCACAGGGCAAACATTAGGTATGGTAACAGTGACCTCTCTTCAGCAAAACTTTACTAACTGTGATTGAGTATTAAATTGAACTCATTTAGTAAAAAGCATAACCTAAGTGCACACAGGTTTCACATTTCAGTGAGAATCATACGTAATGTGCTACATCATTTTGCCGTCAAAACATTATTTTGTATTGTGAATTGTTGCCAGACAGTGATCATGGATGTAAATAAAAGAGATCATTTACTACTAGGTTATTTTATGCATTGACCACTGAGCTGGTAAATCTACACATTTATGGGTTAATCTACACATCAACCATAACATAATATTGTTGCACAAGATAAACCCAACACTCAGGTCTAATGGATTTAATCAACAATAAATATCAACGCACAAAAGTTTTATTTTAAAACAAGTACAGTATGTCAGTAACATCCCATCACAGGGATAATGAAAAAAAAAAAAGCTATCATTACCATTAAAAAATGGTATGACAAACAGCCAGCCTGCCCCCATATACAGTCTGCTTATCTCACACTCTAAAAGGTATGTCAGATTCTCAGGTTGAATGGTTCGTAAAAAGATTAATTTCTACTGGACACCACCTGTAATGGGGCCTTATTGAGATAATGACAGAATACAACTGTGTACCAACTATAGAGACTGACAAAGCATGTGGTCTGCATCACTGACATGGCCAGAGTTTAAAACAATATAGTGGTGAAAGGGAAAAGTTTTACTAGACAGCACTGGCAATGAAACAAAGACAATAGCTGTGTACCAAACATTTTAAATGAACTGTCCCTATAAATAATAGGCTTGGCACAAGTGTTATTTTTTCTTTTACATCACCTGTACTCAAACTGTGGACTGAGAATCACAGAATACAGCTGTACAACAAGTATGAAGCCCACATCTAATAGCGTCAACGTTAAGGTGACCATATGGCTCTGTGTTCACCAGGATAGTTTGGGACTGTCTTGGGTTGAAAAGCCTGAACTGTCCTAAACTGCCCCTTTAATCAAAATTAACCTGACTATAGTAGCCATCTTAGGTCACAGGTCAAATTGAAGGGTGCTGTTAGATTTTGCTTGAGGAGTTTCCATCACGCTAATGATACAGTTTCCAGCTGAAATGGGTTATAAGATATTAGCCATAGTGCATGTTATAGCAGATTTACAAATTCATACAAGCTCCTCTCACATGGATGCTTAAAAAGAGACTAAGGATTATTGTGACTTTCATTCTTTTTACATTTGTTTTCATTACCAGTTTTGGAAACACTTAATGGCTTTCACACATTGTGCTCACTGAATTAAATGGTTATTGAGAACACCTGGGAGTTACTTCAATGAACCAACACCAAACAGAGTAAAATGTTTTTTATAAAGACTGATTCCATGAGGCCCAGATAAGCAGAAGTATAGTGTGGCTGTTGAAGTGCACGACTCATGACTAACTGAACTTGAACTTGTTGAACTTGTTTGCTATTTCACATGTACACTACATTCAATTTAAAGGCAATTAGTTACATCTACCTACAGTGTATGTTAAAAGGAAAATTAATTTTAATTTGTAGATGACAGTTTACTATAAATAAATTGTTACGCCTTTTTAATAAACATTTTAAATCTATACTGTACTACAAACTTCAATTTAAAAGGAGATAAAACTACACATCTCAAGTAGACAATATACGATTAGTAGAAACTTTGTTTTGTAATTTAGGGCAACTAAAGCAACAGTCAGTTTTTGACAATGGTACAGTGTATTGACACGTCATCACCACATTTTATAAGAAGGCAACAATATAAAATTTGGATGAGGTGTTAATCAAAACTTCCTTACTACAGTAGTTCATGATGCAACCATGATGATTTGCAGTCTTTTGCAATTTTATGCTGAAGAAATCCCTGCACAACTTTTTCAGACAATATTTTTCAGGATGCTAAATTTAGAGGTGGGACCACATGTCCCTAATTGTGTGTCCAAGGAATGCATCCATATTTCTTTTCAAGTATTATAGGTAATTACCTCTTAAAGACTCGAAACCTATGACACAGTCATGTCCGCCCCCGAGGGTATAAAGGACTGCATGCACAGATCTCAGTGCCATTTTTCCTTTCAAGAACTGACCTGACAGGAGAGCCTATTCAGATAAGTACTTATTACTTTTTCTGCCCTAGATTTTCACATTTATTGTGTTTATATACAAATGATACGTGATATAAAAATAATCACTGTATTAACAGTCAGTGAACCGGTACTAAACTGACCCAGTTCTGACCGGTACCGTAAGATACTGACCCGGTTCCGACCGGTGCTTACATCCCCAATCCGGTACCAAGCCAGTCTTGTTCAGATCTGGAACAGCCCCGTTGTTGTCTTTAAGCAGACTGAGGCAGCACCTGTACAGTGTTACTGCACACTGCATTGCTACATGCATAATGCCTGGGTTTTATCGCTGTAACATATTCAAAGCCAACCTGTCTGTTAAAGACAAACATGGCAGATGCTCTTCGTGTCTGGGGCCAGAGCACATAAGAGGCGGCAATGGAGAACTGCAATTTCTGCTAGTTTTATGCACATTTCTCGAAGCACACACTGGAGAAACGTCTCTCCCGCAGATCTACAAAGCGCTCTGTGTCCCTCACTCAAGCACAGCACTATTTCCCATCACCCTCTGGTAGAGATGGCTGTGTCCTGTATGCCAAGGTAGATCGGGCGATGTAGGCGGGAAGGTAGCAGGAAGCCGTCTTCACAGGCTTCCTCATTCTCCTCCCCCAATGAAGAAGAGTCGCTGTTCCAAGTGATCGGTGGACTAGGAGCAGATGGAGAAGCTTTGGGCAGCTGTTTCCCACCGAGGAACGGTGCTTGCAGAGTTACTGGGTAATCGTTAGGTACCACCTGTCCCCTTGGTGTCCCAGAGTGCAGATTAGCAGCAGGATGACGTACTCTCCCTTGCCACCTCTGAGGAGGTGGGCAAACAGGAGCTGGTTTTCCCATCTGAGGTCGTGGAGTCAGAAAACACATCCCCTGCGTTTAAGCTCTACCTGTCAGTAGAGCTTCCACTACTGATCAAGAGTTGAATAGTAAACAAGAACATTAACCGCTTTGGATATTTTTTTTTGTAAATGCTATTTGTGGACGTTTTGGTTTGTTTTTTGCTTCAGCGCAATGCACACAGGACAGCGAAGGAATAAAGGGCTATCTACAGAAGGAAGATGCGTAGTTTGCGTCGCTTACGTTGTGCAATCGTTCATTTAAACAAGGTTTCTTTTTTTTTTTTCTCTCCATACTTGTTCGGTATGCACTGGCCCCTAAAAGAGGTGAATTTCGCAATTACCCCGCTATATTGAGTGCATGAAGTGGAGAAGCTGGGCCTGGCCCAATTTTCGCCCGTTCAGGCTTCGTTGGTACAGGCACCTAATTTAGCGCTCTTGTCCAAGGATGTTATCTGCCCCAACAAACAGTGCCGGATCTCTGAGGTGAAAGCTTCAACTTTCCCAGGCAGGTGCCCAACGGGGACAAAACATTGCTGTTGGATGCCCCTATTACACCAGGGCATACCTTTGGTCCCACGGTGAATGAGATGCTGCAGCACTCTCACCAAGCGGCCACGGCTAGTGGGCAAATCAGTGGCAAACTGGCCACCAGAGATGGTGTTCAGTACACCTACCCGGGGTGATAAACCAGGCGATGGACCTCTCAAGGGGAGCCCCCAGCGCCTCAGAATGGAGGCTTCACCCTGAAGTGGCGAGCCTCATTTGGGAGAGGTTCAGGACAGCAGAGATAAATCTTTTTGCCTTCCAGGAATTGACCCACTGTCCGCTTTAGTTCTCTATAATAGGAGGTGGGGACCTGTTGGCAGTAGATGTCTTGGCACACAGTGGTTGAGGCAACTGTTATATACCTACTCCTGCTGTGTCTGGAGAAAGTCAGCCCTTTATTGGTCTAGGATGCAGCTCCTGAGTGGCTAGCTGTGGGGACTTTATGGCATCTTGACCCATCGAGCCTGCAGCTCTGGGTCTGGGTCTGGCCCCTGAACAGCTGTAATTGAGCAGTCTGGGTCTGTACAATAGTTATTGACACCCTACAAAATGCCAGAGTAGCGTCCACGCGTTCCCAGTACGGGTACAAGTGGGGCGTCTTTCAGATGTGGTGCCTGCCTCGTGGGATTGACCTCACTACCTGTCCAATGGCAGTTACACTGCAGTTTTTGCAGGACCTTTTTGATGAGGGGTATCCCCCAACACAAAGGTCTATTTGGCATAATTTTGGCTTGCCATGTCAAAATTGACGGTCTCCCCAGGATCTCACTTCCTGATGGGGCAATTTTTGAAAAGGGGTCGCCAGCTTATGAAGGACATTGTTCCTCAAGGAACCCTTCACCTGAGTCCATGTATTCAGCTGAGCTGAAATATTTATCGCTCAAAGCAGCTTTCTTGCTCGCTATCACCTCTGCAAAGCAGGCGAGTGAGATGCAGGCATTCTCGATAGTAAAAGCCTGCTTAATTTTCACAGAGGCCAGGACAAAGCTCACTCTCCATACCAATCCTGCCTTTTTGCCGAAGACCATCTCAGAATTCCATGTCAACCAGTCTGTGGAATTGAAGGCTTTCCATCCACTTCCTTTCCAATGACAGCTCCATATGCTCTACCCAATGCAGAACCTGACATACTACGCTGACAATGAAAAGTTGTATGCAGCCCAAACAATTTTTTGTCTGCTACGGGGCTATCCCATGGTCAAGGCCTGTCTAAGCAGCGGCTGTCCAAGTGGATAGCAAACAAAGTAATGACAGCCTATGAGATGGCCAATTTGCCCCTTCCAGAAAAGTTCACTGCCCATTCCACCAGGGGCATGGCAACTTTGTGGGCTTTATTCCAGAGTGCATCTGTCAAAAAGACATTTGCAATGTGGGCTACTCCCCATACCTTTACTAGGATATACAGACTTAATGACGTGGATCCTCAAACCCCTGGTTTTGGAACTAGTGTTAAGGGTGGTTTCCCAGTCGACCCTTACAACACAGGCATGGAGGGGAGTTACTCCCTCAATGTTTTAGCCCTAGCTACTGGTTGCTTGGGTTCTGTATGGTAACACACAAGGCAGCCTCCTGGCTTGGCCTTGTAGCATTCTGCAATCTTGCCCTTGCGACTGCTTTGGTACACTCACCCATTCGGTAATGGTTACATTTTGTACTTGAAATGGAACGTTAGGTTATTATCATAAGCCTGAATCCCTGAAATAGAAATGTAACCATTAACCTTCCAGGTTGCTACATCCATGATTGCAGCAGGCTTGAAGGAAAAATGACGCAGAGATCTGCGAGCGCAGACCCTTTTATGCCCTCGAAGGCGGGCCATGACTGCGTCACCGGCTCTGCAAGCAGCTTTTCTATATCTTATTCAGGTTTTGGGGTATTTAGGAGGTAAATACCCATCTGCTAAAGGTTGCATTTCTATTTTCCCTTTTTATCCAAACATACTGTGGAACATTATCAGGGAAAAGTTATATTTTAGTCTCATAAGACCAGAGAATCTTAAATTTTGTTGGAAATAAATACCTCTTTTCTGGCTATTGACTATAACATAGCTTTGGCACTGTACAATGGTTCCCAGTGAATTAATATTTATTTAATTAGTTATTAAAATAGATTACACACTTAATATAAAAGGTGCTAATACGTTTGTTATGAACAAATATTTGAAATTGCCTCACTGCATTTAAAGTTTTCTTGAATTCTCATAGGGGGCCCAATACTTTTGTCTACAACGGTGTATAGTCTAAAATTAGGATAACAAAGATAAATTAGATGAAATGTAGTGGATTTTGTGAATTTTATGACATGGATCAACACTATAAAATTGGCCCTTTATCAGATATTGATATTTTAGAAGAAATTATCTCTCTCTCTCTAAGGTAATTTGTGTACTTTTTTGAAGAAAATAAAACAGGCAGGAGTTATACAATTGATCCTTGTGAAGCAAATTAATGAGAGTGTGACTGTGAATGTCTCTACGGAAACTCTTTGTAAGCCATCTAAACTGAAAGAATTTTTAACTTTTGCATTGCCGTAGAGACTTTACTTTCACTTTATATATATATTATTATATATATATATATATATATATATATATATATATATATATATATATATATATATATATATATAGACATATAATATTATAATTACACACACACTGTTTTAAAAAGAACAAATCAACGACAGTTCATTCAGATTTACTTTATTACAGTGAAAATATTTAATAAAAATCAGGCACAAGAGGGTCTAATCTGTTGATTGGAATATTAAATCACTGCATTACAGTATGCATCAAGTGTAAATCTTGAGTTTACGTAGCCAATACAAAATACCTCAAACCTAAACATAACTTGGTCAAATGTAAATAAAAATGATCTCAAGTAGTATAAAAATCACACGCCAGGGTACTCCACCCAAAATTAACATATTTACTATAAAAAGTAAAACTAAACAAGATTGACTACACCGTGCAACGTTTTTTTTTTTTTTTTTGTTCCTGGGTAGTAAGTGTTATTTCCTAATTGCTTATGCCTCAAAAGTATAGAAAATGGCCATTATTCCCCACAGACTCTGCTTTTGTGACCAGGACAGTGATATTTTGAAACATCACTATTTCCAATGAGAAAACGGGAGCTTTTGTGTATTTTCGTTCACATAAAGTCAGAAAAAAACATATGAATCCAAATTAACATGTATTTATACTAAAGTAATACAAAAATGACTACAAAAGATTTAGAAGAGTAGTTTTTCTAGATTTACGATTATACTGTAAATTTACAGTATAATCGTAAATCTCGCAAAACTACTCACTTCTAAATCTTTTGTAGTAAATTTCAAAATATCACTGTCCTGGTCACAAAAGCAAAGTTTGTGGGGAGTAATAGCCATTTTCTATACTTTTGAGGCATAAGCAATTAGGAAATAACACTTACTACCCAGGAACAAAAACTGTGTTACATAGTGCTATTTGCTTCACAAAAAAACTTGATATTTAAACAATGTTATAAAAACACAAAAGTAGTGACTTTCACTTTACAGTTGCTTTGGCATACACAGTCAAGAGGTTGAATAATTTTCATCCACTCGTAAGTGCACTAGGGTAGTAATGTGAATTGGTTGTCAAATGAAGAAAGAAGCAACATAAAAAAGGAAAATAGATGGAATACATGAAAAATGCATTTGGCCTGAAGCCTAACATGAGTTGTGTTTTAGCTGTTGTTGACAAGGTTAAAAGAATGGTGTTAAATAAAAATAAAGCAAGGCATATACATACAGAGCTACAGTATACAGTTAAAATTTTAACTTTCACCCCCTTATGAATGTGGCCAAATTAACTATATTACTGTTTCATTGCTGGACAGGAAATTTAGAAATGCTCCTTACAAAAGCCACTTGTTAATATAAAATACTTGTAGTGTTACAGGCAGTGTTTGAATCCATAAAATCCCACACAACTGAGAAGTAGCTTATTCCAGAATTTCTTGACATTTATTTTTAATTTATCCTTTTCTTACTGTCAATGTCTAGATAATAACCTTATCCAGAAGAAATAACAGAATAGGTAAAGGCAATGCCAGGATACATCTTGAGGCACACAAGTGTCTCCAGATTCGGCAGTGGTTTAGTAAATACTGTACCTTATCTGGAATGTGATTTGGAACACTCTCCTGTGTTAAAATGCAACAGCGAAGGATTTTTAGACCGCCTTCATTTTAATTGTATTTTTCTATACTTGAATATGCAACACAAATTTATTTTGTGCCATGCATAACTACTTTAATACAGAAATGTATAGAAACAGTGGAAAACAAAATGTGTTTAATTTAAAATACAAGGTTCTTATTGATGGAAATAATACAATCATAAAAGCAAAAAAGCATGCGAAATGCAATGCTCCAACTTATTTCAATTTGCATTCCAAGAAAAGTACTCATTCACTACAATGCCATGTACCTAAATAAAGTGCAACGCTAAAATTAAAATATTTTCATTATATGTTTCAATTGCTCCAGTAAAATGTGTACAACGCTTGTTTTTTTAATTTGGGTTACAGAAAGGCATTTCATTTTATGGAGGAAGTATGCTTAAAAAAAAAAAAAAAAATAAATAAATAAATAAAAAAACAACCCTTACTAAATGTTAACTTTTGTAGTAATGTTACCACTACCCTATTTACCTGTGATCGTTTCAAACACTATAGCCTACCTTAATGATCCTCTCTCTCCCAATCCTTGTCCTACTTACACATACAAACTGATCAGTTACTATTGATTAATGTATTTGCTTATTATTGTAATACCATTCCTCAACTATTCTTTATTTCCTATAAAAAATGGTAACAGTTAATAATAGCCACAAAATGTGTAAGAAATAGTTTTTTTTTTTTCCTTCTGGTATCAATTCTCATTATTATAGGTCTTTGTTCTTGAAGTCGCCAAATCAAATAACTTAGTGTAAAGCCTGGGACAGACGGCAAAATGCCTTGCCTGTGTCGCTGCCATTGCTTTCATATGGTGTCGAACAGTCAGCGTGCGATGATACTGCTAGTCTCGTGGTGACGCTGCCACTCAAATGGAATCCAGAACGATTTTTTCTGGCTACTACGTGGTACTGGTCGGTGGATTAACCAATCACAACCAAGTGCTGACAACACGTGATCCCTCCCATATTTCATACAACGACAGGCAGATCAGTATTTTATACAACGCCCCTGATAAGCTTCCGTCCTGTTATCACGTTTTGCCTTTTTTATTATTTCTGTAGTTCACTATTTTTACTAAATAACTGGCTGTAAAATTATATATTTTCTAACAGTTTAGTAGTAGGCTACTTGCTGTCAGCGTATTGCATGTTTTCTTTGCTAAGCTAAATCTCTCATTTCATACACCTGCATACAGATGACAGAAAAACAACTTTAAATAAAAACACTGGTTTCTTTATCAGATTATACTTTGGGGCATTACAGATATGGCCAAAAGTTTTGCATCATCCCCTACAGAATTAAGAATGTTACGTTAACATATTGAATTACATATCACTTTGTAGTTTTCCAAAAATTAAAAAGTGACATTTCAAAATCTAACATGAAATACTGTACTACTATTGTAGTTTCCGGTAGACACTTGTGATATGTTGTAGTTTCTTTGATTGTATGATGTTAAATAAAATATCGAAATTATGTTCACGAATTTTGTCTGCAGCCTATTATTCTACTTGGTGATGCAAAACTTTTGGCTATATGTAAATTATATGTACTGACAGCTACAAGCCTAGCAGTGTCGCGCTGCTTCTGTCTGTCCCAGGCTTAACTCCCTTACTTTAGACCAAATGGACACACTTTGATGGGGCAATCAACACACAAAACTAACAATTTTAAAAAGCAACCCACAGACTGAAAGTATTACTTAACATAAGCCTCCAATGTCCCAAGGCCTTTGTTGGGAAGTTGGCGTAAAAAAGCACTGCAAGTTGGCACATAAATTAGGGTCTCCGATATGAATACAAACTGCACAATTCTAAGGTTAAAAAAAAAAACAATACCATATATTTTTTTGTTCAGAAGAAGTTTCCCCAAGTGTGATCTTTGTTTTTGTAAAAGGGTTGTGTGTAGGTTGTCACTATAAGAAACATCATTATATAAGAGACATCATTTCACAAAGTCTGCTCAGATTTGCTTCATTAGATCTCTCACCCAAATGCACAAGATGGCACCTATACACAAAAGAGACACTATACACACAGCATATTATTATTAACGTATTAGGTTGTTCAGCATTAATACTGATTAGATCTCCCAAAATACGTATTTTCCCTCTGTGGGATTTTAAATTGGTCTTTGATGGATTCTTCTAATTACAAGTTTTGTTACTGATGTTACTCCTATGAGTTTACATGAAGGTGTTGCCCTTATATATTGGTATATAAAGTCTCTGGTATATATAATCTCTGGTCAAACATGCAGAAGTGATTTTATTCCAAAAAATACATTTTTATATTTATCAAAAATAAAAAAATAAATAAACTGAACTGTGTTGTACTGTACTCGCTTGGCACACTATGAAACAAAAAAAAAAGGCAGTCTTTTAAAACAATAAATTGGTAGGGCTTTTAAAAAAAAAAAAAAGGATTAATAACTTATTCAACTAAAAAGAGTGCTTCTCACGTGTACTGAAAGGCATTTTCCAAAAAAAAATAAAAATAGTTCTTGAAAAATTAATTTTCGTATTCTATAAACTTAAAACTTTAAAAAGAGTAAGCCGCTTCAATCTATATTTGTAGTTGTGTTTCTGCTGCCCCCGTAACTTTTTATGAATGTGAAATGATTCTGAGTGGGTATCCTAGAATAACTCATATGTATACATATATTTTGTGTGTATTTTTGTTAGTAAGCAGCAGCACCATCTAGTGTAGACCTGCAGTACGATAGGAAACTCAATCCACAAAGAGGATTCTGGTGCTTACCAATATAAATGTCACAAATCTAGCCTGTGTTTGTCCAAGGCTAGAAATTTGAACTGAAGAACAGTACCTTAAAACACAGTGACCTGTAAGACAACTAAAAAGACTATCTTTTGGAATTACAAAAGAATCACACAGAATCATCGCAAACTTCATAAAAAAAGGTAATTTGAAGCTACTTACTCTTGATCTTCCCTTTTATGAACTAAAAGCTGAGAGGAGAGCCATTCCTTCAAATAGAGGCCTTATTTTACTAGTGCTTTTAAGGTTTAGAGGGGCTGCTTACTAACGCCTTTCTTTTGCCAGTGGATTTCAGCATGTGTTGTCCAAACTAAAAAAAGGGAAGGAATAATAAAAGTACATTAGAATTAGTTTCTCTTTCTTCCATGTACAGCAAGTGTTTAATTTGTGACTAACATACATGTAAAGAATCTTGTTGCAAATACACTAAGTTATACCCATAACAAAACACATGGAAAACATGGACATCTTACAACTAAAAACATATAACATAGATGTGTGGTGATTTAGGAATTAAAGGCCTTGGTTGTCATGTGAAATCAGGTCAGAAAGTTCCATATGGTGACATATGTGCACAGCCAATGAGACTTCTCCCTCTATACTTTCCATTTTATAAACAATGGTATTATGTATTCCAAGGGCAATAACCTCATTGGTGTATAAACTGAACATCCTCCATTCTTGTTGCCCTGCATAGGTGGCCAACAATCCACATTACTGTTTAATTCAAAGTCTACTAAAATTACTGCAACATGCAGTAAAGGCAATAAGCAATAACTAATAATACTGTCTTCTACTAATGTAAAATTAAATAGTTTGGCCATTTATTTAGGTGCTGCTACACTGCGATTTTTATTTACAAGCTGCACGATACACAGCACTGCTAAGATTATACTCTGAAGCCCCTTTCACAGGGATGCTAAATTACTTACAAATGGATTCTCTGTCTCCGTAGCAGTGTTCCCTTCAGAAGTTGGAATTTTCATTTGCTTTTCACCGTCATTCTTATAGCGATGAGAAAATTTTCGTTTTAGAGCCTCTGCTATTAGAGCTGCTGCATCTGTTGGGTCACCTGGTTTTGTTTTTGATGTGCTTTCCATTGATCTGTGTAGGGGAGGAGGTTAAAGCATTTGCTTCTACTAGTTGCCAACAAAGTTTATGGTAAAAAGTAAAGAGAAAACACAAGCACACATACCAACCCCCCACCCCTCCAAAAAACTATTTTACTGACAATACAGACTATAATAAAGTGAATAATAATTTGTCTCAAAGGGTCAGGCAGTGGTTAAGACATGACAGTGAAAACAGTAAACTTCCTTTATGTAACACCATGGTGAACTTCAGTGTCTTTAGGAACAGCAACACAGGCTCACATACTCACTTCACAGCCCGTAGCTTCACTTTGGTCATGTCTTTCAGAATATCTAACATGTTTGGTATTGCTGGCTGTTTGGGCCCAGAGTCCAGGAGTGTGTTATCAGAGCTGTTTTTTTTTCCTCGTCGCTCTTTGATCAGATCTATGGCTGAGAAGCTACGCTGAAGACCTGGTGGAGGCGGCGGTGGAGGTGGAGGAGGAGGAGGAGGAGGAAGGGGGGTCTCGTTCAACGGGGTTAAGGATCCAGCTGTGTGAAAAGAAACAAAATATATAGTACACATTATTGGTGCAATTTTAAAACAAAGGAATGGAATATATTTTGTAAAGTAATAACATGTCATTTATACCCTGTTCACACTTGAATTGATAATGGTAAAATTTGTTTTAGTTTATAATCTACCGATATGATACCACTTTCTGTCCTAACTCACTTTAACACCAGTACAAGACCGACACTGTTGAGATATACCTGTCCACATTGAAGCTGGTACATATCGATACACGGAATATTCTATTACACTTCTACTCAACTCCACTGATTCTCTATGGGGACTTCAGTCATGCTGCACACAAGAGTTGTAGGACAGAGAGCTCGGGAGAAGATTTTCTATTGAGTCAATGGAGCGCTGTCAGATTGAGTCTATTTTACTTTTGCCCAGGGTGTCTTGACAAAAAGCATGGTAATGATGACATACTCAATAGCATTTCTTAATGGTGGAAAAACATTAAAAACAATGTAAGACTGGAAAATATGATAAATTCAATTTAAAAAAAAATGTAACAGAAAAAAAAAACAGCATAAAGTACCAGACTTGAATGGGCACTTCCCTGCTTTTTAGCAGAAGTTTAGGCATGTGCAAGCAAGCGCCGTGTGCTGCGTACCACTTTTTAACACATACCTGAAAATAACACTACAGCGGTACCACGCAGGTAACAACTCCAGTGTGAACAGACATTGTGACACCTGTTCTGCGACAATACCGGTATAAAATCGGAAGTGTCAACAGGGCTGTACTGGTACTATACTATGAAAAAACAAGACTTTATAAACAACCTACATTTACTGGTACCTTATATACAATTCAAACAAGATATGGGAGTTTTTGTGAACAAATATAAAATCACACCCAGTAGCATTATATAAGTGTTATGTTTTAACAGACAGAATGGTTCGTAAACCTAAAAGTTGGATTAAAAGTAATCCTAATAAAATGATTACTTGATAACTTAAGTAAATATATTACCTACCAGCAGTCAACGCATTCTGTTCTTGCACCATTACAATTCTAGCTATTTGTTGTCGAAGCTGGGCAAGTTCATTTTCAAGTGCACCGATTTTCTGTATCGCCTCATCATTAGCAAACACTGAGTTCTTAGGTTCCAGCTTTTTTCTGGTTATGTCTGGTAAAGACACTTGTCTGGCGAGAGGTTTTCCAAGCCCGTGTAGTTGCTGAGAAGGAAGTATAAATCCAGGACGAACATCAGACCTATTAGAAAAAATATATTTACAGTATACATAACAAAAAAAACTGAAGCACTATGTTAGTACAGTAGTCTAATCCAAATGAGATGGCACTGGACACTGCTCAGATTAGTTACAATTTTAACCATACTAAAATGCTTTGTCTAGACATTGTTTTGTTTTTGAATTATGTAATTGAAATGTGGTTTCTACAACAGCCATCAACATGCAATAAATGATGGCACAGAATTTAATTCATTACTACCAGTGTTTGGATTACAGAGTCTACTGTATGAATAAAATAAATGTATACTTGTGTACACCTATCATTTACATCTGATGAAACCATTGTCTCGTTCCAATGCCTTTTCCCAGGTTTAGCCGAACTGAACAAGCTGGGGGTCAGTGCAGCAGTAAAAGATCAAGCTGGATTGTGGGATTGATTGAATATATGCAAACAAGCGAAGACTGACGAAGTTGAACACATTTTTCGGATGTTTTTACTTTCGGTCTTTACACAGCTGTCAAATCGTATTATTTGCAAGGTTTCGTCACGCAATAAGAGTGGGCATTGTTCACAACAGTTTGTCTCCTTACACCTTTTGATGAGGTACTTCCATTCAGCACAGGTTTGGTTCGGTTGCTTGTGAAATACGAAACTGTGTTGTCCGAGGTGTAGCTAAAGTATAGTTGAGTCAGTGGAACACCCTCCAGCTACACCTCGCCCAGACCGGCCAGCTCAGCTAGATGCATTTGCCAGCTTTCTTGTTTACTAATGTTATGAACAAAATACCAAAATTCCAATACATGTTTGACAGAATGTGTACATCCTTCATAAAGGCAAATGTGAGATCTACAAAGTGATGGCAATACAGATCAGATAAAATATTGGGTAAGATTTACTGGCTATATGTACTTTAACCAGGATCATGAGCCTTACACAAGAACACTAAGAATCAAAGAATGCAAATGTGTACAAAACATGAATACTCAAAGTGTATAGTCTCTCTACACAGGAAACTTAAAGTCATACGATCTATATATGACAGCCATCTTTAGATGAGAGGTCAATGTCATAGGTCACCAACATATTTGGCATGCAGGGTTATTATTAGGGCTTCCGATTTTTGGTTTTAAGTCGCAAGACTTAAAGCTATATTGTAGTTAGATAGGGTTGGTTTACACACTTGTGGAATTTAAAATAGAATTGCAAATTGTGGCAAAATGTAAAGAAATGCCTAAAAACACACAAAAACCCCAGAAGAATATGCCCGTGATCATGATTTTGTTGTGGAAGACAAAGGAAAGAAAGTACAAGTGTGCATGTACTGTCAAGTCACTATACATACTGGTAATAGAAAAATACGCCCAAGAATTTTGGAAAGTAACTGAAAACAATAATTTCACACAGTATATAAAAAGCAAAAGCCCCGAAAAAAAATTACATAACTCAAACAGGAAATAATAAGCACCAAAAATTGAAACTCATAACTGAAAAACAGAAGCCCTAGTTATAATCCTGCAAATATGAAATTGCAACCTCAAATGGCTCCTGAGATGAGCTTTGCTAAAAAAACAATATGCAAGCGTTAATTTTCATGAATTAAAAGGTACACATTTTTGGTGGGCAAATGAGTGTGCGGTTCTCTTTCCATATTGACATATGGCTTCAGCCTCGTCGTGTGTGGACCCTTTTTATACCAATAATCGAACCTGACAGAGAATCACAGAAGACTGCTATGTATCGTGTATGATGCCAATATCTCAAAGCATCAAGTCTATCAACTGGAATGAAAAAGTCACGAGCCCATGGCAGTCATTTTAAATCAAATGTCGACGTAAAAGGGTGCCTATTTCACCCAAATAGTTTCCATAACACTAAAAATATGAGATATCAGAAGTTGTAGTAGTAGATTTACAAATTCATACAAGATGCCTTTATGGAGATGTTTAAATGTAAATGTTGACCTTAAATAAATTATATATATACACACACACACACGACACACACACACACACACACACACAGTATTAAGTTGCTTAATCCTTGCTATTTTTTTTTGTAGCAACACTTGGGGCAATTTTTGAAAAGCCAAAATTAGCATTTAGATGGGAGTGTTGTATATGCAGCAGCTATATATTTTTATATGAACTATTTTGAAGGAGACCACAGTGCACTTTAATAAAGAACATATTATAATGTATCCTCCCGTCTACTGGTTCGGTGGATAGAACAGGAATGGGTTTCTTGGTTCGAACAGAAGTGTGATCAATGAGCATACCTGAGTCTTGTAAAAGATTCTCCTTCACACTCAGCAATCCAGGCAACATCTGCAAAGGAAGCTACTATTCCATTTTCATCAGATGTTTGGTTAGGACTGTCTGCTTCTTGAGGGTATGGGTGAAGCTAAAAAATATCAAAATAAATTAAGCATGGTTAAACACTAATAATAATATAATAATAATAATAATAATAATAATAATAATAATAATAATGTGCTAAAAGCCAATGTTTTTAACTTTTCATGCAAACCTGTCAACCCTTTTAGATCTCATCGTGAATACCAGGGCTTTCAAACCCTTAATGAATGCTTCCAAACCCTATGAAATTCAGCTCTGTCTCAAATAACAGTTTAAAAAAATATGAAAAAGAGAACTTCTCCCAGTTTAACTGAAATCTGCAGAAAAAACATTTCACATTCTTCTTACGTGGAATACAAAATGCGTAATACCCACCATCAGGAGAGGCCCTTATCAAGCCAATAAAATCTGGTTCTTCCTCCCATTCCTTAAGGTACCGTCCACTGTACAACTTTCCAGTTTTGTGTTTTTTTTTGTTGGCGTGGCATTTTTACGAACTGCTTCAGCCTTTTTTGATGGAAGCAATCAGTGGCGCGTGTGCCCTGCATGTTTTTCCCTGACCTTGAGGTTCTGATTTGCCCATCAGATTTTTTTTTCATATTGCACATTCCTTAAACTGGGCTATTTAAAGAGCGAGTATCACCTCCATGAGTTAACAATATCTGCAAGATGTATTGGACTTTGCTGTGCTGTTTTCTCATCTTCCCGGACCACTATAAATAATTTCCACTAATTTAGAATTATAAACTGCTTCAGGTAACTCCCAAAGCTTGGTGGAATGTTCCAATTTTTGGCTGCAGTCCTGAAATTAGCATCCATCTTCACTACATACAGTAAATGAAATACTAAGACTACTCTGGGCGTGAGCGAAGGTCAATTCGGTTGTAATCTCCTTCCCTGTTCCTTACCAGAAGCCTAGTTATTACAAACTGTTATTCCAGCATTTTGTATAGGCTCGTTATTTCATTCTTTGTGTTACGGTAAAGTTACTGATAAATAATAGACTAACATGTTTGAATCATTAGAATATCAACCAACTCTGAAAAACCCCAAAAATGTTTGTATATTGTGGCAGCAAGAAATAAAACAGAACGTGCTTTCATTTTGGTCTCGTCGTTTTTTGTATTTAAATAATGATTATATTATTGTTGGGGCTACAATTTTATGGAACCAGTTACCTTGGTTTCAAAATCAAAGATATATATACTATTATATAATTATATATATCGATAAATATTATATATATATATATATATATATATATATATATATATATATATATATATAATTATATATAATATATAGTGTTACGTTTCCTATATTTATTAATTTGTTCTCAACTGTGGTCAGGACCATGGGTCTTGTAAACACATTTCTTTATACACAATTAGCAAAACTTTATAACAAACATGATTGTAAGAACTTTTATTCTTACTAGTCATTTTAGAAATTAGAAAAGAGAACAGCGAAACTTTTGAAAGCAAGGTAAAATTGTCCAATAAAAAAAAAAAAAAAAAAAAAAAAAAAAAAAAAAAAAGACTGCAAGCATAATGCGATAAAGGTTAAACTATGTACTGGATCTTTAACTTAAATGAAAGGGGCATCTTCAACGCAACTTGATAAGGGAAAGCGACTGACAAATACTGTTTACTTCATTAACTTGGGCTGTGTCTGAAGATCATTCACATGCAAAATTCTGATTTGTATAATGCAGATTACGTAAACAAAAGTTGATATAAAAATCTGCTACCAAATCGTATACGTAGCAACACTACATGGCATCGCTGCCGTGTAAGGAGCAGGGTATAGTATCCAAAGGAATGGGCTTGTACCACTAGTGATTATATTGCTTCAGTAAAATACGTACTGAATACCTAGTGACCAAGACAGTATGAGAGAAGTGCTATGGTAGAATATGTTTGAAGCATACAAAATATACACCGACACTAACAATTTCGAAAAACCGAGCACAGTCTGCCCCTCCCCACTCCAGCTTGTGTTATCCAGATGCAAACCTTTAATTTCTTCATTCGCCGTCTCAACAGCAAAGCGTTGTAGTTTAAGACGTACGCTGTATTGAAAGAAAGGTCTCAAAACCCCTTGCTGTTTGGGATTTCTTTGTTAAATGCTTAGGATGACAAAAAAAAAAAAAAAAAATGAAACAAAAAACACACAACACTGAATGCAAACTGTGTAAGCGACTCATTTCATGACGGCATAACCAATATCTGGGGTCACTTGACAAGCGCAAGTTCATAATCAAATATAAACAAGTAACTATGGTGACTTCATCAGCAAGTTATGCAAATGAGTACCATTGACGGTTCGAACCTTCCTTCGGCAATGTGTTCAGAACAAAAGTCAAAATGTACCCTCCGTTGCAGCTCTTAAACTACATGTTAGGTTTATATTTACTTCTGCATTTATATTGCTTTATATAAAAAGGGTAAAAATGAGCAGATGTAGACAGTTTTACAAAATATACATCATCTAAAGTTTTAGAATATAGCCATGTCAAATAAAATGTGTTCATTAGCTCCGTTTACCACTTTATATTACCATGCACAATAGTATGTATTCTCAAAATATGTTTTGCAAGAGCAATTACATTACTGGACTGTGTAAATGTTTACACAACGATTATCAAATGTTGGAGAGATCAGTTAGATCATTAAAAAAAAAAAAAGCAAATTTAGTTTGTGTGTGTGTGTTTGTGAGGGTGGTGGTCAAACAAAAGGTTAGTGCTTGCTACAATTTGACATGCCTCCCACACAACATGTAAACAAAGAACTGACCTACAGCAGGTTTACTGTATTCTCCAAGCACAGCTACAGAAAGAGGAGAAGAAATAGAACGAATCAAAAGTAGGCTTTTATAAAAAGAAACAATGTATTAATAAAGTGCAAAAGGCTCTTCAGTCATCCATAAAATTTAGTTTCTGTACTAGTCAATTTCAATTGCCAGGTTAAATAATAACAGTACTTTTTCGATTTTTGGGACAGCTGTAAACATCTGTCAGTTAGAGATCAAATCAGAATGGTCTGAAGTGAACTGTACCACCAAAATACAAGTGTTCTTTTCAGAGAAGCAGAGAGAGAAAAAAAAAAAAAACACCCCTCTAATGAGGTTATTACAAGAAAAAAGAAACAAAGAAAAAAATAGTATGTAAAGCAAAGAAACTTGACACACAGATTTGTTCATGTTTAAATAACACTGGGAAATGGCAACATAATGCTTTGATCAACTGTATCCGAGAGATGGAATGACAAGACTGGACATCTCCACATACAACTGCTCTGTATAATTTGCACTAAAGCTGCTCTTAAATATACTGTTCTACTGTGTAGGTGCTTATGGATTTTAATTATATATTACAATCTACTACTTCAATTTTGACAGGCGGGTATTACATCCCGCTATATTTGTTAGATTCTTGTTAGCCAAGCATTATTATTCAAATCAGGGAAAATGTCACAGAGCACATTGTTTCCTCCTACACCTTCACTGCTGTTAGAGGCATGTACATCATGTGCAAAACAGAAATAAAATGCTGCTTCTGTCTTCATGCAATTAAAATGACCTTTTCATCCTTCCTGCATACAGAATTCATTAGAACATCCATTTCCATCATAAATATGTCTATGGCAAGGGCATGCACATACACATTAACTACTGTTGGAAAGTTCAAATAACAAACCATGAATACAGATTACAGTGCAAGCCAAGTTACAGTGAAACAAACTGATTTTTTTGAAAGGCAAAACTGATGTATTTTTTTTTTAAACCCATCACACACACACACAAAATCAGTAACACTGTCTTAACCACTTCTAAAAAGACATGACTATACACAATGGAAACAATGTGCCACTCATCATACCTGAAACTGAACTCTAGGGCATGGTTTCAGTGGAAGGCTGGTAGCTATTCTTCTTACGATGCTCCGAGAGGACCCATAGGGCTTGTCTGTCCAAAATGTCTTGAGTAAAAATTAAACAAGACAGACAGTGACTTGAAATACAGTATAAACCATACTATTCTTAATTAAATTTACATTGTCAAAGTGGGTATGTTGCAAACAAACTATGCAAAACATTTACCAATTGAGACAGTAGTAACATTCAATATTCACAGTCCAACAGGCTGTCAATATGTCCCAATTTACTTATTTATTTTATTTAATTCCTTAAGCCCTGATGTTAATGAGCAAAACCCTAGCTAAAGAAACAAATAAATCCTTATCTGACATTCCCTTTAAAAGATTGTAGATGTTCCTTGAGCCTTTTTTAATGGGGGGGGGGGGGGGGGGGGGGACAAAACAAAAACTACTGTGCATTGCTCAGGAATTATGCACTCTACTGCATTCTTAAAAATAAAACAAATAAAATAAATACGAAAAAACAAACACAGTTTATGCAATACTTACAGAGTCCATGTCTAAACTTGCCTGTTCCAGGATCATCCTTACATTAAGAAAATGAATCATCTATGACCGCTGCACAGCATGGGCTTCATGCTTATTTTTCTGAAAAAACAGAACGCTAGTCAGGAATCCTTGACTTATGAATGCCGGTATACAGAACAGTAGAGTAATCACAATTTGTTAAGCGGTTCTCCCGATATACAGAGAAATGTCATTGTGACATGCAGATGGACAGAAATTCCACTCTAGAACCTGATATTATCAATAATCTAAAAGCATTACAAACCCTCCTGGCGTAACAAGACAGACAATATTTTAGCATTCCACTATTCTGTATTGTACACATCTTTAAAAATAAATATTTATGAGTTTAGATTTTATTTATTCCCCCCCCCATGTGGACACAACAATATAACACGCGATACTAAATAATGTTAACAATTGAATAAGCAATTCTCCAGATAAATCTTAGTGCGCAGAGGTCGCGCTACCTTTCCTGTTCATGTGTTCCTGAAACGCACATGCCCCAGATGTTACGTCCCATCCATCAAAAGGTAGGTGGCTTTTATGGTGTCCGAGTAATGTCCGAGTAATGTCCGAGTAATATCCGAGTAAACCCCCCCCCCCCCCCAAAAAAAACAGGTTTATTTACTGCATTGTATTGAGTTTTTATAATACTTAAAAGATAACGGCCTAGAATCACGTACGAAAGAATAAAGTCTTGCGGCACTTAAAATATCCAGCACTACTTTTAACCAGAACTAGTCAGAATGGGGCTCATAGTGCTTTCTTCACAGACACCCACTTCGAGACTGTTGCAGCGTTTCATGCATTCTAAATTAGGTGAAAAATAAAAGTAGCTTGGTGTCTTAAAATATCTCTGCGATTTTAACAGCAAGTAAAAGTTACTTGTGTCTATGAAAATTAATTGCAAAACAATTTATATTAGAATTTTAAAACCAGAAACTTGTCTTAGCACACGTAATTTTCAAAGTAAGTAAAGTCCATATATTTAAGTAAACCGTTTGGCTTTGCAATAATTTATTACACAGAAAAAAAAGTGGTGAAAGACAGAACCAGATACCAACGAAACAGACAAATTATATTTCAGGCACAAAAGCAGTAACATCATAGATACCATAATACCAAGTGAGACAGGAGAGAAAAATGAACCAATTTGTAAGCTAGAAGCAATATTAATTGGTAGTAAATTTGAATACAGAAAAGGTAAGCCATAAGTTGTATTTTGTTTTCTACCATCCCCCAAAAAATATTCATGGAACCAACCAGTCTTATACTTATTTGTAGTCCAAGAGTCAGAATACATACTTTCCCATGTCTGCATTTCTTATTAACTACAGAGTCCGTGAATGCACAAGTGCATTAAAAAAAAAAACACATTTTTAAAAATGCACTTGCGAGAACTGCGATTTCTACCACTCTAAATTTTACAGAAATTAGTTTCCGTAAAATTCTGTAAACGTCGATAAATCGATTTCTGCAGTAAGTTATTTGTTTAATATATTACATACATACACACGTGTGTGTGTATATAATTATATATATATATAAATCTATACATACACACACACACACACACAGTACTGTTCAAAAGTTTTAGGCAGGAGTGAAAAAATGCTGTAAAGTAAGAATGCTTTCAAAAATAGACATGTTAATAGATAATTTCTCAATTATAAACTAAATGCAAAGTGAGTGAACAGAAGAAAAATCTACATCAAATCCATATTTGATGTGACCACCCTTTGCCTTCAAAACAGCATCAATTCTTCTAGGTACACTTGCACAAAGTCAGGGATTTTGTAGGTGTATAGTCAGGTTTATGATTAAACAATTATGTCAAACAGGTGCTAATGATCATCAATTCAATATGTAGGTTGAAACACAATCATTAACTGAAACAGCTGTGTAGGAGGAATAAAACTGGGTGAGGAACAGCCAAACTCAGCTAACAAGGTGAGGCTGCTGAAGACAGTTTACTGTCAACAGTCATACACCATGGCAAGACTGAGCACAGCAACAAGACACAAGGTAGTTATACTGCATCAGCAAGGTCTCTCCCAGGCAGAAATTTCAAGGCAGACAGGGGTTTCCAAATGTGCTGTTCAAGCTCTTTTGAAGAAGCACAAAGAAACTGGTAACGTTGAGGACCGTAGACGCAGTGGTTGGCCAAGGAAACTTACTGCAGCAGATGAAAGACACATCTTGCTTACTTCCCTTCGCAATCGGAAGATGTCCAGCAGTGCCATCAGTTCAGAATTGGCAGAAAACAGTGGGACCCTGGTACACCCATCTACTGGGGTGCAGAAAAACGGCAGCAGGTGCTCTGGACTGATGAGTCAAAACTTGAAATATTTGGCTGTAGCAGAAGGCAGTTTGTTTGCCAAAAGGCTAGAGAGCGGTACACGAATGAGTGTCTGCAGGCAACAGTGAAGCATGGTGGAGGTCCCTTGCAAGTTTGGGGCTGCATTTCTGCAAATGGAGTTGGGGATTTGGTCAGAATGAATGGTCTCCTCAATGCTGAGAAGTACAGGCAGATATTTATCCATCATGCAATACCATCAGGGAGGCATCTGATTGGTCCCAAATTTATTCTGCAGCATGACCCCAAACATACAGCGAAAGTCATTAAGAACTATCTTCAGCGTAAAGAACAAGGAGTCCTGGAAGTGATGGTATGGCCCCCACAGAGCCCTGATCTCAACATCATCGAGTCTGTCTGGGATTACATGAAGAGCGAGAAGCAACTGAGGCTGCCTAAATCCACAGAAGAACTGTGGTTAGTTCTCCAAGGTGTTTGGGCCAACCTACCTGCCAAGTTCCTTCAAAAACTGTGCAAGTGTACCTAGAAGAACTGATGCTGTTTTGAAGGCAAAGGGTGGTCACACCAAATATTGAGTTGATGTAGATTTTTCTTCTGTTCACTCACTTTGCATTTTGTTAATTGATAAATATAAACTATTAACATGTCTATTTTTGAAAGCATTCTTATTTTACAGCATTTTTTCACACCTGCCTAAAACTTTTGCACAGTACTGTGTGTATGTATATATATATATATATATATATATATATATATATATATATATATATATATATCTATATATATATATATATATATATATACATACATACATACACACACACACACACACACAACTGTTGCTTGATTAAAGTAAATACAAAGAACAACAAATAATCTATTGGCATTTAGTTGAACAACATAGCTTGAAAGTAAAAGTCCAGTACATAAATATCAAGTTAAAAGGAATATGAAATGGAAAAACATGCAAACAACATTTCAAATGGAAGAGAGTAATGTTGAAACGGAAAATAACTTTAGTGCACAAATTACATACACAAATATTTCTTATTCATTTTATTAATACAGATTAGCACAAACCAGCATACCACTTCTTTATGATATTAGTATGAGCTACTATAGGAAATCTGGAGCAGTTTCCTTTTTTGGCTGGTGGTTGCAGTTTGCCACAAAAAACTGAAATACATGACTTGATAGCTTTAATTTGTATTAAACTAAAGTATGACTACTTACTGTAGAAATCACATTGTTTATGTAGGACCTTTGTTTTTGACATGCAGTAGCCAGTGTCACACTAGTGAGTCTATACCCAAGCATCAGTTACTTATTGTACATAAGTTAGAACATACATTTCCATACACTTCTTAAAAAGGGAATTTAGATAGTCTTCTAAAAATAACGAACTTAAGTACCGTGCCTATTTAAACCGAGAGAATCGCAGTATGTGTTTATGCGTATTTGTGCGTGCATGTGTACTTTTTATCTGCATTGTGTTTGTAAACTGGCAATAATATTACTTGACCACAGTTTTACAACAACTGCAGAAAAATATATGACCGGTACATCTTGTAGCTCATATAGTGATATTTTTCGTTTAATATAAACCAGCAAAACAAAGCACATGAAAATAAAATAGTCAGTCATATTAATTAATTGTGCAATTTGAATTGTGCATAAGTTTTTACAATGCTATAACATATACTCACTGTATTTCATGCACTTAGAGTACAAAAGACTACCTTACATAGAAAACGTAGGGTTTTTTTTATTATAAAATATCATAACTCTGCTGTACGGTTACTGACTCGGGTATATAATCGTACAGTTCGGCTTTCATCACTAACATTGCTTAAGCTCGAAGCTGATTGGTCCATTCACGGTGTCCATGGAAACATATGTCCAGAAACAAAATGCTCTTAGAGAAGGAATGTTTTACTTGACTTCCATACATAACGAATTTTGGAAATTGCCACTATTTTAGTGGAAAAAAATAAGCATTTTTAACACTATTCACTGGAACATACGAGCATTGTAAACTTTTTTTTTGTTGTTTTTTTTTTTTTTTTTAAATAAAATTTAGTCGTTGCCAATTATTTTTGTTATTGTCTCCCAATTTGACATGCCCAGTTATTATTTAGGCTCAGCTCACCGCTACCACCCCTGCGTTGACTTGGGAGTAGCGAAGACTAACACACGTTGTCCTCCGAAGCGTGTGCCGTCAGCCGCCCGCTTCGTCACACACTGCGGACTCACCACGCAGCCGCCCAGGAGCTACAGCGTAGGAGGGCAACGCAGGTCCCGGGCAGCTAACAGGCAAGCCTGCAGGCGCCCGGCCAGACTAAAGGGGTCACTGGTGTGCGGTGAGCAGAGGACATCCTGGTCGACCTAGACCCCTCTCCCCGCTGGTGACGCTCAACTTATTGGGCACCGCTTCCAGGGAACTCCCATCCACAGTCGGCTGTGGAATAGCCCAGACTCGAACCAGCGACGTCCAGGCTATAGGGCGCATCTTGCACACAAGCAGAGCACCTTTACTGTATGCGCCACTTTGGAGCCCAAAACAATTTTTTAAATAACTATTTTAGGCAGCTCATCTGGCAAAGTAGACTGCAATTTATTTTACAGTAATTTTGCTGCCGTGTAATAGATTACCGCGAATATTCATGTCTGCGTCCCTTTCCCATTCTCTGCGTCCCATGAAGGCAAGACAAAATATTTTTCCATCCAGTTGCATCCAGGATGCAAAATTCTGCGTTAACGCGACCTCTGGTGTGACATATGGAAATACAGTCCCCAACAGAAGATAATACACAGATACATATGTATATACATTTGTATTCCTACAGTTTTCAGCCTAACCTGGTGGAGCACAACGGTCAATGCAGCACTCGTTATGGCAGAGAATAGCACCTTGGGACCCCTCATGTATGCAATGTTTTTCTTGGATCTGAATTTTAATGTTTACTACAATTCTGAATCATTTGAAACTTATATCAAAGTGATTAATATCTATCATACACATGCTAATACTATCAATAAAAACAAATCTATAATACTACCTATAATACAAAGACAACAATACTTGCAATCAATTATTTTTAAAACGAACTTGGATTAGATGAATTTCCTGTTGGTCCTGGGAAAATGTAGTAGTCGCTTACTGTAAATGACTTCTATAATACAAATTCACTTAACTAAAAATCCCTGTTGGTGCAAATTTTGGAGCCCTCCCAGGGAATAAAAATGTGAATACAAGTAAAACGCACTAGTTCGAACCAACGAATGCAAGGTATATTGGGAAACGTATAACTTGCATCCACATTTGAGCTGCTAATACTGTATTTTAGTGCTGTTTGGGGACAAGAGAGCCAATAATGCATTTCAAGTTGCCATAGCGCTCATTCAAAAACATGCACTGTCCTTGCAGATGGAAGTAGAGGTATTAAAAGCAGTGGATAATGCACCACAGTACAAGAAAAAGAAAGCTGTTGCTACAGATTTCACCATTCCCACTAACACTTTGTCAATCAATCTAAAAAAAGGCTTATGAAGAGCAAACTGTGGATGCAAGTCGTAAATGTTTCTCATTTACTCAATACCTGATGTTGAGGACATGTGGTTTAAAAATGCCTGTGATCAGAATGGCACATGCAGGTTCAACTGCAGTTCATTGGTGTATAGAGGTCAATGGGTACAGTGTCACTGCCTCATAGACTAGCGGAGGCTACGAGACCCTATTTAAAGCAGCACTTATTTACAGTGTTTTCCTTTTGATTATGGACTATTAATTCTGCATCTCTGTGTGTCTACACAACTCAGAGGGATAACATTGATGGTAGCAACCTGGAGCGTCTCCATAGTAACCCTGCACCCTTGTAAACACCTGGCGACGTTTCAAAGACATGATCTCACTCCTGTGTTTTCAGTGAATCACCCACACCCTCTTACAGGCTTTGTTT